>NC_061487.1:23276994-23876994 GCF_022539355.2 Hippoglossus stenolepis | reverse complement strand
CGAACAACAGTGTGTCTCTCTGTCCTGATGCACCCCCGGAACATAATGGCTTTTAAAGCGCCATCGCTCCCTCTCCATATCTACTGTATCTCAGCCTGCTGAAGATGTGGACTCGACAGTGTGATCTATCTTCGCTCTAACCCCGGCCACCCGTCCCTGCGCTCAGCCACTACAAATACCTCATGGTGCCTGTTTGCCTTACAGCTCCTCTTCCCTTCCTTTACAAACACAACTCACAGCTGAGACCTGTGCATGATTGGATTCATGTGCTCATCCCTGGGCTTGGGACTCAGGCTGGATTTTTACAGGCAGTGCTTAAAAGTCCATCAGCTCGCCCGTTGAACTGGTCACATACATGTACACACCACTGACTGTGCTCTTTAGACACAAGATTGCTCATATAATCTCAAACAGTTTTGTGCAGTGTTCTGTTTAACCGCTTCGGGTCCAGTCTTAGATTCCTTGTCTTTGACATTTCAAAGGTCATCCCCCAGTGGGTTTGATAAGAGTGGCCATTTCACAGACCACACAGTGTATCTTTGGTTTGTTCCGGTCGGCTTGTGTTTGTGATGACTGTTTAATTTATCTGACCGTTGCAGCAGGGAGGGGTGGATGGGGGTGAGGTGGGTTGTGGTGTGAATGTTTGCTGGAAGGCGGCGGCGGCGGCGTTGCCCTCGCTGTCTCGGAGTCGACACTGTGCTGTAAACAAATGGCTCAGTTTTTCCCTCTTACCTGTTCTCTTTCCGTCATCCTGACAGGGGTGAGAGTGGTGCCAGAGTCCCTGTCAGCCAGGAACAGCAGTGTGAACAGTAAACACACAAACAGCCTCCTGCGCACACACACACACACACACACACCCAGAGAGACACACAATTGCGTCCGTGTACACTGCACATTGTCAATAAAGTGTTGCACAGTAGGCTATAAAAGATGAAGGACAAAAGAGACTATTTGCATTGCAAATGAAACCGCCGAACCCTCGGGTCGGCATTTTCCCTTTTCATATTTTCACCGTGTTGTCACTTTAACCAGAGCTCAACGGCTCGTCCTGTTGCTGCGATGTTTTCTTCGCCATTATTCTGTCACTTTGCTCGACGTTCTGAAGCGGCGACTGCCTCGATGTGGGTAATTAGCTGTAGTAACACGCGGGACATGAGAGGTCAATGCTGCAACGATTCTGAATCTCCAGCTCGTTCATTTTTGAAGTCGAGAAAACGTTAATAGTTAGTTTTCATTTTATTATCAGGGAAATATCAGAAATTCATCTTCAACACATCTGGAGGGGGGGATGATGTTTTCTGTGTTTGATGGAAAGCAGCTTGCAGGTGAAACAGAAGATTGACTTCAGCAGTTGTAACGACTTTGTAGGTTTTCAAGCCCAGTTTGGCTTTAATTTGTTGAGCAGCTGAGTCACTTACAGTTGGTTTAGCTAACGAGACATTCTTTGGTTGTTTGTCAGCAGGATTCAGAAAACAACGATTTGGATTCCCCATGAAACTCGTGGTTTATGGAAAATGGACCAAAAATGAACCTGTTGGGCCTGAGTGTCATTCTAGTGCTAGCTGGTCACTAGTCAAGCATTTATTATGTTTATTTATTTGGTTTAGTTGAGAAGAAGTAATCAGGAGAAAAGCTAATGTGGGTTGTTGTATGATAGATTTTTGCTTAATGCATACACTACCGTTCAAAAGTTTGGGGTCACTTAGAAATTTCCTTATTTTTCAAAGAAAAGCACTGTTTTTTTCAATGAAGATAACATTAAATTAATCAGAAATACACTCTATACATTGTTAATGTGGTAAATGACTATTCTAGGTGGAAACGTCTGGTTTTTAATGAAATATCTACATAGGTGTATAGAGGCCCATTTCCAGCAACTATCACTCCAGTGTTCTAATGGTACATTGTGTTTGCTAATCGCCTTAGAAGACTAATGGATGATTAGAAAACCCTTGAAAAACCTTGTGCAATGATGTTAGCACAGCTGAAAACTGTTTTGCTGGTGAGAGAAGCTATGAAACTGGCCTTCCTTTGAGCTAGTTGAGTATCTGGAGCATCACATTTGTGGGTTCGATTATACTCTCAAAATGGCCAGAAAAAGAGAACTTTCATGTGAAACTCGCCAGTCTATTCTTGTTCTTAGAAATGAAGGCTATTCCATGCGAGAAATTGCGAAGAAACTGAAAATTTCCTACAACGGTGTGTACTACTCCCTTCAGAGAACAGCACAAACGGGCTCTAACCAGAGCAGAAAGAGAAGTGGGAGGCCCCGGTGCACAACTCAGCAAGAAGACAAGTATATTAGAGTCTCTAGTTTGAGAAATAGACGCCTCACAGGTCCTCAACTGGCAGCTCCTTTAAATGGTACCCGCAAAACGCCAGTGTCAACGTCTACAGTGAAGAGGCGACTCCGGGATGCTGGCCTTCTAGGCAGAGTGGCAAAGAAAAAGCCATATCTGAGACTGGCCAATAAAAAGAAAAGATTGATATGGGCAAAAGAACACAGACATTGGACAGAGGAAGATTGGAAAAAAGTGTTATGGACAGACGAATCAAAGTTTGAGGTGTTTGGATCACACAGAAGAACATTTGTGAGACGCAGAACAGGTGAAAAGATGCTGGAAGAGTGCCTGACGCCATCTGTCAAGCATGGTGGAGGTAATGTGATGGTCTGGGGCTGCTTTGGTGCTGGTAAAGTGGGAGATTTGTACAAGGTAAAAGGGATTTTAAATAAGGAAGGCTATCACTCCATTTTGCAACGCCATGCCATACCCTGTGGACAGCGCTTGATTGGAGCCAATTTCCTCCTACAACAGGACAATGACCCAAAGCACACCTCCAAATTATGCAAGAACTATTTAGGGAAGAAGCAGGCAGCTGGTATGCTGTCTGTAATGGAGTGGCCAGCGCAGTCACCAGATCTCAACCCCATTGAGCTGTTGTGGGAGCAGCTTGACCGTATGGTACGCAAGAAGTGCCCATCAAGCCAATCCAACTTGTGGGAGGTGCTTCAGGAAGCGGGGGGGGGGACATTTCTACAGATTACCTCAACAAATTAACAGCTAGAATGCCAAAGGTCTGCAATGCTGTAATTGCTGCAAATGGAGCATTCTTTGACGAAAGCAAAGTTTGAAGAACAAAATTAATATTTCAAATAAAAATCATTATTTCTAACCTTGTCAATGTCTTGACTATATTTTCTATTCATTTTGCAACTCATTTGATAAATAAAAGTGTGAGTTTTCATGGAAAACATGAAATTGTCTGGGTGACCCCAAACTTTTGAACGGTAGTGTATATGACTTTTAAAGTTAACATTTTTTTTATAATTTTCTCTTCATAACATAGACAGAGAAATAATGGCTTTCTGAATTCAGGGCTGCGTGCATGTGTGTCTCTGTGTGTGTGTGTGTGTGTCTGTGTTTGTTGTCCCTGCTCGGCTCGTGTCCAGATGTGAAGACGGTCGGCAGTCTGTCCTCCGCTGTAGGTCAACGACTCCGTGTTAGCAGCCAGGTTTCCAGCTTTTTGTTTACTGTGTCAATGACGGACATTATTTCTGTCAACATCTAAGCAGAAGGTCCTCAACTGTATCCGGGATCTCAAAGTGTAGAGGAGAAGGTCTCTCACTATGTCACAGGACCGACCACGTCTTTGTTTACAGCAGTAGGAGGGTGCGAGATGAAATTAGTTTGCACTGCTGTGTTCTCAAGAGCAGAAATAACATTTCGGGATTGGCTCCGTTTGCATGAACAATGCAATTTCTTTGCCGAAACCTTGTCATCTCTCGTTTCTTCATCCGCTGCAGCAGAGCCACGCACGCAGGGTGTTGGTTTCTACCTCAGATTTTCATCAATGTTTCTTGAGAGGGTATCTACAGCTGATTTAACGTGTTGGGCTGATCGGTCAAAGGTGGAGATAAAGCTCAACAATAGTATCGTCCAAAAAGCACATTTATTCTGCAGAAATCATTCCCCATCATATGACAGTGTTATAAGTCATAAAATGATGTATTGCATTGTTTAAATATGTAATTTGAGAAATCTCCAAATTAGGATTATGGACATGACCTAAAACCTTGTGTAGATCAGAAAATATCCAATAATCATATGATGTGACTATGATATTATCTAGTGTACGGGTGCATTAACTTTTGCAGCTTTTTGTAACCATCCGTCTTTTCATCTTTACTCCTCTCACTTTGATGGATCCTTTTTCTTGCTGTGTCTTGAATCCACATTTGACATTAAACGCAGTAAAAGCAGCGGATGTGATTATTTCATGTTTTCCCTGAGAATCTCCCTCTCCTCATCTCTCGGGCCTGTTTTGCATTTTCTCACATATACGTACCACTCTGCAATCAAAGTTGGGGAGTCTCTCCGGGAGACGCTTGTTTAAACATTTCTCTCAACATTTCAAATGGTTGCATACTTGACTGCTCGCTGTGTGAGGGTGTGTGTTTCCGTGCCCTTGGTGGGGTTGAGGGTAATTGCTAACAAGATGCTGAAGTGTAGTTTGGGATGAGTTGCACAAATCGCATCAGCACACACTTCACAACACAACATGTGGAGGATTCTTATAAAGTGTGACAATATGGTTTCTCCTCTCTGTTGCAGAATCTCCTGGGTCTTGGCCAGACGCTGCCATCCAGACACAAGAGATCCCTGCTGGTCCCTCCGATGATCGTGACCGAGAACCAGAGAGCTCCGTTCCCCAGGCCCATTGGCAAGGTAAGACACACATGGTGCCATCATACATTCAGGTGGTCTTACAGTGGAAATAGCCTGTATTCATAGCACGACAGAGAAAATATGGACTTTTTTTTATTATTTTGCATTGGAAACGCTCACCCAGGAGAGAGAATTGCCCAAAGAACAGAACCAAATATTCAATATGTGCATTATATAAAGCCTGAGAAAATGATATTTTTTATGGTGTATTTTTATTTTTTTAGTCCATTTTTGTGTACTGTCACCATGGTCTTATTTAGCCCAGAGAAGAGAATAGTATGGTGCGCTCCCTAATCTGCTCCACAGCAGCTCCACACTCAGTCTATTCAGGAAGATAATTCTGCTCCTGCAGTGCATATAGGGAAATGAAAATACTGGCAAACTTTTCGTGAAGCGAATCGGTTTTGTGATCGTGACTTCTCATCCAATCGCAGGCAACTTTTAAATAGGTCCCTAAAGTCATCATCAACCCCTGTTGTGTAACAGAAGGCTTCAGAAAATCCTTGGTCTGGACTGATTTGTTTATATTTTATTGATCTAGTTGTTTTGTATTAACTATTTTAAAGGTATAACATGTATTACAGATAGAGAAATGTCCTCTTGTTCGTGTTTAGGAACCAAAGTGAACATGTTAGATATATTTAATCTTCTGTGCATATTTATTTCATGTCAGACCAATAATCATAACTGAGTTGTTTGGGGCCTTTGCACACCAACAGCATGGACTAAGTTTCTTAATTTCTTTAACTTTGACTAATTCACATAAGTTAGAAATGAGCCTAAGGGTCTGAAACAGAATCCTTCTACTTTTGCTAAGTTGTACTTCACTGAAGGGAACAAAGGAGACAGGTCATCCTGACTCTATTAATACACCTGGACCAGGTACTACTCAAGAAAGCTGCGTGCAGACGATAGTTCAATCTACATCTCAGTTTGATTTATAAATGTTTGTGATTATCTCCCAGATCAGAGTGCAAATTATTCCCAGGGCACATGAGTAAGCAGACAAAAAGCACAGCAATAAATAGCTGTTGTTGTTGTTGACCAGTGATAATGATGATGAATCTGTTTGTATTTTTCCAAACATATTCTGACGTGAAGCTTGAAACCTCCCGCTATTGAAATTAATGGCTGTGCAACAATGATTCAAGAGATTTGTTTTTAGCATCTCGAAACCAAGATAAAGCAGATGGAGTCGGCAGCGAACTTGTAAACGCCATCGAGGTTTTATTTCGCTGCCTCAAAGAGAAGCACTTGTTCCATTGATGTTTTAAGTTTAATAAAAAATAAACATTTTTAAAAGGAACAGCACCACTCTAATTGTGCTTCAAAAACATTAGACCAGAAATTGGAGTGTTTTGTTTGCTGCCATTTGAGAACTGTGAGTAAAACACAGTGAAAGCTTTCGATATCAGCCTCTAAATACGAAGATGAGGGTCATAAGTTTTATAAATTTTGTATTTATTTAAAATTGGGAACCTCCACAGTAGTGATAAAACCTAGTGCAGCAATTTGTTTTCATGTTCTGCAAAATGTTGAAGCTGTTTTCTATAAAAAATGATTTTAAGACATAAGAATTTTAGGCCTGTTCCATCTACTCTCACTACTTTGTAAGTCACAGCAGAGCGATGAGCTCAAGACTGTCAAATACAAAGTTTCCAAAAGCATATAACATACACTGGAAACAGCAGAAGATAGATTTTACTTCAATATCAATTTAACTAGGGACTGTTGTGCTCTGATTCCTGTCTAGTAAATCTGCTGTAGATTGGATACGGCCAATAAAAGAGGAATTGAAGATTGATTCAGCCCAAAAAAAAAGAAATGTTGCAAAAAGGTCACAAAGTTTGATCTAGTTTCTAATTCACGTCTCGTCATCAGCCCACGAAATATTGATAATATGATCTTCTATCTACAAAGAGAACCGTCAATCGTTAAACTCCCTGCTCTGTTATTGACAAGATGTATCAGATCACTTCTACATATAAGTTGTTTTTTGCTTGAGGCGAAGTAAGTAATGCTAAAGCAGTGACATTGAGCTCATACACTGTGTACAGATGTCAATAATTTCTGCAAAGACTTTTAATACTGTGTATATATGTTGATTTAATCTTGTTTGAAATTGAAGAAAATATTTGCAGAACCAATTCAGTTGCCCCATGCAAATAATTAGCAATTGCTATTATATGAAACAAGCGCTAACAGTGTAAATTGTAAGAATTGAACACAAAGTGGAATTTGCTCCACTAATATTGTCCTTTTCCAATTACTGTATCTGCTTTACTCCTGCACAGATAATTAAAGGAGCGAGGCAGCTACACCAAATCTCAGTGTGCTGGTTTAACACATGCACTTAGGTAATAAATGAAACCTCCTATAGGATCACACTTGTGTTTTCTAGGAACACATCTAAGAGCAATCGTTATTGAGAAACGAGGCCCTGGTCAGAAACTACAAGTCAGATCTGTTGTCACAGTTTTTCTCCCGAGAGCAGAAAAAGTTAAGTCTTTATTTAGAAAAAGACAAAGGACACAATTCAAATGAGCAAACAAAATATAAAATCCCAGGAAAGGGATGAGGATCAAAAGACGCAGGGAAACAGAAAGGTGGAAAACTAAGGTCGGAGACAATCGGGCAGAGAGCAAGTAGAAACAAGCCGAGACACGAGACTGCTCCATAAAACAAGCACAAACAGCACCTGATTTGAATTTGGCTGCCGTCTCCTCTGAAGCAGTCACCTTGTGCAGCGACACGCCGCCCCCGGCGCTCCTGCTTTGCTTGGAAACGCTCCCTGGAAGCCCGGCTCTTCGGGTGCATCAAGCACCATCTGCGACACACACTAGATCTCCTCCTCTGTGTCAGAGCCGTCTCCCATCAGCATTCGTTTCATTACGGGGGGGTAGAGAAGGAAGTCACAGGCAGCCAAATCTGCTGATGCATCGTGGCAATGTGGAGCACTCGGTTGCCATTTTGCCGCGCTTCAGGTCGGGTTTCACCAAATGTTAATATTGGGAAGCAAATGATTAGCAGCAGCATCTGAGGTAGACGGTAAAGAAACATAGGTAAACCAACTTTTGAGGTTTAGTTTCAAGTCATATTTAAACGTTTAAAAGTGCAGTTTCAGACAAGATCTATGTGTGTGTGTGTGTGTGTTTTCTTGCACAGATAAACTTTTAAATATACAAAATTAAGGAATCTCGATTAACTTCCATGCAGCACATTCAGTTTTTTTCGCTCCAATAAAATAATCTATTCAGTAAATACAGATAAAACATATTTCATAATTATTTGACACTGCATCAACTGCTTATACAGAGATAAATTTCATGTTTTCTTCACAGACAGATAAATCAAGAACCATGTTTTGCCGCTGGTTATTTTATAGCCTATATGGTACATTAACATTTTTATATTTATCTTCTTGAAATTTAAGTTTGTTGGAGACCAAATATGAGTATAGCTGAGTTATTTTTTTCTCAGTTTACCTTATTAAAGTCTGACGAGGGGAAATAAAATCGT
This sequence comes from Hippoglossus stenolepis, assembly GCF_022539355.2. Lineage (NCBI taxonomy): Eukaryota > Metazoa > Chordata > Actinopteri > Pleuronectiformes > Pleuronectidae > Hippoglossus > Hippoglossus stenolepis. The sequence goes on along the minus strand of NC_061487.1, from coordinate 23,868,748 downwards.
GTTAGTCTATAACATCACTGTTTGACATCCAATTTAGTCTCTTGGCCATTCAGACAGGTTTTTTCCGCCCTGCTGTCATTAGGATTCTCCGTGGACATTGAAGGCCGTGACATTACTGCTCACATTACTGCAAAAGGTGTGAATCTCATTTCTGTATGTTTTCAAGATACCGTTTTTACCACATTATCGGGGGTTTTCAATAAAGGACTATTTGCATGTTTTTCTCCAAAGCGTGCTCCTGCAAGAATTTATTCATTGTTTTATCACGGCTGAGAGATTTTATTTGTCCAGCTCGATCCCCCGTGCGAAAGGCCAAAGACGATGTGACGCAGCTGATTATTTATATTGCAGATTATGAACGGGGTGATGCTTCGACGTGCATGGGCCTGCAATTGCTCTTCCGATAATTTCCTCTCGTGGTCTGTGCAGCAGTTAAATCATATCTGGGGACAAATGGTCAACAGTACTTCCAATAGAAACCGAACTATGCTGCACCCAGTCTAACATTTGTCCGTTTGCATTCTACAAAGCTTCTCTATCTCTAGATGTCAAGCAGGTTTGTTCGAGATAACACTGGGAGCTAACAGATCCACCACATATCCCACTGCCTGCAGATACTAACATAAAGAAGATATCCCGTACCGAGCCCTGCACATAACAGATGATTGTACCATGACCGCAACCCGGAGCCTTGGTCTCATCCCTGCACTGTTGGTGGTGTTGTCCCTGTGAAGCACCTTAAGGGTCACGATAGGTTGATATTAGCGGTGTCGGGCCATGAGGTAATATTTCCCGTGGGACAACTTTATTCCACCGGGGGTTCGTGCAAAGTTCTCCTTCAGTAACCTGCAGGAAAGTCAGCAGATAAGTTTTCGCTCCATAGGGGACACAAATGATCTCTGTAGAACAGGCTATGCTATCGATCGGCTCTGGATTAAGTTCAAGTGTCGTCTGATGGATAACAGCCATTGCGGTACTTTTACACTTTCATGTGACAAATTGGAATCAAAGTGCGTTCACGAGATGGACTATTTCTCTTTCTCTCCCTCCATTGTGATCACTTAACTGTCCTCTTTCTCCCCTTTCCTGCTTCTTTCCACTTTCCATTGGCAAGCTCCACCCATTCCTCTCTCATCCCTGCTTCCCTCCATCCGTCTCCTCCACACTCAGCTTTGCATGAGAAGACAGGCTAATGTGGGCTATTTTACCCAATAGAAGCTATATGTCGGCGACTTGGGCGAAATTGATTTTCCACCCCAATGCCTTTGCTCTTCTTACGCAACATACCTCCATATGGCAGCCGTTCATTTTTTCTGCTCCCTCCCTCTCTCGGGGAGATAAGCAGTGGGAAGAAGGGGGAGAGGTGGGATTGCATGAGGCACGATTTGACATGTATAACTGTGTGTGTGCGCGTGTGTGTGTGTGTGTGTGCGTCTGCGTGTGCGCGTGCGCGCGTGCGTTAGGGTTGGCCGGCTGTCAGCGGGAGTCACAGGGGAAGGGTAAGAACCTTGTTGTTTATGTCACACCTCCTGCTAGCTGTGGAATTGTTTTGATACAGAGGTTTCCCCCCTGCCCTCCCTTGGGGGCCCGTAGCCGCTCACAAGGACTCACATGGCAGCTGGAGCGTGCAATGAAATTGATATGCTTAAACGTGTCTCCTAATATGTGCCTCTTTTGAGATCCCTCGATCTCCTGGAAAACAAATTGGTCGAGGTTTACTCACTGAGCTCTGTTGCTCTTGTGTGGGACCGTGTACGAGTGATTCTTAAATTGGGCGTGAGGATGGGTTGCAATTATTTGTCCTCTTCATTGTTCTATATTTTGTCTAATCAGTCTGACCATGCATGCACAATGAATAGGGATTTTCCTGCTGCTCCGCCCCATGGGTGTATTGCAAGAATTCTCTCCCATGCAACCCCGGTTGCTCACCAGGCACATTAACCGAAAAGTTCTTCAGCCCACAGATGGGACCATATGTTATCTTCTCTCCTGCACAGCACTGGTGCTGCAGAGAAAGTTTTGTATCAGAGGAAACAAAGTTGAATTATAAGTAAAAATTTGATTAACTTCTTTTTAAACAACCACAGGTTTAATGCACATACATAGGCATTTGTTTTGTAATGATGGTTCAGTTTAGGGTCTTTTGGGGACATTGGGTCTGAGGTGTTCTGCGATATTGTGGCGCCAAGAATCTGCTCACAGAGCTGTTGCCGGCTGCTTGAGCCAAACCTTTCAAATCCATTAGTCACTTTCAACGATAATTCCCTTCCATCACCATCACACCCATTTTCAACAGTGCTTGTGAAATACCTGCATTTACTGTATTAGCTACATATGAGCTCCCTCGGCTGTGGACTGTAATTTGTGTAAGGAGACTGAAAATGCTGAACAGTTGCATATATTGGTATATTTGAGGAATTTTAGATTTTTAGAACATTTAGTATTGGACTTCTAGTTTACTTTTTTTTAGTGGTGTCTGTGTTCTGCTTTTGAACAGTTGTCCCTTCGTCTTATGGATATTTCTCATTGCAATTTAGTCCAGAAAGAATTATATTAAACCCTTTGGCAGGTCAACCACAGGTGATGACCGACAGACAACTCCCAGTCCCTCTTTGTGTGATGAATATTTTCTTGTTGAGGTGCGAACTGATGGGATCTCTTGGGACAGATGTTAGAACCAGGTCTGAGCAGGGCCAGAAATGGAAAGAGGGATCAAAGCATGAGTTCAGCTCGATTTCACATCCTTACACAATTTTCTTTTTTTACCAGAAAACCGTATATTCCGCAACTCACAACAGCAGAATTGCAAATAAACTCTCTAACAACAAAACACGCACGGAAACCTGTTAAATAACACATAGAATCATTGGCTGTGAAAACATGAAACACTTTCTGTGCTGCACTCAAGTTGTCAGCTACTCAGACAGTGTTTATCCATCCTTACCTCAGGGTCCAGCTCCCCACTCAAAAGAACATGTCTGATGTGAGGTGACAGCTCCAATGAAGCCCTGTTGGTGAGAGGAACAAAGACCTGGTTCTGGTTGTAGCCTCAGTAAATATAATAAAGGGAATGGACGTGTCTGGCACCTTCTGTTTCTGTCTAGCTGTCAGTCTGTCTCCTTCCACTGTCTCGATGCCCTCTACCTGTTGTAAGTCAACTTTTACAGGCATCTTCTTCCTCCTTTGTTTTCGTATCTTCCCTCGTACTTTATCTCTCTTGGTCTGTATTTGTTGCTTCTCCCCTCACAAAAAAGCAGCCATTCAATTCAATATTATTCTCTCTGAGCAGGCAGCCTGCGGGCCTCGTCATTTAGTCTAATTGATTCTCTTAATTGTCTCAGGAAGACCAAAAAGTTCCTGCCTCTTTCCTCCCCGTCTGTCTTTCAGCATGTTAATCATGCCCGTTTCTGCCTGATGTTCGCTAGCGGTGAGTAAAAACCCCTCTGACGTACATTTTAATTCATGTCTGGACCCCGAGACACGTCGAGCAGATGTGAAATCCATTTTGAACAGAAAATAAACTAGGATGCTATAAAAAAAACAGATTTTCCGGGTGCGAGCTGCCCAGGAGATGTTGATAATGAAGTAATGATTAGTGGAGTCCTGGCTAACCAATCAAAGCCCGTTAATTAGCACCATTGTTTTCCCATCATCCTGCGCTGAGGACTAGCCATCCATGTCTTCCCCATCCCTTTCCATCCCTCTCATCAGCAGGCTGGAGTGGGAAGCTAATCAGGCAGAGTACTGGTCCAAGCCAGGCCTGCTTACGCACACTCACATGTACTGTAGAAGCATTAATGTACATTCAAGACTTTACGTGCAGAAAATCACAGTCATTCACAAACACAATCAGACCAACACACATTCCCTCCCCACAAGGCCTGGTCCCAGGAGTCCTCTCAGCGCCTGTGATTGTCATTCCCAGCTGGCTGTATGACTTTGATAGGGATAACACAAGCACCACTTAGGGATACGACTACATATGTTCTCACTTTCTGACTTCGATTAATTGTGAATGAGGTAACACACCCTCACCCTCTCCAGGATCTCAGAAATAGTTGTTTTTGGACGATATAGTTCCAACAAGGTCAGTGTTTTTCTTACTGGAGGAGGTTACAAAAAAAACGTGTGCAGATTCACACACGCACCACAAATGACTGGAGTTGAAATCTACAGCTGCCTTCAGGCTCTTTCTCCAGAGGAGGTGCATGTGTGAACGCCATTGCCCGAAATAATAAATAATATTTATTAGATTAAGAAATAAAATAATAATATAAAGTCCAAAGAAGTTACGGTCGACAGCCGACACCACCTCGAAAATCATGCGATCTCGAGTTAATACCTCACTTCCTGCCTCTGTCTGCTGCACCCGGCTGCTCCACCTCTCGCCTGAATAATGCAGAGGATTTGTTGCTGTTGTGAACGCAGCAAATCTCTGTGCAGAGAACCTGCCGCTGCGTTGTGCATGTGTGAAAGGCAAACTGATAAAGTTTGGAGAATTGGGTCCGGACTTTATCTGCAGGTCATGTCTGAAAAACGGCTTATGTCTGCGTTTGTGGGTTTATACAGAATTGAATAATGATTTGGTGTGATGGTGTTTTCTCTGGCCCAGGTTTTTCACCCTCCCTGCACCCACTTTGCTTCGCGCAGCAGATTTTTGCCCTGATTCTGACACACACAGAAAAAAAATTAACCCACTTCAGTGAATTTGTACTTGTTACATAAGTTCTCTGAGGAAACGTCTGTGTGTGTGTGTTCATAGTTTCCCACCTGTGCTGCTTTCCACAAGTTTTTGTTTGTTGCCCCACCGACACCTGACATGAACACAGACAGCAGGAGGTGTTATCAAGGATTTAAACACACACACAAACCAACACACATTAACATGCACGAACCAGCACAGATCAACTGTTTTGGTGTTCGTTCTCGCGATGCGCTCAGAGGTGTTGGGTGTTTGCGGAGCTGCGCCACACCTCCTGTCATCTTCCCGCAGTATCACGAGCGCCGCGGTCTTTCATGTCTGCTCGGCTGGTAATGAGAGCTGATAGAAAGAGGTGAGATTCTCCCATCAGTCCTCCCAATGCATGCGGAGGGAGACAGACTCTGCAGAGACAAAGCCACTGGGTGTACGTTTCCGCACCAGCGTGTGTGCAAGTCGGAGTGTGTGTGTATGCACGGTGCAGATTATGACACTCGTACCCCACAGAGACGTCTCCTAATCACACTAAACTTCTCCTGACACTTCAGTTACTCTTCAGCTGAACTTTCTGTGTCTTTATCAGTGATCTCTCGTCCTCCCTACTTCCTCCTCCTCCCTCTCTCATTCCGCATCCTCACACTCACCAGCTGACATCTACGTCTGTTCTTGTTTCTTCCTCCACTTCCTCTTTGCATCAATCCAAGTTAAACGCTGAGCCATCTGTTAATCCAACTATCCAGCCATGTTGCACCCGATCTTTATTTTCGTTTTTTCTTCGGACACAGATTGTCACTCTCAGCTGGTGCCGGGTGCCACTGGGATTGCTGCTCAGAATTATTCATCTCGTGAACGGCAGCCATCCGCAAACAAAACAAGTGCCAGGGTGCAGAGAAGTGGAAAAAGGATGAATGGAGACTGAGATATGGACACTTAGCAGGAGAGCCAGGATGGACATGTTAGAGGGAGAGTGACACACATGGTGCACGGAGACGAGAGGGAAAAGATGAAGGGGACATCGAGATAAATGGCAGAGAGCTTCGAGAGACTATCAGGGCTTGAGCTCCGTCTGGCATAGGCTTGTGTGACTGCGGCCTCATCTCCAATGCTCTTTCAAGTGAGGAGTAGAAAGGCCTTCATTTAGCTGCCATCCCATTTGAAGTGTGCTCTCATTAAAGGTGACCCCATCACACCCTTCTGATCATGAGGCACAGTGCAGGGACACCGTTTAGGTCCTTGACACGCGGCAGCGGACGGACCAGTAGGACGTGGAAAGTAGTGGCCGCGCTGTGTGTTTATGTGGGCGCAGTTGTCAGGATGCGGACGGTGACACGGTGTCGAGGTGTTGGTCCCACACTCCAGCGCATGTGGAGTAAAAACATGACTATGAGGTTAAAGTGCTTTGATTTAAAGGGATAGTTCACAGAGAAATGAAAATTCACTCATTATCTACTCACCTCTATGTTGATGGAGGTTGTGTGTCGTGCGGTTGTGTGTCTATAAGCCACGACATTCATGCAGCAGGATAACAGCGGACATTTAGGATAAATACATGATGTAAATGACCTTGTTTTGAGTCAAATTTGAAGTGGTCACCATTTACTTCAATTGTATTGGACCATTAACCATTATTCAGACTTTTAGATGTCAGTGATGAACTATGATTTACAGCTCCAGGAATAGATTGACTTTTTTTCTGGATAAAAGATAAATACCTTTGTTGCTAAATGAGAAGATTAGTATCAGTATCATTCCTCTACAACAAATGTGTAGCTGCAGCAAACAGCCAATTTAGCTTGGCATAAAGATTGGGTAAAGAAGAGGGAACAGCTAGCTTGGCTCTCAAATAACACCCCCCCCTACAACTGAGTTCTTTACACAGGTTAGATGTTCATTAGTCAGTTTACGAGATGCTATTCGGCAGATTTTGTTGCCTTTGAACAGAGCCAATCAAGTTACTCCCTCATTTTCAGTCTTGAGCTAATTGGTTCCAGCTCCATGTTCTTTGTGCCAGTCTTCTCATCGTACTCTAGGCAAGACGAGCCAATTTCCAATGCAAACCACCTTTTTGAAGAAACCACTTATTCATGCAAAACTGTGCAGTTAATCTAGATGTTGACTTGCTGGACTTGTTTTGTGCTGTCAAGGACAAAACTCTATTAAGTTTGTCTACACATCAGATTTTTGAAAATTGTGGTTTTGTATCCAACTCCCTCTCTTGAACGGTTTCCCAGAACTGCAAACATCCACAAGGGTCTGTGTAGCTGTTTCTGCTTTGCCTGGTGTGAATCTAACATGCTTTTGTTTTCCTGTGTGTTTCTTTCTTTAACCTGCCCCCCTGCTGTGCTGGTGAACCTGCGGATGCTGTTTGCTGCGACAGTCTCACGTGAGTACATCTATCCAAAAAAGTGTCTGGGTCAGATTATTGCAAACAGGATTGTTAGCAGACTAACTTGGCAGATCTCATCAAGAACAGTGAACAGAGTGATTGGCTTGACTCCAAAATAACAAAAAAAAGAAACATCCACATTTAATAATGGAAGGAATTATTCTTATATCCATTTAACTGCTCCACTTTCCTTATCTAGAAGTAATCCTTACATTGCATTGAGAAGTGATCGCAGCGGGCCGCCAATGTTCAGGGAGACGATGCTAACTTTTAATATTTTACATGAGTCGAATTTTGCCAACTGATGAAATCAAAGTCTCTTCTGGTATGAATTTGTAATTGTCAGCTATCAGGGATCTGCATCAGCTTTTAAGATGCACTAAGCCTCTTTTGCTCAAATCTATATAAACAGAGTATGTTTTCTCTACACTATGCGTTTAAGAAAAAAAAGGATAGCGAAAAAAGTAATTCATTTAGACTTTGCTTCAGGAAGTCGGCTGAGTCAGAATAAAATGGGAGAGGCTTACAGTTGTTGATGTCTATCTGTGTGTGTGTGTGTTTGTGTATCTGCAGGTGATTTTAACAGAGAAGTCAGGGAACCACATCTTCCGACTGACGGGCCCCGGTGCTGACCTGGATCCCAGAGGTCTCTTCATCATTGACATCGACACAGGAGAGGTGTCAGTCAGCCGCTCACTAGACCGGGAGGCCATTGACTCGTACCAGGTGTGTGTATGTGTGTGTGTGTAGTCTTCGTCAGATCTGACTCTTATTGTGTTTTTGTTTTCTTTCCTCTCCGTCCACCTCGACACTCTTCCTGATTATTTGACACATTCATTGTTTTTCTTGTTAATTCCAGTGCTTGTGTATGAACTTTTTCAACTGGATCAAGTTATTCATGAAAATCAGTTGCTCAAACTAAATATACTTTCATCAGTTTCTTTTGAATTCAGTGTGAGTTCTGCACGCTGGAAAATGAAGAACTACAGTTTGTGGAAAGTTTATATTTGTCAGCGTTATTTGGGAAAAGATGAGTCTGCTGTTTTTTCAAGGTTGAATTGATGCTATAGTTAGAAATTGATGGTTTCTATTATAATACAAAAAAAAAACTGGGAGTCTGTTTGAGATGCCCTCTGGGCTTCGTGCCCTCGGGGTTGTCTCCCTTATGGAAGCATTTCCCCCAACAACAAAAAGGAAGAGAGAGGCAGGGAAAATCTTCTTTTTAATTCAGTCTCTTGATCTCATCCTGTGCTCTGAAACCAGACGTGAGTGAGGGCGTTCGGCTGGGTGCAAGCTGTTGATAAGCTAACTGGCTTTTGTAAAAACTCAGAAATAATTTACTCTGTAAATACCAACAGATGTGAGAGGAGGCAGGAGCGGAACAGTAAGAACTAGGCTGCGGGAAGGAAACTCACAAACACCAAATATCTTTTGTCTTTCTTCCTCTCTGGAATGAGTGCTGAATATTACATGCCTGATTTAGGTTGTTTACAGGTACGTTTGACACCCAACAATTGAGCATCCCTGCATCCCACGAATAACTGGCTAACAGAGACAGTCAGTCAGAAAAACACATCTAACACCCCCAAGCTATTTTAATATAGAAATAAGTTATCATCCAGTATAGAAGCAGTATGTCAGTATACTGACGTACAGTGTGTGGACACCACACCGTGCTGATAGCACTGTGATGATCAGGATGTTGAAACGTGTTGGAAAAGCAAATGCTACATTAATCTGTACAATAATTCAGTGAACCAGGTATGAGGCAGGAGCTTGAGCTAAACAAGGAATATCTATGTGAAGTAAATGTTCTTTAAGCCAGAGAGTGAAGTAAGTACAGCCAAGAAGACCGTTAGCTAAACCCTTCACCTGAGTCGTGATTATCCAATCATTGTTTAGCAAACAGTTTGAATGGTACGAGAGGACTTAGAGGTTGTTAAAGGTTGTTTAACAGTTTAGTTAGTTTGAGAAATGGGTTGAGATTTGTGTTTATTTGCTCTTCTTTATTCTGCAGGCTAGTAGAGTGTTTGGTTACCTTGCTATTGGCTATGACATTCATTGGGCCACTCCACTAGATGGGGAGTGGCCCAATGAATGTCGTCTTTTGGGCCTCTAACCATAAAGGTAGGTTCGAGGTGGAGAGCCAGATTCTATGACTGGTTGTGTGTGTACCATGTTGCCGTGGAGCCGCTCCGGTCATCTCCTCTTTGTTAGCTCTCAGAGATCTGGAGATGAGTCCTGAGTTGGCCCTGAGCCAGAAACAGTGGCTGCGTCAATGAATGCCTGAGCGTTGAGGACATTGACCTCTCCTTCCTGTTCCAGAAACAGTGGGGTTGATAACCTCGGCAGCGGGAACTAAAACTGACAAGAGATGGGAGTCAGGGTCGTTAGGGACTAAAAGTAAATCGCTCCCACACGAGACAGTACCTACTCCCCCAATGTTAACTTGACCGCCAGCAGCTCCTGGAGAAGTCACACCTTCTGACATTTTGACAGGCGGTCACCTCCACCACAAACTGCCTGGAGGGATCAGGGCGAGTGGAAATGGGGGGGGGGCAGAGATCAATCAAGGCTTTAGCTCTTGAAACGCTGCCTCTGCAGGGTGAGACCAGGACAAGGGGCACTCGTCGTCTGTAGAAGTTGGCAAATCATAGGAAATGCTGAAGTTGTTTTAGGGAAATGGGCTGAGGCCATTCTGCCAGTATATACCCCAAATGCTGTAGTAGGGAAAGACATCAAGGTCGACAAAGCATCTCTGAGTAATTGGTCACTTGGAAGACGGTAGCGCTGTTAGTCTACATTTGACTGGTCAGCATTGATATGGTCATGAGCAGTTTGGTGACTTGTTGAGTCGAGATCAGAGCTGTAAATGTCATGCCTCTTTCATGTACTTGGACGAACTCAAGGGAGATACTTCATCCACTCTTGTCAGCAGGGCTGTGATATCACACCAAACAAATCTAACAACATAGAGAGGGCTACACGAGCACACACTGACAAAGCAACTGCACTTATCTACTCGTTTTTGCTTATATCCCTCAGTGTTGTGACAGCGCAGTGGAATCAATTTTTTTTGGGGTCCTTTGTGGCCAAAAGTTGTGGAACTGTGGGAAGGAAGAAGAAAAGATATGTGGAAAAGAGGCGAGTGAAGATGAGAGAAGAGCAGAGAATGAAAGACCGGGGACCGTCTCCATAAAGATTTTACTGTGTTCAGAATGGAAAAAGTTTTGTTCAGCACAGATATTTAATGACACAATGACTGAGCTGAATCACAAAGTGTCAGGAAGTGGAGAAATGAGGATGAGAAAAAAAAAAAAAGATAAAATAGAAGATATCCGAAGCTTGAAATGTAAAAAAAATGAAGAGTCCCTCAATACCAGGATATTCTTGATCATTTAATGTTACGATTTTAGATTGTTGTTGAATCGAGTTCATCACCTGATAGAGGCATTACTTTACAACACAATATCATCCAAACACGATTTATCCACACACACACACACACACACACACACACACACACACACACACACACACACACACACACACACACACACACGGCTCGCATTTCCACCACGAGATAAGGGTGATTTATTAGCCAGCTACAGATTTTATTATTACCAAGTGCATTACCCGTCTAAAACTGATTCAACTTTGAATCTCTTATCTTCCTTTATTTATTTGCCTCCACAGGGCAAATCCTTCTGAACCATATTCACCCCTGTCTTTGAAAGATTTGTCTCCCGCCCTCGTTGCTCCTTTTGCTGCTTCTGATAACGGAGATATAATGCAGGAGTTTGCTTTCGTTTGAATTAGCTAATGTAAAAAATAACTATCCAGGACCTGCTGCTTTGCTATAGTTTCATTATTGTGACATCACAGAGATGATGGGAAACATGATGGTTTAGACGGACGTGGAAAAAGACTGTCGCTCCGAGAGGTAACCGTGCTACAAGCAAAGAGACTCGTTAAATTCAACTTGTATAAGCTAAACACATTGCACCACGCAGATCACTTCATACAACATTATGCTATTAACTAGAAATGTGTTATGGATTTAAGCTTCAACCACACCAAATGCATTTTACTTGATTATGTATCTGACTGCCAGCCCGAGATGGAAATTAGAGGATAAGACTGTTTTCCAAAAAAAACAGCCTTCACAGTGTGATCATAAAAGCTCTGAGACCTAATTGAAGGCTTCAGTCAATAGCTAAATAATTCCATCACTGTGGGAGAAAAAAAAACAAAAAGCAATCTGATATGCCACTGCTGTAATGGGTTGGAGAAAATTAGCTTTAACCATTAATTATATCCTTCAATGTGTGTGGGGCCACCGCTAATGATCATTATCATTTGTACCCTGATAGTTGTAATCCCCGAAGGCCTACACGCACGCACGCACGCACGCACGCACGCACACACACACACACACACACACACACACACACACACCCAGACATGTCGTGCACACAGGCATCACATTCTTGTGTTACTTTTCTTCCCGGGCTCATCGTCCTTTTCCCCCCCAACAGGGCCAGCCCGACATCTTGCTCTGTCTCCTCTTATCATAAGGAGATAGTACGTCGGCGTCTCCGTCATAACTCAGAACAAGATCTCCTATCCAATGCACCTTCACCTCTTTTTTATCCGCGGCCCAACACTGAGTGCAGAGTGAAGACTGAATCTCGTTTTACCGTGCCCAGTGGTCCTGGCAGCCTGTCCCAGTCACATTAATTAAGGGTGTCCCTTTTCCCCGCCGTAGCTAATGGCTCGTGTGGGTATGAAACATGAAATATTCAGGGCTAGATTAAAATGATCATTACTCTAAAGGCGTTTTATTGGCAAAGGGAAAGAGGAAAGCTCAGGTTCTCTCACTCTCATATGACAAAGTCCTCTCTCTGATAGATGTGTCAATTAAAAGCTGTTATCAATATTTTAATATTCACATGACCACTTGTATCTTGAGGCTGTTGCTTGTGATAATGAACACACGGATATTTACTCTGCTGCCTCTCAGCCTAATGAAGCGATTATTTTTGGTTATTCAAGCTCAGATCTGCTGTTTTTGTTTTGGTTCATTTTTAATCCTTTTCTCACTTGTCCTCGTTTTCAGTCGAGTAGGTTCTTAAAGCAACAAAGCTCTAAAATCAGCCTAAAATACTTTACCAAATATTGAGTTAAATATCTGGCTCTTCAACGGCTACATGATAGAGACCATGGACTGAACATAAATATGAAGGTTGCGTCTCCACCTCCATCTGTTGTAGAAAAAAGAAAAGCCAAAATATCTTGGATGTAGATTCTGCCATCTTGAGCTTATGATGTCATCTGGAGTATTGAGGTTATGCTGCTTGTCGACCAATCTCGAGTCAGTTAGTGTCAGTGTTATAAGAACTAACTTAAGTGCATGTGCTTCGACTTTTTAGTATGGTCCATGTCCCATCTGCCAACATGGAGGAGGCAGTTGTGTCCCATACTGCAGCCAGCCACTAGGGGGGTGATCTAAGTGCACAATGAATTCTGAACTTAAATCAGGTCACCAGAAATAACTCCAAATAAACAGTAGAATTCCTCCTTCTCTGCTGGGTGTCTAAATGTGTTCACAATAACAAGTTTACAAGTCACTTTGTTGATATTGTGTTTAAAGTTTGTATTTCCAACATCCAAGTAGTAAAAAAATCTGTTATTTTTCTATAATACACGACTGCTCTCCAGGAACACACTGTGTACGTGGAAGATGTCGATTTCAGGCATGTTATTGAACGTTTCTATCGATCGGTCGCACCGAGACACGGACTTAAGATGATCGTGATATAATCTCCCATTCGTGCTGTTTTTTTAAATAATATTTGAAGTCAAATGTCAGTAAATGTCAAGTCTATTATCCATCGAGAGAAATTACAGAACAGCATTCCACAAACAGTGGACATGGCTTTGGACATAGATTAGATATTTCTCTCATGGGAGTGTGGCTCCTCACGTTCAGACTTGTATATGCTGGTCAATAAAGACCCTCTGCCTCAGTGTATCGCAGACATGCTATATGTGTCTCTTTGTCCACATGCACCAATGCAGCCATGGACTGTTGCGCGTAGAACTCAGGGTTTCAACCTCTTTCTTGCCATCTTCTCCTTATGACTTGCGTCGAGTTAGAATACATAGAATAGTTCTCAAGTGTAACCCGACAAGGGCCTTTAAAGAATCAATATTCCAGATTGTGCAGTAACGAATGTTGCACCATACAATCAATTGCTGCTCCACTGACCAAAACAAGTAAAGATTAAACACAAAAATGAGATTAAATTTAAAAATAAAAGGCAATGCTGCACAACAATCTATATAAAGTAAAATACAATCTAAAAAAAGATACAAAATCCAAATAAATAGAGTATCGACTATTCGTTTATCCACCTCCAAAAAAAAATCACCCACAAGCTTTTCACAGTCGGCAATACTGATAGAAACGTCTGTCATCCTCGATCAGCATGAAATAATATGCATTTTTCAAAATTGTATGTATGTGAATGTATCCCGAGCATGAAAACAACATGAATGGCTCTGTTTGTGAAAGATGTTCTGAGGGAGAGGCGTGTCGAGCCATAATTTCTGACACACAGAGAAAGATGACATCAATAATAATGCAATAAATAAATATAAGCAATACGCAGCACTGATAAGGTGAAACTCCGTGACTTTGTTCAAGGTTGGCAGGTCTGCCTCCCTATTTTATGGCGAGATGATGATTGATTGCTATTGGCAAAGGAAAACTCCACTCTCTCTCCACACACAAAGTCGTTGTATGTCAAAATAATATCAGCGGCCGCTTCGAAAGAAATGAAATCAATAAAGTCGAACAGCTTGTTATCTAAAAAGCAGCGCTCGGAGTTTGGGCGGCTCAGCTGGAAACGTATGGACACACACGACGCGGTCGCGAGCAGAAAGTAAAACAAACTAAAGAAAACTTTGAAGAACACATTCTCCAAAAAAAAAAAAGGAGAGCAGTCTCACTTCAACATAACAACAGCGAGGGGTCAATGCGAGACAGATGGAGAGTGGGAATGCTAAGTAGGCTATTACAGGAAGCACGGAAGCAAGCGAGGCGGGCAGACAAACAAACCCCCGACAAAATAAACATTTGCTGGGGAAAGAACAAACAGACACAGTGATCAGCCCGGGCCACATGTTCACAAGGATTTAATGTCAAACATTATTTTCTTATTAAGCTCAATTAGGGTGAAAATGAATGTTAATGAGATGGAAAATGGAGAGGACGGGAAAGGGGGCGGGGGAGTGCGGCGCTTATCGCTGCGGTTATGACAAGCCCGGGGTCGGGTCGAGAGTGGCGGGGAAGAGCTCTAATTGGCTTAGAACAGAGGGAAGGGTAGAATGTGAAGTGATAAATAACAGTCTTGTTTACACAGGTAGAGAGACGACCCCCAGTAATGCAGGTCACTCCGGCAATGAGCGCGGCGAGGCCTTCGTGCGTGCTCGCCTCCGAGAGGCTGAAATTTGAGAAATGCTGCAGTGGACGTTCTCGAGGTTCCGTGTGATCTCCACAGAAAATCACTTCTAGATTTGCCGTCGTAAACTAATCTACTGTCTTTGATGCTGTGATTTCATATGCATAAGAAGGACTGTTAAAGTTTCTTTTGAAGGAGTGGAAATGAAAGGACATTTTCAATATTTATATAGGTTTCTTTATGCCGTGTGCCTCAGCCTGTGCTGTGCAGTAGAAAGCCGAGTCCTGCCTTGTGATGTCCTTTGACAGCCGATCTAAAAGGGACCATACTCTGTCCCCCTATATTCTGTCTGTCAAGCCGCAGCACACGCCGGCAAAACACACACATCTGGACCTATCTCGACTCTATGAAGGCCAAGCTGTGAATTGACAGCTGTTTTAAAATTTAGATTTTTCGAAATATCTGGGCTTTCAGAAAGTTTTGCCGAGCTGCCCCCTTCAAAACAGTTTTGTTCTCTTGTCAAACTGTATAAATAAAGCCGGAACATTTTCACCTACGTTTACCTTTTCTTGACAGAGCAGACATCAAACTGTGGCATTCGCTGACATATCTCTGCTATGGAAATTACTCCGACTGTGGCTTTCGGACTCTTTTTAGAGTGACATCAATTTTATACGTTTTTTTCTTATTTTGTAGACAGCAAATCAAGGCCACGAGGAATATACTAACACTGAGGGGCAGAAGTCACTGTGTTAGAGCTGTGGAAATAAATGGCACTCACTCACGTCTGACTCATAATTCTGCAAGGAAATGGTGTAAACAGATAATAGATGCCAATACAAAGGATACAATACAGGTTCATATAGTGGTTGCACGCAGCCGCTTTCTGGATGTATCGCACATAGATTCTATTCAAATGTATATGAATGATATTTGCATGTATAATATTTGACCAGAGAGGCTGCATCCTGTGACGTGACCTCTGCACAACAAGTAAACTGTCAGTCATCTGTTTGCATTGTGAAGCTGTTTCTCCACTAATAAGCTGCTGCTGTTCATGGGTTTATGGTTTGACGGGGAAAACTGGATTTTTACTCCTTAGCCCCAATAATCTGATGAAATGTCTGTAAACATCCTCTGAAAATGTTAGATACTAAATACTACGGCACACACACACAGCACAAAGACGCTAGTTAGAGCATTTCAGGGCAGGTTCCTCTCGATACTGTGCAGCAAAAAGCATCACATTGCTTTAGGCTATTCATTTATGCAATTTGATGAGTTTGCAGTATTTGAGCCGCAGATCACATTGATGCCTCCACGTTTTTTTTATTGTATAATCAAGTTTTCCAGTCGCTGGTCCCTTTTTCTATCTTTCCCTTTCGGCTTGTACCTGCTCCACTGTGCCTGATTCTGTCGGCCGGGGGGGGGGTCGGCGAGAGGGGATTTCTGATTGATCTGTCATGTGGCTGAGGTGGAAGAACTGTGACTGAAGCTGGGAGCCCAGACATTTGACCCTTCTGCTTACAGACTGTGCTGGGTGTTTGTTTGGCTGTGTCTTTGTGTTTGCTCCAGTGATTGAGTGAATATCTCTATCTAGAAACCTTTATAAATATGACCCGGGACGCTCCGGCTCATCTTCATGGATACTCTCCTCCTTTTGTATGTTATTTAAGAATCAAGTGACATTTCAGACCTCAAACATTTTAAAAGTTAAGAAAGAAAATGCTTGAATGGGATTAAAGAAACATATTTGCTGCTTCTGTAAAAAAAACAATTACCAACATTGACAGATTGGAAGCATCACCTCTACCGGGTTAAACCTGGGACTGTTTGTCTGTGGGTTAGTTTATTAGTTTGTTTCTCAGCAGGACAATGGGACAGAACAGATTTCCCTGTACCGCGGTGGAAAGACGGGACGTGGGCCAAGAAAGACCCATCACATGTTTTGGGCGGATCCGAACCAACAGGAAGATTCAGGATTTATTTTTTCACTTTCTTTAACATTGCTAGATTGTGACATTTTCCACCAATTTCCTAGGGAATAATCCATGGATCTTGATGGGGAAAACAAATCGGGCTGATATCTCGGTGGAGACTCGGTGGAGGTGTGTGGTCTTTAGACGTCATTCTCAGCAGTGACTCTGTCTCTTCCTAATGTGTTTACTTTTCAACCTCCTCCGGGATAAACTAATAGTGACCCATTTAAAGCCATCAGCCATATTATAGTTTGATGTCGCCATTTCGCTGGATGACTCTGGGGCTGTTTCTGCTTCCAGTCCCTGCAGTGGAAAGTACAGCTGCCAGGGTACAAAGGCAGAGTGCATTAGGGGATGTGCCATGAGCCCCAGCAGGCGGCCGACAGGCTGAATTAGCAGCGGTAACGCCTGAGGCTGAGCAACAGGGCACTCACTGTTTAATCAGGTTATCTGGGAGCCGGGGCACAGCAGTGTGTCTGCAGGGGTTTAAGGGGGCTTCTGGAAGGACGGCGGGATAGTGACACAACCCTCAGAGTGGAATGATCCTGACCTGGAGGGAGGCTTTAAAACAGGAGGAATGTTTAAAACTTTTAGGAAAATCTCTTTGAACTGCACTCGGAGGAAGAGATTCAGAGAAAGTTTCTTCGACAGTGGTTTCATTTGAAGTTTGCTTACGACTGAGGATCTATTTTGAAAAAAAAAAATAAAGACGAAAATATCTGTGAGAGAAGGCATGAGACAAATGCAAAGAGGACAGGCTGTTTTCTCTGTGTGGCTAAGGAGACAATTATGCATGAGAAATAACAAATTATAGCCCACAGGCATTATCAGCAGAGAGCAATGGTGTGTGACCCTGTGGCATTAAAGTACTGTGGTTATATTTCTTAAAGGTAACTGCTATTATGGGGGCAAGAGGATATTTCTGCTCAGGTAGTAGATGGTGGTGGTGGTGTTGACGGTGTGTGTGTGTGTGTGTGTGTGTGTGTGTGTGAGTGTGAGTGTGTGTCCTTTATCTCTTGCCCACATACAGCGACTAAGTGCACATCAGGCCTGTTTTCCTGTGTGCAGGGCAGCGTGTCCTGCTCTCCAAAACCCAGGAAATTACAGAGCAGCCAAGCAGAAAACAGGAGTGGGATTTGGACAACGGGCCTCACCTGTCTCAGGTCTCAGGCTTATGAAGCTACATCTGCTGTAAACGATGGGAGCATTGGTTATTTGAAACAATGGCGCGTCTGTGTGGAAGTGTGGGCATGCCGCTGTGCATATTACAATGCAGAACATACAAATAAATACTGTTTAATTTCTTATTTCATATTTTATTGCTTTTATTTGTTATTCTTACTAAACCTCATTATACTACCTCATCTGCCTCACTCTCTATTGGTCCTTTTGTTGTTTCCTCTCAGTCTTTTTTCACTTCCTCTGTGACACTGCTCTAAATTATTTAGTGCATTTGGCACTTTGATTAGCAAATACAAAAAAATGTGTTAATATACTTTGTACGGCCAAAACCCCAAACAGTAATTTGTCTTGTATCCATTCAGAAACACTGAAACATCCAAACTACAGTCGCGTACGTGGTGCATTCAGCTACACTGTACATTTTTACTTTCCAGACTAGATGGCAACAGACACATGACCACAGTGCAACTGGTCTTCCTGTTTGCAGTTTGCATGCTCCTCCCCTCCCTGCGTTGCTTTCCTCCAGCTTCCTCCCACTGTCCAGGACATGCAGGCATGTTGGGTGACTGGCGACTTCGAGAGTAAAAATTGCCCATAGTTGGGAAATGGTTGCTGGTTGTTTGTCTCTTACCCCCCCATCTCTCGCCCAGAATCAGCGGGAGTTTGCTCGGGCCCTCCTGCAACCTAAAGATAAACACTATAGCTAATGGATGGTTGGATGGATGGATGCACCACACTGCACAAAAGCATTTTTTTTTTTTTTCGGGAAATCACCCTCCCACAGAATCTCAAAAGATACCGGCCATCTTTTGGTTTTAAAGATAAAAATGAAATACTTCCACAGTAATTGCGCACAGCCGCCCTGCCCGAGGCACCGCTCAGTCCTGAGTGCACCGTCTTTAAGCCGCCTGTTAGGGCAAATATAAAACATGATCAAAGATGTGGTCCAGACAGTAGCAGACGGACGAGCTTAGTCTTCCACCAGCCCTCCAAACAGTGCCTTCACCGCCCAGACAAAAGGAAATTGAATTATACCTTTTTGGAGAGGAGGGGAGTTTTGTACCATGATACACGAGGGAGGGCCTTTGTGACTCTTTCAACACTCCTCAGAAGCAGGATTATGTTTTATCTTGCCAGACGGCCGGCTCAATGAAAGACCCTTTTCTATCATTTTTCTATCTTCTCCCCCACTCTTTTTCACCTTCCATCTTTCATTCAATCTCTCTCCCTCCGAAGACCAGCTCTTTATATCGGCCTCGGCATTCCGAGGGCCTCTTTTCTATTGATGTAACGAGGAACATTTCAGATCACCGACTCCGGGATAAGAGGCGGATAAAGAAATCCGCACAAAACACAACCCAATATTCCAAGAGCAGATGCTTTTTGAAGAGCTCTCTAATTTGTTTTTAATAATTTACCATTTCTGGGATGTTCATGCTGCAAATGACTAATAATAAGGGTTTAATATTCACTCTCACTGGCTTTATAACTACAAATTAGACCAAACACACACACACATTTCCATTTACTGATTTATGGCTGGTTGCTCAAAGAGCTGCGCTGAGAGTTAATTATCAGTTACTCTCAATTAATGTAAAGTTTTGAGTGTATGATCTGTTATTTCAGTCTGTGGAGTATGTGAGATCTTATTGGGATCATATATTAGATTAATGTGACAATTATCGGAGGCACGAGTTGCACCACGAAGCTAATTATTTATTGAGCTTAACATCCAAACTTCTGTATGTAGGACAACTGCAGTGGCTAGAAAAAATGTGGAATACGCAGTTTTCTATTTTAATTTGTTGTAGAATATGATCTGATCTTCATCTAAGACACAAGTGGAGACAAACAAAATGCTTTTTAGCCGACAACACACCAACAATCATGTTCTTTTATGGTTTCATCTGACACACCCATGTGTTTCGGATCAATCTCCCAACAGAGCTCCTTCAGCTCAAACACATTCTTAGGTGAGCAGGTGTGAGCACCTCATTCCCCTGCTTCCCTATGGAGTCAGGCTCTGTGCTCTGATTGGATCATTCCAGTAGATGGATTTACTTTCACTTTACTTTCTACTGATTTCACTGAACTTCTACTGAGCTCCAGGTGGTGGGAAGCCAGACCCTGACACAGACCTGTGAGAGACCCTGAGAAACCTGGGACCAGTGGCCTCCTCTGTGGTGTCCTGCCATAAACACCGTGATTTGCATATGGTCGACTCCCGATCAGAGACTTTAATCAGCTCCAGTGAATTCCCCTTGAGCCCTTAGCTGTTCATCTGTGGTTTATTTCCGTCTCACTGAGCATCAGCGTTGCGCCTCAGGAGTCATTTGAACTGGTTATCAGCTCCATTTAACCTGCGTGCTATGAGGGGAAACCTGCAAAGTGTGATAACTTTAGTTCAGTATTGTGTTAGCATGTGATTAATAAACAAACATTGAAGTGTGCATATGCACTGTCCTCACCTCTCGGACAATCTCCCAGTCATGACCAAATGACTGTGGTTAATCTGAGAGGAGCTTGTGGTGCTAAACAGTGTGAGTGCATGGCCCATGGATCCGGGGCTGAGAACTGAACAGTCAAACATTTGCATGCAGAGCATCTGGAAGCCGAGTTTTCCCCTGGTTCCTGCAGGGCTCATGTTGAGGTTGCAGCAGCGAGGCAGTGGGGGTTTCCTCATCACTGGGATTTTTTTAAATCAATGCAGTGCACATTATTTGGTTGTTAATTGATAGTGGTTCTTTTTTTTGTTTTAAGAACCATACATTAAAAAGAACGATTCCTTCTCGTGCCTTGATGATGAACTCTGACTCAGTGTGATGTTATAATTTAGTCGTATTTCCTCAGTTTCCTCTTTGTTCTGCGTTTTCTCTTTTATTTCAGACACTAATTCTAAACTCCTGCCTTGTCTAATAGGGACGGATTTATCCTTGTGACTTTGATGTAACGTCTTAAGCTGAGGTTTATTTAATATAGTCTCCTTAAATAATGGCCTTTTTCTCTACTCGTATACGATCAAATGATTTTCTAAGTAATTGATAGTCCTTCCTAGATGGATGTTATGGTTTAAATAGTAATTTATTCAGTAAAGTCGATCGCATTTACAATGTTTTGTGACTATTAGTCTCTATTTAGACTCTGGAGTTAATAAATGTGATTTCATTATGTTTTATATGATTTATATTCTGGGGGTCCTTTGACTTTGAACCACAAGTTGTAGTCTTTTGCCACTAATGAAAAGTTTGTGATACAGAAATCTTTCCTTTTTAGCTTGTAGCAATATAACAAGACTGCAGCCCGACCATAAGGACTTCAAAATGTGAACACTCAGCATTTTTTCTTTCCAGTTTATTTGGCTCAGGAGCTGCGTCTTAGTCGTACTGTGTAATAGCATTCGAAACCCCTTGTGAATGCATGGTGATTAAATAAAATTAGTTTTTAGTTGTGACCTATCTTCGGTCTATGTATTTCAAATTATTTCAATCAATTGGGGAATGACAGAGGCTTCAAGGTCTTGGTTTTTTGGTGGTGGAGATACAATTTTGTTTTCATTTTAATGACCGTATCATGACCATGTTTTCTTTTAGACTAAAGCTAGTGTAATAAGTAAATGTTTTCTTGTGTTTCCTGTTTTTTGTACATTCTTGTTTAGCTTGTATATTATAGATTCAGTACTCGTGTCAAGTTTTGTAATTTTTATTTGTTCAGTCACCAAAGTTTTGGTCAATTTGAGATGTTAATCTGATGACTATGATGATATGGCAATACGTCAACAGTTTTTAATTCTAATTCATCCTCTAAGCAACATTGACAGATTTTGATATAATTTCACGTTGCAGTTGTTGAGGTATTCCAGCATTAAAATGGTGAAACAACACCGTCATCCCAGGAGAGACGCCGCTAGCGTGGCTAGAAATGTCTCAGGAAAACCTCAATCTTATAGTTCAGGTGTATGGGGAGTTTTTGGTTCAATAGTTTTGGCTTTGATGGCATAAAGTTGTGGTTCCACTTTGCAGAAAAATACCTTTTTCAGCAGAAAACTCTTTCCCCGTTCCCAGTTGGTTTTCTCGTGTCTCCGCGGTGAGAGCATGAAACGCACCTGGCAGCTGTGCCTCCTTTTTGACAGCCTGCTCCCATGGCAGGATTTCATTGGTATAGAAGGGATTCTAGCTTTTGAAGGTAGATTGTAGCACATTGAAGTGGACCGGTGGATTAACATCCTCTTCTCCCAGTTGGAGTTAAGCTGAAGCCTCAAGGTCTGAGCTTTTGAGAGGAATCGAGGAAAATGCGAAAATTCTATTGGGAAAACGAGGGAGAGAAACCCCCCTCTGTTGTTATCGCACCTCGCTGTGCTGGGAGAAGGGGTTGGTAAATGGAAAAGATGACTAAAAGGCTTTTGTTCACAAGTACACAAGCTGTCGGTGTAACATAGTCAAATGAAATTGTTTTTTACTTAAACACAATGAAAGGATTTTGTGTTAAGAGACTCTGTTGGATGCTGTATTTCATGATTCTTGTTTAAGGTCTAATGGTCAGTGGCGGTGTTAACCCCCACCCCCCACCGTCATTAGGCTATTCACTCTTCAAATACACGTCTTTGACAGATCTGCCCCCACGTCCCGCTCCCTCTGTGTTCCAGGCTGATCTGACCAATCAAATTCACTTTGCCGGAGCCGCACGGTGAAGCAGATCAGAGAGGGAGAGAAAGCTCTGCCCCCTGGGGGACGGTCTAAACAGTGTCAGAGCAGGACTGGGGTTCTGCAGGGCGGAGCACAGCCTGCTGATAAAGGCTGAGCCACGGGAGTGTTTGGAGGTGCTGGGTACTATTCACCTTGGAGCTGCCGCAGAGCAGTTTCACCGGGATCTTAAGAAAACGGCAGGCAGGCAGAGCCCCTTTGAATTCACCTCCTCGGCAAAAGGGAGGACTACTTGAATGGCTCAGGAGGAGATGAATGCAGAGTGAATGTGAAATGAGCTGATGGCAGTGGAAGGCAATGGAGACGCTTCCATATGCATGACTCTGCCCCCTTTTCACCACTTCCCTTTTTTACTCGTCCTATTCTCGTCTGTGTTTAAAGATGGGATAAAGCCTCCCCAGCTCAGCTGCCTTTTTTTTTTTCCTCCTCCACTTCTGCCACAATAAGCCAAGTGCTCAATTGACTGGGCCTTCAGCTTCCACCTTTGCTTATATTGAACCCCTGTAATCAACCTAGCTTCTCATCTGGGCACAAAGGGCCTCTCAAAACTCAAAGGTATCCTCGGAGACAGAGGAGAGGTTAGGGCAGGACAGGGGAGTAGTGTCACATCATTTTTATTTTGAAAAAAAAAAGCTTTTAGACTGAAGTATTTACTCTTATTCACTTTAAAATAGTTCAGCTACAGTTGCACATATTTTTTTATTTGTTTGTCAGCCTGTCTGCGTTTCTTAGAGGAGCGTTATCCTGCATCGCTGATTCTTTCCACTCTGTGTTGAATAATGAAATCTCTTAAACCTTTTCATGCCGAGGAGCATCAAGCCACCGTCCTTTGACCCACACCAAGGTTGCATCAGTGTTGAATGTCTGTGAGGTTTGACATTATAGAAATTGTCCCTTTCAGAAGCCTCACATGGATGTGGAAATCCTTTTTCTAGCAATGGCAAAATAGAAGAAAACTAACAGTAAGCATCCATTCATGGTTAATAATCGTATGAGGTTCACCAAATAACTGCAGTCTTTATTTGGAAACAAGCTTTGTCTTAAAACCGAGACCTCGGACCCACGGAGAGGTTTCAATGTCTCTATGTGAGACCAAACAATGAGTTGGCCAGGTCATCTAATAAACACAGAGTTTATCGCCTCCGCTGCGACTGACTGCTGCTGATCTGGCACGAGCGAATCCTTCCTCTCCAACTCTCCCTCCCTTGGACAAGTGATAATTTTCCTTCTCCCTCCAGATGAAATCACTGTAGAAGCTAATATTGAACTTGAAATAACCTGTCGCTGTGGCAGAGACAAAGAAGCTTCCTGATTTCGCTAAGGGGCAAGTGATGAGCCACGTGAGGACGACAGAGACTCGGACTCGGAATCAAACTTCCCCCGCTAAGCTTCACCGGCTCCGTGTCTGGCTCCTCTGGAAGTTAATGGCTGCTTTTCTTTTCCTTTAATCGTATTGATGCAGAGAGTCAATAATGTAGATTTAATTAGACTTAAAGCATCGTAGTGAACGAATGAGTAAGAAATATATGTTTAATAGATATTTTTTTTATCAAAATCAACTGGGGCTTCTCCCTTTTTTAACTTTGACTGTTCCGTTCTTGACAGTCCCCTGGAGGCAGGGATGACTGATGATGGTGGTGTGTACTATAACATACACATGCTCTATGCCGGAGGCTGATTGGGTCTCAGAAGACTTTATTCTTAATGATCTCACATACCAACAGACATACGCTCTCGTTCACCCTCTTCATGTCGGCCACGCACAGACAAAATAAGATGTCACAGCTTTTTATTATGTAAAGATCTTTAAGAGCAGAGGACGTGCACAGTGTCCTTTTTAGACAAGCACAAAAAGAGATGTCAGCAGAGACAGAAGGTACGGCGCGTTTACAAAATTCAGTTTGATTGATATTCCCATTTTTGCAAGAACAACCACTTAAATCA
This sequence comes from Hippoglossus stenolepis, assembly GCF_022539355.2. Taxonomy (NCBI): domain Eukaryota; kingdom Metazoa; phylum Chordata; class Actinopteri; order Pleuronectiformes; family Pleuronectidae; genus Hippoglossus; species Hippoglossus stenolepis. Next base: position 23,844,392 of record NC_061487.1, on the reverse strand, counting down.
GACTATTTCACATGAAGCCTGATGGAAAACCTAAAATGTAAGAGTGTGGTCAAGAGACAAGAAATAGAAGAATCTGTGTCGGTCATTTTTCACCGGCTTCATACAGCAAAGCACAGTATCCTATTTGATATCTGCTGTTTATGGATCTATGAGTAGAGTCAGGATCCATTTGAAATATATATAAGCTGATAAAAAAGTAATACAGGAAGGAAGGAGGGAAGGAGAAAGCTATGCACTTAAGGTGTCCTGATTTTGCACTTTAGCATTACCTCTGCCAAGGGGGTTATGTTTTCACCCCTGTTAGTTTGGTGGGTCTGTCTGTTAGTCAGCAGGATTACGCAAAAACTGCAGCATAGATATCCACAAAACTTGGTGGAAGGTTGGGACATTGGCAGAGAAATATTCCATTAAATTTTGGCGGAGATCTGGAGAAAGAGGTGGATCCAGGACATTTCTTACCACTTTATTTAACAACAAGAGATGCAGCAGTACTTCTTTTCTTCTTTTTCAGCCGCTGTAGAGTCACGAATAGATCTACAAACCTGTGACTATCTCCAATGAAGAGCAAAGATCCACTAGAGAATCCACAGTTTATATGTCTTCAATATTTCCAGCTCCAACAGATTTGCTGCTGAATAGAAGGGGACTGTTGGGCCTCGGTGGAGGTTTGTGCTCCACTGGGTGTCGTCGTTATTTATTATGTTGTTATAGCAGGAAGTAATTCAAGTCGTGTGTGGACAGACATCAGTCAAACTTGGAAAGTGCTTCCAGCCGAGTTGAAAAGTGTGAGTTACTTCAGACGACCCTGGTTCTGGGAATATGAGGTCCATTCGTTTTCTACTACAAAGATGTTGTGTGATTGACAGATGGAGGACCTCCAAGGCATGAAACCCTCCTGATTGATTCATCAGGATGAAGTCACACGTCCATAGCATCGGCTTCGGGAGGTTGATGGTATCGTAGAAGTCAGAGTCAGCATTTCCAAAAGATTTCATTGAATATAGAGTAAGGAAGAATTATTCTGGAAACCAGTGCCTTTTCCAATTTAAAAAAATATATACCACAGTTAACAAAGCAATTTGTTTGGAGTGTGTTCTGAGATGAGTCTCAGCATCAGGTGTTAATGAGTTTTTCTCGCTGCATGTTGCTTTTTCTTTTTCCCTTTTGCATTACTCACGCACAATATTTCAGTATCTTTGTAATATCTTTGTGCACTAACCGCCCTGTTTGTACACGTGCTATACATAATGTATTATGGAAGTGAAGCACAGCCAAGACATGCGCGTGTTACATATGTAGTCCTCTGTGCGATGCTAATCAAAGCTGTTCATGACTGGATGTGAGAGATTTGCTGCTCTGAGATGATGTGCTGGAGCATTCCTGAGTCATCTGGGTGTTGGGTGTGATCCTCCATTCAAATGATCTGATGCTCGGCACTTCAAGGCTAATGTTCTCATTACAGCTCAGAGAAGAAAACACTGTGTGCATGTGTTAATATATATATATCTGTGAGTGGGTGAGAAAAGTCACGTGTTACTTGTTGGCATAGGAATGTAATTCATATAGTTCCCCTCGTGCTGCTTTCAACCATTTAGTCTAAATATGTCTTTTCTTTCTTTCTATGGCCACTTTAACACCCACCTTCTTTGGTCCGGCTCTTCTGACTTTTCAGCTTAGTCCTAAGTGTCTCACGTTGCTCCAATGGACCAAAATTAAGTCAAATTAAAAGATGTGTTTGTGGTTTGATATCTTTTTTGGGGATAATTTGGACTTTTCGGACTAGTTTCAGGAAGTTGAAATAGAATTTAACAATATTTGAACGACGATGCTCATTTGGTGCATTTGAACTGGTGTCAAGTACTGATCCTGATGTAGATGATGCTGGTAGTAATATTATAATGATATTACAGTGGCAATGAAATTTGCTGAATGAACCAGATCATTAATTTTCTAAAATCAAACAGAAAGACTACTTTTTTAATGCGCTACATTAAAAAAAGATGGCAAATACAATTGACAAATTGACATCATGCTATTTGGGTGATAGCGACAGGGCGTCTCTATGTCAGGCAAAAGTCTCCTTTAACTAAAACTAACCAGATCAAATGTAAGAGAGGTAAAAAAGATATGAATCTTGAAAACGCCCTCTGTGTATTTTGAGTGGACAGGATGAAGACACATGTTGGAACATCAGGACACGGTCCCTCTTGAAAAGCCTCTAGTGCTTTATTCTCAAGGTAGAGAGACACAGAGAAGGAGGACGACATGACGCATGAAACCATTTTGTCCCAAACACCTAAGTACTTCTGCTGCATTGTGTGCCATTACTGCCATTACACTATACGCCCCAGGCTCCTCGGTGATGGGGCGATAGGAGGACAAAGGAAGAGGAAGACAGAGGGAGTGAGATAGAGGGAGAGCAGAGGGTTGACCCGTGTGATAGAGAGGTTACGTAATGTCGTGCATTACTAATAGGGAAGAGGAGAGGCTCACTCTCTCACTCTGATGAATCTCCACAGCCCTGCTCCGGCGCTAATAAAGGAAGTGATGTGATGTCTTTACCCGCAGATTGAGATTGAAACGGAGGTAATGTCATTACACACTGTATGGTATCTTTATAGGATACAGATCACTGACTTCATGGGGCGGAGCCTCTTCTGCGGATAGGATGTTCCATCAGCTGACCGGCTGAGACCGTATCGGAAAGGATCACGTCTCTGTCTCTGCTAACCTGACAACTGAGCCAACGCAGTGATGGAGCTTATATCATTATACATAACAGCTCATTGTGTTGCAGCTGGTCAGAGCCAGTTGATATAATAGACTGTATTTATTCCATATATACCTCATCTACATAGTTGCTTTAAGCATTTAGCTCCTCGCAAACAGGTAACATGGCAATAGACTTACGAGCTGTGTCCTAATTCAGAGGACGAAGAAGAAGTCCGAACTGAAAGGAGATGGTCTGGACTATTTGAGGAGTATCGTAGCTTTGCATGTCACGCCCTTACCGCTGTCACTTAGCAACAGCACAGCCTTTGGACCGGTTTTAATGACCGTTTAGTTTTTTATCATGTGTACCTTTAACTGTCCAGTCGAGTTGAAGACTGATACTTTAAAAGCATCAGACCTTTGGTTACTGCTGTGATCTCTTTGAAAAACAGAAGTTTGTAACCGAAGCCTGTGCATCCTGGGAGAGGTTTGCCCGACAAGGAAAAAACAGTTGGAGCCTTTGTCGCTTCGGGTGAAAGGACGTATTTGCCGGCCGCATTTGAAGGAGCCTTCGGTTGCACCACTTTGATGCACTTGGTTTTCAAATTCAGCCTCTGTAACAATCCTCAAACATTATGTGCAAAAGCATTGCATCAAAACAAAAATGAATGTGAGCTGCAAAAAAAGCTTTCACATACTGAAGGAGGCTGAAAACATGTTGTCCCTTAAAGGTCCAGTGTGTAAGATTTAGGTGAAAGGATCTATTGGCAGAAATTGAATATAAAATAATCCTACTGATGTTTACAATAGTGTGTTTCATCTAAATTGTATGAATTGTTCTTTTCTTTACCCTAGAATGGTTCCTTATATTTAAAAACTTTATATTTACATCTGGAGCAGGTTCTCTCTATGGAGGCCACCATTTTTTACAGTAGCCCAGACTGGACAAACTTAACACCTTCTGAGTTTTTTTGACAACTTAGGTCTACCACAGGTTCTCTTTTATGTTTGGAAGGGGAGGGGTGAGGTGAGGGGCTATTCAGCTGCAACATGACACGTCACCACTAGATGTCACTAAATTCTACACACTGCACCTTTAAGCCAAGTCAAGACAAGGACATGTGTGGATGTAGCTTCAAGTTCACTCAAACTGCTGTAGAGATAAGATATTGAGTTTCTTATCAAGCTTAACTTTTTAACCGCCGTTTTCATAAATATTTATCAGCTTCAGTAACGTTAAATGTAGATGCGATAAAAAAATACAGCAGAGCAAGGGGGGGGGGGGCTGACTAAACAGGTCAGGGCTGTCCCACTCTGGATTAATAGCTGCTTGTTTGCTGAGTGTATTTTGTGCATATCTAAGCTGGCATGGTCCCCTAGGTGAACTGCAGGGATGACAAGCAATACTGCAGAGCAGGGAGAAGCAGAATGCATAAATATGTGAGGTGGGCCGATGGAGGGATCCCTCGGTAGAAGAGCAGATGAGGTGAAGGAGGTAGCGAGAAGGAGGAGGAGGAGTGGATGAGTAATCTGAGCAGCCTCTATCTGTATCCAACTGTTAATGCCTTTTAGATTAAAGGAATCTAGAGACTCGTACATATGCAAGTTTAAGAGAGATGCAGGAATGTGTTTTTAGCAATTAAATTGTTTTTATTTCTGACGTATATATGTTTTTGCATGATTGGCGTTAAAACTACAAATGAAGCGAGTCTATCTGCATCTGTAGTTCATCACTACCCTCCTTTCAATAGAGGGCTACATGTCTTTGCAGCAGGATGCACAACAGCCCAGAGTTTGAACCAACCACCTCGCGTCACGACGGCACAGAGTTACTACCCAGTTACACCATCAAAATAAACTCTCTTTATCCTTTCATCCCCACAGCTGGATGTATCAACCACAGACTTCTCTGGAAACCTTGTGGATGGTCCCACCTTACTACTGATCACTGTCATCGACCAAAATGACAACCGGCCCATCTTCAAAGAGACCCGGTACTCGGGAGAGGTGCTGGAGGGATCCCCCACAGGTTGGTGGCATTGTTATATTAAAGGGCTCCGGGGACAACTGGGGACTCTTATTGGATTTAGCAGGGCAGCGATATCAAACACACACTGATGTGAAGAGATGTGTGTGATCTGAGGTGCGGTGGTACGGTTTGCGATGATGAAATTCATATTTGTTTCCTGGCGGTGTTTTTCTTTCTGGTGATGTACACAAACGCAGATTGCAAACTGCATATAGCTGAATAATTAAAGAACTTAAAGACCAGCATCTTTAATGGGATCACTGCACCTTTACATACAGTTAATATCTTAAGTTGCAGAGGCACTTTATACTTAATACAATATACTTGAGATGCCATTTCATTAGCATTTAAGGGCACATTTCGACAGGTAGGCACCTTACCCATCGAGGCTGTATCCAGTTTCATTCATATTTAAAGGGATCACTTATTATCTACTCACCACTGTGCCGATGGAGGGGGGGGGGGTGAAGTGTTTGAGTCCCCAAAACACTTTTAGAGTTTCAGGGGTAAACAGCGTGCTTTAATTTCTTCATTGAACTTTCCCTTTAAGCGAACATCAATGCTTTATCTATAAATCATTGCGTTAAATATGAATGTGATAAATCAACTGCATAAAAAGTGCTGTAAAAAGCAAAAACATTAATTGAATCAATACTTGGTGTGACTGTGCATATATTTTCTTTTTGAAATAAGTTTAAACATCTTTGAGAACATACCTCAGGTCTTCTGTGGATTAAGGTGGTTGCAGTGTCTCCTGTCTCTTCATGTGATCTCAGACGGACTCAGTGATGTGGAGATCAGGGCTCGGTCTCAGGCCGGACTCCCTCTTTCTTCTGGTTGAAAATGTTCCTACTCTGGCTGTATGTTTAGAAAGCTGTCTTCCACACCTGTAGGCATTTTGCATTGCAGATGCACATTTTGATATCTGAGTGTGCTGGCACGATTTGTCACTCTGGCGATGCTCTTTGAGTTTGACCAAACGGTGCCGTGCTCGAGTCCACGCCAAAGAGAGAAGAGGAGTTTGAACGGTAGATAATACAGAGACATTTAAAGAGGCTGTAGCAACACAGAATGGGATAGTGAGGATGACTGTGGCAGAGGAGGTGGAGTGGATCATCCAGTAAATAGCAGGGTGCGTTAATGCTCCTGTCCACTTATCGGACGTGGCCTAGAGCAAGAAGCTACTGAAGCTAAGTTACTCCTACTACTGCCCAGGCCAGCACCGTGCATTGTGAGATATGTTAGTAACCTATAGCTCATTGTTTGCTAAGATCAGGAGCTATTGGACTTGGTTGTCGATATCTGAAGATGTTGCACCTCTCGTTCTTCTCCAGTTGTGAATGAATGTCCTGTATCGCAGATGTTTTACCTCTGTGGGACCATTATTGAGGCCATTGGTGTCCTCTTGGCTCATCAGTGCTCGTGCAGGAAGGATTTAATGCAGGAGTCTTGTATTAATTTTAGCTAAGTGCGCCGAGAAAACTGACACCTGAGTGTTAGTTCTAAATCAGGGAGTTGTTGTTGACAGCTTCCAGCCTGTATCTGAAGCAGAGGGGGCGACTCTGCACGACCTCTGCCTGTCATTGAGAACATCTCGTGGTCAAATGGTTGAAAATTAATCATTGCGAGGCGAGACTGGCAGAGTCTTTGAGAAGAGTCTTCACCTCCGGCTTCCGCTGTAAATCTCCTCCCTCCTTCACGTGCGTGTGTCAGTTTGTCAGAGTTGCTTCCTTTTTTGGTTCTGTGAGGTTCTGTCACCGCTATCACTGTTACTCCTGTGAAGCAGCGCTCGTAGGAGACGTTTCGTGCCCTCGCTGAGACGGAATATAAATAAATGTACAGTATTTCTATTTCTGGAGGGTTTTACTGTCTTTTACTAATCTTGTGCAGTCTTTTCACATAGTGTGTGTGTGTGTGTGTACTATCCGGTCTTTAAAGCAGGGGAAATTAGCTGTGCTGTGAACTATCATCCACCACACAATGAATAGAAGTGACTCAATGCTTTTGTGGAGGCCGCCACATCCTGGACAAGCTGTCCCTTGCTGTAAACTGCCAGGTTCCATTTGGCTTTTACTGTTGAATGGTTTCCTGTACGAGGCAAAGGGCTTGGATTCATATTTCCTCTCCTGCAACACATTAAAAAATTGTTTATTTTATGCTGGAGACTTTGTTATAAACCTGCTGTGGAAGTGATTGATTTGATTCGCTGTTGTTATTTCCAGTTCTTGGTCGTCCAGTGTTTCCGGCTGCCGTAGTTACGCCGCATGGTGCTGATGATGAAATTAGGAAAAAATCAGTTGCTTTACCCTGTGTGCTCCTGCTGTTCACCTCCAAAGTCTCACCACTGATTCACAGAAATAAAATCCTGCCCCTCAGGTCCAACTGTCAAGTGTCTTCAGGGCAGCGCACAGACTGTTGGCAGCAGGTCTGTTGTTGGATGTAGTTCACAGTCATGGATTCAGAGTTAAAAAGGACAAACAGTAGAATGAAAAGCAGTCAAACTAAAACTTGCAATGTTTTGCACTTTGTTTGTTTTCACATCATTAGCACAAATAGTCAACAGCCAAAAAAATATCACAGGCAGAGCTTCTCAAATAAGATGGATCAGTCAACGCGCACACACACACGCACACACACACACACACACACACACACACACACACACACACACACACACACACACACACACACACACACACACACACACACACACACACACACTGGTCGAGCTTCCCACAGAGATATGTTAAGTGGTTGTCAACTTCATGTTGACGTTGTTTTGTGAATTGCTAACACAGACATTTCCTTTTCAATGATATACATCAGGAATGTAACAGCACGTCATTACCGGCTGTGGAGAATCAGATAATAGTCCCGACAAACGTGCACAGGCAAATCTTGTCAGAATAATTCAGTCAAACTAATTGTCAGGACCGGCACAGTTATTTTGAGGGTCTGTCGCTGTAACATGAAATACCTGAATGGTGTGATATGTGTTTTTTATATTCATAATTTGTATTGTATAGTTTTTTTCCCACTTTCTAGTATAACTCTGCCTGAGTTTCATGCTGTGAACAGTATAGTTGTGCAGCGTCTCCCACACTCAACAACTGTGCTCACTAGTTTTTTAATCCACCTCTAACTCATGCTGCAAAAGGTTTAAACCAATCCTGCCTTCTATACAATGCTGTTTGTTTTTCTCCTGAAGTCACGTTCAATCACGCAACTTGTCCACACTCACGCGCCTAAAATAGTTTGCAGACTGCCATAAACAAACAACAGAAGAAGAATCCTGCGTGTTTCTGAGAATTTACAAGTTTCTGGAATCACCACTGTGAAATTGTTTCTCAGCAAACGATAAGTGAGTGGTCTACGTTCTGGCCAAATCATCTAGTGTGTGCGTTCTGACGATTATAAGATAAAAATTGGTTTAATCTGTCACTTTGTCTGTCGTCCACCTCGTTTTTTTAAAAATCGGTCAAGAGTTGAAAATCCTTTAGTGTGCCGCAGCCTTAAATGATGGAAACACATTTTCTGGAATCTCATTATAAAGCAGTGATGTCAAGAAAAATACGAAAGAGTTTTTTTTCCATGTTTACTTGTTTTGAATATGATGTGAGTTCCTAAACTGGAAAATTAATTGGTACCTTAACTGTAACTCGTGGGCTTCCTGCACACTCGGTCCTACATGAAACTACATGCTTACATAGTGCTTGTGTTAGACGTTTCCTAGTTTGTGTGTGCAGTTTCCACAGACCCTGCCCACACATGACTAATTCCCATCAGGGAAATCTCTTCGGATTCGGATCCAGACAGATCCAGACCTCCCAGAACACCTGAGTCATCACGCTGGAGTCGTTTTTTTTTTTGAAGCCCTCACTCTGATTAGCTTGCAACTTGACTCCGGCTTCTGCAAACTCAGCACCAATACATTTTTTTTTTAAAAACTCATTTCACATTACTGGGTTAGCTCTGATTTCATCCATCAGAGAACTTCTTCTGACTTGGCCCTATAGAATTCAATTTGGTTTGAATGCAATTATCCTTTATTTTATTATATTTTTGAGGAAGCAGAGATTCTTTTTAAGGAAGGTTTTTATTCCTGTAAAGTGCTTTTTTTTTTTTTTGAGTGGATTATAACCAACGTGGACTAAACAAAATGAACTGAAATCTTATTTTACTTTCACCATGTTGTGGTCTGACAGCTCCTCGGTAGTTTAGTTGCCACGGATGCCGGATCCAATTGATCTGGGAGATAAGATGAAGGGTGCAGCTTTGGAGAGCGCGTTTCCTGCAAACGCCAGCAACTCTGTGTTCTAAATAGTCCACTTAGCCGACACGTCAGTGCAGCCTCGGATATCTGTCCGGTAGGAAATGAATCATTGGAATTATTTTCAACAACCTGTCAGTTCCCCATAAGTTCGCTGGTCAGTTAGCAGGACGTTTCTAAAGGAGGTTTTCTTTAGTGTGAGGATGCCACAGACGTCACAGACGGACGGACGCTGTGAAGCAGAGGAGGTGGGAGAAACATACGCACCCTCCCAGAAAAGAAACCCCATAATAAATATACATATATGTGCAGATAAAAAGATTTCCTTGCAGCTAATATTGAGATTATCATCTCAACTGTCTTGGTGATTTTACCTCAACAACATTTTGAAACTTTGAAGTTTCAAGTGAGAATTAAAATGTCCTTTTCTTGGACATGATGAGTGATGAGTTTTACTTTGTCTCCACTGCTGTGTTGTCACACATTAGCTGAAAGGAAGTTGTGTGTGTGTGTGTGTGTGTGTGCCTGTACTCTTATATCTGTGAGGACCATGTTAAGTATAGACCCTACGGAGTGAGGACATTTTTGGAAAGTGGCCGGTCGTCACTTTTCAAAGGGCTGTTTGAGGGTTAAGACTTGGTTTTAGGGTGATAATTATGTTCAGGTTAGGTTTAGAGGTAGGCATTTAATCTTGATGGTTAAGCTTAGGGTAAGGGGATGCAGGTAATGTATTATGTCAATGATTGTCCTCACTAGTGTGTGTGGGTCCAGGTATTACACGTGTTGTTGGGGTCTAAATCTGTTTACACAGTCATATTATGGTGATTTATGGAAATCATTAAATTTTAAGGTGAGGACATGTTTTAGGGTTAGACTAAAGCTACGGTTAGGGTTAGGCTAGTGGTAACTATGGTTAAGTCTCCAGCAAATCAATCTAATTTGTGTGTGTGTGTGTGTGTGTGTGTGGTGTGTGTGTGTGTGGTGTGTGTGTGTGTGGGATCTGGTGCCGTGTGGTTACACTGTAGTGTCTGGGCACCAGGGGAAGCTGTAGGGGAGAATGTCACAGTGCTGTGACATTTCTGTGCAAACTGATAACAAAAGGAAGCCAAAGCCAAAGAGTCTCCGAGCCCTCTCTGTCTCGTCTGTTTACTTCTCCTCTCGTCTTTCTTTCTTCTCTCTATTCCCTCTTTATCTCTTTCATTCTCTTTTGCCTCCATGCCTGCATTCCCTTGGGCTTTGTGCACACATCAGCCTCCTCCATTTTTTCTCTTTCCCCTCCCAGCTCGGCCCGTATTCGCTGTTTCTCTATATTTTCCCCATCTTTGCCCTGTCTGCCAACTTTTAAGAACCTCTGTTATTGTCTCACTTGCTTTTGCACCACTTCACAACTGTTTTTCTTTATTCTGTTTTGACGGGATCGTAACTTTTTGAAGTCTGGGGCTCGGGCATCGGTGACTCGCAATGATGTAAGTGTTTTGTTGATAGATTTTAGTTTTACGCTCCCAGACAGCCACAAACAAGCCAGCATCCCACCTGACATGGCTGAAGGATCTATTTTTTCATTCTCACTTTGTATTTAGTTTTTATTGAAGGATAAAGCAAGTGTTATTCTGTATTTTTCATCCTGTCAACAAATTCCTCGAAAAAAAGACCAAAAGCCAAAGATGTGTTTAATTTTCAGGCTCAGTAATTTCCTAAAACAGCTTGGCCCTGTTCATGTTATCAAATCTATCAAACAGGGTAGAAGCTAATTAGTAAAGAATTATTTTCAGTAGCATATAAATGCACATTTTGTGCTGTGGTGACTATTTACAGCAGCAGAACTGTGTGAGTCATCAACTGAATATAAGCGATAGTGATGCATGTTGATTGTAATAAAGAAACCTGTCAACCTGCTTTAGTGGGACGTACCGGTGGGATTTTTCACACCCCCACTATATTTAATGTTTCCCTACATCAAAATCATCTGCATATTAACTGTGTGTGTACTTGTTTACATATAGGATATTCATTTAAGATTAGTTGGTGACTCGTGTAAAGCATTACACTGAAAAATGTATATTAACAGTCAATTTTCTTTATCTCTTTATTGTAAAAAAGTCCTGACCAGTATGGATTTTTAATACCGATATTGGGGAACCAAAAAATTCAGATACAGACATGTTGGCGAATATATGTGAAGAATATTTCCTAGAATTGTCATAATCAAACACTTATGACAGAAAATGTAATGGAGGCTTGACATTTTTAAACTTAACTATAAACCAAATAACTGTAAATAAAAAGAAAACACAACCAAATATATAGAACTCAAAAGTAAACGTATGTATGAATTAACAGTGTTTATTCTTTAAAGTTAAAGATGGCACATATTGGCAAGCTGAACTGGTATCAATATTTGAAAGGCTCATATCATCCAACCTTATCAATCAACTCATATTTTGGTCGGACTCTATATATCTGCACTGTTTTTAAGTGATTTATTGTTACACCATTGATTGATTGAGCATTTAATGCAAGTTTCACTTCAAGTTCAACCGAAACAAGAACAGTAAATAGGGTAAAACATGCTAAACGGCTGCTTTTGTCATAGATATCTATATATAGATATATATATATATCAGTATTTCACGTCTTGGCAGTTGCTACTATCTGAACTAGAATCTAATTATACTTCATCAAGAGAAAAAAGTTCCTCCTCCCTGCATAGCATGAGGCGATGTTCCATTTACATGCTATATCCCCCATTTCAAACCGTTTATTTGTTGATGCCATCATGGCAACATCACTCGAGAACATCACTGGGAGTCATGCATATTGGCACCGGATTCACAGAGGTAGACTTACTGGGACTACATTTTAGGGACAGGATGCTTTGCTGCAGGAACATGACTGTGCAGGGAATGTCGTGTTTTTCACAAATTCATATTTATCTTTTCCTCTGCCAACACCATGCAGGCGCATTAAATCCAGCATCTAGGTGATATATCTTGTGTAATTGGACATGATGTGGTGTAAATGAAGATATTACTCATAGCCGGGTCTCTGTTTGTGTTCCAGACTAATTTGTGTTTATATCAGAAGTAATTAAGGCCTGAGCTCCTGCTGTGATGGGAGAGAAGGATGGATCTGGTTCACTGTTCACTCTGCTCTGCAGCCGGGGGGGTGGGCAGCATGGATGAAAAAAACTTCCTCTTCAAATTCTCATTTTATTTGAGTACATGTTAAATCTAACACGTCTTTTTCCATCATCATTGTGTCTCGCCATAGCATCTTTTCCATTTGCAGTCCCATGTTCCACTTCCAGGGTCCCTGGCCTTGTGTGGCTGGCTCAGTGGAACGGCTCACTGATGTGTAAATGGAACTGAGCCGTCATTATTGTCAAAGTGTTAATATTTAAAAATATCTGCTGTGAAAAAGGTCTTTGGCAAATCTAAATAAAATAACAACATGGATTTACTGTTATTATTTTTTTTTGGCAAATCCGGTAAATTAATTACCTGTGAAATCGCTTGTTGTTTTTGGCCGAGTTAGACACACTTGTTTTCCACACCTTCTCCATAGAAGCTCACCCAGTTTACCCAAGAGACCTTGTTTCTATAAACCCCTGGTGCAGGGGAGACATCAAATTGATATCCTGGTTAGAATAACAAGGGAGAAAGCAGAATATGCACATTCTCCATCACTACTATAAAGAAAAAGACACAATTATACTATATAATCATTGTCATAGTCTAAGGCAAAGTTCCTTTAAGATATTTACCATGTAAATATATTCCTAGGTTTAACAAGTCTGCATGCTAATATTACTGCCATACAAGCCAGTAGCCAGTCAGATTCACCTTTAGCCTCAGCGTACCCTCAAGTTTGGCCTGTATCATTTATCTCGAGGCCAGTTTAGAATTTTGGTAATTAAATCTATTGTTTTGGTTATAATTGAGAATAAAATCATGAAAATCACAACAGTAGCATCGAGGATCATCCACCAACCAATGGCTCAGTGTTTGAATCCCCAGCTCCTGTGAATGGGTGAATGTAGCTGGTGGTAAAAAAGGCTTTGAGTAGATGATAAGAAGTGTTATATGCAAATACAGTCAGTTCTTAACTGGCCGAGGAGAATCAATAGAAAAAAAACTATAACCCATTAGACTCTACACATGCTTACTTGATACATGTCATTCAAGGTTTTTAGCATATTATCAATTATGTTAAAGTTGTTTTGATGTGCATGTAATTATGTGTAGAGAATGGAAGTGAGACAGGTGAGACGAGGGTTTATAACAGGTTATATTCTGGTCTGTGTGGGCGAGCTTGCACCAAGTCAGGAAAAAACTCAGTCATTCTCGTACATAAAAAGTGAAGCAGACAGTAACACGGCCTCTAGTCCTCCGCCCACAGCAGCACAGCAACTTTCACCAAAACAAAAAAAAAAAAGGTGTAGGCAAGAAATCATGAAAATTGGGCCTGAGGAGCACAGTGGCTGTATGCTGAGCACTTGTCTGGGACCATGCGTCACTTGTCTGCAGCGGTGGCCAGCACACGGCTACAGAATCGTCTAAACTGCAGTCATTACGGTTTCTGTCCTGTGCCCCCCCGTGCTGCTGTAGCTGGCCCCTCGATCTCTGAGCATATGCCTGCTGCTGTGCTGCCGCATCAGAACTGCCACATACATCGCAGGACAGGGCTCGCATCCTGCCGGCATGCAGGAAAGGGGGAGGGGGGGGGGAAGAAATAAAGAATTCAGCAGAGTGAAAGGTGAAAACAAAATCAATACTGAATTGCGGGTGTGTGTGTGTGGGTACCTTTGGTAACTTCGAGGAAGGCTAGTAGCTGGATTTGAGGTCGAGGCCGAGAGGAAGCAGGAGGGAGATTGATTCAGGGGAAAGATAATGATCCGAATGAAAGATTACACCAAAAATGGCAGGTAATTTGTGGCATGACGGTGCATTAAGGTCTCTACCACCCCCCCCACCTCCACCCCCCTCTCTCTCTCACTCCCTCTCACTCTCTTTCCCTTTGTTAGCTGGAGAACAGTCTGTCCAGCACCCTACCAGGTGACCCGCTGTCCCACAATGCCTCATTATCAGCTTGTCAGACTGGAGAAAGCCTGGCAAATTAATGTCCAAGGTATCTACTGAGGGCTGCTGCCCAATTAACTCCCGGGCATTGTTGTGATGGGATAAATGAGTTCCCCCCCCCCTTGCACTTATGGATGTGTATGTACACGTTGCCATTTGGTTTAGCCGAGTAATAAGCCCAATAAGGCCAACTTTTATTTTTTCCTCTAATTACTCGGTGACCTCATGCTTGGCTCCCCGCGTCGAAACTGACAATAACTCGGTGGCACGCCGCTGACATCACGCCGCTGACATTTTCACGTGGAAGATCGCACGCTGAATAACGAGCGATGGAAAAGCGTCGGCATCTGCATTCCGACCACATCGGCCGCACCGCCGTGTGTTTGTCCTCACGGCCAGTTGATAGAAATGCTAAATCCAATCCAGCGAGAAACTCTTCGGGTATTCGCTCATTCATATGCATCTGTTCTCCTTTCACGAGTGAGGCATCATTGATTTTTCTGAGCCCTCTTAACTGAGCTATCTTCTTTTGAATTACCATAGGGAGCGATGTGCATTACACCACTGAGGGCGAAAAAATTGCATTCTAAATGGGCTTTATTTTCAATAGTGATTTGATCTGAATATATGTGAATGGGATTTTATTTGGATACATTTCTGTGGTTTGGAGTAAATTATTTCGCTCCCTTGTGGGTTTGATGTGGTTCCACGCGTCATTTTAAGGCTAAATAGCATCAACATCCATCTCCACCTCTCCTTCTTCTCCTTTCCATGCTGGATTGTTATGTAGATGGAGATTTGTGCCTAATTTCAGAGAGAGAAGTATAGTTTTGTTGCGGAATATGACAGAGAATTGGAAATTCAAGGTGGGACAATGGTCTCAACTCCAGTGCTTGAGTGCTGCCAATCTGTTAAAGAGTTTTATTCTCCTTTGCCCCAAAGTCCCACCTCGACTCGGGCTTGATTATCCGTCCCTCTCTCCGTCCTCCTACTCGCAGTCCAGCAGACAAACCAATCTCCCCCCCATCGTCCCTTTTTTTTTGCTCCTCCTCCTCCCGGGCGACAAAAGACAGCTGTTGCCCCTCATTGCACTCTAGGTTTCTCCAATTTAGATTATCTCCCCCTGTTGGTTTCACAAGACCGATCCCGGCCATCGCAGCTCGTCCCCATCGGAAACCAGCACCTCAAAAAGTCTGAACAGAAAAATGTGACCAGAAGACAAAGGGAAGCAGATATTGAGTTATTAGATGAGCAGGTCGCTGGTTATGTTGCAGCAGTAACACTTTAACAACGTGAAATCAAAGGATGAGGCCACGTTTTTACTCCAAGCCTTTCACACGACAACACTCATACATCACCAGACAGTTATCCTCCGTGTGTTTATTCGAGTTCGTCTGTTGTCGCACCTCTGTGGACCGCACTGACATTTATTATTGGACCGTTTGATATTACATTTTTTTTAAGATTTCATGCCAACATCACTTATCCCATCATGTACAGCATTTGTTGTTGTTATTTTTAAATTCAAAGCATTGCTTCACACTGGTAACTACAGCCTCACAGAGCTTCTAACAAGGCTGCAGACTTGTGTCAGTTTATCTGTGTCAGTGTCAGTGACCCAGCACTGCCGCCCTCGGATGGATCCAAAGGTTTTGTTATCCAGAACTTGAAGAGCAGAGTCTATCGATCAGCTGACATTTCTACTATAGTACGACATAACTAGAGCCTGACTCATATGGATGTTTCAGGGCCAATACCAATATTAGGCAATATATATATCGAAAGAAAATCACTCCTAAGATGTCATTATGAAACCCTCATGACAAAGAAATGTAATTAAGTCTTGATATTTTACAGTTTAACCTTGAACTTTATTATAGATAAAAAGGAAAACAAAAATTAAACCAAATATATTGAACTTGAATACTAGAAAAAATATCCAATTGTTTAATGTAAAACATAAATGCTAATTTCTCCTGCATTGTTTATTCCACACATCCTGCATTAGACTCTGCTGATATTCTAGGTGATTAAAAATAGCAAATATGGAAATATAACATTCTCCGTCCGTGTTGTTGCCACATTCAGTTTCTCCATTTGACTCTTGTCTCTCCTGTCTTTCTGCATTTAGTTGATAATTACTGAAAAAATAATTAAAGCGCCGTGTATTTATAGCGTGTTTACTCCAAGGACATCTCAAAGCGGGGGAAAGGAAACGGGGACTTAAAGTTGTTTCTTTTCAACGATTGTAGAAAAGTCAAAAGGATTCCAATTAAGCTCATGATTAGCATCACCCCGGCTGACTGGAAATAGCCGGGAGCGATATCGTCACGTTTTTTCACAGAGGGCTGGGAGATGACTCACAAACACTCCCACCAAGCGCTACCTCTCGCTGTCTTTCTTCTCAGCGGTGTGGCACTTCATTTCTTTCATTAAGACGCTGATCAGGCCGCAGCATTCTGATGAGAGTGTGATTGGAAGAGACTCCTCTATATAGACAGCCTGTCATTTTGGAAATTACTTCTGCGTGTTGGCGCCGAACCTCGACTGTACACGACTACTCCCTCGCCCTCCTTTCCTTCTCTCATCTCCTGCGACCGACCTGTCGTTTATTTATTTTTTTCTTTCTAGATAACGGCGAGTTGTCCACCACTGGGTATTGGGGCTGCGAGAAGCAACAGATAAGCCGAAGGGCAAAAAAAAACAACCCCCCTCTTTGATTGAGTATTGATCTGGGATTGTCAGACAAGCTTGGACGACAGAATTCACACATGAGAACAAGGCGCCGCCTTGTTCTCATGTGTGAACTCTGTCCCGCTGTGCATTTTTCTGCTGTAATCAACCCTGCACGGCAAAGTGATGTTTCCATCAGCCGGGCATTACACGGTCCTGTCATGATCATATATATATATATATATATATATATATATATATATATATATATATATATATATATATATATATATATATATATATATATATATATATATAGCGAGCTACGATCATGTGGTCACCGCTCCTGTGGCAACACCCCCCCGAACGGTCGCGGGCGGTAATGGAATTGTCAAATCCCTCGATATCACGCCACATGCTGCACGTCACCTTTAAGCAAAGGAATTTGTGTTTCATGACATTTCACCACTGAGTAATGAAACCACGGGTAGAAATCAATAGGAACGGGACAATGTGAAGTGTTTTCTGCGAGAAGCTCACACAGCAGTAACTACCTGTTCTGGGATCTGTACTGATAAGAGGTTCCAGTTGGGTATAGCCATGTGGAGTGATGGAAAGATGGATTTTGGGGGCGTGTTCCTTTTTTCTCCTCTTCATTTATTTTTATTTTCCCTCTTGACAGCTTGAAAAATGGTTGAGCGATGAAAATAAACATATAGCTCTTGATAAAAATAGACCGCTGTCAGAGTCATATTTCCCTGAAGCTTTATAAAAATTGCTTTTTCTGCATTCATTCATCAACAAACGCACTGGTTTGTTTGGTCCCAGGAGGAAACACTGGTGCAGTATTTATGTTCCAGACACACAACAGAGAAGCGTCTAATTGCCTTCATGAATGCTTTTATGGTTTTGAGCACTGGAGGTAATTTTTTGGCGTCGTGAATCGATTCCTGAAAGTCTGAGCCAGTAATTGAAACAGCAAGTCCCCTGCACCCAGCGTGTTTTATTAGTAATTATTGACAGATCGAGATCCTATATTCCATTTTACAGGCTCGCGTCTTATGGTGGCTGTTATGAAACGCGCCATTTCATCTCGTCGTGGAAACGTCAATCACGCCAAAGATGTGATTATTAAAGAAATGGAGATTCTACGATTAGTGTGGCCATAAACAACTGTGGATTTAATATGATCTCATATACTTGCATTTAATAAAGAGCAGGGTCTTACTGGGGAAACATAACATTTACATTTTCAAATAAAAGTTGGTATTAACATAATGTCTGTGTCGCAAACAAAGGAAGAAAAAGTCTCCAGCCTCTAGTCATCAAATAATATGTCAAAGAATAATACTTTAATATGTTGAGAGGGTATTTTTACTTGTTTTCTACTGTCCCTGTGTTTTTTGGGACATTCCTCCTTGGCCGGTTGTCTGGTAATCTGTTTACTTTAATGTGAACGATATCTAATGACGATCAGCACCATCACGTATCTTTTCTCACAGTTTATCTTTCCCTTAAAAGCTCAGGAACACTGTGCACCTCCTTCATCATTTTTAAATAATTCATAAACAGTGGCAGCTGCCCTGCGTCATCTCCTCTTTTTTTTTTTTTATGTTTGCAAAGGTTAGAGGTCTAGGGATAATAAATGGAGTCCAATGTGGCATGAAGTCCTTCCAATTCATCATATGGTGATATCGTAATTAAAAGAGAAAAGAACAAGAAACTTAATAACATAAAGCGTTCATTAATTTTCTATTTCAGGCCGATGTTGTTTAAGCGATTCTGACAAACAGACCGGCTCACTAACTCCCCTGACCTCTTTTGCCTTTTCTCCTCGTAAGCAAACCATAATTGTGTCCTCAAGGACGAGTGTCTCCTCGCTGAACTCTGCTTTACTTCTCCTCTCAAGTCCTCGTGACAGAAACTGTACAGTGCACAGCACAAAAAAAAGAAAAAGAAAAATGTCAGCAACTTCCGACTTGACATCCAACACAGTGCGTAACTGTTTATTATGCTGACGCCGAAATGACTTCAAGAGACCTCTGGCAACATTTGCCAGAGGAAAGTTGAGGAGTAGGAAGCACGTGCACAAGTAGTGCAGACACACAAACACACACACACATAGAGAAGGTAGACAAATAACACTTTAAAAACAATGAATTAGCTAAATAAGATGTGCTACAGAGGAGGCCCCCATCAGGTTTAACACCAATTAGCCGTGTTTGTCTGCTGTTTTTAAACAGCACAATTTAGTTTGGCTGTTATGTGTGTTTTCTCTTCCTCTTTTTGTCTTTCTCACACACGTTAAAGCACCAGCTGCACTGATATTGAGTTTTATCTACAAATATTCTCCATTGTTCCATCCATTTTTGGTGTGTCCATGAATCATCATATAGAAAATGACTTTATAGAAAACTAGAAGCCGCACCAAACTGCACACACTCGTGGATAACAGTCCCCTAAATATGCTTCATTCTTTTTTTTATTAGGATCCATCTAGTGTTCCCTGGAAAATATCAAAAAAGAAAAAGCCCAATTAAGAAAGTGAATCTGTCCCTTTGTTCGTATTCTGCCAAAAATGTACTGGGATGTTTCTTGGCCCAGGTCCCATCCTTCGATGAAGTTTTGTGAAGAATGTGTTCAGTTTGTCTGTAATCCTGCAGAATAACAAAGAAACAGACAAAAGCAGATCTCAGTCAGCTGTGAACGTGACAGTTATTTGAAGCAGGGGAAGTCATTTTGGGACATTGCCACCATGTTGGATGAAAATATCTACGTGTCGGTTTAACAGTCACTTCACAGCAGGCTACAAACTAATGCCTGTGTGTGTGTCATCCTCTGTGGACCTGTGTGTGTGCGTATGGATCATATATGTCGGATGTGAGGAAGCGTCTTGGTCCCTCCCAGGTGGACGTCCCTGTCCCACTAATCACCTCCTCACTGGCCTCCTTAATGAAGCAGATTGCATCAAGTTGCCTCATTCACTTTCATCCGCACCCAGAGGAACAATGACCTCGAACCTGTAATGAAGTTACAGTAATGACACTGTTCCCGGATCAGCTCTATTTCATCCGGTAGTGGAGGTATTGCGTTCCTGTTGCCGGAGCAAATGAAAAAAATTCACCTGCTGTGTATTTCCAACCCATTGTGAATTGAATATATTTATTTATTTATTTATTCTTTTTGTTGACACTGATGTAAACAATCAGAAGAGTCGGAGGGGGCCTCCTGGGCCGAGGTGCTCGTCCTGTATATTTGATGGGCGCAGAGATTCAGTCCGCCATGGCTGATGTATTCTTGAGTGACATTTTATCTCGGCAATCTTGTTGATCTTAATGAGATTTCTGTCCTTCATTGAGTGTGGTGCACGCGCGCCGGTGTGTGTGTGCACGTCTGCGGTGGCTGCGATTAAGTGGAAAAAGAGCCCCTATCAAACAATTTGTTTCTGACAGCCAGGGCTTACAGCTTAGAGGAGGCGGGACCTCTGCTGACCTTGGACTGCTGACTGGACTGAGGAGGCTTATATGACACTCGCAAGATTTTCTCGCTAAGACGACATTCAGGTCGATTACTGGAGTCAGGAAGCTGCAGAACTAGTTTATTAGAGGGACCACAGCAACAGGATCTTTATGAAGAACAGTGGGAGCTATCATGCTCAGATCTGTAAACCATCAAAACAAGATAAAGGTCTTACTTTTCATTCACAACAATGTCATCTGAGTGGATTCGTCCTTTATTCTCCAAACTGCATGCCCAATGAAAAGCAGTGCTTTAATAGACCCAAGTTCCAGTATGTTTAAATGCTGTATTGTGATTACTGTCCTGCTGCTAGTTCACAGACGTGCTGTGAGCGCCTGCACCAAACAACACATTAATGCCTGCTTTATGTCTCGAACACAGCCGGATAACAAATGAGCGCGAGCGTGCGCGCAGGCCACTACATTAACCATGCACTTTGGGTCTTGCCTCTAGTTGCATCAGAAGTGAAAGCATAAAAGGGGGCGAGTGCAGGAGAGGAGCCTGGATCTTCACACTGCACATAACA
This sequence comes from Hippoglossus stenolepis, assembly GCF_022539355.2. Lineage (NCBI taxonomy): Eukaryota > Metazoa > Chordata > Actinopteri > Pleuronectiformes > Pleuronectidae > Hippoglossus > Hippoglossus stenolepis. Next base: position 23,823,585 of record NC_061487.1, on the reverse strand, counting down.
GGTTATTGTGTTTTCAGAGTTGGCTGCCTTTTATGGACCATTCGCTTTTACACAGCAGGTGTTCCCCGAGATGAGATTTATTTTGATATAGATCTGTATTATCAAAATGGGCTTTTTTATCTCTGCCACTAAAGATCTCATCAGCGCTGCTTTTCTGTAAAAGGTTAAATGTTCTGCACGGTAAAGAAAACACGGTCCAGCGTGTGCTACAGAAACAAAACTCCAGATTTACTACGGAGAGGGATATGTCAGAACTACTTCCTGTGTAACTTCACAAAGAGAATGAATCAGTCTTTACACTTTTATCATCTGTTTTAATTCTAACGATGGAAACAAAACAAGTAAATCCCACCTTCTATTCCATAAAAAGTCAATGTTGTGCAGCTCTGTTGAGAGAAATGACACGAGAGGAAGCAGAGAAGCCCGATTCTGTGTCTTCAGTGAGTTTTGCACTACACTGCACACCAGACCTCCACCTGCCTTTGGTATTGCATCAGTGCAGCTATTTCAAAAAATAAAAAAAAGTCAGACAGGAGAGAGGAGAGAAAATATTCTTTTCATGCCCTGCTGCTCTCGCAGTAGAAATGTAGATACAGTAAATAAAAAGGTGGGGGGGGGGAAATGAACTCAAAAAGACGACATTTGGCTGCAGGGCAATGTGTTTCCAAACAGAACAAAGCAAAGGATTCATCGGTGCCTACACAATAACACAGCTTTAATTAATGCTCAATGTGTCCGTTGCAGGGAGGTTTGTGTGAATGTAGTTGTTCCCTATTCGACCTCTGAGTTAAGCAGATGTCTCCTTATCGCAGTTTATCCTCTTCTCATGTGGAGGACAGTGGCTAAAAAAAAACAAACGCCTGTGCGCAGAACTTTGATGTGGAGTCACACACAATCATCCCCCGGTTCCTCAGTGTCACTCGCGGATTACTGCAGACAAATATGAGCAATCCCATTTGTTGCAACAAATACCCCCCCCCCCCCCGAATCGCAGTGGGTTGTGTGGCTGTGCAGCGTCCATCAGCCGTCACTGTCAGGCTGCATCTCTCCAGCCCGGCTGCTCATCCCAGCCTCTTTCCCACAGTTCTGCTGTTTAACTCCTGCTCTCTCTCTCTCTCTCTCTCTCTTTCTTTCTTTCTTTCTTTACTTGCCTCCTCTGCAAATCTCCTCGGGAATGTGTTCTGGTCCACGCGGCTCAAATGTGGACTGTGAGAATTTAATACTGTGCAGTACATTGCTAACAGTGTCTCCTCTGTAGCAAGACTCACCCGATAGCAACACCCACCCTCACATGGTAATAGCTCGGGCCACTGTTGGTATAAGTAAACAGTTTGGATCCTCTGATGGTGAAGTTTCCTCGCTCTGCCAATACTGGAGACATGGGAAGATAGCTTTTATTAAGTTTGGAGCTACAAAGTATGTTCACAGTGTAAAAATGCTTTGTCATACAGTCACTGTACTGCAGGAAACTCAGTAATGCAACCAATATGGATTATTAAGAGCTGATACTGATATCTGGGGCAATAAAAAAATGAAAATGGAAAAAGAAAATGGGCAATACCATCACTAAATTGGCCAATGTATATATAATGATTCCTAAGATGTTGTAATCAAACCCTTGTGACAAAGAAATGTAATCAAGGCTGGAGGTTTTACCGTTTAAACAAACATTTTATAATTAGTAATTATAAAAAGAAAACACAAAAACAACCAAATACATTAACTTGAATTTGTTTAACATAAACATAGTTATTCATTTAAATTCATATTCAGAAATATAAACGCAGATACTGATGTTTGTGAAAGGCTCATATCAACCATTTTTTATTGGAAAACCAATAAATATATTTCGCTCTAATCAATACTTTGAATGATCCTGATCACAAGGTCTGAAGTGGAGGACAAACATATAACAGCGAAATACTGGCAATACTTTTATTTTTACTTTAACTGTGACCTATTCAGACAATTAAGGAAGGAACTGTGTTTTCATATTAGCACAGAATCAGTGTTTTATCTTCTTCTTTCATTCATAAATGATGTATCAGGGTCAGAGCGTGTCAAAGGGAGCAGCACATATTTTAACAAGCAGGACTCCTCTTCCTCTCCACAGTGGGTCTGGTGCTGTGACTCACTCTCAGCCCCGCTCCCCTCTTCGTCTTGTGCCTGCGCCTCTGCCCTGCTGAACAGTAGCTGCTCCGCACTGATTGCCTCCTTTTCCTGGGTGAGATCAGATGAATGCCCACTAATGGATTTTCAGTTTTATTCACTGAGCCTCTAGTACAGAATTAGAGGGATTTTCTGGGGGGGTAATTAATTGAAGTGTCCCTTTAAAGGGGAAGTATCTTTTGTCTTTTAATTTAGTGAGCGGAGTCATTAGTTGGAACTTGGTGAACTGGTGATTCACACGTTCCCAGCTGAGGAACTGGAGCCGTTTGGGGACTTATATAGGTGGTTATCAGTCCTGAGATCTAATGACTACGTTGGAACATCATTGTTAATCTTGTTAATCATTTCCAGTGGAGATGTGCACCTATGTCATGTCATTAATCTTCCTTTTCCACATTAGACTTTGAGGTGCAAGGAAAGTAAAGCAGTCGACGTTGAAGGAAACGTAAAGTGGAAATTGTCCCCTCCAACGACACACACCTGTCACATGTATTCATGTATGTAGGCATATTTGTATTTGTGTTTTTTCCCACATGTTTGCATGTGTAAACCTTTGATTGAGCTTTGACATAGATGTGTCAAGTATGAGTTGGACATTACATTTACTCAGTGGTTGCCCTGTCCAACATACATAGAGAACAGCCACTAACACTGGCCTAATTTAAAGTACTTATTAACTTAAATTCTAACTGTAGTCAAAGAGGAAGATGGTTTTATTTCACCATATGCCATAAATAACAAGTTTGGGATAAACTAAGTATGTCAAGCACCTGTTTCTGATCTTGTTCAGACCTCAGTTGATGTGACTACAGGCGTAAATACACCCAAGATTAATTCACTAATTGAGATCCGATCACTTAGACCAGTTGGAGGTGTCAGTGCATGTGAATGCAGATGTGTCCCGGGCCAAACTACAGGACGACCCACCCTAACTGACGTCCTCTGGCCCACTTCTGTTTCAGTTTCCAAAATATTTTTACAGGTCAATATTAACATTGACCACCACATCGATTTTTTCTTTTGGATTTCAAATTGGTAAAATAGTAATTCAGCTCTTTTTGTTTCGCTTGTCTGTCAGACTGGTTAAAAACAAAAGCACATTGGATCTTCTCAAACAGAAATTAAGCTGTAAAATGAGATTTGGTCGCTAGTTGTCACGTGCATGTGGAAATCTATTGTTAGGACAGGTATGAAACGAGGAAGCTGTTCACTTGATCCCCCTAGATTCATGCTGAAGCCAGGTATCAACTGGACCCACGTCTTGCCTTGTCGGTGATCCTTTGGAAATAGAGAAACACAAGAAGACACACACATTCACATCCACATGCATATATACTATGTAGACAGAGTCATAAACTTGTTATTTCATGTTTAACTTAAAGTTGACTTTACTCTAAAACAGTTTGTTTTCGACCTTGTCGCCCACGTGGGGGTTTGTTTATTCAGTAAAGTTTCCAAATAACAATCATCAAAGGACGTCTCTAAGTGAATGTGTCTCCTCAGGTTGCACCGACATCAACGGATATTTTTAAATGGATATGGACCTTGAGCAGCATCTCCTCTGCTGTGATGTTTTGTTGCCGTTTCAAGGCTTTAAACATTCGTTTTAATTTTAACTCGCCTTTTGATCAGTTAACATTATAGCAGACAGCCTCAATATGAAGAACAGACATTATTCCAGACTTCTCCGTTAAGTCTTCTGACAGAATTTGGCGTGCACTCAAAGAGGGCAACATATCGGAGCACATTTAGTGAAATGAATTGATCTGTAACTGTCTGATATAAGAAGCTGTGACTGTAGAGTCATTGGATCTCAATTCTCTGCTTTAAAGGAACAAACAAGCAACAACTGGGTGTTAAATAAATACATATTAATTGAACGACTGAGATATAAACAAATGTGCACAGTGTGATAAATTGGACGATGGTGAAGAAAATATGTTCAGACACGTACAAATTCAGAGATTGAAAGGGGTCGCGTGGTGTCTTGACATCAAACCCGATCATAAGCTGAAAGGAAAGGTTGGCTTCCACTGCTTTATCTGGCGGTATGAGGATTCTCGGCAGGAACCCAAAGCGATTGATTTTGCAGGCATAAAGTTTGACTGCGGACTCTGAGTAGATGCTCTCAGAGGCGTCATGTGGTCATCCAATCGACCAGCTCCTGGCAGCGTCTCCTTCGGTGCTTTAGAACTGGGAAAAGTTTGAAAAGCCAACGGACTTCTGTACTTTGCACCAGTGTCGGTTCCTCAGTAGACAGCGGATGCAAGGGGGGTGTTGTCTGCCGGAAGTTCTTGCAGGATATCGGCAATGTTCTAGAAGGGATTGGCGTCAAAGTGACTCTGTTGTAACAATTAAAACTTTGAAATTTAGTAGATAAAATTGTGCATAATGAATAACACTCACTCAGAAAACATGTGGTGGATAAAAGAACCAAAAGACAATGACCCCAATGGTTCTGTCCCCAATCTGAGGGGCCATCCCAGTCATCTCCCCTTGTTTCAACTGGAAATGTATAAAAACTTAAAATTGTTTAGAGTATTAAATTGATGGGAATCAACTATTTCCTAATGAATGCATGGGTGTTATACAACAGGAAATAGAAACATCATATATGGTATATGAAGAATGGTTAATTTGGCGAAGTCACCCCTCTGTATATGTGTTTCAATAAAAAGGATGCTGATTAATCATTTGGCAGCTTAACTGCACAATATAAAACAAGAGCAAGTGGCTATTTGGATTTTAAGCTAATAAATTACCAAAGGAAGTGTGGAAATATAACAGATAATGGCCAATTGGCATAGATTATAGTGAGGGGTGAAAGCATTAAATACTCCACCTGCATTTTGATAAGCCCCATGAAATCATACCTGGCTTCCTGCTCATCTACCATTGTCTGTAATCTGTCTCTTAATAGTTAGCATACTCCCTGCATAAAATCCTGCGAGAGGTTGTGATCTTTCATTCAAATATCTCTCCGGGGTCTCGCATTTTAATGAGCCTTCAGTTCCTGAGTCTAGTTAAGATGGAAGGCACAGAGACATCACCCCCTAAAGTCAAGTGTGAGACAGACAGGGGGGGTGCAATGCACAGATAGGACGCAGCAAATAGTTGTTCCCCGTCATGCAGGCACTGTGGCTAGTGGCAATGTGAGTTTGTACCCTGCTCATTGGCAAACGAATCAGCGGTGATAGAAAAAAAAAAAAAGGCAGACGGGTGGTAAATTAGCACAAATGGAGTTATAATTTGTATTCGTTGTGTACTCCATTCCAGAAAGCTATTACCACCGACCCTCCCGCTAACTATAAACACGGCGTATGCCCTTTCCCTCAACCTGTCCAGGTGGAGACATCTTCCTCTCCTCCACAGTCTCCGTCAGTCCCTGTGGACTCTGCCTTTACGGATCCAGCCGACATTCCTCTCCGGTAGTTTCCTTCCTTTGCGACGGCTCCGGCTCACCGAGCGCCATCAGACATGATCTGCTGTCTAATTGTGCACACACCGAGATGATTAATTAAGCTTAAGAAAACGGGAGCGATATTCTATCACGTCTGTGCCTCCTCAGATTAATGACTTGTTGTCTGAAATGATCTCGTCGGTGGATGGGTGGTGGTGGTGGTGGTGGTGGGGGGGCTTTGCTTTGGCAGAACAGTACAGTACAACAGCATGAAACGTTTGGACGTGTCTGGTGGCGTCACATCCACGGGGTAATTAGATTTTCTTTAATGATGATGGGATCATGCGGTGCGGCTGCTGAAGTTTTACTTTAATCAATACTCCCAGGTTGTTATTGAGTTTGCTGATTACTGTGGCAACTGTGTACTTTTCACAGTTCTGTGTTTTTTAGATAATACCACATCGCATTAACCCTCAACTTCCTCTCTCTCTCCATCTTTGTGTCCTTTTACTTCTGTCCATTCTGTTTCCTCCCAGTATTGTTTCCTTTAACAACTCTATTATCTATAATTATCCATCTCTTCTTCCACTGGTAGCACTGGTCTTCAGCACAAAATTAGAAGCACGACTTACCATAAATAGACATTTAACACAATGCCTTAGTTTTTCCAACTATAATGGTAACAAATAGGCAATTTACAGATAGAAATAACAATGTGCTGTTTTATTTCAGAGGAAAACGTTGAGTGCATTAAACGAAAACATTAAATTAGATAGAACTTTTAAAGAGAAACCAATACATTTATTAGTGTAAGATTAAGATTAGTAAATCAGTGCAATACTGAAGTTTCAGCAGGATGAGAATTAACTTGTGGTGGTGGCTGGTGGTAGCATACATGTGTATGTAGAGTTTAGAGGTGAGAGCATAACCCAGGTTAGTTTCTTTAGCTGCAATGTCCTGGTGTCCCATAATGCCTCACATGCAGACTATCCACAGGCAGTTGTCCCCACTCAGTTACTGCAGCCCATGGAACTCAAAGACTTACTTTGAAAATGGAGAAATGAGGTGTTCTATCTGCAACATTTCATCATCACCGAAAGGGTCAAGTGAGAGGAAGAGTATGGAAACAGGAAGAAGACATCCTGCGTTGATTTGTCCTCGTCCTTTATCGTTATAATGACGACACACACACACATTTCACCACAAAACATCTTCTTACACATGCAGTTTAAAGGGGGAGTGCCATCCTTTTATACGGGTGAGAAACAAAAGCAGAACAATTGGATATTTGGATTTAGATCATTGCTGGCTTAAGAACTGCCACTGAATAGTCGAACTCATGGAGCCCTGACATGAATCAGTTGTCTCTTTTCTTATAATAATCAGCTTCCTCAGGACCCCTCATCCAATTCTGTTCTCCTCCTAATCCTGTCCTCTTTCTTCCTGTCACATCCAGTTGACTTTTCCTTCCTCTCTCTCTCTGCTCTGCTCTGTTTGGGGTCACGATGAGAGGAGGAGGTTCATCTGGTCATTATGCTCCGTGGACTGTGTGACTGACATTTGGCTCCACCGAGGGACCTGTAGCGCTCAGTATGGCAGAAGGAGATTGGGGGGGGGGGACGAGCAGACGCACAAATACAGGAGACAGTAGAAAAGTCAGCTCTGGATTAAAAATCACAATTTATATATTTTTCATTTTATACATGTGTTATTGATGAGGGAGACAAGAAAAGGGTCATACAGTTATATCTAAAATGAAAGTTCTGAATGGTGCTTTATTCTTTTCCTGATTTAAAAAAACGGCTAAAAGTGAAGTTCTATGGGTTTGAATGTTGAATTCTATTTCCATGTCTGTGCCACTTCCGTCTTAAAACACAAAGATCTGCAGCTCAGGTGCGATCGAACCTAAATCGCTCAAAAGCTTTGTCCGTATCGACGGAGCTCACCTCCTGTCCCCTGTGACCGTGTCTTAGAATAAGCCGGTTGAAATAATAAGTGGTGTAAATGAGGGTTTGTGTTGCTTTAAAAGTGAAGAAATAGAATTACCAGAGGCATTACTGCAGGCAAGGTGGAAATTTAGCACAAAGGAAAATTGAAAGGATGCAGAGTATGTCAGGCCTCTGGCACTTCAACGTTTTCGGAGACAACAAAAAATCTATCGAATGCACTTTTTTTAGATTAATATTGTTTGCATCTGTAATAATAAGTGTTATATGGAACTATTTCTATTACAAGTTTGCTCAGCGACATCCCCAGAGTCGCCCTGTGTTGTTGTCATTGCACTTTGTAAAACACTGTGTGGTGACAAGTTAATTTTCATGCACAGAAATACGCCTGGAGGTATGTGCATGTTTGTTTTTCACCGACATCAACATGTGGCTGAGATGAATCGCTGTCGGAGTGAAGGGTTGAGTGATTGCACAGATGAAGAAACGAGGGGAAAATTTAGATATTTTAAATCCTCTTTTCTGCCGTTAATAAAACACAGATCACTCGCAGTCGACAGAACCACTGACGGATTGAAAAAGAAGAGTTGAGCCAATGTTAGGCAGTGATGTTGATTTGTCTCTGTCAGGTGAAAATAAATAACACAAGCAGAAGTCTGGTGTTAGTTTAACTGTAGAAGAAAGTGTCAGAGAAAGTGACTTTGACCCAATTTGCCCTCGTGCACGATACAGTAAAAACAATATGAACAGTTTATATCTTATTCCGATTCCCCTCTTGCATATGCACCTAACACAATTCATTTATGTAGCTTTCAATTATACGATATGATTCCATTGCTCAGCTGTGATTGTCATTCTGTGGACCGGAGTTGTTTGCCAGGTTCTCTTGTTCGTTAGCTTGCACATTATTTATATTCTCATTAGCAGATGTGTCATCGGTGCGCAGTGATGAGAGCGATAATTGTCCCTCTGTCAATCATTTTATTGAAACTACGCAGCCACTAGCTCAGATGAGTCTCCAGTATCCATCTCCAGTATAGAAAGGCACAGATATCTTAACTCATCCTTTGGATCCGTGCTGTGTTTGTCCCCTGATGAGCGGCTGATTGTTTGTATTCCGTTCCTCTTGTATCCGCTGTAAATTGTTTATTATCGAGCTGTTGCCAGTGGTCCAGCTGAGGGCCGAGCAGACTCTGGCTGACGGGGACAGAATGGAGAGAGTGCATCGTAAAGGAGGGAGGGAAGGGAGGGAGGGAAGGGCAGCTGGACTGTATTTCAGTCCATTCACTCGACTGTCAGCTCAGCGCTCATCATCTCATATTCAGTTTCCCTGCAGCAAAGATCCACAACCGATCCCCACATCTCTGGCTTCAGCCGCCGCCGTTATTACAGCCAATGTAATTCATTAAGAGGAGTTTTACAACTATCTGGATTTTGCAGCTTTTGGCAAAACAAAGATTGCTTCTCTTTCATTAACATTTATTTTGCATCGTAAACGTTTTCGAGTTGTGAAATGGATCTGGACACAATGTGAAAAGATGAACATGTGGGGCCAGAATGCAGAGGAATTATTCCTGTTGTTGTTCCTGAATGTCGAATAGAGTTTAGACTCCTGGGAAGTTATTTGAGTAAACTACCTGTCAAGCAGTTTTGCAGAAATGTCATAATTTATTGTGTCCAACTTACCCGACCGCTGTCTGCAGCCCAGAGAGCCGATGGGAAACTGAGCACAAGTCACTGTCATGGTTGAAGCACCTGATGGAGGGTTAGGACTTTAGGGAAAAGTTATTTTTGCACACATGGAACTGAAAATACACATTGTTTTCCATGTTGCGGTTCTGTTGGGATGCTTCTCTTAACAAAACAGCAATTTGAAGTGACCACAAAGAGCAGATCTGAAATTGTGTCTCTCCTCCAAAGAGAGAATCATCCACGAAAAGTAACTGTAGTTAAAAATCCTATTAAACATTTATTCATTTCTTAGTACCCAGGTTTTCATGAACACATGTCCTTTGATGTTGGGCAATTAGAATAACTACTAAAAATATTTCGAACTGACCTATTTTTCTATTTTTCATCTACAGTGATTTCTCATTTCTGTTTTTGTAAGCTTGGTTTTTTTCTTTGAGAAGATACTTGATGTTGTGTTTTTTATGTGCAGTTACTGTCCAAGTGAAATTATCTTCACAGGCTGCATCACGAATACGTTGTTTCTTCAAATCTGAGGAAAACTTAACCAGTCAAGTGGTGAAGTTGTCTCCTAACTTCTTCCTTTGTCCTGTGGTTATTCTGTTAAATCTCAAGAATCAGCCACAGTTGTGTTCAGCGTGTTCTAAAAAGAAAATCCTGGTTTTTGGTACGGTCCTGATAGATATTGCAGAAAACTGTTGATATGCCAGACGGACAGGCAGCCAGGCAGGTAAGCAGACTAATCCATGAAATCTAATGGAATAAATAGGCTCGCAAACAGGTAATGAAAGTGCTGATATTCCCTGAAGAGATGACGGCATGCAAATCAGTTTAATGGGCTGGAGGGAGTGTGGAGGCTCCACATAGAGATAGACTGTACGTGGGCACATCCACCGTCGTGTCAGGGACAGACATAAATCACAGTATTTCTTGAAAAACAAAAAGATAAAAAAACAAGTGAGGCACTGACTTCAGCTCTACGTAGTTTGATGTTACAATATGAAGACAAGCAAAAAGTTAGAAAAATACAAATCAGACCGCAGGAGACATTTTCAACTCGGGAAGTCAACAACGGAACGTAATTTGACATAAAGAAAGTCAGATCTTTAGAATCATCTCTTTGAAATGACAAGTTTTCACAAAAGACGCGGAGGCAGAGCAGCCGGGCCGGCGGCTGAGCGCTGGGGAAACAGTGCCGTGGTTACAATGAGGTGTGCAAACGTGACAGTTAGAACACAATGCACCATTTAGTCAAATAGATGCTGGGAGCTGCTTCTACCAACATCACCTTTCTACCTGATAGACTTGGATTACGTGTAGTCACAGCTGAATTTGTATCGATGTGAGTGGGAGTCGTCGGCACGAACGAGAAAAGGAAACAACGACACGGAAGGAAAAAACTCCTAACAGCTCTTTTTTAAATCAACACTGCATTTTAATGAAAAGTTCGTTAAACATCCTTTTTGTTGAATTGTGTATTTAGTGATTTTCTTTCGTGTAGTTTTGTGTACTTTGTGTAAACCACTGGCATCAGAAGGCATCTTGGTTTCCCTCTGTAAACTGAGCCAGTTTTATAAATAAACCATTAGACCAGTGGTATACAACCTTTTTTTTTCTGCGGCCTTGAAGTTACAAGCAGAAAAGTTGGACAATTATTGGGATTTATTAGCTTAACCTACTTCAAATTAACATTAGGAACATATAGTACTGCTTTTCTGCGCAGTATTTTAAATGAACAGAGTATTCACAAAGGACATATATGAGCCCAGCGGCAGCAGTCTGCCACTAAATAAATACATACAGTATTTCACCTGGTCACTATGGGGGGAAGTTATTTTGAATCATGTGAAAAATAATAAATTTTTGCATTGCTCACCTGAGTGTGCTGGGGAAGGGAGGAGAACTCCGGGAAAATTACTCTGTTGGCAGTTTTTAAAGCTGAAGTTGAAGTTCAGGGGTAAAAAAGCATTTATTAAGAGTTTAATAACGAAAGACGGAGCTGATCTGCTTCATGGTTGTGTTTGTACTGACACGGGGGTTTCCTCATTTCCTCATTAAAGCAACACTATGTGTAGCTTTAACTGAGCAACAGCGCCCCCTGTGGCCACACATTGATTATGTTGGGCTCGGTGTCACAGTGATTAAGTGGTTTTCATGTAGAGAAAAAAACAAAACCTATCGATGCAACTGAAACACAACTGAATGCTGGGTATATTACCCATGCTCCCCGGCTTCCTGAGGCAGGAGAGCTGCCGCTGTGACAAAATCACCAAACTCGGTTTAGAATTCTTAATATTTTAAGTTTCCTTGCTGAGTATATTCGAAAAATGTTCACTTCCTTCTCCTATTTGGGCAAAACAAAATGTGACTGGGGCCGGCTGTGGCTCAGGAGGTAAAGAGGGTCGACCACTAGCCCGGTCGGAGGTTTGATTCTTAGCTCCTCGAGTCAACATCCTAAAATGACATAAAACATCTTTGAGAAAAACGTATTCCGATGTGAACTGTGTCCCGTCCACTCACGTCGAGGACTCCAGTGTTTTATTTTTTTATTTTCAGGCCTCATCTTTCTCTCTCCGTCCCACCTTGTGATTTTTCTCTTTCACATTTCCGTGCAAACTCACCTCCGGTACCATCTCTTCACTTCATTCTGCCTCCTGTGAAAATGGGCCTGTAATTCGCAGTCGTGTATTTTCCCGCAGTATTTGTAAGAGATAAGATGATTCATCTTTGAACCGGCTTTGATCTCATTCCCACCTGAGAATAGAGCAGGTCAGCTCCTGGTCTCCTTCAGTCACTTGAGTCTGATTAATAGAAATCCCATTTCAGGTTTTGAGGAATCCATTGTACGCGGCGAATGATTTGAATGGAAACCAGAATCTCTCACCCTCATGCTGAACCACCCATAGACACGTTAACTATGTGTGTGTGTGTGGACTCAAGTAGACTCAAACACATACTGGCATCACATTTACCCTTTCTCTTCCATCTTGTCTATATACTCTTGCTTCATCTTGGCTTTATGCAACGTGTCAGCTCCCAGGTGGCGCCCACAGATCTGCCGGCCCCCACTGATTTCCTGTGGGGTTTGAGAAAGATATAGGGAGGGAGCTGTAGGCAACACGGCGCCACGCCTGATGAAATCAATCCACAACACGCGTTTCTTGTGCACGCTTTCTTTCTCTGCATCAATCGTTGTCTTTTCATGTTTTACTTTGTGATGTTCTCACATCATAGTCCTGCTCTCGATTTTTCTCTTCTCTCTTATTCCTCGACCGGCTGCAGCAACAGGAAACGAGTCGTTACACGACAACTTGATAGACGTGCAACACAGACAGCGTTTACAGACTCTCTCTCTCTCCACCGTCTTCATTGCATCGCCTCTCTCTCTGCATCCAGAGCGAGCTGATGTCATCCCGCCGCACGGCAGATGGATCTCAGTGATAGTGAGGTAATGGCCGTCCTGCTCGTCCACATCCATCCCATCGTATAACTGCCCAGTAGCAGTTCACATCGGGCCCTCGGCTGCTGCCAGAGGATGACGACGATAAGAGGGGCCAACGAGTCACGATGTAATTCTGTGATTAAACTCGGCCGACGTCAGCGTTAAGAGTTATACCCACTTCTATTGTCCCATTACACGACGCCAGATGTTTATCATGTGAGCTGATTGATGCTGACGCCCGCTGTGTATTAACGGACTGACGGACGATACCCATTTGTGAGGCGGAATCCCGGTATCTGATGGAGACGGTGACGACTGAGAGGGCCGGCTCCACTCTGCCATCAGATAGAACTTGTAATATGATTGTGTTGCGTTCAGGGGACCCCGGTTTGCCGGGCGAAATGAGAACATAATTCACTGAGATCTGTTCAAGATTACCAATTTAGCCGGCGTTTTTAAACACTATAATTCGCTGCCAGTCGGTGTGTCCGTGAAAAGACGCGCGTGTGTGTGTGTGTGTGTTTGTGTGCGCGCCCGCCGAGTCATGTCTAACGGTGGCGCTTTTCGAGGTGTGAAGTGGAACAGAGTATAGGTAATGAAGGAGATGGGACTGTGTAATTATTCTGCAGAGGGAGGATTACCGGTTTACTTAACCATTAAAGGTTCACCTTGAAGTGCCAATGGCAGGGGGATAAAACCCACACCTCTCTGCCCCTCATTACCGTAAACTGGACTCAAGTCATTTGCCACTAAGCCACTGCTGTTTAATGTAGACTTTGCATATCTTCCTGCAGCTGCCTTTTGTGTCTTATCCCGGCAGTTTGGCTAATGCACTGTGGCAAAGTACTGAGGGGTATTAAGAAGAAGCATGAAAAGAGATCGATGTTTATGAGCCATGCCACGCAGCGCCGGTATTTGGTACTTAGCAGAATGTTTTGTTAAGTATCTGGGTCAAAGGAAAATCACAAAAGGTTTTCTTTGCTGGAAAAACACAAAACTTCTGTTAGTTTATTAGTTTCAGAGAAGAAAAGAAGAAGAAGCAGCTTTATGTGAGAGAACTGCAGCGTTTTGTCAAAGATAAAACCTTTGTGCTTTTTGTTGAAAACTGAAAGCAGAAGCATCGTCATCCACATTGATTAGTTGTTTCATTTTAGAATTATTTACGCAAACCAACATGCACTGATTCCCTGCTTTTATAGTTAAAACCCATCATTTGAATAAATAGCTTTGAATTATTCACACATGAAATGATCAGAAGTGTGCGAGACATCCCCCACTTATGAGAAGTGTCCATCTGTGTCTCACACACACACACACACACACACACACACTCGCATCATAATGAAGCTGCTGCATCTCTTAACGACTTACTACTTCAATCTTCAATAAATCAAAGAGCTCTTCAGCCGATGAGGTTTCTGACTGTAAGGACACGAGGCTCGAGGTGGAGATCCAGTTTGTAAAGGCTGCAGAAAACAACTTGACATTATGTGTGTGTGTGTGTGTTTGTGTGCACGTACATGTGCATGGAGTCACATATACATGCTTTTGCGTGTTCTTGCTGAATCACTGCGATCGTGTCTCATCACCGCAGAGAGACGGAGAGGTTGAGGGTTGAGGGTGTGTCAACGATCGCTTCCTATTTCAGCTCAGCCGCAGGGAGCAGGATTTCCATTTTTGTTCCCATTACGAAATAAAATGCCCCCTGCTGTTCGAGCTGAGTTGAGGGAGAAAACACATTAGGGGAAGGCAAACTTTTTTTCCAGTGGCTGTGGGCAGCAGTCGGAGGGAAATTTTTCGAAATCTGCTCTAATTTTAGATGCATTGTGTAAACACTATGTTTACAAATATCACATAGAGAGATCTCATTGGCTGAACAGACAAGTGCACAATAAACTGTTTTGATAAAAACTTGCAATATGGAAAATCTTCCAGTTTTAATTCCACATATGTTATTTCTTTCACACGCTTCGTTATTTCCAATTCAGAGATTTACTTGTGTCTGTCTGTCATGTTTTAGTTACACAGTACAAATGCAGCTGTTGTGATATTTAATGGAACCTCCTGTGTTTTGCTGTAACTCCTGATCTGTCTCTAAAACTGTTTTATTACTGTGAAAGTATTTTCAGTATTTATTTCCTTGGCGTTTTCCCATGAATTCAGACTCATTCCCGTCCCTCACTGTCTTCTCCAGGGACCACGGTGATGAGAATGACCGCGTTCGACGCAGACGACCCCGCCACAGATAACGCAGCGCTGCGATACAACATCGTCCGGCAGTCGCCCGACAAACCGTCCCCCAACATGTTCTACATCGACGCAGAAAAAGGCGACATCGTCACCGTCATCTCGCCGACGTTACTTGACAGAGAGGTGGGTTAACTTGGCGAATGTGTGTGTGTGTGTGTGTGTGTGTGTGTGTGTGTGTGTGTGTGTGTGTGTGTGTGTGTGTGTGTGTGTGTGTGTGTGTGTGTGTGTGTGTGTGTGTGTGTGTGTGTGTGTGTGTGTGTGTGTGTATTCTCTGCAGAGTGATGGCCTTTTTCCAAGTGGAACAGAGGGAGTTTTTCCTCGACAGCTTCAAGCTTTACACTTGTCCCTGGATTATCTGAGATGCAGCTTGTTGTACATCTCTGTCTTGACCAGAGAGGACAAAGTGTATATATATACAGTATGAGTATGTGTGTTCTATGGCACCTCTATATTTGTTTTAATGTGGGTTTCTGAGGGAATGGGGCGCTGGTGCATTCCGGCGAGCAGGCGCAGAAGCCAGATGAGCGTCCCTCCATTTCCCCGTCTAACTGGAGCGAGACAACGGGATGATTGCTTTTTCAGCAGGGCGACGAATGCCAGAAACATCGATTGGATTCGCTGGTGGAAGAGGAATATTAGCTGTTGTCAGACACTTAGCGCATAGTTTAATTGAGGTGATACACACTCATCCGTCGGCCCTGGTGGTGTCCAACAAGCCCGGCTGAAAAACCTCCCATCCGGAACTGCTGGAACCGCGGCAGCTAACCGCGCTGATGAGCCGCTCCCCGAGCTACAGTAAACTGTTTAATGGAGGCGTAATTGAAATGAGATGTAATCAATGCGGCGAGCACTGTTAGAGCTGCTTTTGTGAGGTGATGGAGACACCGAATGGTCGGAGAGATGCATGCTGGTCCGTTTCCTCTGAAACGGAAAAGTGAGACTTCCCGAAGCTTCTCACTTCACAGTAGACTTCAAAAGATTCCCCCGTGAAGAGGAATAAAGAAACCAACAGCAGCATCCTTTCTGTTGTCGGCAGCCAGGATTTATTACAACCACTAACCGGCTTCTGGTGGAATATTCAGTCGAACGCCTTTTGAGGAAGGCAAGCGGCCAAATTGCGTTGCCTGTTTGTGGCCTCAATAAATCTCTGAAAAATCAGATTCTTCCCCTCACTTTGTTCTTCACCCTCTTGAAGTATTAGTAACTCTTTCAAAGTGACAAAGACCTGAGAGCCGGGTCAATCGTCTCCGTGTGTCAGCAGAAACAGGTCGGAATCATACTTCATTTTTTACTGTTGATTTAATCAGCACCGAGGTGGCAGCCGTTTGTCCGGACACATTATTTTTCAGTTGTTGTGTTTTCCTGTGGGAGCTGCCCCGGACGTGGATTATTACAAACCTGGTCCTGTCAGATAAACTGCTGCTCTGATGCTCGGATGAGTTTTACTGTCAGTTCAACCTATTGGAGGCTTTTGTTAAGGTAGTTTATGTTCCCACAGAAAAGAAATATAAAAGCGTTAGGAAAAAGTACTACCAGTACAATGTGTACCAATACTTATATGTGGGTACTGGGGACGTGATGTGGTGGAATCAAGAGGAAACAATTCAGGATCTGTCGTCACTTTTCACCTTATCTCTTATAAACAAATTCTTCATGTGAATGTTGAGAATCTGTAGGTGAGGGACAGGATTTTGGAGCCGGAAGCTTCTGGTTGTACCAATCAGCCTTTGTTTGTGTTTTGTGAGAAACATTCAACTCATGTGATTGAAGAAACTGGTCAGACTGGAAACAGTGAACAGTGTTTTGGGAGAGTTTTGGCCTGGATGTATCTGGTTTCTGCACCGGAAGCCCTAAAGTTTTTACCTTAGTTGTTGTCAGACGATAACCAATGAGCAAAGATTAGTTTTCACCCCCAGGATTCCTATTTACCTAATACATAAACAATAAGTACAATATAAAGTTCCTCTGAAACATCCAGATTATAGCTCGTGGGTCATAAACGTACCCTGTGTTAATGGAATAGGTATTATCGGTATTTATTGTAGTGGTACAGGATAAGAATATGTCATCCTGCTGTTACAGACCCATTTGATTGCTGTGACAAATGTCGGAGTGTCAGTGTTTTCTACTTATTTCTGATCTACATCAGCTCAGAAGATGCAAATATTTCTATCGATCAAAACAATCAATATCACTGCCCCTTTTTAAAATGGTCTGCCCCTTCACCTGAATTAAATGAATGGAACCCTGTGGCGTTTAAATGTTTTTTCAGCTCAGTCTGTGTCACATGAAGCGGTGTCACAGTCCATGAAATCTCCTCCACTTCACACGCCGTCAAAACAAAAATAAAAATCCATTATGGTGATTTTTTTTATTTTCCACTAAACAGCAATGACTAATTCATGTCTGCATTATATGAGCCGGCTTTGGCAGTAACATGATTGCAGATGTGGCCAAATAAAAAGTGGTACAAGCCTGAAGCGCCATGTATGATTGTTATTATGTTGTATCTACAAATATATCTGTCCCCCACCACTGCCATCATTTGTTATGTGGCTGTTTTTTTTTTACTTCCCCCCCAAGATGTCCGCAGGGATTTTTAAGCAAAAGTCCAGGACGACTTCTTCCAAAGCCCAGTCAGTCAGTCAGCAGAGCCAGATGGAAGTGCAGGAGGCGCAGGAATTAAACTAAACTGTCGTCCTCTGGGGTCTGCGGAGATTTAAACCCAGCCTCTTCAGCGCATTCACATAAATCTGACTCCTGCGTGGCACCCATCGATTCCCTCTGCCGCCCTGAGAGTATGGCGTGGTGGCGTATGTGCATAGTATATATATTTATATATATATATATGTGACAGCGAGACTCTAATACATCGATTCAAAGAACAAACGGAGAAGGGAGGATGATAGAAGAGAGAGGGGCCCCAAACTTTTTTTTTCGCCTCTTTTCTTCAAATTCCTCGGACATAATTCAGGTGGCGCCTCTAAGTGTGTTTGGATAGACACCTCACCTGCCCGGGGGGGACGGAAAGCAATCCGGAGAAAATTGGAAAATCAATTTTGTCACATTGAAAATCAGTTTGATTTTCCCTCCAGTGCTTCCTCTGAGGCGTAAAATCCCGTCTTGATATGCACATTTATTCCACCGCTCTGTTTTTCTCCTCACTTTACTTTAGACACATCTCCCCCCCCACCACCACCACCACCACCATCACCACCTCCCACTGTCTTATATTATTCTGACACGCGATGCTGTTGGATCAATTGCAGGCTGTAATTTCTGACAGTGAATGTTGCAGCAGGGATGAGGCCGTTTTCCCTGAGTCGGGAGCTCGGGGATGAGGGAGCGTTCGTACCTTCCACTGGATGCACGTGGAAATCTGTTAATCATCAGAATGTGGTTAGAGCGAATCAGTCGACTTCACCCCATCGTCCATCTGAACCTGTTTTTTTTTTTTAGAACAACTGAGAAATTCTCCCTTTGAGCTGCTTGAGGAGTTTAACTTTCATTCATACACATGAACGTTCAATTTGTTCAGGGAATTCATTACAGCAATTTCAGGGTTTTCAAATCTTGTGCAGGGGAATTTGACATCCACCTTATTTTCACGCCTGTCCATCTTTCTGTTGGTTTGGATTGTTTGCAGAATTACGCAAAAACTGCTAAACCGATTCCCATGAAATCTTTTGGAGGATTGGAGCATGAACCAAGGAAGGAATCATTCAATTCTGTTGCAAATCCAGAATTTTGTTCCTTCAATTTTTGTAACATTGCGATATGGGGGATTTTTGGGGGTCAGATTGAAATGAAAATCCTGATCCAGTGAATTTAAATGTGGTTTTGGGGACTGTTGGGTTCTGAGGGTCTAATTTGACTTGTGATGACAAAGAGGACAAAAACAGTTGAAAGTGTAAAGACGAACATATCAGCATATCAGAGACATTACCTTATGTTTCTATTTTGAAAGATGGAATGCTAAAACGCTAACTGATGAATCGGCGACACTACCTTGACAAACCTCAAATTAATAAATCTTTTGTTTGGAGAAAAAAACAAAACTTCATTACAGCTGTTTGTCGAGGAGGGATTTGATTCATTGCAGAAGTTTGACACATCCAGAGGAGATATTAACAGAATATCGGAAGCTGGCTGATTCATCAGTCTAATCCCGGAGTGCTCAGTCATCTGGGCTTTCAACGCACCGCCTCCCGTCACAGCCCGACTCCACCGCTTCCTGCTCACAGGCTCGTGAAGTGGAGAAGCAGAGATATGAGCAGAAAATAAGCACCAGTGGGAAAAGTGTCTGTAACCTTTAAAAGTACAAATACAGCAATTTAAGAAATATTCCATATCATGTAATAGTCCTAATGAGTCAAATAACATCCAATATAAAATGTACACTATTACAGTGAGCATTGGTTTGGTCATGGAGAAATATTTATTATTGTATATGAAATGAATACATGATTAATACGGAGCAATTGATGTTTGATGTTCAGTTTTACGCGTCACCAGATCGATTTCCGGGATTTTGAGATGAGGATTGGGAGAGAAAGACGGAAGAGACCTAATGACCCACAGTAAATAAGCAAAATGAAAGACTAGTTCAGAGGTTATTGGGTTGAATGCTACAGGACAGTGATAGAGGGATCAAACCACACACACACACACACACACACACACACACACACACACACACACACACACACACACCAATCATTGCACTCCATTCTAGTCTGTGTAGTGTCCGTGTGCTGGCAGTGCTACCAGACCAGAGAGGACAGACTGCTAATGGCAGGGTGACTTCCTGACTCTCGTGCTCTCTGTCCAATCTGGGAGCTGTCACTGGCGAGGATAGCCAATCGATGGAGTCGGCCAACCCCTCCGTCCCCCCTGCGTGTTCTACAAAGGTGAATACATGGAGATAAAATGGATGTTTGTGTGTGTGTGTGTGTGTGTGTGTGTCTGTGTGTGTCTGTGTCGTGTCTGTGTGTGATGTTTATATTCAAGCGTGTTCCATTTTAATTTTCAGCTCAGTTTTTCCACCACTTTCCTCTGTGGAGATCTGATGCTCGTTAGAACCTTTTTCTTCTTACGTAGCGTGGAACTGTCTCCTTCAGAGATAGATTTGACGCACCAGGTGAATCGTGCGCGGCGTGTTGCACCGTGCACGTTAAAGATAATCTGTTCTGACAGGCTGGGTCATGTGGAGGCAACACGCTTCACCTGCCGCCTTCGGTCGTATGTTGTGCACGTTAAGGACACGCTTTCCATTATCTGCTCCGTTGCGTTTAACTTGGACAAACCGGGAGTGACAGGCTAGCTGGATGAACGTACACAATGATCAGCATATTTATGGCCGTAAGTAAAGTGACCCGTGTTTGTTTGGTGCGGGCCCCGGCGGTTTGATTCCTGGGTCCGATAAGAGAGCCTGTCCTGTCTGATTGCTGGTTTGGCTCGATGGCCGAGCGGCGATGAACAACGACTGAAACTCTTCTGAGAAAGTACTTTCCCTGCAATTTCACTGTTTTGATTATTTCCTCTTTCCTTTTTGTTTTTGTGCCCCCCCCCTCGCCCTCACCTGCTTATTGCATCGTTTCCCTGTTTCTTTTCACTCTTTGTTTCCCTGCCTCAGTGTTTGTCTCCTTTTTTATTTATTTATTTGTTTTTCCGTCAGCCTCGCCTCGCCTCCCTTTTTTTTTTTTGTCAACACTTCACTCCGGACATCCAATTACTCGCAGGTCGTAACATAGTGATTCCATTCAGAGCAGTGCCATTCAGCGCGGGCCTCGAACAGCCATTCAAATTACATCCTCGGCTGCCTACAGAGTTGCCTCCCTGCAGAATGTTGTTTTCAAACATTTCTGGGGCCACCACCTAATCTGATCCCCCAGATATAATTGAATGTCAGTCGTCGCATAAAGATGTTTTCCTCTCTTCAATTAGCGTCTCGTTTTCTCGTGTCACAGCGGCGACACAAAGCAGACAGAGAAATATTTACTCCTCCCAGGTAGAGGCCGGAGAGAGTTATTATATTATGTCATTTATATGCAAATAATGTAGCGCAGGCGACACATTGATAAGATTTCATTACAGCAGATTTGATATGCACTTCAGTTTATAAACTCCTTTTCATTCCCCTATTATGAGCCAGAGATTGGAGAGGTGCGGGCGGATGAGCAGGGTGGAGAGCGATGCAGGCAGAGATGGACACAGGTAGAGTTCATTGGATTGGAGGAGGAGGAGGAGGAGGAGGAGAGACTTGGAAACACCGGCCGGGTGTCGGCGTGAAGAGGGGATCAACAAGGAGGACAAATGGTCAGAGAGACAAGTGGCCGTTCAATATCCGCTCGGAGATGCAGCCTCCAGGAAGCAGCTCCGTGGAGAAGTGAGACTCGGGGAAGCATCAGGCAGCTGCAGTGTGATTTTATTCAAACAGGCGTCTTGAAGCTGCTGCACTTTGTCCTCTCTGCCAGTGAAATGTGGCCACATGCTGCGTGTGGAGGGAATTTAATGATACTCCAAAAACTGAGAATCAAGACGTACAGTATATAAATGCACGAGTGTTTGTGTATATGAACAAGGACAAACAAGCAGTAGCTGTGACTGCGTTCCTACAGCAAACATCGACCGGCATCAGCACAATCACAGTCGAGATATATTGTGGTGGAGCTACGAGCTACGAAGATCCAGTGTCCACCCTGACGTGCAGGATCAGTACTAACTTCTTTATCTTATCTCCGACCTTGTCTAATTAATAACAGTATGTTTTTTTTTTTGTGTGACAAAGACAAGACTGCAATGCAGAGAGTTTTACTTGACTAAAACTTAACTAAAGATTTTGTCTTTAAGGGGATGGCACCCCCCCTCATCCCAAAACACCTACTGACTAACACTACTTCACACTTGAACATCATTTGGATAAAAGCATCGGCCAAATTGGTAAAGTTTTATGTAAGTAGTATGAAACGTTTTCCTTGCAACCTCACATTATTCAGATTATTAACAGAATAGGATAGTTTGAAAGGTTTTGTAAAAAATAACAAGATTTAATTGTTAAATGATGTAGATTAGAGATTAGAGTTCATGTTTGCATATATTAGAGTTCAGTTATTGTTAAAGGCCTTAAATCAAGATATGAGAGCAATGCACATTCTCACCTTCAGTACATGTTTTAAATTAAAGGCTCCAATATTTATTTTAGTCATTTTTATGTCTTTCTTTCCAAAATGAACAAGTCAAACTCTCTATAACGTTTAAGAATTGACTCAATTTATAATAAGAAGAATATTTCAAGGTATTTTCTATGAAATTAACACTTCAAACTCACCTAATCTTTGGTTGGTGTGTTTTGACCAGATTTATTTGGGACTCATACTCGTTCATCAACTTCCCAGTTAGACTCACTCAGCTCTCGTATGATTGACTGAAGGAGTCACATTTACACACGTCGATGTTCCAGCAGATGACAAAACCAATTACAATCAGAAAAACGCTTCCGTGTCGACCGTGTCTTCGCACGTGAGTGTGGCCGATGGCTTTAATCAGGAGAAGAAGTCCAGAAGAGAAAGTTCAGCACTGGAGCACATTACGGAGAGATCCCATTATAAAGAGTGTGACTGCGGCGTCTCCTTATTTGATGGCCACTAGCCAGAGTCCTGGCAGCTGTAATCAATACAGTGTAGTTGGTGTGAACCCGAGCACCTCACGCTCCCGTGTTCCTCCCTGAAATGAACAAGGTGGACACTGTTCACGGGCATTGAGGAAATATGGGCACCCCTCCTCTCTCCCTCTCCCCCACTCATCCCTCCATCTCAATCGCTCCTCTCCTCCGCACCCCCACCCCTCCAGCATCCCTCTGTCCAGTTGCATTAGTGAGGAAATGAGATCCCCCTAATTAATTAGATCTGTGAGTGCTAAAGATGAAGATTACATTCCAATGAAGGTTAGAGGTGTCAATCACAGTTTTTAGGCTGAGCATTCCTCTAGATAAATTGAGTCCCCCGGGCATTGTGGGTAAAAGTGTGTGTGTTGTTAATCTTGGCCCCCCCCCCCCCTCCAACCCACACCCTCCTCCCTGCTTTAATTGAGTCTCACCGACACTCGTCGATGAAAAGCTCAGGACGAGAGAGAAGAACGAGGTGGAGAATCACACCAGTAAGATTCAGCATTAGAACAGTTTCAGTAGTGCTGCTGCTTTGTGCATATTCACCAGAAGAGCAGACAAGAGGAGGACTGTGGGAAGATGGAAATATGAAGGTGGAAAACTGGATCGTGAAGACGCCGAGTGGATGAAACATCAGAGAGGAATAAGATGAGACGTGTTATTCCAGTTTTAGAATAATGGCAACACTCAGAATTCAGAATCAATGTAAAATATCATTATTTTCTGTCTTGATTTTCTATATATTTTCACTGCATAATTGTGGCTTAATTCACATTTGAATGATCAACATTTGAGCTGTTTTCAGACATGAACTCTGGAGAATGGGGTCTGGACTTTCTCCGGAGTTTTCCTAGAATGCAGCAAGAGATTCTTTACTTAGACGTTTTCGGAAAAATACCAATACCACCTCCAGAGGGTTGTAACATACAAATCAAATGTTTTTGTTACTGCACAACGAAACCTGCGTCGGCCCTTATCACAGAAAACTCTCTATCTTTGTCAGTATCTTCTACAAACATGGTTAATCCTGAGATATTTGTTTTGTTTCCGGGGGGGGTTTCAGTTTTGCGTCCATCACGTGTTTTAAACATCGTCAACACTCGAGTTGAATCCACCTCGAGTTTTTCTTAGGGGGCTCGTGGGAGAAGGTCCAGAGCGTCCTCACATTCAGCCTCTGGATCATTTCAGGAGATTATCCGGAGTTCATTGCTTGTCTGGAAGCAGCTTTGCACAGACCTGTAAGATTAACTAATATAATAATAATAATAATAAAATCAAATGCTTGAGGGGTTTGGTTGATTGTTTCAGGTCAGAAGTCTTGATCGTTGTTCTTTTCTCGTCAGTCCTTCGTCGGAAAATTCACAATTTCCCTCAATCTGAACTTTTTCCGTCGATATACATCTTCTTGGCTAAAGTCAGAAAAAAAAGGCAAAACAATATATTTTTGTTATCTACAAACAAAATGACAGCTGTGGCATCTATTCCCTCCCGGTCGCGAGAATGCAATGAGTTTCTGTTGTGTACATTCAGTAACCTGCTTGGCATCCCGGAGTGCTGTAATGACTTTATAGACATCCATTATTTATGTCCATGTGGCGCAGGAGGTAGAGACACTGCAGCATCATAATCTGCTCAAAGTCCTGAGACGGAGAGAGGAGCTGGCAGACGACGGAGAAGCTCCGTGTTCCAACTGCATCACATTAAGACGTGATTAAAGAATTAGGGCTGAGGTGATGAAGTGAAATAGCAAGAGGGAAAGAAAGATTTACAGTAGCATCACCTTCCAGGAGAACTCCATCAACTGTGCACATTAGTCAATTCAACTATTGTTTGATATGAACTTTATTCATCTCGTGCTTTTCTTAGCATAGTTACAAAGTGCTTTACTGAGAGAAGAAATGGAAGTTAGACGGACAGGAATGAAAACAGTGGGGAAAAAAGAAATTACAATATACAGCATGTTCAATATCAACATTTATAAAAGCTTTTGGATAAAAATACATATTGAGAAGAGATTTAAAAGAAGTTACCTGTCTGATCTCAAATAGGTAACGAGTCTTGATCTGGGAAAAAGTCATAATTATCCCTTTAAACTTCTGCTCTGGTTGGTTCAAATCAAAATGGGATTTCTGTCTTTTCTGTCATTGCAGAGCAGTGGTGAGAAAATGTATTTAGATCCTTTTCTCAACTTAAAACACGAAATCAACAATGTACAAATCTTAACTTGCAAGTCCGACATCCAAAATCCTACTTGAGTAGGTAAGTAGAGTGATATTAAGTTAAAGTATGAAAGTAAAGTAAACTTCTCTAAACCAAACAATGCAAAAATACCAGTAGATGCAAAATATTAGGGCGAGCTCAAATATTTGCTCATTCAAATTACTATGCACACAGAAGAAGAAGGAGTAAAAAAAAAAAAACACGAGACCTTTTTAAAATTCCGAGGTAATCTGCGGGAGTGGAGAGTTCTGACTTCTCCCGTGTCCTAAGGAGGAATTAAAAGGGCAGCGGAGAGACGGAGGGAGGGGGAGAGGGAGAGGAGGGTGAGACCTGAGAGAGGAGATGAAGGAGAGTGGCGAGCGGAGCGAGGCGTGCAGGTGGAGGGCGGAATAATTAGGGAGACAACTGCTCGCCGCGAGGAGGGAAACATCTCTGCTAAGTGGGAGTGAGGGCCTCGGTAATGTCAGGGAGGTCCTGGCGACGCTCTGCTGTCGCTCGGTTCAGACGGAGCTCCAGCACTCTTACCTCCCTCTTGACAGCTCTCCCCCACTGCCTCTCGTCTGTCCCCCCTCGCTTCCACCTGCTGTCACATCCTTCACCAGCCCTCCCTCTGCTGTCTCCCCCCCTCGCTCCTTCGCTTTCATCCCCTATCTTTATTTTACTCATCCTTATTGACCCAAGGATGAAGAGTATTTGTCAACAGCTCCTACTCTCCAGCGAACCTCCACCCTACAACAGCCCTTCAGGCGAGAATTAATTTCACCTCTTCTCCATGAGAAAGTGCATTGATTGGAAAAGTTTGTTGTTGTGTGCTCCGTACTTTTTTTTTTATTGTTCCCGCTCCCATGCCACTTTCTCTTTGCTGATGAAGTTCAGCTCGGTTCATTGCCTCCGCTGAGAGCAGACACAAAGCTGTCGGGGCCGCTCTCTCATTAGGTGACCAGACTTTAACAGCATTTGTAAAGATACCTCAAAATGGCAGAGACTGTTGACTGACGACTGCGTAGACCTGTATTCTCTCTAACGGTCAGCAGGGGGCGACTCCAACGATTCCAAAAACAAGTCTTACTATATATGAGCATGGATACCGTGTGATTGATGTCTTACATGTACGTGAGTTTTCTGTCAGGCTCCACCTCCCGCTCGGTTACTTCTCGCTTCCAAAAACCAAGATGTCGTCGGAATGCGAAACCCGAGGGGTCAAATTAGCAGTTCACACTCTAAATCGGCCATTTTCCATTTTCTATCTACCCTGCGTCCTTCAGTTGAGACTCAGATCAGCCGTCCACAGCGAAGATTTTAGTTTTATAGTCTTATTCGGCTGTAAAGGAGAAAATGAGAAGAGGAAGTTGTGCAATGACACAAATTGCGGCAGTCGTGCTGAGGCCGTACAGTGATCCTCTGTGTGGAGTCTCGCAGTGCGACTGTGATAAACTGGCTTTTATTTTGTTAAGCCCACGGCCCTCTGACTGTCAAACAGGGAGTTAAATGTTCCGTCTTGTCACTTTTCCATTTAATCTGGTTAATCCATTTGTAGCCTGTCGGAGTCAGAGTTTGATAGAATGCACTCAAACTAGAATCATCATCATCCTCATGCCGTTCTCCTCCGAGATTCAGAAACACAATATTCTGCCTGGACATGAATATATATAGAAGACTGGTTTATTTTTTCCCGTCCTAGATGTCGGCTTGCAGTGTTTTCAGCAGAATCCCACAGGAGGCTGCGGATGAATGGAAAAATAGGACGACAATAACAGTGAGCCACATAAATAGATTGTAGAAGATCAATACTGACTCTCAGCGATGTGGGTGGTGCTTTTATTTTTGGGATGTCTGTATTCTTAAAGGGAAACGCCTGAGGAGACCCCAGTGTAATACTATTTGTTTGGCATAGTTTAAGGAATGTTCGTAGCTGTTTGGGATATTTATAGTTTACATATTTATACTGTACATTGGCTTGATGGTAATATACATTTCATTGTCATTTACATGGGTACAATTAAAGCAATACAATGGTTTTATTGTTGAGCTTTTGATGTGATACCTTATGAACAGAGCTAAGAGAACTGCTTCCTCCTGTTTTCAGTCTTTATACTATGAGGTTGAATGAGCACTTTCTGGCTAGAGGCTAAATTCACTGCACAAAAATAAGAGTTATATGAATCTTCCCACCTTAGAGTATTTCCCAAAATGTCAAACCATTCCCTTAATGACTTGCAATATCAGTTCTTCCATATTGAGATGTCATCCACATCCATGTTCATACTCTAGACTCCGTCCATCGCAGACTGCAGGTCAGTGGTGGGGGATTTACGAGATATATTCAATATGAGGCCACAAAGGGACGTTCTGTGAATTTGGTGGCATTTGTTCAATGGGCAAGTGAAGCCAGATGCAGGAGCAGCAGAGACATCGCTGAGATACAGTATCCCAGGGTTTCTCAAGCTGGTGGAGCTGTACGGCCGTCTCTCTGAGACATTCACCACAGACACTTCTCTGAAGTTTGTTCGTTCAGTTTCTCTTTTTTAAGTCTACAAACCTGGATATTTTGTATGGAAGTCATAGCCCAGCTCTGACGGGGAGTCTCCCTGGGTTCTGGCAGTGACCTGCATGGATGAATGCATGCCTGATAAATCCTGTGGCCTCTGGGCCACAAAGATAACAGCAGCGCCATGAAAGAGGCACAAAAATAATGCAAGTCGCTCACAAACCAAAACACACACCCCTGAATTTTAACATCTGTGTACACGTTTTTGTTGTTGCGCATGTCGGAGAAATCTGCAGATCCCTGAATCATCATTGAACATGATACTTATAATCAAAAGAAGAAATAATTGAATTGAATGTGAAAAGACAAAATTAAGGAATATGGCACAATTTCATAGATGGTGAATGACGGAGGTTTAGAAAAACAACTGCATGAAAATCATCAACAATTAGCATCTGTGTGTGTGTGTGTGTGTGTGTGTGTGTGTGTGTGTGTGTGTGTGTGTGTGTGTGTGTGTGAGACCATGTGTCTCCAATTCCTGCCACCATCCAGAAATAATATTTTAACCCCATCCAGTCTGCAGAGTCCCGCCCGTTCACGTGCTTGTTATCAGATCGCCCAGGACGGATGTTGATACCATGTTTGACCATCGACATATTTTGGCTGAAATTACTGTACATTCTGTACAAGTTTGTCTCTCTGTGGGTGGGGGGGTGTGGGTCTGGCTGTCTGTTTTCCTGAAGTGGGAGGAGAGGCTTGAGGGGAGTGTGTCGCCAGCGATCAAACGCTGCAGTTTAATTTTGGTGTCAAGGATTATGGAGATTTTAACAGATCCCATTCAAAGGCTTACACACTCTTTGTGGATGATGTGTTGCCCAATTTGACTTTGATATAAATCCTTCAAAGAGAAAAAAAGGAAAGACACTTACAACACTTTTCATTTGAACTATATTACACGAGTAGCTGCTGTGTGAGACGGCGTCATCCCGCATTGAGCTGTCAGTACAGTAGGCATTGTGATTTACAGAGTGAGAAGTGTGTAGCTGTGTTTACTCCCGCCTCAGGTAGCAAACCGTTGTTACTAACGTTCGGCCTGACTCCCATTGTCCTGCAGTAAATATGCTAATGCGGGCGGATAAAACACCTCGTTAGTTGATGAATAATCTTGACAGAGAAAATGTTTTGCCGCCGGCAGTTGGAAGGTTCATGGCGAAAAAGAAACTGCAGAAAAAAGGGCTAAAATCTGGATATACAGAGGACTCATTAAAAAGCTAGTAATTACAGGAGATAGAGTGCAATCAATTGGGTTCAGTGCACACACGATAGTCTTTGATCCTCGAACAAGACCAAGTATTCTACACAATTAGGCGTCTGTCTTACACGGTTATAGTCTGCAGGAGGACATGGCATTGGCAAATCGCAACTTCTGAAGAAACAGCCCCGTTCTCAGAGCCGGGTCCGGACGATCTTGACCTCTGCTTTGCACCTGCATCGTTTTATTCTTTAATGGATCTTTCCAATGTGGCAATGTTCATCCGCTTGGAACAAGTAAATGAAGCCATTAAAAAACACAACCTTGATTTGTTCAGGCTTAAATTAAATGGAGTCGCTCTTAAAACGAACACCATAAGCAACATGCTGCCGTTCCATCTTCAATTCATGGCTCGTTGGATTTCCATATGCTAGATGTGCTATAGAATATTCATGTGAAATTGTAGCTATACTCTAACACATGTGCTGATTATTATAATGTGATCAGGATTATTCTAGAAACCAGAAATCACCCTGATAGTGCCCCTTCAGCAGTGCATCCCTGACTCCCTCTTGTTAAATCCTTGATTATAATCACCGCGCTCGACGTGAAAGGGTTAAAATCCTGAAGCCGAAGCTATTTTAAGACGGCGCGATTCTGAATATTGATGAGTCGGATCGCCCGTTGGTCGGTGAGAATCAATCCCGGTGAAGAATGGAGAGTGTCGGAGCAGCCCGGGCTGTGGCCAAGTTGTTGTGCTGCTCCACAGGCAGACGTGAGGAGCCTCCCCAAACGCCTTCCTCCCTGCATCTGTATTCCCCGCCTGGCGCCCGGCAGATGCTGATGGACCCTCAGAGTTGGGGCGGATTTACATAATGGTGAATCCAAACAGGTGCATGTGAAATAAAACATGGCAGGTCAACAGCTTGTTGCAGACGTCACACTTAAAGGGACAACTATCAAGGAAATGAACGGCCGGCCTCTGCTCCCCGAACATCAAATTACGGCATCAAACGTGTGTCCAACATTGTTGTAGGCTTGAAACCACAGCAGGCGCCATCACATTGATTACTGCCTGAGTACGTGAACATGTGTTGCTGAAGTATTGTACATAAGCAGAATCCTAACCCTGTGTGTTTCCCATGACACAACTAATTTGTGTGCCTCTAGACGGTGAAGTTGTGTGTGTGTGTGTGTCCTTTTCTATACAGAGCAGCCAGGGTTTGTCCTAACGTGACATCTTTGTGTGTCTCAAAGAAAGTCGCTGTTTCATTAGACTCTCAGAAGGGGTCCTGGTCCCATACAGCTGGGCCAGCTAAGGCTGTGCAGTGCAAACACCAGAATACAAATTGAGTAGTGTTTACACTTTCCTTCCCCCGTTTGAAACCACTAATATACTCGCCGTTTATTAGCAAGGGAACTTAATGACTGCGACAGAAAGGGCAAGTGGACTCTGGCAATTTCTCCCCAGAATTGAAATATTCCAAGTGTCAGGAATTAACACAGTCTAATTCATTTTGTGGCTTCAAGCAAATATTAATTAGAGAAATGTGTCTTTTCTGATGGGTTCTATTTGTTTCTGTTTCAAATGTCTTGTTTTTATCATCGAAACAAAAACGACTTCCAGGAAAATATTGCCAAACATATGCTTCTTTTACTACAGAAGCAATTGTATATTATCCGGAACTGCCACTGTTTGAGGGTGGACGGCCTATATTTCACTTATGATCTGTTTATACTGACTTATGTAAAACCTTTAAATCTCATTTATCTCATTGCGTAAATCAGATTTGTCGCCCCAATACATTTTTAAAGACATGCACAATGTGTTGTGGACATTTTCTGACAGAATAATTCCACGTTGACCACTTAGCTGAGAAAACGACGGCTCATATCTCTGCATTTCATTCATTAGGACGACTTCTTATGTTTCCACCGACTTGTACCATGAATTTGCATGTGTTTATGTGAGGAAATTGAGCGGAATGAGATGCGTGCATTAGTATGCATGAGCCTCATTAAATATGCACTCATCATCTCTACTTTTTATTTGGATTCCCTCTGCCGTGGTACAAATCACTGGTAATCAACTGTGGTGACATTTTCCAGCAATTATAAGCAGGCTGTCCCCATTTCGGCGGGAAGCCGGAGACGGATCACTCCGTTTGCCCCCCGGTGCCACATGACAACACAGAACCCCCACGAGAGACGAGGAGACGTCGTATCGTCGTACGAGAAGAGAAAGGACACATCGTGTTTACAGTGTGGAACGGTTTTATTCTCACTGCTAACATCATATGAAATTGACTTTACTATGATAACATATATATAATTTTAGCAGGAAGATGCAAACGACAGATTTCTTGGGGAATTTGGGGCAAAAAAGCAGCAGAAAATTCATTTGAAAAGTAGTTGCACTGATCCATTATGAAAAAATACAGACTGTTTAAGAAATTAAAATAGTTTTTTGCTATTTACTGTAAAACTTTAAGACTTTTGTTAACTGCTGCCCACATTTTTTTGCATTCATAAGGCACAAACGCCAACTTGTACTCCGTATCACTGAAAGTTGAAAAGCTCCGACTGTGTCGTCCCACTCACCGAACTGAGACACCACTGAACGGTGGATATTACCCATGATCCCCTGCTTCCCGAACCAGAAAAGTTTCCGCTGTAACAAACTCACAGAACTCTGTTTGGAATTCATGATATTTTAAAAGTTTCCTCTCTGTTTTTACAACTTCTAAGTCTTTTTAACTGATCTACATTTCCACATTACTCTTTTTTTTTTTTGATGATGATGATGATGATGATACACAATTATACACTCATTTGCTTTGCTTTATTCGTGTGTTTGTGTTTGTGCATTCCAGTATTTTCTATTTTCTTTCTCCCATTGAAAACCAGCCTCCTTGGGGAGACGTGCTGAAACTGACTTCAATCGACAGACAGACTTAAGCTCTCAGTGTGTGGTCCTGCCACTGTGCTCCTGCTCCCCTAATGAAAGAGCACCTCGCTGCTAAAGAGGAGACGAAAAACAAATAGCAGCCTCCCCAGATGCTTCTCAGCACATTAAAAGCTATTCTCCTTTGTGATGAGAGTACAATATAATTGGCTTCAATGTTGTATGCATTATTTCCGCTGTGGTTTGGGAGGCATTTAGAGGAAAGCGTAACGCCGCTGTGTCTTTTCTACACGGATTATATATTATACTATCTCGGAGCACAGAGTGGTGTTATATACACACACGGGCTCAGGTTCGTTAGGTTTGTTGGCCGTGAGCTGAGATTCCTGGCAGTTTAAATTCACCTCAATGCCAGTACTGTGATTTGGAACCAATTCTCGGTGTTACTGCTGAGACATTGAAAGTGAGCGGCTCAGAGAAGTGCTCACAGAGAGAGTCTGCAGTCGTGGTTGTGTGTTCGGAAGTTTCCGTGAAGTTTTTCGGTGAAGTTTTTCAAATGTCCTGATAACTTGAGCTGCAGATGCAACCTTCACACTTTTGCCACCGGAGTGTTGAGGTGAAATAGGAAACACCGCTGAAGATGTGACAAATATTTGGTCTCAATAGAGATTATCCGTGCAGCCTCTGTTATATGATCCCAAAGAGAAGTCAAGGTGTCCTAAGCTGAAGTTTCTCCAGTCGCTGTTAGACGCCTTCATGGACACACAAATGCAATTTCACTTCCTGAAATTGAAAATGAAATTTAGATTTTCTTCCAGGAAGTCGGAACCTGTTAGACAGAGTGTGTGCTAAGTGATTTACCTCAGAGGTTAAATGAAAGTCAGACTTTCTTTATGATATTATTGAGCCACATGTCCGAGTAAGGGAGCGTAATATGTGACCGTAAATATTCATTTAAAAAAAATCACTGACAAATGGCCTGAACTGTAAAGGTTTATGTATTGATGATGATTTATTTCATTCCCTCTCTCCACTTTGGAGCCTGGTCGATCGTTATGGATGAAGTTAACATCTTCACAGTGAATGGATCAAATCAATGTGCAGATTTGAATCTTAGTGAAGATTATGTCACAGTGAAAAAAGAAACATATTGAATCTGACATTTTGTGCTTTGTCATAACTTGGAATTTGTTCCGTGAGACAAATAAGTGAATAATAATAATGTATATAAATACTTTGAAAACCACTGGCAGCTTGTGTTTTGCTTCTCGGCCAATTCCAGTCGATATATTCCAGAGTTCACATGTTCCCAGCTGCTGGTTCTCTCTTTGTGTTTGTCAGGACTTTGGTTATTGCTGTGCTGGGGTGAATGTTTCCCACCGACCCGCACACACAACCACAGTGAACCCACAACAACGTCTCCGCATGATGAGTTTCTCTCCACTGTGTTAATGTCACCATTGTGTTAATGTCCCACAGCGAAGAGGAAGGAGTGTGCAGGAGCAGCGAGAGTTTGAGCAAACATCGTTCCCTTAGTGCACGGACACTGTCACGTCTTCCTGTCCCTGGTAATGGGAAAGCTGACCCACTGGGGACAAGTGTGCTGGTGCTGTGTGTGATTTTGTCTTGACCTGAGGACCTGAGAGTTTCCCTGAAGCACTCTTAATGGTCTCACTTAAATTACTTCTTCTGTAGATGAGGCTCTGCTCGCCAGGTTATAAAGAACTCAGCCATTAAATTGTTACAATGCTACACCAATGGGAATGCGATGGTTTGAAATTGGAATTTGGGGATGTGGGCAATAAGCTGTGATGTTTTTTTATTCTATAATGAAGCTGCAAAAGTGAGGTTATAGAGATTAATGACCTCACCAGCCTGGTTAGGTGTATTTGGAACCTTTAGGCTCTGTGTGTGTGGGCTTCATTAATCAATACTTGCTTGTTGTGGGAGCTGGGATTGTTTCTTTTTTTGAGTCATGTTTGTGTTGCTTTGCTCATCCTTGCTTTAACTTGCAAGAAACTTGAACTCGCCAACTTCCTTGTTGAGATCAGGTCGCAGGGTCTCCACCAAATACAATCGAGTGGAAGAAATAAACGAGAATCCAATTTTTAATCTGTAACATTTGGCAGTAAAAGAAAAAAATAATTTGCAACCTTCTCCACTTCCAGCAACCAGTTGACATTTGCTAACCCGCTACTGGTTTGGTGAATCCACTTGTGTTTTAACGTCAGGGTCAATTATTTCCAAAATTCAAAACTTTATTTTGTAGTATCACTATTTCTCCATATCTCCCCAGCGGGTTACAGTTTTCATTCGATCCATTGGAGTCAATACGAATCATAGTGAATGAGGAGAATTGAGACTTTCGACTTGGAGCTCAGAGACACAGCTTCTTAGATATTGCAGCGGTCTGTGAAGACGGGTAAAGTTGCACATACATGCACTGTAAAAATATACACTTTACTCAGTACACACTAAGATGATCAAAGTACCCTCGTGTCTGAAACCTACGACTGTTTTAAAGATGTTTTTTAATGGCGTGTTCTTACCAGATAGAGTAAAAGATGTGAGAATGGCCGTCGTTCTTTATCTCTGTAATATAACAGGAAGCACATAGAACTGGGTGGAGGAGGATTCTTCTAACGACAGAAACACCTTCGTTAAATGTCAGATCAAAGTCCAACGTCTCTCGTCCTCTTCGCTCCCGCTGCCGCTCTTCTGCTGAAATCTGCATATTCCTATTATTGGGTCGCCGCTCAGTTCAGGGGGACCAATCAAATCACTCCAGTGAGTGATTAATTCATCCTAATTGGTGGATGACGAGCAGCATTTGGATCCGGCGCCCCGTCGGGATGGCCCCCGCCACCTCTGCTCCCCAGTGAATGCCCCCCCCTTTTGATCTGCACTAATCTAATTAACACCTTAACAGGAACACCTGGGCTCTTCACTCACAGAAAAG
Organism: Hippoglossus stenolepis; assembly: GCF_022539355.2. Lineage (NCBI taxonomy): Eukaryota > Metazoa > Chordata > Actinopteri > Pleuronectiformes > Pleuronectidae > Hippoglossus > Hippoglossus stenolepis. The sequence continues at coordinate 23,789,199 of NC_061487.1, read as the reverse complement.
CGGTCGGTGTCGTGCACATCTACGCACACACACACACACACACACACACACACACACACACACACACACACACACACACACGACTTCTCAAACACGCACATGCACGCTACCCAGATGGGCCTTTGATAGCTCTGATGGTGGCGGGCGCAGGACGATGATTGCACTTAACTCAAACACTCTCGCAGACGCACACAACATGACACTCGTGCACCTCTGCACACGTGCATGCACGGAATGTATGTTCCGCTTTTAGTGCAAGGGGGGGGGTGAGGTAATAGGTCCCCAATATACATCTAACTGCTCGCTAAATGACGCGATTAAACTGCGGTCTGATGGTGCACCTGATTAGATTAGCCCCAGCTCGCTCTTTCTGCTCCAGCCTTAAACACAACCTTGACCCCAATTAGCCCCACATTCGTCAGAGAGAGCTGAGGGGCCCCGGTGCTGCAGCAGCTTATCATCCTGCAACTAATTGGCCTGATGAGGCGGTATAAATATGGTCAACACTGCAACGCAAGGCCCCCCCCCGCCCCCAATCAATATGTGCTCTGTAAAAGTGGAGCAAAATGGAGAGGAGGTGGTGAGAAAGAGACAGAGAGCAAGATGTGCATTTTACTGTGTTTTTAGGGTACAGCTTATATCTCAGTAGTTGGTTGTTTTGAATGTGTCGAGGCATCACAGGTAAATTGCTTCATGGCCACCACTGCTCTCTCTCGGTTTTTCCTTGCTCTAAACGTACAGACACACAAGAGGATTATTAATGGGAGTTTAATTGGGCAATTGATGTTATAACAACTTTGAACCAAACCCCCAACTCTTCTGAAAGAGACAAAAAGAATCGACCCGTTAGCTGCAGGTAGGGAGGCGCGAGTCCTCCTGCGGCAGCCGCAGGTTTCGTTCCAACTTGGCCCCTTCGCTGTGCGTCTTCTTCCCTTTCTCTCCCCACAAAAAAATATCTTCCAACAAAAGAGCAGCGGAGAAAAACTCAAATTGACATTAATATGATTTGATAATAAAATGTAATTCTGTGTTTGCACTGTGAAGCGTATGGAAACGTCAAGCGTACATTTGGATCCAGCCAGAAATATATACAGACAAGTTGGCAGCTTATCTCAGGACATTTACTGTATGTATGCCACCGGGTCCTAATGGGATCAAATTGACTCTGCACAGAGATGGGTCCTGTGTTCAGGATTCATCCAGTTTTCCACAGTTCATTGTTTAAACACTGGATGAGAGGAGGCGGATACGTTCTTGCAGGAAAATATCCTATTCGTCATATCCCAGAGTTCATATCCCGGCACAGCACGCAACCGTCTTTTTAACGGCCTGGAAGTCGACAGCACACACGTGTAGATACAAGATCTAGTAGAATTCACAGTGTTTTATTGCTGTAACTGAATCAGCTCGGGTCAGAGTCATTGAGGAGCCTCTATGTGACTCTGCTCAACACACGCCTCCAAGAATTTGTGCTCTTAGAATAAAAATAAACAGAAAAAAAACACAAGGACGAGACAGAATGAAGATACATAATCTGCCGAAAAGAACAAATACATCTCAACTGTCGTCACAAAAGCTGCGGTTGGAAGTGTGTGCGCAGAGGAGGGGAGGAGATGAAGTCAAAGGAGAGAGCGGCGTAGAAAAGAAAGATAGGATATGAAGCACGGTGCCCACTTGACAGTCCTTTGAGCATCAGCCGTGGGGGGGGGATTGGGACTTGTTTCACTTGGATGCATGTTTGAATTGTTCTCTTCAGCTGAATCATTTCAACTCTTCGGGTTTTCTTTTTCTCTCTGTGGAGAATCATGGTCGTCTGACACTTGTACTTATCAAGTCCATACTTTGGCACGAGCGGTTGCCGTGCCGATCTCTGGTTTCGTTGTCGTCGGGCCAAACACGGCGTTACCCCGACACAATGGCCCATTTCATGTCCTCTGTGTGACGACGCTGTGGCCATTTGCAATAAAGATTAACCAGCTGCAGGGAAAACTAGGCTCCGATTTATTGAAATAACAATAACATAAGATTTTATTTATGTCGGCAAACATTTGCTGGGATATATTGAATTAAATATGATTCTTCCAACCACTAGTTCTTCAAATCTTTATCTAAAAAGCACCTAAACTAGTTCAGTCAACAACAAAGCACATATGTAATATGTTTATATCTATACTCTACTGAAAAGGGACTGATACAAAGGACTTATTATCATTGATGTCAAACTTTAGGTTTACATTTCAGTGTTTCTAATCGCAGCAGATCTCAGTCTACTTGTTAGTAAAATGGTTCAGGGAAAGATTTGAATAATTTATTACTGAAACTCCAACTTTTGAATAGAGAACATTGGCTTTCAGCGTTCTCAGAAAGAATTGTCTTTTCACATCCCCGACCACAAACAAGTCATATTACCTGAGGTGTTATTTTCAAACTACGAGCACCGAGAAAAAGAGCAGCGCATGTTGTGTTTTCAAGCTTCCCGCCCACGTGTGCTCAAGGAGGTCATTCTGAAAAGTGGGCTCTCAGTGCTTTGGAGGAGAAAGTAAGTAAAACTTGAGAAAGGCTCATTTTTTTGCGAAGACACTCCAGCAACTGTTTCTGATTTGTCCACAGAGCACGGTAATGGATAACCACAGTGTTTTGAATTATGTGGCAGACGCTCCGAATACAACGATGTTAAGTTTTCAGAGTGCAGCTGAAGAGTGGTAGTCCTGAAAAGCAGGGAAGTGCGGGAGTGAGACAGGTTCCTCCACTTACTCTGGAGGAGGACAAAACAACAACAGGCTGAGACTGGCTGTCAGGTTCTGCTGCTGAAGACAAGTGGAAAGAGTTCTCTGGCCACAGTGATGTTTTCCTGGGCTGGAAGTTTTACTTTAAATGAGGGAGTTGGCCAAGCTTTTTTTTTTTGGTGAAGCAGACTGGTTAAGGTGAACTGGGAACATGCTGAAGGACACGTAAAGTCAACTGGACAGAAATCTCCTTTTTGTCGCAAGAAGAGAAACATGATCCGAGTCCCCGCTTGTTATCAACTGATTTTAAACACACAATATGATCCTGTTTTGCACATTTAGGACGTCTTAGCTAACGAGAATCATAAAATGTAAAGATAGACGACATAAAGGTCCTAAATCCTTTACCAAAATAAAAGGCCAAACACACATCAAATATATTTTTCCCAAAGATGGTTTCCATTATTGTAGGTAGTTCATTTTTCCAGTAAATTTGTTTTTAATTAGTTATTTAATGATGATTTTATCCCATTTAAAAATGGGATAAAATGTCATGATGATTGGTTGGTTCCCAAGATCACTACTAGCTTCATTTTCAGATAGTGGGCAGTCTGTCATGAGAATAAACCTCAGTCTTCCCTCAAATTGCAGCATAAAAATATTGTGTAATCACACTGATATAATAATCAGCAGACGCCAATTCTACCCGTTTGTGTCACTACACTGATTATCGGACAAAGCCTCAGTCAGATTAATATGAACTGAAAATAAGCAGCTACAGGAGACGAGGCGCTAGGGAGATTTGTGGCTGTTAGTTTTTAACAGCACTGCTCGACAAAACTGTGAGAGGCATTTAAGATGATTAACTTGTGTCTTTACGCCTTGGGCTGGCTTCCTGGAAGAATATTAGAAATTGCGCTTCTGTCAAAGTTTTACTGGTTTTGGATCCCGACCCATTTACATATTTAATCTTCTGCACAGTCGTTTTTTTTTATGGAAAAGTTATTATTTTCTTTTAGTACTTTTAAGTCACTGTTGAATGGGACACGGGTGAAAAGTTGATTCAACTGAATGTGTTGAGATGACTCTGAACTGACAGTCAACTCGAATCCATTGTTTTAATTTTAGTACAACAGTTTGCCCAGGTTTAAATCCTGTAAATGTTCAATCACTAATATTGTTGTAGTTGATTTACAGTAGTTATACAGTGTCACAAGAAAAAACTAGCTTCTATCCTGCTTGCTATTTCCAAACACTTGGCCGATCTTTATGGGTTAGTCCCTACAAGTTTACCTCAGTAGAGAAGACCTGCTCCTTATGTAAATATAAAGTATTTCAATATAAAGGAACCATTCTAGAGTAAAGAAAGTAACAATTTGTACAATTTAGCTGAAACATACTAGTGAAAACATCACTATTTTATATTTAATTTCTACCAATAGATCCCTTTCACCTAAATCTTACACACTGAACATTCAACACAAAAAAATCAACCTCCTAATGCGTCATAACTTGTCGTCATGTTTGACATGAATATAGCAATTCTGCATTTGAAAAAAAGAAATAACTGTTATTTTTTAAATAGTTACGCTGTGAGAATCTCTGAGAGTCTTAGATTAAATCAGAGCTGCATCTTCGAATACGTTTTCTTCATGTCTTATATGTCACATTAATGTTTCTCTATCTGTTCGGTGCTTTATCCACTGCCGGGCCCTTTCTTCTGCTCGATTAACTGGGGTCTCATCTGTATGCAGAGGGGTTCGTTTTAAGCGACGGAGGCTGAAGTCATGATAATAGGATGTGAATTCCACCTTATGAGATGTCAGGTAAACCCTGGGCAGTAAACGATGCAGTCATAAAATCTGCATACTAAACACAGGCAGAGTTTTCCCCCCCCATGCACTGTTGTAGAACTTTATAATTTATCGACAGTATTATTCTGTATTGATCTAAAAGCTAAATGCTGCATGATAGTCAGTGAAGACGTGTTCAGTGTGGAGCCTCCGGTTGTTTGCAAACCTGATGTTTGAAATGCAAATCCTGAGAAAAAAAATCCATCTCTAAACAGATTACAGGGGAAAAGATGATAAAAATCTTGCAACGCCCACATGAAAGTGTTAAAACCCTCTAAGAACATAGATGTGTTGATGTGCAGAACTAAACCACTTCTCCACATGCAGAGGAAGTGGTTTTTATAATGTGAGGACATGAACCTTTGGGCAGTTCACAGTTGACACGCTTGTGCATCGTACTCCACCGGGTCTGCACCTCTTTAAAAGACCAAAATGAAAAATGGCACTTACGTGTAATTGAATAAAAGCATAAATGGGTTGATTACAATAAGCTCTAATGATGTCGAAGAAGCCATGTTTTTCTTTCTTTAACATTGCAAGTTTTTCCACTGATATTTCTGTGTGTGTGCAATTTGCTGCAGATCGAAATAAAAATCTGGATCTAGTGAATTTAAACGTGGTTTCAAAGGGGAACTGTTCCCTTCAGCATTGTCCAATAATCTTTTGAGTTGTACATAAGAAAGAGGAGGTTTAAAAAAAACACTTTTATCGACGTGTCATCCTCTCACCACCACCACCACCTCCATATCTCCGCCGCTCTGTCCTCTGGGTGAATGCTAACCGAGCTTAAGAGGCTGATGAAAGAAGCAGATCACTTGCGTGGGTTGCAGTGGCCCAGATAAGGGCCTCACGTGTCTACCGTCCGACTGTAATTAACTATTATCAAAGTGATTAATCGAGTGTCTACAGAGGTGGAGTAGCAGGAGGCTGCGAGCTACCTGTGAGGTGCAGTAGAACTAAAATGTTTCAGCAAGACTGTGGAATCTAATTATTGGGGAAAAAAATCTCTGCATTCATTCGTATGCATTAATACATTAAATGTAACACACACACACACACACACACACTATTACTCTGAGTACCTGGAGTTACTGGGGTAAAGCTCATCTCAGCCTCCACCAACACACACACACACTCCAACACACACACGCCTGCTGTGCACCACAGCATCGAGCCGAACTGAGAACACACTCGTGAACCCAGATCAACACCTTGTAATTTGGTTTTACCCCAGCTGATCTGAGATCTGCATCTCGCTGGGTTCCTCTTAACGCAGCCGGCTGCAGACAGCACGCTGTCCTTTAATGAGCCGTGTAGTCCACTGTCTTCTGATACTCAAAGGTGTGAGCAGTTATATGACAGGTATATTTACAACCAAAGATTTAAAAAGGAATTTAACTGATGTATTATTCATTCCATGTGTGACATCAGTCAAGGTGTTTATTTAAGCTATGCTAGCAAACCGGCGTAATGAGAGTCTGTCAGTCAAAATGGTGCTAATTAGAATTTCTTTGCATATTAAAATAACATGTTATAGCCTTGCTAAGCAACAGCGCCCTCTGCAGTCACACGTGGTGATTAATTCTGTTGGACTCCGCTTCCTGAACCAGAAGAGCCGCCGTTGTAACGAATCCACCGAACTCCGTTCAGAATTCTCGATATTTTAAAAGTTTCTTGGTTAAATGATCTGGTTTTTAAAGTCGTTTTAACTGATCTACAGTCTTTTCAGCCTCTTGAACTTGCTCGAGCTGATTCTGACAATTGAAGCAGCGACACTGCTCACAGGAGATTGTTCCCGCTCACCAGAGTGGGAATCAAAGTGGCACCAGTCTCCTTTTCTAAGTCAGTGAACAATCAAACTAATTTTGAAGCTGCTCTAAAGTCTTTGAACATAGTAAACACTGAACCTGTTAAACACCTGAATACTGACAGTAGCATTTATCTCAAAGGATCTTCACAGGGTCATTAGTATGGCTCCAGAGTCTGACTTGTTTGTGACTGTCTCTGTTCTTGCTTAAGTGATGCTGACAGAGGCCTGAAGCTTCATAAACATTAGTGGAGCAGTTCCCACACATCACAGGGACGCAGATGGGAATGAGCTTTGACCATGAATGCATAAAGATGGACGACACTTCCTCAACTTGAAGCTAAAACCATCGCTGCACAACGCAGACTCTGTAACAGAAAAATTAACCATTGGACAAATTGAATCCGTGTGATACGACCTCGGTAAAATGACAGAAACCATCTTTGGTCAAAGTCATTTCTGTTAACATGGAGGAGACGCAGGTTCCTGACCTATTACTCCAACTCTCTGCCTGGGGACGACCAACAGTCTGTGGCTCTGACAGTGATTTGTAGAAACAATCTAAAGAGAGTAATTTCAAAGTGAACCTCGTATCCCAGAAATCCACTCTTATATATAAGTATATATATATATATTTTTTTATATTTAAACATGCAGATCCTAAATAAAAGTTGACCAGGAAGGAAAAGCAGAAACTTGATTAAAGAGGGACCCATTTTCCGAGGCTAGTTGTCACATAATGAGTCTGTTTAACACCGAGGAGAAAGAAAACGTCTGAATTTTAGTTAAAAGCCGTCTGTCCACCAGAAAAAAGAGACTCGAGGTAGAAAGGTGAGAGGCATTATGCCGCTCTCATAGAAATACTGTCACTGGTGAGGTTTTTATACGACTCGGGTTAGATTTCTTTTTAAAAAAAAATCTTTTTATGTCTGTCATTTCTCGAGGCTTTTGAAAGAGGCCTGTACAATAGCCAGTGGTTTGGTGCAGAGAGCGAGTACTAGTGAAGGGCCAGAGGAGAACAAAGAACCCTCCACCAATTTGATTATAATATCACACCTATTCAGAGAGTTAATGCGGTGTCTCAGATGTCATGCCGCTCTTCTCTCTCCCTCACTCTCTCCTCTCCCTTTCCTCACTTATCCCCTCGCCATTCCTCCGTCTCTCGCTCTCATCCTCGCCTTTCTCTCCGCTTTGTGCCGGGGATCAGCCCTCACTCGAGGGGCTTTGATGAAATCCTTTCAAGGCGGAAAGTGACGGTCTGAAATGTCATTCTCAGATCAGATGTCTCTGAAACAAGGCCCGTCATATCATTCGCTACGCTCAACTTCATTAGCTCTTTGTTCGGGTTTCACGTCGGCTTTCACAAACACAATCGCTCGGCGGAATCACTTGTGGCTTTCTTGGATTTTCTCCCACTTACGTTCTGACAAAGAAACATTATCCCGTTCATTGGGAAGAAAGCAGAATTATTCCTTATCTGGACACAGTGATTTCTGTCGGTCTGTCGCTCATCAGCTGCTCAAAGATCACGTTTGGTCCAGTCTGAAATATCCCAACTATTGAATGGAGTTGTACAGTCATGGTTGCCAGAGGATGAATCCCCCACCTTTGTGGCTCCCTCTTGTTTTCCGTATCTAATTGGATTGTCATGAAATTGTTTCCTTATAACGTTTGATTATATCTTATCTTTTAATTTAGTTTCATCATCAGGCCACTTTTTATGAATTTTCATGCCCCTTAGCTTTTCCGCTTGCATAGTGCCAGTCATAGACTGTATATAAGAGTATCAATCGCCCCCTGGTGGCTGGCTGCAAAAAAAAAGGTCATGAACCACACCTCCTCCATGTTAGTGGGTGGGACATGGACTAAACTTAAAAGTCAAAGTACACATCAAATACATTATATATAATACTTAAAGATGTAAATAAAATCCAACCACAATTTAAAATCTGTATCATTAAATAAGGATCAAAGTGACTTTCTGTTGATTTCTGGCAGAGTTCCTCGTGGGTGTTTTTTTATTTATTATTTTTACTTCTGAACATGCTGCCGTTTATTCGTCTGCTAAATCCTGCAGGAGAGGTGGCCAACAGCTAGCTCCTTCCATGCACTCTCACGGCTTTACTGCTTAAAAAGTTTTAATCAAGCGTTTCCCAGGCAAATTAACAAGGAGCCGAGAAATGAAGAGGCTGACTGAGAGGAGTGACTCAATCAACTCTGTGCCAGTCGAAGTTTTCTGACACCTGGGGGGGGGGGGAATCCCTGTTGCTGCAACTCGAGCCCACGATGTGAACGCGAACATCTTTTCTCGGCCGGGTACTGCCAGGGAGTTTATAATTGAGTTGAGACTCAGGAAATACTCATTAAGACGTTGTCAGTCACCAGAGGAGGCCACGCTTCTCCGGTGACTGCAGGTATCCCTGAGCCCTGCTCTTTTCCAGCTGAAGGCCAAGAGAGTGTGTGTGTGTGTGTGTGTGTGTTTAAGAGTCTGCATGTGCGTGCATTCATGTGTGATCGTGTGCACGGGTTTAATAAACTCACAGGTCCGTGCAGCAGCCATCTGCCTGCGCGGTGCTTGATGGAGCAGGAGCTGGTTGTGAGGGACACCCCTGCCTCCCACTATGTGTGACAAACAATTGATAGAAACACCTGTTTATTGTCTCGCTCTTTCCACAACCTCCCCTGAAGCAGCTGCTTGAATGACGGGAGTTTACTGCAGGAAAGTGGCAAGAGCCTGTCGCCTGATTATGTCCACTGGAGAGAGAGTCACCTGTAAATAAACAGCAGAATTTACATCTTTTAAGGCATTTTTAATACTTGTAGCTTTGCATGCTGAATTTAAAGTGAATAAAATGACATTTTACATTCTACAGTTCGTGATCATGATCGTATTGTTTAATTCGTTTGACACACACAAGTTGTTGACCCTCAGCACATCACGTTGCTCCTGCGTGACCTCCGTGTCATTCCAGTGAATGGTCTCTCGCTGAGTTCCAGTTGACGTGATAATTAAAACGATCCTCAAGGTGTCTGATCATTGATCGCTTGATCTCCCTTCGTCCGCCTCTGATGAAATTGATTGGAGCACTATCTATGATGAGAACAGGCAAATGAAGAACACACACACACACACACACACACACACAGACAACTGCCACAGGATTTGTGGACATCATGAGGTGATACTGGGTCATCAATCTCTGTCAGTAAACAGTATCATCAACAATAAAGCAGCAGAGAAAACGATGTTGGACAGAGTGAGTGTAGCAAAGCCAGAGACTGTTTATAGAGATGGACAACGTGTCTCTACTTCATCCTGTTGTACAGAAATTAAGCTAAAACATCCCAAACACGGGCGCCGCCATCTTGTACTTTTGACGTCATTGTGGAGCCGCTGTGTCAAAGTTTCGTCGATACCGAGTCACCCCGTTGAGACTTACCTGCGATTGGTCGAGCTTGTGTATCGGCAGGACCTCAACACTGTGGCCGACTCAAGCTCCAAATGATGTCATCAATGCAAGATGGTGGCGTATATTTAGGCTTCATTTCTGGATAGTTGGGAGAAGTGAGATGCATCATCCATCTTTACTTACAGTCTATGAGATCTACTTAAAATTATAGAAACCATCTTTTAGAAAACAATATTTAACATATGTACCCTGAATAGATAGATGGATATATGAACTTTATTGTCTGTCCCAAAGTCACAGAAATCCTCGTTTTTACAGGGCTCAACAATACACAAATAATTAAAATATGAAAACACATAGTACATATATAAAAACAAGGCTCAACAATACACACGATTGACATTGAAAACACATAGAACACATATTATACAGACTCGAGTAGACACATAGGAAGGGACTGTTAAAAACAGCAGCTGACAAAACAGGATAATCGTTTAGCCTGTCCATGTCCCATCTAATAACATGGAGGAGGCAGGGTTTACACTGCCCCCAAGAGGTTATCAAGATGATTACGCTTCACTTTTGGTGAACTGTCACGTTGTCCATCTCTTTATGAGTAAAAGCAAAAAGGACAAATGTTCTGAACCAATATAAATGAGGGTCATGTCGTTGCCAACTCTGAGTTTATATATGCACGAAAATGCAAATATTACATCACAATAACTGTTTTACTAGTGGTCGTATCTCCTAAATGAAAACCTTATAATGCTGTGAAATGATATGTGGTTGATAAGGAGCTTTTACAAGGAGCCGTGAAACTGGCTGAGCTGAAATACGCTTCCTCAGTGGTCAGCTGGCCCATAAATGACCTCCTATCGGCGTTTTAGTTAGGAGTGTTCAACAAGGAGCGGAATGGAAGAGCCTGTCCTCCCTTTACGGCCTCAAAATCATTGGATAATTGATTTTTATTCCGCTACTTTTTTTTATTCAAAATGCAGCGAGCAGTTTTCTCTTTTTTTCTCTTTGTGTGTATATTCCACCGGGTTAATGTGCATGTCTCTCGCTCCTCTGTGCTTTGTAAAGGAGGTCGATAAGACGGCGTCTACATGCACTCAGAGGTGAATCTACAATGCAGGAGAGAGCTCCGGCAGCATTCTCCCTGAGACAGATGGATGAAGTTTATTAAGCATGTGACAGTTAACACCCCCAGCAGGGAGAAAACACTGCGGCGGATAAATAAATGTTAGCTTTACCAGCCCCCACCTCCTGTTATTTATATACCAGAGTCAACACGACTATTAGGCATGAATTATGGCAACAAATGATTATTGCTGCTATGATCATTATGAATGCCCCCTCCTCTCACTGCATGTAGAAGCCATATTTCTCCAACTGTAAAGATTACAGACGCCGGCTGCCCAGTAAATGGATCACATGCCTAATTTGGAGGTTTGCACTCCAGCTACTGTGTAATCAGGAGCAGATCCTTCTCCCTGGCTCGCACGGGAACGTGGAATCATTAGATTCAATTTGTGTCGAGCGCACGAAGCGACGCGGGTTCATTCGAGTTTTCTTTTATTAAATTTCAAGTTATTCTTTCATCTCCAGTATTGAATCAATAACGAAAATGTGAAGTGTGAAGATTTTAAAAGCGCCGTTAAGACGACTTTTTTCAAAAACCCGGGCTGTGATTTTTACCGATTATGTTCAGCCTGGAAACCTTGATCTTCAATGCCCCAAGGCATTGTGGGTGATGTGTGTTAAATCCAACGCTGAGCTTTTCGGGGATTCTTTAAAATGGATCAGCCAAAACCTTTGCGTAGCGCTGCGTGTTTATACTTTGATCACATACTGCATCGCTTTAGGGACACGTTTCCCTTCCGTCTTCACTCCTCGGTCTGTTCTTACTCGTGTGAATTTCAATATGTGGATTCTTGACCTTTTCCCTGGAGACGTGCTGAGCGCTCACAGGAGCTTTTAACACCGTGAGCGTGAGGGTGCAAATTTGCAGTGTGATGATTATTTTTCAGCCAAATGGGTTCGAGCCTGGAGCAGAGAGTTATTAGAGCTTTTCCAGCTTTGTTAAAGGGTCTTACAATAACGTCGCACATGGCGAGAAGTGTTCGATTTTGCTTTGAGTGGATTAATTCAATCACTCACTCGAATAATCGCTCATCTAATAATGATATTTTCCATATGTGTGTGAGAAGCTACTGTGACCTTGATTTTGAATTGGACTTCTTTTAAAGTGATTGTACTTCTCTGCCTTTGTGTTAATAACACTTTTTTCTACATTTCCATCTTGATAGCCCTCTGTCGTAAGTCTTAGCTTCTCCATTAGTCTCCTAGTTTCTCTCTCTCTCTCTGGGCATTTAAACACAAACATCACGATTTTAGTCTTCGTTTACACCTTCTTGTTTTTTAAAACTCTGCATCTGCATGTTCGCTCCCTCCAGACGCTGCCGACCACGACGTACGAGTTGGAGATCGTGGCCAAGGACATGGCAGGAAGTGAGGTGGGCCTAACGGGAACAGCCACAGCTACAATCACCATCACGGACAAGAACGACCACGCCCCTGAATTCACACATCCGCTGGTGAGAAGCAGCACTTGTCTCTTCTCCTATTCTTTAACATTGTGTATTTGCTTCTTTTTTTATCGCCATGTGATTCATATAAATGCTTCTGAAGACATTGCAGAAAATTGTGTTTGTTTACTCCTCCGGGGAGGTCAGAGGTCAGGGTCGTGCATTTGTCTGACGACTGAGGAAATCAACCGAGGAGATACTTCTGCTTTTAAAAGAAGGTCTCCGGGTTTATTACATTCTCCGTCTAATTACAGGAATCACTGAAGCATGTGCCGAGTGCTGCCAACCTTTTAGTATCAGTCCGACTTTATAAATGACATTATGACGAGCACAAATGTTTGGTGTTTGTTCACATTAAGGACAGTTTCTGTTCCCTGACAGTTAGAAACGAAATAACATACAGAAAAGAAGACATCAAACACAATAAGATGTGACAATAATGACAAAAAACACATCTTGCCAAACTCACCATTCTGCTGCTCTGGGTCTTTTTGAATTTCTTCTACCCTCTCACTCTTTTCCTCTTTATTAAACTGTGTCTCAACACTCCTGAAGTTGTTGCACATTCAGCAAACAGGAGGTGTTTGCTTTAGTATGAAACACCTCATGAAGAAAAGGAAGTTTTAATTATACTTGTGTAACACAGATCGAACGGTGTAAGTATAAGACAGTTGTAGTTGGTGTGAAATAGTGAGTCAAAACTGTTGTTGTTAAAGCAGAGACTTGTCTTTGCAGTGGAATCAGTGATGTGGAAATGTACTTTACGTTGTGAATTTATTGAGACGTCAGGTAAACATGGAAGTTTTAAGGACCAATTATCAGCAAACAACACCAACACCAATTAAAGGTGGAGCAGACAATTGGAAAAACTATTTTTCACACGAACTAAACAAACTAGAAAACTGTCAGATGTCTTGTAAGATAAAATAAAATAAAGTCAGTAGAGTGCACACATCCACCAAGGCCCAAGATTCCCCTTAAACTCAATGAAGCTGAACCAAATCGCACATGCACTCTATTAAAACCAGATTTTTTATTTTCATCAAGATCAGATACATTTTCCTTCAAAAATTGTTGAAAATGTCAAAAAATTCAATTTCCTGGATCCATCCCAAAATTTGACGGGTTCTTTTTTGAACCCTTGTGCATGTCCCTTCTTGCACCAAGTTTCATGGAAATCAAACCAACAAACAAATGTACAGGGGTCGAGAGGGCGTCCCATATATGCCTGAAGACCCCCTGCAGCTGCCACAGGTTCAGTTCCGACCTGGTACTTTGCTGCTTCCCCTCTTCCCCACAAGGTAATAAAGGTTCGTCTCTAAGATGAACCTATTTTAAATAAAGGCCCTTTGCAGTTATTATATCTTATAATTACACTCATGCAGGATTTCGGCTAATCCTACTGAGTACCAACCAAGTAAATAGTATTAATAATGTAATACTCTGTATACTGCAGCAGTGGCTCACGCATCATAGAAACACAACCACCCCTTAAAGACGAATCACCCACATCAAGCTCCTCCACATGCCCCCCCGCTGCAGTTCATGCACACGTGCGTTCACCGACTCAAGGACGCATCTACCTCAGTTTGATCTTTAGCTTTCTGACACATCAAGCATTCCTGTCCAGGTTGGCTAAAGGTAAACGCTCACGACAAAATCCAGCACGGATCACATACGTGTGCGAAGAACACATGTGACACGTAAAGAGGCATCAATCAAAATTAAGATGACAATGAATCAAATCATTGGAAACCGGCGATGTGGGTGCAGGAGCCAGATAAGGGAATGTGCGAGCAGGAGTGGGAGTAGACACGTGAGGGTTTGTTTAGTCAGCAGTGCCTCAGGGCATTAGTGAACAGCTAAACGACTGAAGTGGCGCCTGCCAGTCAAGCCGTAAAATAAAATGGACGTGTACAAAAAGGAAATCGACCTAACGGCACCTGCATTATTGCCTGTTTGATGAATTTTCCTAAAGGTGCTTCTATAGCACTTTGCTGTTCTCTCCTCATCCCTCGTTCTCGTTCTCTGGAGGTGTGGAAACAGGAAAAGAAGAATAAGGTCCTGCAAAAAAACCCGACGCTCCTCACACCTCAAGGTGCAGCTGTAACATTGAGTTGTGTGGTTTTTAATGGAAACGCCCACAGCTGTTGTCAGATCCAGAGACACATCACGCTTTGCCCCAACCGAAGCTCCCCTGCAGCCCTCCCATGATGCATTGGGGTGTCAGGGGAGCTTGTAAGTAGTGCAGCACGGATGTGAAATGTTCCAGCTCAGAGGGCCCGGCATCAGGGCCGCGCGGAGTGCACCATGTCCGTGTCCCAGTTAATGTTCTCATTTCTCACTGGGAGGAGATCCGTTTAACAGCATGAAGAAATGGAGCTTTTAAAAAACAAGTGTTTGAAGGCGCTAAGCTCTCGATATAAATCCTCCACCCCTCCACTCTCCCCTGACCGCTCCCAACCCGCCCATGAATCATCCTCGACCTCTCCGACGACCGCCATCCCATGGAGAGTGTGTATCTGTGCCGAGTCTGTGGCAGCAGCAGCAGCAGCAGCAGCTCTCAAGCTTTCAACCTATGAATTATTCAATTAAATCTTCCCGTCCTTTCATGGAACTTTCCTCAATCGCGTCTTTCAGAAGAGTCGTGAGTTGTCTTCCTCTGAAGACACCACTTCCTCGCTGGGCCAGACGCAAACTTTAAAAAAGCTCCTCTTCCAGCTCTGTGAGCAGATCCCGCAGCGAAGGATGGAGAGAGGGAGGAAAAGATGAGTAGAAAAGTTCAACCCTGATGGGTCCACAGAGAAGAGAAAAGAAAAACAATGGATGTTCAGGAGGATGTGTTCCTTCCTGTTTTTATTCATTAAACCCACTGTAGCTTTATGAGCTGACATTTAGTTTGAATTCAGCAAACATAATAACCATATAGGGTTCCTGCTTTATTCCTTCAGACCTACTGCTGCTCTACACACACACACACACAGAGAGAGAGAGAGAGAGAGAGAGAGAGAGAGAGAGCTATTCATAACCTGTGAAGTGTTTGCATCAGACCTCCAACAGTCCCTCTAATTAACCTTCTACCTGTAATGGTCTGAAGTTATGTTATATATTAAAGAATCAGTGAAAGGAATAATGGTCAGATCCTTAACATTCCTTTTAGTAGATATTCTGTCATTATGTGGCACCACTATTATGATGGACCAGCAAACAGAGAGGGAAAATCAAAGGTTGCAGTTCTTGCACTAGTTTATCATTGAGTGTTTTGAGATTCTTGTTCTGAGTCGTGTTGGGACCGATGTGTTATTGTTGCACCAAGGAGATTACTATGATTATTATTATATATTATTATAGCTTTTCAGTGTTTCTCTCCTGTCGTGTGTTATAGAGTTTTTTTGTGAATGTAAAAGATCTTCAGAAAACACTGTTCCTGAAACTTCTGACAAACCTCGGCTGTGTCACAAATCACTCACTTATCTCTTTATAGTAAGTTTGTCCGAATGTTTAGTGTTTATTCCCTATTTAGTGCAAATCACTGTTTCCCATAATGCATCATCTCATAATCCTGCGATAATGAAGCCGTGTAGCGTCAGAAAGTTGTTTTGTTTTTTTTTCTGATGAGCTCACTATATCGTTTCCTACATAGAAGACCCTATAAAGTAAAGTAGGGGCTAGGGAAAGGAGATTTCCGATACTTCCTGTGTATCGTGATGTCATGTGACTAGCGGCTAGTCAGGCACGCCCCCCAACAAAGCCCAATAAAGCAAGAGCTGATGTCGACATTATTACGTGCCGCCAATCACAACACAGTATTCCAGCTGGCCAATCAGAGGTGGGCTTTAACATGAGGGGCGGACTTTTAAGAGACAGGAGCTGCAGTAACGGACAGTCTGAGGAACGTGGTGTGTTTTCTGACCGTTAGAGAATGAAAACCTTTTCAAATTAAAATGATGAACCTGAATATGCGCAGAATTTCTCCTTAACTGAAATTTTAAACTCGTTGATTGTTACTTTTGTCGTTACCTGATATGAACGAGTACAAACTGTAAATGCAGACGTCCCCCGACTCAACTGTTTCCCTTATGTGAGTGAGTCAGTCAGCAGCAGCCCACACAGTAATGCAAGCTTTTTCTCTCCTGGAAATATCAACATTATTTTACCCTCCTCAAGGTCAAGGAAAGAGTTGACGCGTCTACGTGCTGACGCGAGGACACAAAACCACAACAAAAAAAAAACATTTCTATCTTCTGCAGCACCTGGTAAACGTTTTTCACAGTATCATTGACTTTGTGCCTGATTTGAAGGTCTGCGGGGGCTTCGGTAAACAAGGCCTATCAAAACACATCAGTTGTGTTTTATTGTTCCACCACTTACTTCATCACAGCGATAATGGCTGCGGTGATGGATAAAAACAGTCGTCGCGTCCCACACGGTGTCGCGGGCTCAGCAACAGGGAAATAATACAGCTATGGGAGAATTAATGAGAGAAATAAAGCGGACACTTATTTTTTAATTATTATCTCACGCGGTAATTGAAAGAAGTAGCTCGTAACTGCAACTAATCCCAGCAGAGCCACGATGGTTGACTTATGGTGACGTCCACGAGGAAAAACTGAAAGGACACAGATGTTTACTCCTCTGACAAATACAGATATTCTTCCTGATTATTTTTGATTTAAATCACAGCAAGGGTTATACTATGTCTGTGTGTTTACTCTTAGTCTGTTTTGCTTTGTGAAATCTGATATCGCACTGTCTCCCTCTTGACGTTTCGAGGGTGTAGTTACATTTTAGCACCAGTCGATACCCGAGCAGACACGAACCATCGTCTGCTCCCACACCGAACACCTTTCGCCCTTCACGTCTCTCGCCCCCTCGCTGTTATTTCATTCTTCTTCGTCCGGCACGTCCTCATCCACGGCCGTCGCTCTCCTCCTCGGCACTCGCTCCGTCTCGTCTCCTCCGTGCTAATTCCACGCCATGTCTGACTGGGTCTATTCCCCCCTGCTCCTCATAACAAGACCATGATGGACCTTATCATTCCTGCCACTCAAACTCCCTAACAGCCACTCAATTTCGCGGTCTTTCTCCGCGCCTGTCTGTCTTTCTGTCCTCACCTCCCTCTCTCTCTCTCTCTCTCTCTCTCTCTCTCTCTCTCTCTCTCCCCCTCTCCCCCCATTTCCTTACCTCTCTTCTCTATGACGAGCAGGAGAATATGTTTGCCTGCAATCCATCTGTCCCGCTGATAAAGACGTTAGGGGTGATGAGTGTAGCACCAGGCGCGGGGCAGCAGGGCCCTGTCAGTGCTGGTCTGTCTTCGGGGGGGGATGGCTAACGGGTGTCACGGATTAGTCCGGGCCTTGCTTGATTGCTTCACTAGCTCACTCGGAGATACACACACTGGTGACGCTTACCCTGGGTGATGCGGTGGCCAAAAATCTCATGTCACAAAAGACGAAGGGATGGAAAAAGGATTTGTGCGCCGTCTGTCAGGTTAGCAGGACACTGAGAGGGAGGATTCTACACGTGTGTGTGTGTGTGTGTGTGTGTGTGTGTGTGTGTGTGTGTGTGTGTGTGTGTGTGTGTGTGTGTGTGTGTGTGTGTGTGTGTGTGTGTGTGTGTGTGTGTGTGTGTGTGTGTACAGAGAACAGACACAAAAACAAATCCAGTAAGAGTAAAAATGTGCTGACAGACTGTCTGGGAGATTTATTGTTATTCTTCCGATTGCTGGATAAAAAAATCATATTAAATCGTAGAAAGAAATGAAAAAATGATCATAAAAATCATTAATTTCTTCATCCCTCATTCTACATTTGCTCATTAATGTCATCAACCATAATTTGGTTTCAGTTTATGCTCATTTCTATCACTTCATGTCCACACTTCATGTCCTGGACTGTCCCCTGGTATTGACACCACAGCCCCTTCGATAAAGCCTGAAGAAGCAATAAAAGTAATCGTGGAAGATCTCGTTAAAAAATCAAGTCCTATTGTCCCTGTCGCCTGCCTGTCGTCACACAGACTCACGCTGGGCTCTTCTGAAAAGAGTGAGAGCTGCTTATAAGGAGCTGCCTTCTGATTGTACATCACCTGATAAGTTGCAGATTTAAGCTTTTAACAGTGATATTTAAACCCGTCCTGCAGGTTGATTGACCTTTACATAAATCAGGTCACACATTATTAATCAGTACTAAATCCCATCGTAGATCAGCAGTTTGGCCGAGAGACGAGTAAAGTAGAGCGAGGCCTCTACGGAATTATAAACTGAACTGGATGGTAAACTTACACCTTTTAATGTCTTACTGGTTTCATTGCTCTGATCCTTTGTAGATGAAACATTTTGTTCTTCCACCGTTGTTAAGGTCCCCTGGAAATCGATTGGGTAATGAACTGAGAGGTTCCAGAGCCATTAGCAAATGGGAAGTTGTCTGTGGATACACTGAGAGATACTAAAATATTATTACAGATACCAACATGGTAGAAATGTACGTTTTATTTTTAATATTCATAGCCTGTTGTTGAAGGTTGTTGGAGCCACAATTCAACTGTATGTTCTTAAAATGATTAACACACATAGATTTAGACTTGTTTAACAATATCTGATTTGTTCAGTCCAGGACACAACTAAAGTAACATTAAAAAGAACAAAACGTTACTGTTCCACCTGTGGGATACAGGATATATAACAGAAAAGGGTAAACTTAACATTTTTGGTGAAAATGTATTTTCATTGGGAGTTTTTTTCATTCATTTTGGAGGTAACAATTCATATGAAAGTTCCATACCATAAGTTTATATTACATATTTCATCTATTCAGTTCTCATAAACCTTATGTGCATTGCTTTGCATTCATATATTGACTTGGAATAAAGCTAAATAACCAAATATTAATAAATAAGCACATCAAATATGATATGATATAATGATAAATGGGATTCTTTCTTGTAATATATTATAAATGTCCCCTTTTGGTTACATTACACTTCTTGATTTGATAAAGTTGTCATATATGAAGTTTCCTGTGTAGGACATTTTTACGAATACAGTCAAAATGAAACATTGGAGTGGTTCAGTGCACATTTGACCATTAGATAATTCTGCATGTTTTGATTGTAATAGGTGAAAACGTCCAATGACAGCCAGTGTAATCCATCTACTGTAACACCTGAATGACTCAGGGTGCCTCTGAAGCCAGTGATCATTTATCACACTGGGCCTGTATCCCTTGAAGATTTTTTTTTTTTTAAACTCTGCTGCATTGACAAATATGAGGGCCTGCCATGTTCCACAAAGGTAGAAAAGCAGCTTTACCGAATGTCAGATTCATCAAAACTCTATTTTTGGAAACCGCCTGAGCAGAAGCTGTTCAAATTCAATAAAGACACAGGTAAGCTCATTAACTCTCCAGGCACACTTACTGTATGCAGGATTAAAGCCAGGGGGAAGGGAGAGAAGCGGGGTGGGGGGTGAGACGGAAGCAGTAAGTTGCCAATCCTATATACACAGACACTGTATAGGATTGTGTGGGAAGATGAGTGATCGTGTGCACCGGGTTTCATTTCAGCTCCATGCCGCTACAATGAAAACGGTGCCTTTCTACAGATTCTCCGTCAGTCTACTCCTCGTTCTGCTGAGAATTAAGCTGCTTTTGAAAGCAGATGAAGAAACGACAAGTGTCTGCTCAGAAATTGAAGAAGATTCATGTTTAACTCTGGGGGGATTTCTTTCTAAATATGACTTTTACCTCCGTGACGTTTACCACAGGCTTTTATTACAAAGGGCCTGGAAATACGAAATTAGGGCACGTCTCCATCCTTTAGTTGTAAAGGCAATTTATAAAGTGCAACTTTAAATTTATCCACTTTTTTGCTTTCTAAGAACCATCTTCGCAGGATCCGAAACGTAGCACGGAGGATTTGACCAGGAGACAGATGCTCCTTTACACATGGATCACCCTACTTTGCCTTTAAGAAGACTCATGATTATGCCGCCTTTGCTCGTCTTCACAGAACCAAACACAGCCGGCGTAATGCCGACCCCCCGACTGTGGTTTTAGAAAAACATGCCAGCGTTCCGGAATTAGAGGCATGACGTGTAACACAACAGCTTTGGCATCTGTCCTGCCAGGCTGGCTCTACCTTGCACACGGGCCACCACTGGAAAAGTGAAGCTAAATCATCTCAATCGCTTCCTGGTTGGCAGTATAGGTCACAAACCCTACCTGCTTCATGTTAGCAGATGGGACACAGACCAAACAATGGTTTCAATGGTATCAAAACAGGGTGAAATGGCCTGATTGCGTGTCAGTAAGACCTCGATACCGAGGCTCTGCTCCATGATCCCTTCTGGACACGCATACAAGTGCAAGATGGAGGTATCCTGGATATTCTGGCTTCATTTGTGTGCACTTGGAGGAAATGGAGATGCTTTGCCCATCTTTATATACAGCCTCTACCACAGATGTCATGAGGTGTTTATCTTGTACATATATCATCTTAATCTGGCTCTGTGGCGACCACCACCGCTGCCGACATAAAGGCAGAGCAACGATACCGCCTTCCAATTCCATGTTCATACTTTCATTACAGGACAGCAAAGTGAAATGAATGAGAAACATTCACACCTTGTACAGGCTGTTTATAAGTGGCTATATTTTAAAAAAAAACTTGTAGTGAGAGAGCAGCCAACAGAGCAGACGACAAACTTCAAATGGTTTGGGCGCGGTGCCCCCCTGCTGTGCTGTGGCAACAGACCCCACTCGGAGGCGAAATGGTCCCGTCTTGGGAGGTTTAATGTGGACGGGCTGCGGGTTTGTGTATTTCCCTGTCAGAGAAAATCTTTGGGGCAGCGGGGACGTGTCACAAAGTACTTTCTATTAGGACAAATGAACAGCTGCTCAGCTGTCTGTCTGGCTGCCTGTCAGCGCGTCCCCAGCTGCCATCTGTATTCATAACACATTATGACGGACACCCAGGAATAACAGAAGTTGATCTCCATTTGTCTCTGTTTGTTTGCTAGCGTGTGTGTGTGTGTGTGTGCGTGTGCGTGTGTGGCCAGTAATACGTATTCTTATTTATTATTATACTAAACTTGGTCCATATTTCCCCACATTTTCGCGTTTAAGTAATAATTGGGCACAATAAAAACTAATATTTTTTAGCGAGAACACTATAACCAGCCACCAGCAAACAGCTGCTGTGTTATACAGTTGGATATTTGTCCGCATCAAAGTTCATGGAACAATCAGATTGATTTTGTTCAACCAGAAAGAGCTTTTCAAAGCCACCAGACTCCATTGACAGACAAAATTGCTGATGTACCGCTGCCTGGATATGTTAGTTTCTTTGTATTATAATATGACTTTTCTTTGGTGGAAGAAGTATTCAGGTACTTGATCAAAAGCACCAATCCAGTAATGTAGAAAACACTCTATTGTAAGCTTCAAATACAGAGTGAATACAATAAATCTAGGTAATGACATTTCATTTTTTGTGCACAAGGTCTGTATTAAATCTGCAAAAGCAAACAGCTGCTGTGTAATTCAATTGGGTGTTTGTCTGCATCAAACTTCATGAAAGAGGAAAACAAATTTTGTTCAACTAGAAATAGCTTTGATATCACTTTTCAAAACCTCCATTCGCAAAAACAGCCATTTAAACCAGTATGACAACTACAAGTCAAATAGAAGAAAACCCACACTAAACTCCACAACTATAGTGTTTCTGATTTAATGAAAAATAATCCTGTTCTTTTACAAAATTCAGAAAACTATTCCAATAAGTTGTCAGACACTTAAATATCAATCCGAGCCCGTTCATGGCAAACACCAGCACTTTGGCACAGATCGGGGCCCGGTTGGAGAACATCCAACTATTTCACGGCTGCTGATTTTAACATTCTTGCTCAATCCTGGACACATTCCAAACATGTTTGTCCTATTAATCATTTAGACCCACAAAGATGTGAAATGGTGCCCCGGTGCGAAAACACTGGAATTATCATTTCCCCACAAAGTCTCCATCTATGTACATTAAAGCCGTCGCTGTGCACACAACAGAAGAAAAGTGTCTTGAACGCTGGTTTGTATCAGGCAAACAAAGCCAGCTGGCAATGAAAGACAAATTAAAAGCCTGTATAAGAAATGAGAGGCAATTTCGACAGTGATGTCAATGAGCCAGAGCACATTTAGTGTTACTCGGTAAAGCTGACAGATGTGTATATTCCTCCAAAAGCTTCACAACTCTTTCTCGGGCTCTTTGCCAGAATGTTCCGGCTTTTCACTGCTCCGTCATCTGTCTGCGGAGACGTGCAGCTGAACGCCGCTGATATTGTCGGGTTGTGCGGCTTTACGTCGGGTTTTCCAGCAAAGGAAACAGCTGTTGTTGCTTAACCCTGCAGATGTTTACTAAATACAGTTCTGTAAAAAAAATAAGAAGCAAAAAAATTGAGAAACCACTTCCACGTGGAGCGTTTTTAAACATCATGTCCATTTAGCGTCCTGCAGTGAGTGAACAAGAGAATCTGTGAACGCCTTTTGCAAATGTGCGTCCATGATGGCAGGTTGTGTTTTTACTGTTTCTTCAGGTTAAAGTCAAGGGGGGTGAAACACTCAAGTTCCTCTAGGCTCCATCCTCTGGGGACCATGAAGGTGTGACTTCCTGGTTATCTGTCCGATAGTTGTCAGGTTAATTCAGTCTGGACCAAAGAGACCAAGCTAAAGATGAACTAGCATCGCTGTCCCTAGAGTCGTGTCAGAAACAGAACCAAGAAACGTTTTTTGCCATCTCAGACCCAATAGTTGCTTCATCTGCAGCCACTGCCACTTATCTAGCAAGAGGAAAATGTAGTTTAACATGTGGTGACACTAACTGCAGGTAATTCAACTAATGCACCTATTATTCCATGGGACCATTGTAAATGTACAAAAACAGCGAAAAGTTTTTTGTAAATGAATAATTACTGCACCGTTCAACCCAAAGTACGACAGAGACCAGATGAGGTTTTTTTGAGTTTGTTCGTTTGTGTCTCATTAAAACTTCTCTTGTAGCCGTGGAAACTCGCCGCCCTCATTAAGATCTGTTCCCTCTGTGAGTGTCCAGGCTCCGGGAGGTGGTTCTCTTAAATGAGACATCAGTGGCTGAACTCTGACATCGGCCGTGTCGTAAACTACCTTAACTATGGTTCCACTAAATATAAATCAAATATACTTTAATCCAGGAGATCATGGTTAAATAAAATAAAATGTTTGATTGATGAGGTATGACAGATGATAATATAATACAAGCCATGATACTTTATAAGTCTATTTATATGTGATTTCAAGCTTTAAGCTTTTTTTAATTACAGGCAACATCATTTACATATTTTTTAATCCATGCCCAATCTGCAAAATATTGATTTGTCTAACATTGATCGTCTAGTCAGCATTTATCTTCTGTTGATTGGTTTAAAATGAACATTACCTCATAACAATAATGTAACTACATAAACATAAATCACTGCAGACTGGATTAGACAAGCGGATGTTTACATTGGTTTTATTAGAATATAAAGAAAATAC
The DNA here is from genome assembly GCF_022539355.2 of Hippoglossus stenolepis. Taxonomy (NCBI): domain Eukaryota; kingdom Metazoa; phylum Chordata; class Actinopteri; order Pleuronectiformes; family Pleuronectidae; genus Hippoglossus; species Hippoglossus stenolepis. The sequence continues at coordinate 23,765,257 of NC_061487.1, read as the reverse complement.
ACTCCTGATGTACAGGTTGTGATTTTTAACTCTTAACTTTAACAAAATTGGACTTGTTCACATGAAAAGTGAAGAGACGTCACCCTCACACGTCACGTGACACACTGTCATAACAAAACATTTAGCAGCATCGCAATCATCGGTGTGAGATAACACAACTAAAAAACTTACAGCGACGAAGGCGTCCGCCGAAACTTGACATTATCCATTTATTTATCTTTTTGGTCTTAAGTTGTTGTGCCTCGAACGACGATCACCCAATTATCTTTTGACAGCATGACATTACCTTGAAGATTAATGCGACAGATTGCTGAAGACATCGGGGCACAGGAGGAGCTGGGAAACAGAAAATCAATGACACACTGTGGGGGTTTTTTTTATTGCTTGGAACGTAAAAATGTCTGGATTGTGGGGTAATTTGATCTGTGGCCACTGCAACTCATCCAACCGTCCGTCCATCCATCCATCCATCCATCCATCCATCCATCCATCCATCCATCCATCCATGCGCATGTACCATTATTTAAACTGGTAGTATATCTGGGTGCCTTTATTTAGGGCTCGGTCTGCACTGCTCTGTCCAATGCGGTCATTTTATTCTGAGACATGCGCACACACACACACACACACACACACACACACACACACACACACACACACACACACACACACACACACACACACACACAGGGACAAAAAAGCAAAGTTGAAGGCCGACCCTTTTTCCCCCTCTTTGGCCATCTCGCCTCTGTGTCTCTCTTTATGTGTCCGAGTCATTTCGGGCCAGGAGCTCTGCCTTTTCGCACTTAGTCATTTCCCTCCAGTCTTTCAGGTGACTGGTCGCTTTGTGCTCCAGGTGGAATTGAGGCCTTATCAGCGGCGGGGCAGGGGCCCAGCGGCCACATCACACAGAATACAGCATTTCCTCCAACCGCATGACTGCCCCACATGATTAAACCCAATCTGACCGGCTGTTGTCCGTGCGACTGTACTGTATTCGAGTGTGTGTGTGTGTGTGTGTGTGTGAGTGTGTGTGTGTGTGAGTGGTGGAGAGAGTAAGACTTTGAGTGTCTTATCAGCAGTTTCCACAGCAGGCTGATGAGTGTGGGAACGCCATTGACCTGCTTGTGTTTCTCATCACAGTTGCTCGTGTCTTTTAATATGTGGTGGGAAAATGTCGGTAATATTTATAAAACTGTTTTTCGTAGCTTCAAGGTTCTTCACCGAAAAACAACTGCAATCAAATATAAATTCAGGTGCATCCCACTTGTTTCCAACAGCCTCCTAATTCCCCCCCCATGCTTTATACCAGACTGCTGCAGGGCCTGCAGGACAAAAGGAGCCACAACACGTGTGTAGGTGCAAACATAAAGTCGAGAACACTGTGTTTCCATCCTCCGTGCCCTAAATGACTGCAAATGGCTCAGAGTGTGTTTTTCTTTTTTTTAAAACACGCTTTGGATGATTAAAAAAAAAAAAACAGGGGCAAAGAAAGGAAAGAGAAGAAATCAATGTTTGTCTCTCCTCAGATAAATGCACGGAGCCAGGCGGTGTAAGGCGGTAAGAGGGTAATCTGTGAAACAACAATACCGTGGGTTGACAGGAGATGCAGTAATCTAGGCCGGACCAGCACCGTCCTTAAACAGAGTGTTCTGTGCCTGAAAGATTACACCGTAAGCTCTGACACCATAATGGCCCTGACACAAACAAACACTCGCACACGCGTTTGCAAAATTGCTCGGGCCTCGCTGTAGCTCCTGTACCCCCTCAATTCACAATGAAGTCTTTATTGGGAGCCGTGCCAGCAGAAGGCATCGATACGAGTTTGATTGAGGTCTGCTGACAACAATGAGCAGGGAGATGGGAAGTGAGTGACACTGGAAGAATAAATGAGATGCACTGCGAGGCATGAATAGTGTTTATTTTGTTACATGTGCTGTTTGTCACTGCATTCAAGTGTTTATAGTCCTGTGGATTCATGTGTTTTTCTTGGATTTGACTGCAGAATATGCTGCAGTCTACTAGCAGTTTGTTTTCAGAGTAATTATTCATTCAGTCAACCTTTATTTATACTCTATCCTGGTTCTGTGACAGCCGAGGCTCTTATTTGCATGGGAAGCTTGTTTCCATATGACATTTAATAACAAAAAATGTCATAAACAATATTTCAGGGCCCTTATTTTTCACGCAAACACAACAGCAAGCGCAAGGTGGCGAGTCCTGAGCACATGGGCTGTGCTACCATTGGTTCATGCAGTTGTACCAATGAGCTGTTTGAATATGCATCAGAGGGGGGTGGTGATTAATAAATCATCAGCCAATCACATCGCCACTAAAGATGCATGACTCAACAGCTCAGCAAGTGAAAAGTGGCCTCTTCAGATAGTCACACTGTCTGGATGGTGCAGCGCGGCACGATGCGAACGCACAGCACCATAAATCTGCAGCCACAGGCAGATGGTGTGGGTTTTATTTAACTCGTGCAATGATGATGGATATAAAACAAAAATGTAAAATATGTAGATCAAAATCATTTTTATATCCGCATCAATCTCACGTCATAATTTCTTATGTCGTGATATCATGTTGTGTCTTAAAATGTGACACTGCCACATTTGCATTGTGATGAATTTCAAATATAAAAAAACGGGATCTACCACTTTTACTGGAATGGCTGTTGGAGAAGCCCGGTAATGGCTCACAGGGCTGATGATTGATGAGCCACTGCAACCGAGTTCTGGTCAAAATTAAACTTGTTATTACATTTGAAAATAGTTTTTAAAGGTTGGTTCCATCAAATCATAATGACCGAATAGAAGCCATAGGTTTTGTTTTAAGAACATAGGACGAGATGGTGAATATCCAATGTACTTTTGAAGGTCTTCCGCATTCTTTTATCTGTCAGATATGTTTGCATCATCTGCATAATACCGATAATGATAATATTTTAGAGATATAGAAATGTGTGCATCCTTGACGTCTAGCAAAGATGTTTGATGAAGAACATCTCTGCATCGTAGTTGAGAAAACTTCTGGTCAAACTTTCTTGATGATCTGCTTCTCTATTCATGAGGTGGACTTGGTTATATATGTGGAATCAGATGGAAACTTCTCCGACGGGCGCTGTTGCCTTAATTCTCACCACCTTAAAGCGAATGTGCTCCTGTTCACCTTCACATCGTTCTATTGACGTACCATGTTATCTTTATGTCTGTAAAATTCCCTCCACGTTCAATCTGAGCACACCCTCAGATTTACACAAATCAGCTCCTAATAGAAGGTGTTCATGTGCGTCGTCGTCTCTGTCTGAGTTCTGATTTGTTCCGTTTTACTCTGTAGATTCAGGTTGTTCTCGCTCGCTGATGGTGTTCTATCTGTCTCCTGTAACAGTTTGAGGCGTCCGTGTACGAGGGTTCGACGGGGGTGGTGGTCAACCTCACAGTGGACGACAGAGACGATCCCGCCACGGAGGCGTGGAGAGCCATCTACTCTATAATTAACGGAGATCCTACGCAGAGCTTCGAGATCCAAACCAATCCAGACAATAACGAGGGAATGCTGTCTGTCGTCAAGGTAAAGTGCAGGAGACCTTCAAGTGTTTTTATATATCACACTTGACAATATAATCACCCCTCTGTTACCTTCCCTATCATTTCCCCTGCTCAGCCCCTGGACTACGAGGCCACAGCGTTCCACACGCTACTCATCAAAGTAGAGAACGAGGAGCCCTTGGTTCCCGACGTGGGCTACGGCTCCAGCTCCACGGCCACCGTCCACGTCACCGTCCTGGATGTCAACGAGGGCCCCGTGTTCTTCCCCGATCCCCTGATCGTCACCAAGATGGAAAACGTCCCTGTGGGCAGCTTCGTGGCCTCGCTCAACGCCACAGATCCAGACATATTGCAGATACAGAGCGTCAGGTAAGAGACCGAGTGAGACTAATTGAAATCGAGCCGCAAAAATTGTAAGAGAGCGAGATGAGGGGAAAGCGCGGGAGAGGGCTTGTTTGTGTTTGTGTGATTGAACGTCTTCTGCTGTAGCTGGCGGCGCAGTATTGTCAGTAATGAGCTTTCTGATTTTGCATTCAGCGTCGCTCTGTTCGGATGAGCGGCATTATCGTTCTCAGTTTTGTTGTGCGTGTGACGTTTGTATTATTCCCGCTGTCGGATGATGCCAGCAAACTGAGTTGGCGTGTCGCAACGTGTCAGAGGATGTAGTTTTAGCTGTTGCCTCGACGTCTCAAACTGTCGGCTCTCACCTCTCGTGCGTTTCTGAGCCCCTCGTCACTCCATCTAGTTCCTCTCGTCCCGATTCCGTTCCTACATTACTCACCTCCAATGTTCCCGTCGCCTGTTAGGCTGCGTCGTGTGTCCGTGTTGTGTAAACAGACTGAATATATCGCCCCCGACAATCTGCAATTCCCCGACACAGGTCAAAGCGTTCACCCCAGTCAGCTGAGAGCGGGGCAGATCATTAACTTTGACTGTTGCAGAGAAAAGCCCCCTCTCAAATACGAGCATCATCATAACAGCGAGGCTATTAGTTTCACTATGTGCAACAATAAAAAAACATTCCTCCTGCTGCCAGGGAAAAGCCGAAGAGCGTGTGCCGCACTTCCTTTTACAAGATGGGAGAAGTCATCATTGGCTTTCAGGCCCTAATTTATACTCAATTTGCTTTGCTCTTTTTTCTGCTCCCTTGGAAATTATATATAATGTAAAAAACACAGCTAAGTAAACACACGGGGAACAATAATGAGGGGAATAAAACCCACCGGATCGTGACTTCACTGCTCAAATTATTGATGCTGCTTTATCTCCTGTAAAAGTGAGTCACTATCAAACGCTACATAACACGGAGCTGTTCCACTGAACGTTGGAGCAGGAGTCATGACCTGTGGCCGTAAAGCTTTGATAAGCAGCGTCCTCAGATAACGAGTCAGGTCACATACAAAATTGAAAAAATCAGTAGAGTCATAAGCAGTTTTCTTTGGTTTTGCCCTGAGGCTTTTTTGTGAGAAAGACAAATTAAGATTTTGACATGATAATGGCTCCCAACCAGAAGTTAAGTCATCGACAAATGTTATTACAATTCATCCCGAGGAGAAAAATAATCCGTGGAGCAAATTGCAGCGGTGCTCCATCCAACTGTTGTATAATCATTTCTCTTAAAAGCACAGATGTCAGCTAGAAGTCAAGGACTCACCAAAGTTCAGGTTCATCATCCAGTAGTTGCAGATGTTTGAGCTCATCTGTATTGAAGTATTTGAAGATGTACGACATATCAGCTCCGTAAATATGCAGTTTCTTGATTGCCACCTGATGGTTGGCTGCATTAGAGGTTAAATGAGTCCTGCCTCCACCATGTTAGCAGATGGGACATGGACCAAACAAAAAAAATTCAAAGTACACATTAAGAAAAAAGATCTCAAAGATGGTTTTTAGTTCCATTTAGTTTGGTTTAGATTAGTTTGTTGATGTCATGATTGACAGCTGATACCGACCTTGACGAACCCGACCTTGCAACCACGGCTCCCTCCTCGGATTGCTCCTGCACAGACTCCCGCTGAAAACATGGCAGTGTTTGTGTCTGGGATATTTTGGCCTCATTTCTGGATCGTGGGAGGAAGTGGAGACACGTTGTCCATCTCAATATACAGGTCTGTGGTCTGGACCCAAATCCACAGTCCATCCAATAGCAGCGGATACCGCTGCTATTGGATTGACTGTCTGAATCCAAATTTATCCCATTTAAACAGTCAAGTACAATAGAAACATTCAGCTAAATACAACCTGCCTGGTTTTATGTAAACACTGATTATTAGTCGAGACGGGAGCGAGAGGATTTTAAGCCAGAAAGGTTTTTCACCAAACCTGGTGAGAGATAGAAAACACTTCTAAATTCTATTGCTTCATTCTCTACGACGTCTTGACTTCATCTTGTCGGCTTGTCCTTCAATGACCTTTTCTCAATATCCACTTTACACGAACGGCACTCCAAACCGAAAAACTTCCTCCTGATGCAAGACTCAACTTTCAATGTTATGTTGTCATTGAAGCATCGGTATGATTTTCCCCATGACTCACTCAGGTCGGTTTTTAAGCTATATTGATCACTTAAAAGGGTTCTGTGAAGATTTAGGTGATATTGAATCTATAGAGCCACAGAGGACTCTGACATCTTCCTTCCTGCTCTCGTCCTCAGCATCCAGCTCTGTATTTATTCCATATGGCATCTGCATTTATTAGCATTTCACCCCGTGACACTTTGCCAGTTACAGTGGCTTTTAAGTGTCATAAATGTGACCTGCAGACAGATTGAGGACAAAGAGAAAAGACGGAGAGTTGAAGAGTTGGAAGTAGAGAGTTCTGTTGTGCACAGAATTAAATAAGCAAAGAGAAGAGATGTGTTTACCTTCCTCTCTCTTCTGCTGCCTGTCTCGGCACAACCGTGTGTGTGTGTGTGTGTGTGTGTGTGTGTGTGTGTGTGTGTGTGTGTGTGTCTGTGTCTGTGTCTGTGTGTGTGTCTGCTCCGTGGGATGCGCAGGTCAAATGAAACACAATCGGTCTGACTCGCTGGTCGGAAGCCAAATGCATCCAGTGCCCAGCCCACACACATGCACGACTGTAGGTGTGTAAATGTGAGATTTGTATTCATTCTTTACATTGTTTCATCAGTAATCTATGGACCAGTGAGTTAACATTGGTAAATAAGCTTTTTGTGAATACACGACATGCGAGGAGACACGAGGATGTGAAGTAGCCGGCTGCTGAATTTGTTGGAGTAACTCCATTATGAACCATTTGCTTCACAATGGGCAGCTGAGCCCCAGTTTCACCGGCCTATTGTTACCTGGGGTCCTCCTGTGAATTGGAACAATGGCAGCGATCATCCTCGTTTTTTTTAAACCTGTGCGAATCTGCCATGTGTGACATTTCTGGACAGCAGCTCAACCGCACCTCAGACTCGGGGGCCCCACTCAGACAGGATTAAAATTCCAGTGGGGAATGAAATCTTTGCCACGCTGCTCTCAAACTGAAATTCATCATTGCAGGTGGCATTTTAGCCAGCGCCAGATTACAGGAGGCACTTCATCATCTATTCCGGAGGAAAATCGCGGGTCCCTCGTGCCCAACGGAGCTCGCACACATAAACTTAGAGACACTTGCTGCATTACAATTCCATATTACAATAAATGGACACTATGCATACAGTTCAGTTATTGTAGTTTTTGCAGGTGCTGCACACAAATCAACATACTTTACTGTTTTATAGTTTTATAGACCTCAAAATGTTTTTCCAGAGATTCCAGAGGCATTTTTCTATCCTTTTTTTTTTAGGGCTGAGTCACAAAGCTCCCACCACCATCCACCAGCAGTTTTAATGTTTTTCCAGCTGTGAGCAGCTCCATCATTTCCCCTGTGCATTGCAGTGTGAGAGAAAAATAAGTTTTACTGTGCACGCCAGCTTCTTGGAGCACACTTTATCTTGTCGCCTTTTCCCATATGGACACACTGTATGAAACCTGCTGCTTTAAAAGCTCTTCACGTCCGTGGGTCACTCTCCTCCTGGTGTTTTCACTCATTTAACTAATTAGAGTTCCTCTCACTTCCGTGTAAGAGACGATGCTTAACTGACCGATCTTTTTCTTCTGACCCTAAAACCTAAGCAGCTAAATGGAATTCAGCCATTTATAATGATTTTTTTTTTGAACACCTTCTCCTGCTTCTCGTACTGTGACATTTAAAAATGTCTGCCTTCAAAATTTTCATCTGAGCGCGACGTGACCTATCAGGAGCTGTAGGTGTGCACGCAGGTGGTCATAACAACAGAGGTCAGGTGACCTTCAGCAGAGGACATCTAGAGGAGTCAAACTTTTCACCCCACAACCCCCAAAATACTTGGGCCAAAGAGTTGCAACCACCATTATTCATTCCACAGGATATTTATTTGAACAAGTCAAAATGAATTTGCTTCAATACATGTGCTGCAGTGTTTCCTGTGCATGGTTTTATTTTGCTTTTACCCAGAACATCTTGGAAATCATCTCACGACCTTCGTTCTGCGTCTCTCAACCACTGCTCTATAGGAGCAGGCATGGGATGGCACTAGGGAGAAAGCAGTGTAGAAGTAGTTGGTATGAAACTTTGCCCAAAAGATTTCACCATATTAATCCCTGCAGTTGCAGTCTTCATACATGTTTTACACAGGATGATAGAATTAAGATCAAGCCCTGAGACAACTCGCCACCTCCATGAACATTAATGGAAATGTTAATTAGAGGTCTAATCACTCACATTACGCCACTAATTGATTCTATTTGAAGTTGGATACATGCTTTAAAAAATCTGCGCTGCGACGGACCAGGCTGAGCCGTGCAGGCTTCTCATTAGCCTGGATTCAAGCCCACAGCCAAGCAGAACCACGCAGGGTTAGTCAGGGCTGTCTCATTATCCACGTTATTAGACAGCTTTCCTTTACCAATTATTCTTCTCCCTCAATGATGCAGAGAAACAGGTTATTTGGCTGCGAGGGTGCAACATTTCAGCAAATAAATAAACGAAATCTGTTACACTTTGACCTCGTCAGAGTCGGAGCTTTGAAGTCGCCCGGACTCTGATGAGCCTCAAACGCTTCCACAGCCATTGATGTTCTCTTCACTTTTTATTTTTTATTTTTAAGATGATGTTAAGAGAAGGAGAGGAGACGTATTTTAAATCCCGATTTAAACCCTCACGATGAAAGAAAATGTTTGGCTCACACGAATCACATCTATGCGACTATTAATAGAAGTTTATTCTTTAAATGTTGAATAGCATCGATTCCACAGTGTCCACAGAGAGAAGAGGAATTATGTTTTTCAATTTACTTTATTTAGCTCAGTAGAGAAAAGAATAATACAAAATAAAAAACAGAGCAATTTTCCGTCTCTCTCTCACTCGTCACTATTCGCAGCTCTTCGCCTCAAAGTGACCCCGGATGGTCCCCTCTTCCCGTTCTTTCTCCTCGCAAACAGACAAGTTACATAATTACAGCAAATGTGAGTCATTTTAATCCTCTTCAGGATTTAGGGCAAACTATCAGGCTCCAGGGGGATTTGACTCATGTTTCTGCCGAAGACGTCTCCTATAGCCCTCCTCGCTGGTTTAGGGCTTAAGACGAGCGGACTGGTTTTTGTTGCTGAGGGAGGAAGCAGACAGGCGGCGGCGGCGGCGGCAGCAGCGGCGGCGTGGACGGGAGACAGCAAATTGGGCTTGTTTTCGCCAAAAAAGTTTATCTCTGGTAAAACCTCTGAATAGAGAAGTGTGTTGCTCATTGCGTGGGCACTCCATATTGAGGGAAAGTGTTGCACTTCAGGGTAGATCTGTACCCTGAAATAATTTTTTGGAAGAAAGTTAGAAAGTGAGAAAGTTTGCTCTAATATTCTACAAATCCCATTTTAAGCTTGACTCCTCTCCCTGCTCCGCTGCCAGTCCAGTAGGCTGTGAAGGGGGAAGCAAATCATTTGAAGTGTCATTAAGAAAGTTTGGCTAATTTAATTAGGTCTTTTTCTTTCCCAGGCAGCGACGGGACTCTCATCAGTTTGTCGAACAACTATTTACACTCAAGTAATTGATGCTCGATGGGAAAAGGAGACTGTAGAAGCAGAAAGTGAAGAACCCCATCGAGGCTCCGAGCCGTAGTTTGAGCACGGTGTTGTTTCTCTGCAGAGCTGAGACCAACAACTTTTCTTCCATTGGTTTTCTTGTTATCTTTTTCTCGTCTGGCGTGTGTGTGTGTGGTTAGAGGATTTTTTATTATCCTTCAAGTGATCAGAGTAAATATTTTCTGTGTTTGTCCACTGAAACCAGACAACAGGTCGAAAACAAACGAGATGTCCCTCCACGTGGAGAAGCTGCAGGGAGATGAAACAGAATTCTTTGAGCACCAGTTCATCGGAAGTAGGAAAATGGAGATATCGGTTAAAATATAACCTATTTCCATCATGTCTCTGAAAGTCGTCGCACAGCACCACGCGTTCCAGTTAAACCGACGCTCGCAGGGTCTCAGGGCTCGGGCGCCTCTCCACTGAAACTTCTCCATCTACTCCAAAATGCATTTAAGTTGTTTTCTTCTCCTTGCTTTTGAAAAAATAGAGAGAATTTCTAACTGTCGGGTCATCCATTATTCAGCGGCTACCTGTCCGCTCGCGCTTCTCTCTCTCTGGTCATACTCAAGTTAAAAGGGACGGGGCTTTTAAAAGGAAGAGGGATGGGGAGCTGGAATGTCAGGCGTGAAAACTGGCAGGTAGCTTTGAGGAGCAGAAGAGACGCGGAAGGAGAGAGAGAGAGAGAGAGCGATCGGACAGACAGACTGCGAGAGTGCGATGGAGAGAGAGAGATGTCGAATGCTACAAAGGCTGAACTGATGGAGGTCAGACACAATGCGATCATCCTCAGATCAGCCTGACATTGTCACATTGTCTGCACAGGATAACTGAGAAGAGAAGAAGACAGAGAGAGGACGCAGGACATGAGGGGAAGAGAGAGACTGGGGAGGATGTAATGTGACTCTCACAAGAAAATGTAATAACACTCGTGGGTTGACTTTAATGAATATGTGGTTGGCTGGAAATGTGTCGGGCCAGATATGCTGCCGGGCCAGTTAAATACACTGGTTACTACAAAGTGCACAGACTACAAGGTGATGGGGATGAAATGGGAACGTAAATCAATGATGAAGTAACTAATCCCAGAAGTTAGCCTAAAGTTCAAAGTGGCCACACACACACACACACACACACACACACACACACACACACACACACACACACACACACACACACACACACACACACACACACAGTTGTTTAGCCAGATTTTTTCCACATAGAAGTAAAACATAACTAAATGGATTTAGCCTCCTTCTCCCTCTTCCCTCTCAACACATCACATTAAAGATTAACCCTGCGAAGAACACGGGGCCGCACAACCTGAAACTGGGTCATCGCACAACTTCACAGAATCTGTGCGGAGGCATCGGAAGTCAACGTTGTTTAGGAAAGAAACACTGGACGTTCAAACAGGCAACTGTCTTAAATAATATACAAAATCCCACTTATAGTTCGTAGCCCAGTTCATACTGGTGATAAACTTTTTCTACAACAAAGGAGTTTGTCAGAATAATCTCCCCAGCACTTCCTCAAGTTCTTTTCGTTGTTTCTCTCTTCTTTATTTTTGCTGTGCTGACGTCCTCGTCTTTGGCCTCGGCCGAGTTAAAACTGCACCGTGTCACTGAATCTGAATTCCTCTCTGCATTATTCAGTAAAAAGGCTCAATAACTCGACTTTAAATGCTATTACAGGACTTGTTTGTGGTAATTACACCTGAATGTGCTGCAGTGTGTGTTGCATTTCTGCTTTTCTAACGACGTGTGTGTCCAACGCACTGAGAAAATCTAATATATTCACATTAGGTGGGTTGAGAGTTAGAAACATTGTCTGAATAAAAAAAGTCTTGTTCGGTCTGTATTTATATAGAAAGGAAATGGAAGAGTCGGGGATTGAACCACCAATCAGTGGACGACCCGCTCTACCTCCTGAGCCACAGCTGCCCACTGTGATTGCAGTGACACAAATGGAGAGTTGAATACATTTTAATTGAACCGATGACTTTTGAGATTAGAGAGGCAACGGGGAAAATGATCAACTCTGAAAAGCTACCGGGGACAGAGAGGACGTGAGGGCTGCTGAATCATCCAGATGTGATTCAAGTCCGACGATTTCACAGGGTTAGAGAGAAAAGAGACATATTCTAGTCCTGAGGGCAATTTCAAATGCATATCTGTCCCACCGGGGGGCAATAATTACAGTATCACAGGTTTTCATTGAAACGTCATTGTGCAGAGAGGGAGACCGGCTGAGTTCCACACTCTCCTCCGTCCTCTCCTCCTCCTCTGGGATGTGAAGGCGCTGATTACAGGCTAATCAGATGTTTAGATTTGTTTCCCATTTCTGGCAGCTGAGTGAAGGCATGCCAACTGCGTGGTAGAGGAAGGACGAGTGAGAGAGAGTGGGAAAAAGAGAGAGAGAGAGAGATGGGGGGGTCATACAGTCAGCGTGCCAGGAAACAATGAAAACAATCTCAGAAGATGCCAAGAGGAACAGGCAGAGAGGGATGTGAAGCAGGAGTAAATTGCTTTAATTACAGGGTTGTGCTTTTCAACTGATGCAAAGAGGAGCTGTTTTTGCACCTTAAATTGATATTAACTTCTCTTCTCCCCCCCCCCCCTTGTTCTGCATTGTGTTACTCAAGCTTGCTAATTTTTACGAAAGTGATGTTACACTCAATGAGAAGGACACGACGTGCACACACAAAGTACAAAAGCTGTGCAGTCGTGTGTCCATTGAGTGTCCTCGCACAACTCGTCTCTGTTGCAGCCAGATACCGACAATGAAACCCCTTTAATTTTCTCAGCTGCTCGCTCCTCCGTCGTTGTTTAGTGGACGCATGCGGGTCCTCGTTCGCTGTTCTCAGCGGAGCATCTGCAGTTGTAGAGTGGAGTTGGCAGAGAGCCTCATACAGACCTCACCTGCAGTCAACGGGCTGAAAGAGAGCAAAGACCGATTCTACGGCTTATTTAGGTGAAAAGGTAAATCCTGTAGGTGGGATTCATAATCAGTCTTTCTCCTAAACTCAAACTAGGATGGGCCAGTAACTCTAAAGCAATGACAGGAAGAGGAAAGCGACCACCCTCTCTGGTGTGACCGTCCATGGAACCATGCATAAATGTTTGCTAGTGTTTTTTTTTACCTTTTCTCCTTAATTTCAACACTTTATACAGTTTCCTGCAAGGGTCAGTTTTTGCAAACCCCAACCTGCAAACCCCTGGACCCGCAATTATCTCCAAGTCCCGTCCAGACCTCTCCTGCACCTGTAAACACGTCCTGTCCCACGGCCCGACCCGTCACCTGTGATTTAACACACAAGCTACACACACAGTCACTCACATCAAATGGGTTATTGCCTCCTTGTCCTCGCGTTATGGCGGTTAAATTCTGTTCTTGGAAAAATATCTGTGAAATGCTGCAGCACCTGAGCTCCTGCAGCTGCCAATGTGTTTAAAACACTTTTAAAAGCAACAAAGCCCCGAAGACTCTATTCACCACTTGCTATTTTTGTCTTTATTCGATGCGATTCAACACTTATTTGAGCAGAAGTGAACGGGTCAAAGTGTTGTAGGCTTCTACAATATAACAAATCCTTTCACCTGACTTAGCGTCATAGGAGCTGATTAGATATTAAAAATACTGTAAATGCCCGATAGTCCTCACTCACTTTTGTTCAGGCCTTCTCTCTCACTTCACATACTTTTCTGGCACCAGAGCAAAAAGACAAACTTCGACTGAGTCCCTGTGACGGGTGATTGATGCGACATGTGCCAGTGTTTGCTTTCCCCCTTTTCTCAGCGCTGTCACATTTATTTCCCCTGTACAGACCTGCTGCACTGTGCTGATACAGAGCAGAAATATGAACAGGTGTGACGTGGGTAATTTGTCCACATGGCCCGGAGCGCTGGTCGGCCCAAAGAGGGCGGCTCCGCTCGGTTTCAAGTTGAAATCCAGCCCAGAGTGGCTGATCAGGGTCTCTGTAGCGACCCCACAGGGGTTACTTACTTTTCAAGCACAATGGTTTCAAAGACAAATACTTTCTTTCTCGCTCTCTGTCCGACTGTGATAAGGGGGGGGAAATTATGAAAGAAAAGTATATCTTTGCAGATCAAAATGTGTGCAAGTGCTTATAACCTCTGACTTGCCACACTTACACTTAATGACATGCATTTAAAGTGAAATGCAGTAATAGTTCCTATTCTTTCTGCCATGTTACTCAAATGACTTGAGTTGGGTACTTGTGGAGTTGGGTACTTGTTACTTTGAGTATCTGTCACTTTCAGAAAAGATGAATTAGCTGCAGGTCTTCATGCAAATTAAACAGTAGAAAGGTTTTTCAAAAGTCGTATATTTTAAAAAGCATAAATTATTTTATTCTCATAGCCATTAATCATCTGACCACTTACATCTCCGTATGGGGTTTATAGATTTGCTTGAAATAGAAGGTTGGTCATTATACTTTTGCCAGTAATCCTATTCTATTGAAGGATAATTTGCCCCTTTCGACAACCACTGGTGTGATCCTGACTGGAGGTCACTCTGTGCCGATTATATGACCAAATAATCCTGAAGTGTGGGCGGTTTACAAAATAATTGAAACTACTCTATGAAAGTTTTTCGGTCAATTTTAACATTTTATTGCAGGATCTCTATCATATCCTATAGGATCTCTGAGCCCCTTTTGCCAATATAGGATATGTCAGGTCACTGGTCAGGTCACTGGTCAGGTCACTGGGTTGGGCTGCATCCACAATGGACTCAGAGATAATTGTGGGTCAACGGTCAGTACCGACGTTGAGGGTTGTGTGTGTGTGTGCACAGGTTTGATAAACTGGATCTGAGTTGCACCTCAGACGACACCACCAGAGAAGAAGTAGAGTCGGGATGAGACAGGGATGGAGATGGAGAGGAGAGAGAATTTGTTTTCATTACACACTTATTCACAATTCCAATGTCAAGCATCACCGTCTTATCTGCATTATCAGTCCCTCTCCTTATCTCTCTCTCCTTGCTCTTCCCTCTTCTCTCATCCTCCTCCTCCTCCTCCCTCGCTAGCTGCGAATTTGGATGAAGTGTACAGTTGTTACTGCCCCTGTACTTTTATTGAGCACTCAGTGATTGATGTCCTCATATCTATTGCGCACACATACTCAGCTGCTCTCGGATAGAAACAGACTATTAGCATTGGCGCTGTGCCGTCCCCCTTTCTCTCAGTAAGTTAGATTCCAATCACTGGGAGATCTTGCTGGCACAAGAGAGGGAAGAAAGCGATAGAGAGACAGATAAAGACGCAAAGATAAAGTAGGAGACGGCAGAGAGCGACGACGGAAAGAACAAGAGAGAAACTCGGAGAAACCGGGCAAAGAGAAGGGGGGAAGTGTGAGAAATGTATAATAGGGTTTCCTGTAATATGCTGTCATTGGCATCCAAGTGTACGAGTACACACTTGTTCGAAGTTGCACTGCACTGCAGAAAAACTGGAAACAGGGGACGCAGACACTTGAAGTAGCAGCGCTAAGCTCTTGTACGGTGCTGGTGGTGCACGTGTGTGTGTATGTGTAAAGGAGGAGGTATAAGCAGGAGTCAGTTTGCATTAAAAGTAAGTGTTGCATAAATTGAGTTCAGGTTTATAATAGAGTTTCATAGGGTCAGCTTATCAGGTGAGCCAACACAGCAGAGGTAGACGACCTTCCTCTGTCTCTTTATAGACACATTAACTTAACAACCCGTTTTTTAATATTGCTCTTAAACCTCAGATATAGTACAAATCATTATGCTGTAAACCCCCCATGGAAACACCCAAGAACAACATGGTGTGCATGTGCTGTTTGACACTGATCTTTGGCTCATTATGCATCAGTGGATTCTCCTTACCGGCGTCTGCAGGTAACAGTAGTTCGGCCTCTCCCTCATTTCCTCTGCTCCATGTAGCTGTGAAGAAGTCCCAGCTTCTTGGAAATGAAGTGAATCCTGCAACAGCCTGATACTCAGTAGGTGTGCAGATAAAGAGCTTTGTCACAGTTTTGCTTGATTATTGAAGTAAGCCCAAAAGCAAATTTAAAATGATTGTACAAGCTTTTTGAAACAGTAATAAAAACAGATGAGATCTGTGTTTCCCTTCAGGCCTTGAAGCCGAGGATGATGATAGAAAAGAAATAGGTTGGGCTATATATCTTTTTAAATAATGGTTCTGAATCATGGACTGTACATAAAGATGGACGACGCCCCATAAGTTATCCAAAGCATCTTGATTGGCGGCTCCTGGTGACTAGCTCCAGTATAGGTCATAAACACGTCTCCTCCATGTTAGCGGATGGGTCAAAATACGGGTCAAATATTTGTTATCATTTAAAAAAATAGGACAAGATGGAGAAGAGTCCTTGTATGTTTGAAAGTCGATACAAAATTCCCAACCAGCCGCAAATATCAAGAAGCTAGAGACCTGTCAGAGTTTGTTTTGCTGATTTTTGATATCAGTTTTAAACAAGTGCATTCCCATACTTGTTGCGTATATATATATGATTATAGTTTTACTTGCTTTGTTGCTCTGTACTCTTCTAGTGAAGAGTTTTGCTTTCAAGGATTTCAGTTTATCTTTCTCTAAATATCATGACACGTCGTCAGTAGTATATCTGGGATCATTGAATGTTTCGGACATTATCCCTTTACACCCTCTCATGAGGAGAAGGTTTTCAGGCTAATGTGTGTCCAGTAAGTTTGGTTCTGATTACTCATTCATCGCTATATAAATAGGGAGAGAAGTCATGATTGACGGCTGAGGTCAGGCGTCAGTATCAGTGCGACTTCAATTGCTTCATTTCTGGATAGTTGGAGGAAGCGGAGAAGAATCTTCCATCTGTATCTACAGTCTATTTTCAGAATGAATCGTTTCAAAACAGGCCACTGATATAAACAGACCAATGTGTTTTTATATATTTAACCCCACCCCCCCTACCCACTTCCTCCCACCCCACCCCACCCCACTTCATCTCACAGCTCAGTGGAGAGAGGGGTCCAGTCCCTGAGGGTTGAGAGCCACCGCCTCACTTCCTCAAACCAATTTACCTCCTAAACTCAGTGTATGCATGACCTGACCAGATGTCCCGGATTGTTACGGCTGTTTTTGTAAAACTTAATGGTGCACATTCCAAAAAAAAAGTGGGAGGCAAGGGCATGAATATCTATCACCCTCCTGGAAACCCACACGGGCTTAGCGGGAGAACAGGCTCAGCTTTAAGGGGGGAGATGGATGAATCCGCCGTCTGCTTTGGGAGTTTCATTTGGACTCTAATGTGATCTGTAGCTCTGGATGTTAGACTGGGGAGCTGTGAACAATTGGTGCGTGCGTGTGAGAGCAGGTGTGTGTGTGTGTGTGTGTGTGTGTGTGTGTGTGTGTGTGTGTGTGTAGAGTGTGTGTGTGTTACGGACGCTCTGCAATTCAGACTTGAATAGAAGAAAAAAGGGAATAATTGAAAGTCAAACGCGGAGGTTACGGGAACTATGTGATTATATTAAAAACCCACAATCACTGACTTTGTTCTCATTCGCTGTGTTTAATATACATCAATATTACATTAAAATCTATTATTTTACACTCGTCGTCACATATATGAGAAGAGGCACCAATTGTTATAGTTCAGTGAAAGTCCCCCTATCTGAATTACATGATTCCCCATGTGACTCATGAATGGTTTCTGAGATATCGTCTCTCTGAGGCTTCGACCGAAACACTGCTCACACACTTTGAATGTGCTGATGTTGCTTTGCACCACATGCACAACATGTAATGCTGCCGCCGAGGAACCAGCCAATCGAATCGTGTTCAAACAAATATACTCAAGTGCAGGTGCGAGCCAATCAAACCACAGAGGAGGCAGAGGCAGCTGGTGAATCTGTTGTATTCTGTAATCTGGTTTTGGATTTTTATAGCTAGCATGAAATGTTATGATTGTTGTTTTGACGATCGCGCCAAGCATCGGAAAAAAAACGGATCACCGAGTGTTAACGCAACACATACGTGTGCGTCCTCCGTAAGGTCTGGTGCCTGAAGCCACACAAATAGTTCTGTGTTTGTTCTTTCTGTTGATCGTGTTCCTTTTTTAGACTGAAATCCTTCGAGGTTTTATCACCACCGGCTCCACCAGACTCTGATTTACTGTAGTTTACTTTGCTTTGCACCATTTTTTTTTTAAAGAAACCATACTTGTTGGTCGGGGACCAATGTTTTCTGTGCTCTCTTTCCAACTGTTGGCAATGTAACGACAACATTACACTCCACTGCTGCGATGGTTTCAGAGTTTGGAAAATCATTAATCAAATGATCTCAGCATTTTAGTTTGGTAATGCCTGAACAGGTCAGCACAACATTTCATATGTGGTTCTGTATGTTACACAAGAATAATATGTATAATATAACTTTCAGTTTGTAGGAAAACATCAGCTGCTGACACGTTCCTTCAAGAATCAATATTACTTGCGTGAATCCACCATTTGTGTTTAGCTCATTAATTTGCTATATTATTCTAATAGATATTACACTTAATTACACAACTATAAGTCAGCTAATATAATTTAAGAAAACAGTCTCCTGCATGAGACAAGTGCGATGTTCAAGTCAAAGTGCATTTTCAAACCCATTAGAGATCCACCTTCAGTAACAGTGTAGAGTGTTGTTCCAGCAAACCTATGAATATTTAAAAGACGAAGCTGCAGAAAAGATACACTGTATTAGTGCCACTTAGAAGAGGGGCCAACGAAATGTCTCACTTAAGTGAGAACAACCGAGATCAATAGTCAGCATTTATGCAAAGAGCGTTTCCTTTACGGCACTAACCTCTGAGCTTTCATCTTCCTGCTAAATTAGCTCTTGCCACAAATTGTCTCTTTTCTCTTCTGTGTGTCCCGCCCACACCTGCTATCGACACGCCAACACGCACAGTCGCACACCGTGTACACTTTAGGATTTTTCACTTGATGGAACTGGATTACAAGTGGGCGGCGAGCCTTATTTCTCCCTCCTGCTCCCGTATCCCTTTGAGTTGTCTGAGAACAGAGGCGAACACGGCTCAGATCAGAGTTATAAAGAGCTCATGTGTCTCAACGCAGCCACGAGAGCGACAGCGAAGCGTTGCTCTCAGACAAGATCTTCTGACTTGGCTGTCAAAATAAATTATTTACGTTTCTCGGCGTCTATCGCTGAAAACTCTCTTTTAAGTTGTATCGTTGCCGTCGTGACAGGTTTTTGTGTCGGCGTCACGTTGTTTCAGATTTTCTGCTCACATTTCAAGGTTTGTCAAAAAATCAATACGTGCACTTTTTCTTAAATTATAATATTTTCATCTTCAGGGTAGATTTTGCAAGCAGATCAAGTTGGACTTGATAATCTAAACTAAATCTTTCGATGAAGAGGAGGCTTATTTCTTTTATTTAAAAGGGACGAAGTACAGTTCAAACACAAATGTCACCTTTTGATGCACAGTACAAGATTCAGCTTCAAACTAATTAACATCTGTCGTCCGGGTCAGACCAGGACAGCGACAGCACATTTACAGCACAATGACAAACAACAGCACTCTAACGTACAAAGTTACACAAAGAAGACTGCACGACACACAAAACACACATCGACGTACAAAAGCACATCACAGATGCTTGTCAGAAACAGACAAAGCTAATCATGAGGACCATTAGCACATTCACACACTCGTACTGTACACACACACTCACACACTTGTTCCTCTGCAGACACCAGCTAACATCTAAGTGTAATAGTGGAGCTTTACAGTCCAGTGGAAAAATAAATATTACAGCCTGCTTCTGGACAATGTCGCTGTTCTCAACAGTTTCCTTTTTTATTGAGTTGTTTATCTTACTTTCTGCTCGTGTGTATTCAAAGTGGACAGTGTGTGTTTTGGCTGCTGAATGATGTGATGTGTGGTCATTGTGTTTACGCTCTCTCTCGCTGGCTGACTGATTTGTTTGGAGCGTCTCTGGTTTTCGGGAAAATCAGATATGAATATTTCCTAATGGCTTTTTAATGTCTTTCTAATTTTCCCTTTTAAGTGCTCTGGCGCTCGGTCCCAGAGGAGAAAACAGTGGAACCGACTCATTTAGTGACCACCTCTCCAGCCACACAGAAAGAAATTACACTTCTTCCAACTATCATAACATCAATTATAACCTGATACTTACTCAACTGTGTTTGATTGTATGGGTGAGTTTAATTGAAAAGGACAATTTGCAATTACAACAGTACAGTTAGTGTCAAAAGGTCTGTTCTATAGGTCTATTAACACTGTTAATACGTTTCACATCATTTGAAAACAATATATAATGCATTATTTGCTTTTTAATGAAAAGAAAGGTTATTAACTCGTAATAAATTTGGTTATAAACAGAAGCTGAGGTAACCGCTTCCCTATAGAGGTTGCTATGTGCCTCCGGAAAGAAATAGCCCAGCTCATGACCCCCCTTATAAAACCAAAACCTGACATTGTTAAACTTGGCTTAAACAAACAGCACATGACGTTGATAGCGTTTCTACTTTTCGACTGAGACAGGTTTCGCTGTTTCTGTCACATCAAATCTCAAAACTAGTATTAAACAGACAGAAAAAGAAATACAAGTCCGGTCTCCAACAAACTATTCAATTACATTTTGTTGGAATTGACACCTAATCACATTTTCTATTAATATAATGAGGATATGTTGTTAATTCTAGTATTCAACAGATCACAAACCTTAATATCAGTCAAAATAATTACAGACAATGTATTAGTGTTCCACATAAATATCAGATACACTTGTGTCGTGACAACAGCGTTATCAACAGCATTAAATTACTCATAATTCATTCCGCGATTGCATTAAAGGTGTTTGCTGTTGCACTTTATTTATATATAGACCTAATTCCTATGAGTATTATAGTTTGATCACTTGCATAAAGTGGACCTGCAATACAATACAGACAAAATCCTCTTTGGCACCTTTTTTTACTGCAATGTCCTGTTCTGTATCAGCTGCTATTCACAAAAACACCCATATATCTCCAATAAGACATTTAGCCAATAATGCTGGATTCATTAGTCAGTCATTAAGAGGTTGGCCTTAGTCAACCCTAAAAACGCATGTGCAAGTGCAAGTGCATGTGTGTGTCTAGTCAGTGACGGGAGCTGGGAGACATATGGAGGTTAATAACCTGTGAGCCTGGCTCTGTTTTATTGGAGAATCTTGGCCAGTGAATCATGTGCGCTGGTTCAAGTGTGTTTGCCAAGATGGTAAGAAAGAGACGATATGTGTGTCATTATTAACGGTGCATTTAACCTCACAGCAGTGGCCCTTTCTGTCACAGTAAAACATATGTTGGTGAACAGTAGTAGTCGGTGGCAGGGAGAGTCTGTGTGTGTGTGTGTGTGTGAGCGAGAGCGAGAGGCGAAAGGTGTGAGCAGAGGTTGATTGCAAAGTCATTTCCCAAGGCTTTGTCGCACTCTGGTAGCTCAAGAGCTCCATTTCCAAGACAATTTGTCTACTGCTGAGCACTGCTGGCAGAGAGCGGCCGCGTGGTGAGGAAGCTCTGTATAGTACGAGTGTGTCTGTTTGTGTGTGTGTGTGTGTGCTTGAGAATCAGTATGTCTTTTATGCATGTGTAAATATTCTCACAGTTTATAAGAGTGTGTGTGTGTGTGTCTGTCTGTCTGTCGAGAGGAAAGTGGTGCACCAGAGCTTCCGAGTCAATTACTCGTGACATTATCACAGATGCAGGCCCCCGTCCAATCACCATCTAGCAGCCATCAGTGGCCGGCTGAGTGGTCACATTAGCGAGGTCGTGATCTGCTCTTCGGCTCGTTTTCAAGGCGATGCTAGCTTGGCTGTTCGCCCGCGAGATTTTTGGAGAGGTGCTCCATCATGTTCGAGCCTCAGCCTGGCAGGAGCTGCTGCTGCTGCACACACACACACGCACAGACACACACACAAACACACACACACACACACACACACACATAGAGAGGCTGTGCACAGGAAGTGACTCTTGGCCCATTTTCTCACCGTTTTCTTACTTACTCAGCAACGTTATTGCATCCATGACCATAACATTCCAATGTCTTTCAATAAACAAGTCTCTTAATTAAGATGTTGGGTTTTTGGACGTTAAATAACGATCTTCTGTGGCGTTCAAAGGCCGAACTGTCGATGGCAGTACCTTGTTGAAAAATGATTAAGTTGCAGTCTCCACCAAATATTAATGGATTTATTAATTTCTACCCCAAAAAAATGTTTTATCAGCCTAGCAGAGTGGAAAAAGAAAGTATTTAAAAGTAAATGCTTCGACACTCTTTGAATGTTACCCGTTATGTCATCTGGGGAAATTGCATCTTACCAATGCTACTCTGTGATTAAACTTCTTGTTGTTGATTTGATTTTGAGTATAAGCTTTTTATCTGGTATTGTAGCATCTTCTACATCCCTCACAAGAAACTCAAAGTTTTAATTTTTTTGGACTAACCTTCGTTTCCACTGAGAAAAAACTGCTCTTTTTCATAAAGACACATTGAAAAAGTGCAGAATTCAATAACTTGCCCTATGTCGGTTTATTTGTCAGCAACATTACACAAGAAGGTTGGGGTATGTGCCAAAAAAGATTTGGTGTGGATCCAGGATTTTCTTTAACATTGTAAAATATGATATAATTCATTGATCTTCATGGGAAAAAATCTTGAATATTTAGGGGACTGATATTTAGAAGTTTGTACAAGTTGGTGCAGCTTGATTGAATTTACTGTTGGGTGGTAGCAGAGGTATTTGATCTACTGCCATTCTTCCATGTGTGCACCATTCAGATTAAACCTATTGATGATATGTGATAATATTCTTATTAAATTATGTTATATAGTAAAGCCAGAAACAACTTTTCTACACGGTAGACAGTATATTTGATGTTACAGTTCTTATGTGGTCTAAACCTCTTTATTTTGTGACTTTGTCGCAGGTATGCTGTTCTGAGAGACCCAGCAGGCTGGCTGAGTGTGAACCCGGTCAGAGGAACTGTCAACACCTCGTCCTCGCTGGACCGAGAGTCTCCGCATGTCCACGACAACAAATACACAGCTGTCTTCATCGCCACAGACAACGGTGAGTCGCCGGTGCCACACAGAGTGAGAACTAGAGAAGGCAATTAAACACAAACAGAATGTGACGTGTTTAAAACCATCTTTAAAACCCTCAGATAAAAATATGTCCATTCGGATACTTTGATCGCTGATGAAATGCAACAGTGACAATCAATGAAAGGCTTTGGAAGTCCTGTCCTAAACTGGTTGGAAGGATGATATTCCCCAGAAAACAGGCATTTGATGCAGGGAGATAAATATAAGTAGAAAAAAATATATAATATAATTATACACATAAAATGGGCACTCTGAAACAAACTGTGAAACAAAAATAATTGAATCTCTGTGTGATGATGCTGCAGCTTATAACATATAGAGCCCTTGATGATGTGTGATTTGCTGTCTGTGGTGATGTGGTGTCGGTGCGGTGTGTTATTGTTCTATCTATCTATCTATCTATCTATCTATCTATCTATCTATCATCTATCTTTATCTATCCATCCATCATCCATCTATCCATCTATCTTTCCATCTATCCATCTATCTATCTATCTATCTATCTATCTATCTATCTATCCATCCATCTATCCATCTATCTTTCCATCTTTCCATCTATCTATCTATCTATCTATCTATCCATCTTTCCATCTATCCATCTATCTTTCCATCTATCCATCTATCTATCCATCTTTCCATCTATCTATCTATCTTTCCATCTTTCCATCTTTCCATCTATCCATCTATCCATCTATCAACCATGTTTTTATAAGCTACTTCTGACGGTTCAAGTGTTTTAAGAGAGTTAGTCTGAATTCGATAGCGATACAGCTCAATAGAGTGGCAGCGTGTCAACAATGTTTCCCGGATTCACTGTGATTTGCATTTTATAAAGAATTCCTCCTGGGCGTCGAGCGTTGGAGCAGAATCACGGACGTGTGGAAACAAAGCCGAGCTCTGTGCAGAAGTACAGTTAAAAACTTGGCAGAGCCTCGCGGTTGTCTGTTAGTCTGACCCGGCCACAGTGGAACTGTGATTGTCCCACGGTGACACTGGGATGCTCTTAAGTGCCGCTGCCTCTTTTGGAGCATATGGCGGCTGGTTGGCGACGTCAGTGAAGCTGCTGCTATGAGACCCTCCGTGGCACATGTGAAAGTGTCGAGAGCCCCAGCGCTTCTATCGTCTTTTTCTTTTGGCTTGTCTCCACATCTCATCATCTCCCTGTGTCTCTCTGTCTCTTTGTCCCTCTCTCTCTCTCTCTCTCTCTGTCCATCCTATCAATCTATCTGGTCTCCTGTGCTGAGGGAGATTTGACAGATTCATTACAGGAACTGAGGGATTCTATTAGCAGGCAGCAGAATAGAACTGTTGTGCTGGGGACTTCAGGGGGACTTGAGATAGATGAGCGTTGAAAGAGGAGTGAGGACGCGGCGGGAGACGGAGGTGGAGGAGGCGAAAGGGTCAAGGGAAGAGGAGAAAGGGACATGCGGGGAGATAACTGGAAAAAGATATAGAGCCAGAGAAGTGGTTAAGGGAAGAAGAGAAATGGTGAAGATTATAAGTGGACAGGGCAGAGAGTCGGATTAGAGCCGAGGGAAAGGCAGCGTAACACGACTCAGCCTGATATTATTTTACTTTTAAAGATGCATCATGTAACCTAATCATAATTCCCTGTCCTGTTAAGTTTGACAAGTTTCATCAATCAAAGCGAACTCCTTTCTTCAGTCTATGCACGAGCATATGGGATTTCTATCAGAGTCACTGTAATTTGTGATTGACATTCATCAATGAACCTTCCACCATCTGTTAAATGTGTGAAGACAACGACCCCGAATTTATAATTTTTTTTAGAAACAGGCCACTAATAGCTACACTTATCTTTTTGTTTGGTGCATGTAAAGTGAGAGCTGGGTATTAAACCTTCAAACCTTTTGATAAAGACTTAAAACACATTCCATGGAACTGATTATCAACAACTTTCAAGAACTGAAAAATTGGCATCAAAAGCTTTTTCATGGTTTCTGTCACCATCACTTCCTCATTGATGCAATTTTTTCTGAAGTTGCAGATTTTTTTTTTTACAGCTGCTTGTGTTTCGATCATATTTGACTTTCAAAAGACTTTGACTCCTTTGCTAAACAAGTTTGTATAAAAGTTATAAATAAATTGGGAAATCTACATTGTTGTACATAGTGTTTTGTCTCTTTCTGAGGAATTGCATCGGCTACTGGACTTGCTTGTGTTTCGTGAAGACATTTCACCTCTAATCCAAAAGTCCTCTTCAGTGACTAGCGGAAGGTTTCAGATGTTAAACCTCTGGGGATCGTTACCTATCTTGACAGTAATAATGTTAAACATGCAGGTCGTAGCTGCTGTATTGAGTTTGCAGCCATGCATATCGGCTCTGTGAGCTTGTTCTCATGCACAGCATTTGCTGAGTTCGATGCATCAGCACAGGGACACTACAAACATGCTGATTTAAGCAGGTGAAGCGTGTTTAACGTGGTCACCGTCTTAGTTTAGTGCGTTAGCCTGCTAACCCAAACACATGGTGAGTGCAGCTAACGCTAATGAGTGTTATCAGTTTTGCACGGTTGGTCTCGTACCAAAGAACGAATGTCAAACCGTCTAAAGCATTTGTGACAATCAAAATTGGGTCTTTCCAGGGTTTGACTTTCACATATGAAGAAAATAGCAGGAGGTTGTTCTGGTCGGACACGTTCACAACAACAGGAAAGTGTCTGGAACATTTGGCCCAGGTGGCTTCTGGGTAGAGCATGCAGGAAGCAGGACATCATATTTAAATGACCCCTGTGGAAATTGTCCCTTTTTGCCATAAGCTCGCAAATCGTTGTCTTTTCAAGTTGAAATCTGCATCTTCTACGTGTCTTTGTCATCCTGAGATTTTTGTATATTTTGTTGTTGTTGTTGTTGTGTGTCTGTCGCGTGTTAGAAATGTCATCAAGGCGCCAACTCAATATCCTGCTGGAGTCTCACTTTTTACTTAGGGAGAATATCAGGAGCAACTGCCTCTGACATTTGCATTCTCACATTCACCAGATAACATCCGGAGAGTGTTTGGAGTTCAGTGCATGTCTGAAAGCAGATTTTTTTTAATAAAACATTTGATGTCCAAACAACATTTACTGCCAATCCATCTGGTTGATGGTGAGATATTTCACTGGGTCAAAGCTTTGCCCTCCTGATGGAAGTAGAGAGAAAGTCAGGTGATTGACGAACTTATTAGAATTCAACCCCTGAAGATTTCTTGTTTATGATTCTCTAGTTACATTAGATATAAAGATAGATTAGATGAATTTACCTTCATGCCGCGTGTTGCTCCTTCAGGCCTTTCCTCTATTACCTCTAAGTTACCGACATGTAAGCGAATCCAAGCATGAAAATCCCAGCACTTCAACCTTTAACAACTTGCTGTGTCAAAGCCAGCGTGCATGTGGTTGCAACGTGGGCAGAATGCTGATATCCGCTTGACCCCCGCCTCACCTCCTCTGCTGCACGCTCAGTCATCAGCGGGGCAAATTCGCTCCTTCCCCACGGCGATCTGCTCAATGATTGTATGACAACCCACAGACTGTATGTAGACTATCAACAGGATATCGATCGACCACTTACAATCTTCAATACATATCCACTCTGCACTGGAGAGGCTGAGAGTGAGAGAAGGAGAAAGAGAGCTTTGTCAAACAGAAAGGGGGACGTCAATGGAAAGTGTGTAGAAATATATATATCATCTTCTAGCTATGTCATTGTACTTGACAATAAAAATCGACTGCGTCAACTACAAACCTATAGTTTTCACTTTCTCAACAATAGTTCCTGAGATGACAAATAAACTCCCAGTAACCGTACATGTAGTGGAACTGAAACTAGGTTAAATACTACTGTACCTCCTTTGTCAATGGCTGGTCCTACGGCAGTTTCAAGGGTTACGAGTTTAAGAGTTGACCTTGTGCTCAAGTTTGGAAAAGGGAAATGCACTCTCGGTAAATGTTTTGCGTGGTTAGCACCAGATTGACTGCTACTCCTGGTTAACAGCATGAGGGTAGGTCAGCCGGAGCAGCCCTCCAGGCGGCAGCAGATGGTGAACAATGGAGCGAACATACGTAGCAAATACAGGAGCAGGAAGGAAGACATAAAGACGGCAATATAACAGAGGAGAGGAGAAGGAGGAGGATCTGACGTTTGAAAACATAGTGAACTAATGATAATGTTCAAGGTCGGGGTCATCTCAGCTGGAGGATTTGCACCAGTGAGTCTGTAGTCTGGAGGTATCACACTGTTGCCATAGCAATCAGCTGCACTTGCAGGAGGAGGCCACTGTTGTGTGCACGTCCACACAGAGGTGTGCGCACGGTTTGGTTTGGTTTTTGGTCCAGCGAAAAATAAAAAACAATAAACTTATATTTTCTTCTTTATTTAAAATAAATCACTAGTTTACTCTCAAAGTCTGTAGCTCTGCTGCAGCTGACTGCGACCTACTGATGAAGTACGTTGACGGAGGTAAATCAAACAATTGATTTACGGGGCTCGATTACTTCAACACGTCTTTAAACCCCGTGTTCTCACAGCAGCTTATTCACTGCTATCGAAACACCTTTGGCCTTTGTTATAAGAATGTGGACACCTGACCCAGGTGGGCTGGTTTCAGAGAAACACAGATTGCCTGCAGGGTTCGGGTCGGGCTCGGTTAGTTTTCTTTCAGGATCTGTTATTGTTTTGGTCCAGTCTGAATTGCTAGCAACAGGCTGCTTCAGCACCAGGCAGCGCTGGGTTTGCACCCACAGAAGTGGTTATTTTGTTTTAAGCATTATTTCGTGACAAATGTGCACCGAACCGAAAGGCCAATACCGAACATTTTTCGGTACAAATACATGAACAGTTACACCGCTGCTGTGCATGCATGTGCACACATATGTGTAAATCTGTTTATTTGCATGCGCTGGTGCTCACACTCCTCGCTACATCTGTGGCTGTGCACATTGTCTCCCCTGCTCCCGTCACGTGTTCCTGCTTTTGAGTAAATGACTGTGAAGCCACAGCTGAGTTTTGCCTGGGCAGCGACACTTGGCAGCCCGGCGGAGCGGCGCAATATTGTTTGAGCAGATATTGTTCCTACCTGAGCAGAGGGCTGTTTGTATAAACTCTCATCAGTAACTGCTGGTTGTGCACAACCAACAAATTCTCTTCTGCTCTCTGATTCCCCGTCGGGACGCCAGCTGTTCCCACATCTTACCCCCTTCTCCATCCCTCACATTAAATGATGGAGGATCTGTGTGTGTGTGTGTGTGTGTGTGTGTGTGTGTGTGTGTGTGTGTGTGTGGGTGGGTGGGTGGGTGGGTTAAAGTTGTGTGCTCATTCTGGTTTTTAATGTCTTTGTCCTGTACCTGCAGTGCCTCGCTGGCTTGCCCCTGTGTATCCATGGCAGTGTGTGTGTAAGTGTGTGAATGTGAGCATGGACGTGCGTGTGTGTGTGTGTGGTTTAATGTTTTCTCCTGCTCCTCATTTAAATGTTAAACCGCCTCCTGGTGGGAGCCATTTGTCATTGGGAGGCATGAATACATTATCAAAGCCCCAGTCGTCTGAAACATGGTGGCACACACATATCCGCACACACGTCCACACACACCCTCACACACGTCCACCCACACACCCTCACACACAGTCCTCGATCTCTGCTGCCACAGAAACTGCTATTAAAAACTCTTAAGTTATGCACAGAAGAACTGAGCAGTGTTTGCTTTGAAACACATGGACATAGAGAGTGGAGACCTCCATTTAGACTGTGTGTCTGTCTATCTGTGTCACAGCGAGACAACCGCCCCACAGTCAAAGGGAGCTTTGTTAATTACAGGAATATTAAGTATTACACACATACACACAGTCAGACCGAGCAGTGTGATAATTCCCAGCATCCACCACAGTCAGATTACATCCCCTCTGGTTTGAATCAAAAAGCAGGAGAGTGAGTTTGCTGAATTTTAATGGGTTACGAGACCAACTATTTAGTGCTCAGACGGATGTAAAATTAGATAAAACTTTGTGTGTGTGTGTGTGTGTCTGTAAATCTCACTTTGAGTGCATGTGGGGGTTTTTTTAGTGTCTTGCTGGAGGAGCCGTGGTATGAATCGAACTACTGACCTTTTAGTCAGTGGACGACTCGCTCTACCCACTGAGCCACAGTCGCCCCACAGCTGTGTGTGTGTGTCATCCTTTCTTCTCTCCGTCCGTCCCGTTCTTATGAACATATCTCGAGAACGCTTTGAGAGACTTTCTTTGAATTTGGCAATAACGTGCAGGCTCAAGTTAGACAAGTTAGACTCAAGAATAAAATTTATATAAAGCTATATGGAGCTATAGGAATTCAGTTGTGATGGTTAAGAATTGGGTCGGATAGGAAATGCATTGTATGCCATCGAGTATCCTCACTAAGATGGAAGTACATGTTTGTACGGTGTGTGCGTGTGTGTGTGTGTGTGTGCACAGTCCCACCTTTGTCTTTCCCTACACGTGTCTTCATCTTCTGCTGTGATGTCTGCCTCCGTGCTGCCTCATTGCCACACTAAGTGCAGAGAACCAGTGTGGTGCTTGTTGCCGTAATGGGCTGAGTAATTTCCCTGTTACAGGCCACGCACCGCCCAGATCCAATGGCTGCGCTGCTGAGTGTCTGTCATGTCACCAGCACGCAGCCCGACAGCCTGGAAGGCTAAATGTAGATAAATAGACTCCATGTTGCGTCTTTAGCACGCTGTGATCTCGCCGCCTCAAACTACAGCAGGGAAATAATAAAGTGTGAGCATGTCGGCCGAGTGCGCTGATATCCTCAGGCAATGAGCGGGGTACGGCAGAAGTTATTGTGAAGATGAATGTTAGTATTCACGCAGTCTTTTAGTTCTCCCACTTCTAAATGTGTAATGAAACTCTACTAAACTCTGATTTAGTTATTGATGAGGTAAAGTTTGATTAATAGACATTTTGGGACTGAGCTGTTAGCAGATGAAAGCGTTTTGAATGCAAGGAATCAGCTGTGCCTGTCTGCCGCCGCCGCCGTCTTCCAGAGAATCCATTACACCGGAGCCAAGAGAGTAGGAGCTGAAGTGCAGGATGTGTCTAATAGAAAGGTAAATATAGTAACCGGAGGCTGAATGCCTAGCAAACAAAAATAAAAATGACAGGATCAAGAAAGGAGGTGGATTTTAAAGGAAACAAAACGAGGCTGGAGGCTTTGTGAAGCAGCGTTTTGACCAAACCGGATTTATTTGAATTCTGGAAGTGTTTACTTACCCTCGTGTCGTCTTAAGGTCGCTTTCTCTCAATCTATACATCTCTCTCTCTCTCTCTCGTCAATCCCTTTATGGAGACAGCCAGACAGGGGAGCAGGTTAACCACCTTGCTGAGATGTGTTCTTGCCCGGCCAATCAATGATGACCCCGCGCGGCGGTGTTGGCACAAGGTGCTGCAAGCTCGAGGGGAGGGTTCAGGGCTGGGAATCAAGGCATCTTGACCCAGGATAATGGCAGTGTAATGGGATGTGCTCTGGAAAGCGCAGAGGATCTGAGCTCGATGCCATCTCACCTCCTGTTGCCTCTCCCTGTCTTGCCATACTGCCTCATTAACCCCAAACACACACTGTGTCCTCCTCACTTCAGCTCCTCAGCGCCACCTCTGCCTGTCTCTCTGCGTTTCTCTCCGACTTCTCCGGTCTTTCATTTTCTCGGCTTGTGGAGGAACCTCTCGAGGAAGTCGCCACCTTGTAAAGAAGCTCATAGTATGTCTGTGATTAAAGCATACCTGTGTGTTGCTTGCTGGGGAAGAAGCATCTCTCTTTCTCTGTTGTTGGCCATTATCGGGACCTGCCTCTCGTCCTTGAATACCGATTCATCTACGGATCAAAAGTTGTCGCTGCGCCTGGCACGCGAAGACAAACACGCCTCTGCCAGCTCAGCAAGAGAGCCCCAGTCTGAGTGCACTGGTACCAGACTAAAACACTAGTGTGGAAAGTGGCTGCATTAGATATGATTAATATTTTCGAAAGTGTCAGCACCCGGCGCATTTCTATCAGGACTTTCCAACGAGGGCTTCCTGAGCTGCTCTGGGTGTAGATTTAATGACAGAGATCCAAATGAAATGAGATTAGTGAGAAGGGGAGATGCCGAGGGATGGATAATGAAAGATGAAGTCGGATGATGGAATCGGGGAAAACACGGCTGATGCTGGATGTCTTTCACTTCATCAAGAAAAGTGCGTCATTAGAACAACAAAACTGTCAGAGGCTTAGTTTTCTGATGAAGAATTGAAGCCGCCATCTGTTTACGTCAGTGTGTGTGTGTGTGTGTGTGTGTTTATCTGTCTAGGCTGTGTGTTAATGGCGGTGGAGTGTGGTGTGCAGGGATTGGAGGGTGTTTTAAGTACACAGCCTCACGGTTTATAAGTTGCCGTAAGGGCCACCCCAATTAACACCTTCTGCATTTGAATCAGCAGGAACTGCTCAGTTACATCTGTGATATATCCCCCCCTCCCCCCCGTGCACATGAAACTCCCTAAATAACCCAACAAATACAAGCAGAAACAGTATGTAAGTATCAAAGCTGCATGGTAGTGTTTGATTTGGCAGTTTCAATACAATTTCAAGAGATATAGTTATGTTTTCTATGCCAAGACTCTAATACCTGTCTGTTAAATGTGAAACAGCAGAAAGCAGTTGATTAATTTAGCGTTAAATATGGAGTGTAAACAGAAACACTGCTCATTTACATCTGTCTGGTTACAAAAGAGTCAACCTACCCGCTGGAGCTGGTGAACCAGGAAATAGAGACTGAATTCCACAGTTATGGGGATTCCTGACTTTTGCTGTAGCACCAACAGACCAAAGTTTTAGATCGTTCTTTAAAAATGTCAATATATACAATTTGTGTTTGCATGAAAGTTTATACAGACATTCATGGCAACTAACTTATTCTCTTAACTTCAACATGAGGTTTACATTTGTTCTTTTAATGGTCATTTTGTATAGAGTCAAATAAGCATCATTCATTTTTAGAGCCAGCCAAATTATGTTTTGCAGCTTCAACAACACAGTGAACATCAGGGTCTTCTTCGGCCCCTGATTGGTCCGGTTGCCTTCTTCTGATTGGATGCTCAGTGGACAATGTCTTGATTGGAGGACATGTGCACCAACACATCGATGGCGGTATTCACAAAATAATTCTGCAGCTGCAAAAACACGATTTCATATCCACAACCTTACAAATGTTCACATTCAGAAGTGTGAATGCAGATTTGTACATGCACACGGCAACTGCAGGCTGTGCTAACATCATTTCAAAAGCTCAACATATTATCAATATAATAATAACATATTATTACCAAAGAGCTGTTAAAGTTGACTGACAGCTCGTCCAGCTGCGGTTGTCGCAAATCACGAGATGTCTATTCAGAGGAAATGCTTTGTCTCGTTTCTATAAAAAAAAAATGTTTTTCCTCAATTGCTGCTCCAGCAATGAGGATGTGCCGAGTGTCACTTGTCTTGTGTCCTCGTGAGTCATGACAGTGTGACAGTGAGCCAGCGTGCACGCCACCAAGACCCTGAAACCGAGGCAGCTAAATGCGAGTCGGCCATCATTCATTTTATCATTTTCACCCACGATTTTCCGTGAAAACGCCTCCTGTGAAAAGACTTGCAGACAATCTGGCAGAGGGTTGAGGGAAAGTGGACTTTATCGGGGGAATGAGGCTCAGGTGTTCAAGTCGGGGGAGAACAGGTGTTTGTGTCGGGCCTGTAATCGCTTTTGAATGTGTAACTAATTTGGGATCGTTGCTGTTTGTACAGTAGTTAGAAAGCACTCCACGAATTAAAAATGCAAAACTGTCCAAATAGAGCTTATAATAGTTTGAGCTTGGCTCTGTGAAAAGTGCGAGTTGAACAAACTAGATGATTAAAATGTTTCACTTGGACGTGGAAACACTTTTTATTTTTGATCTGGCGGCGTATCACAGTAAAAGAAAAAAAATCCTTCAGCAAAGTTTTTCTGGGGGAATGACCAAAACAAGAAATCTCTCAGGTGAGGGGAATTTGAGTGTTTAATGAGCACAAACGCAGCTTGCAGTGTAAGCCAACGTGAAGCCCTATCAGCACCGTCCTCCTCCAGTCGCCTGGTGTAACAGCCAGCGACCGATAACCCAAACTCTATTCTGAAAGTAATTTGCCAGACTAGCAGCGATGCACCTGTCCCCGGCGCGGCTCCTCTCCCCGAAGTCATCTCTCTTAATGACTCGTGCCTGTTGTAATTGGCTCTGGCTGGTTTCATTTACAGTTCTGATCAGCCAATCAGATTAGCGGGGTGTCATGTGATTTGTGTTTGCCAAAGCCGCCCCGGAGGAGGCTGATGAGTGATGGGACAGAATGAAGTGGGTTATCTGAAGAGAGGTTTTAACAAGGTCTGGGACTCCGGTCCGGTGTCAAGGTGGATAGTGAGAAACTGGAAAAATACAAAAGCAGACAGGGGCGTGTGTCCCTCAGCGTAACAGTGAGAGCTCAGTGGATTCAGGGAATAAGAATTGAATCTACTCAATCACCAGAGCGTGAGTGAATTGAGGCAGGGTTACTCTAGTATTTGTGTAATGTACAGCCTGTCATTCATCCTAAGTGTTTGACGGTGTAAATGAGGCCAAACCCCACATGAGAGAAATCTGAGAACAAGTCTAACAGACGTCTGACTGTGATTAATCAATATTTGAACAAGTTTCAAATCCCGAGGCAGGTCTCCCTGTGTGGAGTTTGCATGTTCTCCCTGTTTCTTAGACTTTATGTCGGTCTTTCACATCCTTGAAACAGAATTGTTAACTGACGACAATACAACTATGACGTTTGACTCAAAGGATAAAAGAAGCATCCCAGTGTGATCACATCCAGGCCTGGAAATAATGTGCACGCATTGTCTGGTGAATGGGTTTGAATGGAGTCGAATAACAGATTTAAGAAAGTATTACAAGAGTTGAAGTGAAATGGGGAAAATTGCAGTCAAGTATAGTGCAGACGTCCCTGTCAGAAAACAGCAGATTGCTCTCTGGGTTGGGGGTGAGTCGCTGCCCCAAGTGAAGGAGTGTTAGCATCTTGGGGTCTTGTTCACGATGGAGGGAAAGATGGAGCCAGAGATGGACAAACAGATCGGTGCTGCACCAGCAGTAATGTCGGCGTTGTATCGGACCGTTGAGCTGAGCCACAAGGCAAAACTTTCCATCAGCCACCTATCGTCATGAGCCCCGGGGGAGTGACCGAAAGAATGAGAATGTGGATATTAGCGGACAAAATGGGTTCGCTCCCCAGGGTGGCTGGACTCAACCGTAGAAATAAGATGAGGAGTGCAGACATGCGGAAGGAAGCTCAGAGTGGAGCCGCTACTCCTTCAGGTCAAAGGGGTCAGTTGAGGTGGTTCGAGGCATCTTTCCTCCTGGGTGCCTTCCACTGGAGTTGTTCTGAGCCTGCCCGACTGGGAGGAGACCCCAGGTTAGACCCAGAACTCGCTGGAGGGATAACATTTCCCAATCCGGCCTGAGAGAAGCCTTCGGATCCCCCAGGAGGAACAGGGAAAGCTGTCAAGAGGGACATCTGGAACACCCAGCAAAGCCTCCTGCCACTGCAACCCCGACCTCGGATAAGCATGAGAAAGAAAATGGATGAACTGAGGTATTTCTTGTTTCTACTGGGAGACCCAGTGAAGTGGCAGGTAAAAGATTTAGCTAGATTTAGGACTGAATTTTCCAGCATGGCAGACACTTCATAATAATCATATAAATTTACAAAATCACTTTGCTTCAAAGCTCCTTTTCTTCCTGCTCCCGTCTCCTCCCGCTCTCTCATTTTAGACTTTGCCTTCATTTATCTTTTCTCATTCTCCTCTATTACCTTGCTGAAGTCCACTTGTGAATTTGTCTTTCTGTCGGTTTAGCCGCAGCATGATGTATTGTGACATTTTCCACCGAGCCATTACTCACAGGCGAGCCCCCCCGCTCCTGGCTTCCTCCGGTCCCCTGCTTGTGGTTAATTCATTTCCTTCATCATCTACTTTTTATGTGGCTCAGGAAAATAATCATAGTAATAACAATGCAGAATATTTTTTGCCAAGGGCATCATCCACTGGTTGTTTGTACCTAAGCTGTCCTGGCATTTAATGATTATTCTAATGAGAAAAGGAAATGTAGCCCGATAAGAATGGTCATGTTTCAGCTTTGTCCTTGGTGACTCTACAAGTGGGCTTCCTTTCATTCCACTGGATTCACTGGTGGCCGGAGCGAGACTCATTTCACAGTGTGACAATCCAGCTCATGAGGAGACAGGGAAGCAACATTAAACCAAGTGTTCTGGTTCAAGATGAGTAATTCATTTCAAAGGAGTAAAATGAAATTGTGTAAAAAATAAATAATGAAGATGAACTAAAAAGGGGGAAAGGGTCATTTGACGCTATTTAAATCAAAGAAATGATCTTCACGTCTTTGGAATGTGGGAGGAAGCTGACGTACCTGGAGAAAACCCACGTAGACCAGAGGAGAGCATGCAAACTTCAACCAGAAAGACCCCGAACAAATCAGGATTCAAACCCTGAACCTTCTGGTTGTGTGGAGACAGTTCTATATGCGATCAGTCTTTATTACCCAGATTCCCAGTTTCAAAGCATTCATTATAAAATTAACAATCATAAATCTTGCAACAAAAAAAAAACACTGGCAAACTGAGAGTGGTGGCCCCTGGAACCTGGAAAAAGTTTTTCGGGAATCTAATTAGTTTCTGTTGATTGGAGAGCCGGTCAGAAGCAGGCGTACGATTGGGCCAAAGCTTTAGCAGCTGGAGCCAATCCTGCAATTGGGTTCCCACATCAACACTCCGAAGAAAAGATCCACTACAAGTTGGGCAGTAACTATGACTGCAACACACAGTATAAGAAAGTTGTCAAATGTAAAACTCAAAAATGAAAATTGAACCGGCTCTTACTTTACTCACATTAAACTTCACAGCTGCAACACGTTTGGCCCCGAGAGGCGAGACCAAGCACAAACCGATCATGGGTTTTATTCTCACCATAACGTGCACTGGCAGAAACCTTCACACTGCAAACTGCTGCTAGTCACAACCCAGGACTCTCATTCCAGTGGGAAGAGAAACGGCAGAAAGAAAATATTAAGTGATAACAACAGAAAGTGACAAGCAGACAGAAGGGAAGTATTAGCCTAAAGCCAAAGTGTTGGGAGCAAAGGTGTGTTTTGGTGGTGTGGTGGGCAGATACAGAGATATGACGAGAAAGCTGGTAAAGCTGTGGATTAGCACCGACAGCCCCGGGAGGCAATCAGTCTGCCTGCTCCTCTCATCTCTGGGCACACAGCAGAATAACAGGGCTGTCTTAGCTGCTTGCCAGGAGCTGGTGGGGGGGGGGTGTCAGGGAATAGCAGTGGACGATGGAGATGAAGCAGGAGGGCGACGCCTGGAGGTCGGAGGTTGGAGGGGATGAATCAGTCATGTTGAATATCCACATCTTGCATGAAACTAGTTTAATAGTGGTCAAATGTTATAATATTATGTATCTAATATATCATGAGTCCACATGTGTTTCTGTTTCCCCGCAGACATTATGCAAATCGCCACTTTAAAAGTTAAATTTAATGTTTCCTGTGATTCCGGCAACTGCTTTTTTCCAAATTTTTCTGAATTAAATTGGTGATCAAATGCAGTTCTGACTGAAATGTGTAAATAAAATACAAAAAAATACTTATGATTTTATCACCATCCGCAACAGTTAATGTTTAAATTAGCATGTGATTATTACTCGTAGGAATTACATTTTATACTTTTTTATTTTACCTGAACAGTTATTCAGTCATTCCCCACATTTGTGAGCTAATCTCGAGGCACAAACTTGATTCTAAAGCCTGTAGATGTTTGCAGGATGGAGACGTGACCTGCGGGTGAAGTCCAGACTTGTCTGAAAACGACTTGTGTTTCAGTGTATTTTGTTGTGTGTGAGTTTAGCTCCGCTGAACTTGCTCTGCTTCTTTTAACAACAAAGAGCGACTTTGATGGAGACAATCAAACCTCGTCTCACTCGTTAATCAGTGTAATTCCTGCTCCGAAGCCAATTCATCAGGATCAATCCCCACTTGAGCAAAGTCAATTTTAGCTTTAGACTGTTACATTTTTTTTTAGAGACAATAATGTATCATTAATGGGCTAATTTATTAAAAAAGAGTTCACTTAATAACACAAAAAGTTATTTAGCTTACGAAAGTTTGGAAACTTTGTGAGTGACTTAATTGTTGCAGCCTAATTAAAATAAATCCGATCAGTGTGGACAGAGCTGCAGAGCGAGATAGTGCCGGGATTTCCATCTTTGCTCATGTCAGTGTAACCTGTGAGCAAGATGCAAAATGTCAGAGCCTCAGAGGTGATTGGATAACTTCAGGTTTGACAGAACCTAATTTAACTCACAGGTACGTTGACATTAAGTTTTACATTACATTGCGAAGCCCAGGGTCAACGTCTGCTGAGGTGAGATAGACTAATAAAGACAGGGAGGCATGAATTGTGAAGGGAGATGTCGCTTGGAATAAATTCACAATATATGAACATAGTGCTTCAAACTTTTATATCCGCGAGCCGGTGACAGCTGTGGCCGGAGACGTTATGTTTTCAGATTGTCCACCTGTCCCATTCTTGACTCACCTCATTCCGTTTCTATTGAATTCCTTTAAACTCTTTATATTAAATAAGTCTGGACAGACATGAATGTAAACTGCACCTTGACTCGTTGGCAAAGGCGTTTGACTGCAAGGTGGTACGATGAGTCTTTTCCATTCATTATCTCATAGGGTGACGTTTTATTCAAAATGCAAACCTCCATTGAAACATGGGGGCAAAATGTTATATTGAAACTGTAATGACTTGTTTGAATTGATACAGAAACTGTTGGTAAAGACGAGACATTCGGTAGAAAACTATGGAAAAACCTCTGCGACTGGTTTTTTTCAAGGCAAAGAAGTGAACACGGCCCCAAAGCGGTGGAGGAAGCAAGCTGGTTTCAAAACCGTTCTTTTTATGTGTCCTCTTCTTCTTCTTTGACCTTTTTGCGTTGGTGGAGGTATAACTGTACTTTTGGTCTTGACAATCCAAGCCCCCTAGTGTTTAAATCTTGTTTTACATCAGTGTGGCAGATCATCTTTTTGGGGCATCGCAACAAATCCCACCATGTCCCTTCTTCCTTCAATATAATCTACTCTTTCATCTTCTTTTGAATGCCTCACATGCAGAGGTGTGTGGACACGCTGCAGCTGCAAACAGCCATTCAGGAACTCGCGGTGTGTTTAAATCTGAACCTTCGTGACAAAGCGGTGTGAAGCAGAGGACAACAGACAAGCCCCATTGCTGATGATGTCACCGGCGCGATGCAACGGAGATAAGGAGGCGTAGGAGAAGAAGAAAGGAGCGGACAAACAGAGTGATTAGTTGTGGGGAGTCTTCGTTTAGGAAGACAAACAGCTTCATTTAAAGCTGCTGAAGGACCGAGGCGGCCTCTCTCTCGCTCTCTCTCTCTCTCTCTCTCTCTCTCTCCCTCTCTCTCTCCTCTCCCTCTCTCTCTCTCCCTCTCTCTCTCCCTCTCTCTCTCTCTCTCTCTCTCTCTCTCTCTCTCTCTCTCTCTCTCTCTCCCTCTCCCTCTCTCTCCCTCTCCCTCTCCCTCTCTCTCTCTCTCAGACGCGGGATCCAAACCCTGTCCTCGCTCCCTCTGTCTCGTGTCTGGAGTGATAATAGATTATCCAGGGTCTCGCCTGAAGAGCCACTGTCGTTGATTTGCTTTTGAACATATTTTCTGCCTGCGTTTGCTGAAGCTGTTCCTCTCTGCTCTTGATTTGCAGCTGATATCGTCACAGCTCGACTCATCCACAATATGTACAAGCTGTTTTCCACTTTTGTTTAGTTTTTTTTTTTAATTCCTTGACAGCAGTCATTTCATTTCAAAATGGTTACGCAGAAGAAATGCCAAACTTGCCACCATTACATTTGATTTCTTCCCATCTCTCTCTGCTGATGGTTTTACTGCCGGGAGTGAAATGAATGTTTTGAGCCTCAGAAACAAACTGAATCTTCGTGGTTATCGGCTGCACACTGTCAACAGCTGTAGATGTGATTTCTCTGCAGACATCATCAGGGAATTTTGAGGTGAAAATGTTTTGTCTGAAACCGTAACGTCACCGATTGTTTCGTGGTTGCTAGTTGAAAGCCAGAGGACACTGCACTCCCGCCTACACCTGTAGCCAGCACCCATTGGACGCTCCTGGCTGTCCATCACAGGGTGTCCACGCCCCCAATGCATGTCGTGATTTATTGTCTAATTTACTCTAAATGTGACCATAATTTTCAAAGTGAACATCACACTGTATTGAAGAAGACTTGAAACTAGCAATAGAGAACAAAAAACTCCTTTGGAAAAATGTTTACTGGTGTTATAATTACAGTGAGAAGACTTCTTTTTGCAATCGGCAAGAAACCATTAGAGAGGGTAACTGTGTGTGTGTGTTGTGGATGGAAACAGTCGTGTGGAGATGAGGAATTTCTCCATCTCAAGTATTTTCAGGTGTATTTGACATTTCTATTATTCAGCCTGGGATGTTTTTTTTTCAAGGTAAGCAGTCGCTGCACAGTCACAGAGAGGAGACGTGCATTGTGTGTGTGTGTGTGTGTGGGGGTGCAGTAAATGTTTACTGCAGGACATCTGAAGAAAAGGCATAATGCTGAACTTGCACTTGTGCTCTGGTCTCTGATCCTATTGGTTGCAAGAGTTAATGCATTGCTACACAATATGATGTCAGTTTCTGACTTCATAATGCCTCAGACCTTTACAGAACCTGTTGTGTTTTGGGTTTGCAGGACCCAAGAAGCAGACCAACAGTATAGAATCGATGATGGAATATTTAATTTAAGAACATGGAAGCGGAAGGGAATCCTGAGGGAGCAGCAAAGAGACTTCAAACACTAAAGGATGCAGGGATAATTAAACTTAGGTGTGAAACTTGAGGACAGGTGCAGAAAATGACAGGAGCAGGAAAAGTAGAAACCAGAAAACACAATAAGAGAGACAAGGAAAGAAGCTTCAAAGTAAACCAGGAAGCAACAAATCCAAAATGCAAACAGAGATATAAATCCAAACACACAAAACCAAAGTCCAAACACAAAGACCACAACCCATCAATTAGAATATATGTACAAGGAACATTCACCACCCATATATTGTGAATTATTACAAGAGACATCTTCCTTCACAATGCATGCCTCCCTTTTCCAAACTCATTTTCTTTTCTTATTTTGTAGTATTAAAAGTAAAAGTATATTGTTTAAAATGATAAAGTACTAACCAGACCAATATGTACAGTATATGTACAAAAACAGTCAATTCTTACATCTTTTTCTTATCACTAACTTGCTGTAAACTGCAGTACAACAACAATACTTGTTCCTATGTCGTCTTTCCACTTTCTGCCTGTGACCTGCAGTTATAGCGTCTTTCAGAGAACCGTACATGCATTAATTCCGTGTGTGCAGTAAATAAAAGACCCATTGTTGAAAAACGATTCGCTCCCATTATCAGAGTCGTACAAAACATTTTGTAGATGAAAAGACTCTGGCCCAAACTGCCTGTTATGAAACTGGAATATATTCATCTCTCCAAAGTCGTGAGTCATATTTTACCTTTAACACATGCTGGACCTTTGTGTTTGTCTTAGAAAGTTTTGTCCTGAGCCAAACTTTCATTGAAGGATGTATTTCAGACTTGACTGGGTTTCATTCCAGTGTCTTGACATGTATTACACATACTGTATATCTTGACTTGTCCCCCCGCTCCCCTGCCATGAACTGCAATATTAGTTTATTCTCTTCTTGAAAAGGTGGACACCCATTTTCCAATTACAGATCTTGTCTTTAGGTGTTAATTGCTGAGTGACCTCCGGAGCTCTTGTGGATGTTGTGTAGGGTTTTTCTTTTCTTTTTTTTTTTTTGTTAATAACATCTAATCGCACTGAAACAGAGAGCAGCAGCCTAATAGAGAAGAGAGCCGAGCTGCTTTTTAACCCATTATCCTTCAATGAGGTGTAATCTCATGCAAACACGCAGGCGGCCGCGTGCCAAGTCACAACGAGCCGCTGTGATTCACATTCAGGACGTTGAAATGACACAAGGTTTTGGTTTTTCGTTTGGTTTAATTTAGAACGAATCGGTAGAAAAGAGCAGGAGGGACCTTGTAGAGTTTATCAGCATTTCGGTTTGAAAGCATCGGGTCTTCACCTCGGAGCATTTCGACATCGCAGGATGGAAATTATTTAAACCAGAAAACCATGTTTTACTGCAGCCATTTTCTTTTATTGATACTGTAGTTTTTATAACTGTACATAAGGATGGACGACATAATAGCTCTGCAAGAGTGAAGCTTCTTTATCGTCCCCTGGTGGCTGCCTGCAGTATAAACCCTGCCTGCTCCATGTTAATTGATTGGACATGCGCCAAAGGAAAAAGTCCCAGCACAAATCAAATTAATTTTGCCTGAAGATGGTTTCTGTCATTTGCGGTGGTTCTTATCACAGTGATGTTTGCTCAAGTGCTCATTTTCCCTAAGTTTGGTTTCGGTTAATTATTTGATGCAATAAAAAACACGACAAAAAGACAGAGTGCCTGTATTACGCAGACTCTTGCTGAGGTCATTGGAGCAATATGGCGGCGCTTGTATCAGCTCACACAATTATGGTCGTCCGGGTTCACAGTGGCGTGAATCAGCTTTTCCCTTTTTACCTGTTGTAATATTTGTACAATGTCTGTTTTGTGTGTTCTTAGGAAATCCTCCAGCCACAGGTACCGGCACATTGATCATCTACCTGGAAGACTACAATGACAACGCCCCCTACGTGATCCCGTCGGAAGCACAAGTATGTGAAGACACCCACGATATGAACGTGGCCATAGTCGGGGGATGGGACAAGGACCTTCCCCCCAATGGAGCACCCTTCAAGATAGAGCTGGGGAAACAGCCGGGTCTGGATAAAACATGGAAAGTTACCAGAGTCAACTGTGAGTATTTTACCCTTTAAAAAGAGTTAAAAGCTCTTTAACTGGGCTGAACTGGGCCGTTTTAGTGGGGTTTTAATAACAGGCATGTTTTATTTATCTTTTTCTGCCCTGTTATTATTCCCTCATTGCTTTTCTGCATCTCCCTCCAGGGAATGAAGGGATACAAATAAATGAAAAAAGAACGATTTGTGCAGGTTGAGAGAAAGCTGTCAAAGCACAAAAGAACATTTCTGCTCCAGAAGGATCAGTTCACCGGAATCCAGTTTTTATTTCCTGTCGCACGGTGTTAATATGAATACAGAGCGGAGCCGCCGTAACTCATACTCACATGATGAGGATGAAGTGTAAAATGAAGGAGGGAGGGAGGACAGAGAAACAGACGGACAGCCAAGACATTGATTTGGGGGGGTTTCATGACCGACAGCGCTGGCTGTGTGTGTTTGAGTGACAGAGCAGACCTAGAACCTGCCTAGAGGTATTAGCTGTGACTGACAGCGGGAGAGGGAGGTACAGACACTCCTCAATCACCAGCACTGGAAGAGACAGATAGAGCGAGCGGAGAAGGAGCCGGCTCCCACGGAGCTGGACTGCCGCTGTGCCCGGCCCAGCTGTTTGTGTAAAAGCAGGAGAGATGGTGGTTACGGCTCAATAGCACATCTCGTTATAATAAAAACAGTTTTTTGCATTGATGCATGTTCAACAAGTGGTTTCAGTAATAATAAGTGGTTCC
The DNA here is from genome assembly GCF_022539355.2 of Hippoglossus stenolepis. Taxonomy (NCBI): domain Eukaryota; kingdom Metazoa; phylum Chordata; class Actinopteri; order Pleuronectiformes; family Pleuronectidae; genus Hippoglossus; species Hippoglossus stenolepis. The sequence goes on along the minus strand of NC_061487.1, from coordinate 23,722,658 downwards.
TCGAATACAAGAGGATACAATTAATTGTAATTTGTTTGAAAGAGAAATCCCACTTTCAGTCACAGAGTTATTCATAAACATTCACATGTAACTTCATGTTTTGACAATTTAAAGTGGGAACGTGATGAAGTTAAGTCGAGAAACATTATTAATGGTGTTGCTGCAACACATTGGAGTCAGAGAGCGATTTTGATGAATATACAAAAATGGTCCAAATCTCCAAATCATCCAAAATTCATCCAGAATCTGAAAGTGAATCCATTTAAGCTGCAGGGTGGTGAATTAATAACTTTCAACTACAATTAGCAGCAGTGTAAAATAAGTTTAAGCTCAATGATTTGATGTTTTTTTTTACCCAAATTCATCTTGAGAGTAGTTTTTAAACCGTCTGGTTTTGACTTGTACTTTTGACTCTTTATCAAAGCCCCGTGATTGTCTCATCTTTTGTACCTCAACTCAAACTCACCAATCAGTTTAACATTGCTCATGGAGAAAAAAAATGAACCAGGCATTTACTTCTGGAAGATTGAACAAAATAATGACTTTCGCTCTGCAGCTCTGTGGCTCTGACTGTCAGCAGATCTGAAAGCAAATGAACGTCTACAGCAGGAGTCTCAAACACTGTCGTCAACCACCATCAAAACACCACATGAGGGAATATCCTGAGAAACAATAGTGTTCAACCCTCTGATGGAATAACTGGAATCTAGCAGTGAGCCCCGAAGCTGTTCACTGCACTAAAAACACTGTACTTTGCTTTAATGTGTCACAGTTACCTTTCTCTGTGTATCCTCGTCTGAAATTATAAAATGCATAACACAAGACATTAGTATTTCTGTTTGAAATAGAATCTATCGAATAGAAACTGCATCTCTGACCTTGTTTCAGAGAATTTCACCTAATGTAAGGTTCTATGTTAAAGCACCTTTATGAACAGAGTCCTTTTACCGTTTTAGTTAAATACAAGTGACGTTAATGACGATGCTGTTCTGTTTGAGTACAGAGCTGTAATTAATGTGATTAGTATCCCCAGTGTTTACCTACTTTCTCATGGCTGCTGGGAGAAAATGGCTTTTCCTGCCTTTTTAAAACCCACTGATGAGTCAGTGAGATGGGTCTGATTTATTCAAAGTGAAGCCTCTGCATTTACCAAGTTTTTACTGTGGCTCACAGTTGCTTTGTGACAATGCTTTGGGTGCACAGTGTGAAATATGAATTCTGTAATTGAACGCAAACCTGAAAGTCACGTAACCCGGAGGTAACAGCCCCGGCGGGCGGGCTGAAAGTGCAGCTTTGCATATTGTGGCACAATTTAACGTGAAGTGGCTCCAGTCTTTTCTCTTGAGTCTCGTAAGGAATTTTAAAAAACGTGATGCAACAAAATGCAACTATCTTATGCAACTTGAGAGGTGCCAATTTGGAATGGCATTGCACCCAGTTACTTGAGGCATAAAGCATTTGTCTTGTATTTCACATATTTGGTTCTGCTTTGCAAAACAGGCGGCTGTTAAAGCAGAGTAAGTGGACACTTCATGCAAAGTGACCAATCCGCTCTGTTAAAGCATTATTTTTCTCCTTCTGTTTGTCTCCGACAGCCACACACTCCCAAATCGTGCTTTTGCGCAGTCTGAAGAAAGCCAACTACCAGCTTCCGTTGCTCATCACCGACTCAGGGGTCCCCCCTTTGTCCAACAGCACAGAGGTCAAAGTTCAGGTGTGCGTCTGTAAGAAGAACAAGATGCACTGCAGCTCGGCCCACTCCCACCGCCACAGCCTCGTGGTGCTGCTCGCGACACTCCTGCTCACCCTACTCTGTAAGTACCATCACTACCACGAGACCCAGAACTGCAGGGGGATATTAGTTCATCAATCTGAATGTTCTTTAACAGTCTTATTTACATTTAAATTGTACATACTAGCTCTTAAATACATTCAGGTAGGTCTGAAATATGTTAATGTCCATGTGATGTTACTTTTGCTGCTTTAACCTTAGTTCTCTGTTGAAGTTCTTTGTCAAAGATACAGATATTAACACGCTCCAGTAAAACTACAACCCTTAAAGATTAATGTCTCTACCTGTGGTTTGAGAGATAACATGACATATTGACAGTTATTCTCTAAGATTACCACATTATGTTCAAATATGGGGAAGTGTAAGTATTTCTGGGACTTTGATATTTCTCAAATTTCATTCATTATGGTCTCGACAAGGTCTTAAAAAGTCTTAAATCCCAGTTTTTGAGAATAGAGAGACAAAAGCCAGATTCTACAGGCTTTTAGGATAAAGTGCAGTGAATATACAAATGCCTGTGTGATACACTGGTTGCCACCTTTGCAGGCACCTAAAAAGTTTGTCTGTTGCATTTCACATCTCCATATTCTTCTGCCACCGGGCCTGCAGCACTCACCAGGAAGTTCAACTTGAATTTACTCTGAATATCTCTAATAAGTCATTAAAAGCAACATAAATAATTCAACGCAAACATAATAAAGGGCATTATTAATAGGTTTGAGGCTCGTAGATCCAGTTCACCTGTCTGAGTTTGTTCTTTATAGTCAGGTTCAATGTGCAGAGCAAGCAGAGTGCCGCAGGAGGGAGGAGGAGCGAGTGAAGGAATTAAAGAAGAAGAAGAGGAGGAGGACGGGTAGAGAAAGACAAGGGTGGGGAAAGAAATTACAGGAAAGGAAATGACAGGAAAGAAAAGGAAAGGAAAGGAAACAACTGGAAAGGAAAGGAAAAGGATAATTATTTCGGGCCCGAATGTAGTCCATTCTTTCTCAATTTGTGTTTGACTGTGAAATGTCCACTGATCATCAGAAAAGTCTCAGTCGTGTTTCTCTCCAGCTCTTTCCTCTCTTTCTTTGTCTCGCTCTATTGATCATAAAGTCTCTTTCCTGCCTCTCTCTTGTCCCGTAGATTACTCCCACTTGCATATCTTCTTCCCGTCTCTCATCCCTCAGCCCTCTCTGCCACTGTTTTTCCTTCCCCGCACCACTTCTCTTGCTCTTTTGCTTTCTCTCCATTTAGCAATCAACCACACTCTCCCCATAATCCTTTTGCTTACAGGCAGAATCTCCGCATCTCATCTTCTCATTTTCCCTCGGTATCTGCGAATCACAGCATCTAGCATGACCCATTGATCTTCCTCTGGGTGTGGATCAATCTATCTGTTGAAGCGTATCTCTTCTCGGGGCGCTCACTCACAGCGGATGCCTGCGCTGCTGTGCACTGGGAGGCTTTGTTTGAGGCTGCGCCTTGAAGGACTCATCGTGGCGTTCTCTCATTACGCAGTTAGAGCACTAAGTTATACCTGCAACTTCTGTTGAAACTCTAGATTCACAGGACACAAAGTATTAAATTAAACTGACAATGCGTGGCAAGCAGCAGTAGGAGAGCGGCACACTCCAACGCTGATAGACCATTAGTCGCGGCTTCGCTGCAACACACTAATCACGAGTGTAAGCTGATGCTGCGTCAGCGTTCGCGGGCGAGCAGCCACCTCTCGGAAAGTTTTATGGCAGTGAGCCTGAGAGTTCCCAGCTGGAACAGTCAGTCAGATTTTCACACTCTCCACTTTTAGAAAGATTTTGTTATCTGCCATTGCCATGGTAGCGGCCGTAGTGTCGGTAGTAGAAAGCATGTTAATTGGCTGACATGCCGAGATGACACGAGCAGAGTTTCATCCGCAGATATCCTTCCGCTGAATGACAGGAGCATTCATTACTCCGCTGTAAACAGTGCAGAGATAGACAGTTGCATTCATTGAGCAAATAGCTGCTGCAGAGTCTGAGGTTACCTGGTCCTGAGCCCAAATACACCATAAACCAGTGAGTGAGAGTGAAGCACATGTGACAGTGAGACAGGAAACTGGTGTGGGTGTGTGTTCCTGTACCATTTTAAGCATAGACCCTAGTGAGGACATTTTTTGAAAGTGAGGACATTCTTAACCGGTACTAACTTTTTCAATGGGCTGTTTGAGGGTTAAGACTTGGTTTTGGGGTCAGGGTTAGAATTAGTTTAGGGTTACGGTAAGGGTTATGCATTTAGTTTGGATGGTTAGGGTAAAGGGCTAGGGAATGCATTACGAGTGTCCTCACTAAGACATAAGTACAAACATGTGTGTGTGTGTGTGGTCCAGGTATTACTTATATTTAAGGGACATTGTGGGGACTTGTCTTCCTGATGGGGACAAAGATAAAGACATGGTTTAAAGATTGAGTTGGTTTAGGTTAGGTTAAGGGTTAGGCAAGTAGTTACTATGGTTAGAGTCTTCAGGCAATCATTGTAAGTCAATGTAATGTCCTCTAAAGTCATTGAGACACGACTGTGTGTGTGCGCGTTAGTGTGTGTGCGTGCATGCATGCTTTTGTGTGTGTACGGAGTGCGTGTGCATGTCTGTGTTGGAAATCTCAGACAGTATTACAACTCGGCAGAGGTTTCACCAATTCTGTCGCAGTACATCTTCACACACACACACACACCCACACAGACACACACACCCACCCACACACACACGAGTGCTCAGAGAGATGACTCCTGCTCGAGCTGATCACACAGACCTGTGCTGGGGGACAGATAGAGGGGACTGATCACTGCAGTGTATAGTCAGATAGTCTGACAGAGAGGATCCTGTTTCAATTCCCTTATCTCCGAGCTGAACTCTGACCTTCCAGGCAAGAGATGAAGGGAAGAAAAATGGAAAGAGCCAGAGGGAAAGGATGGGGGAAAGGAGACGAGAATAAAGGTGTGGAGATTAAACTCTCCTGTTTTGTTCTGTTTTTTTTCTTTCGCCCACCGGGCTCCAGGCGTACAGTGAGCGAGCCACAGTTTTCTTAATTTCTCTGGCTCCCTGCGTCTGTATCTCTCCTCCCTCGCCCTCCTCCTACTTCCTTTCTCTCTTAGTCCCCAAATCTGTCACCTAGAAAATACTATAAAAACAGTATATACAATATATAGCTAATATTTTTCTGGGTAATGCTGAAGAGATTTTCATTCAACATAACTAAGGGAAACACATTTGCAGCATCAATGCACCTGATTCATTTCCACCTCATCATAGACTCCAGGCCACTAAATAGTAATTTGCTGTTTACATGGTTAAGTTTAAAGCATTTGATTTGTTGAAAGCTGAAACAGCCAACGCTGTCTTGAAGCATGAGAGAGTGATAATCAGCTTCATGCCCAAACCAATCATACGAGCAGATTCATTTTTAAGTTGCACATCCGAACGATTTTTAAAAAATTGCAGCATTTACCAATTTTCCTCAGAATTCATGAGTAGTTCAGACCTCAATGTTAGAGCCATATGGCCTCTAGCATTTATATTCTGTTCAATGTGTTTTGTCATTGAGATTCAGTGTCTTTTACACGGTTAGCATATAGTAGTTGTTAAACGTACTATATATATAACTTCGGCCACAAGGGGTCTCTCAATCAAAACCATAACAAAAGAGCTAGTTTGATGATGTCATGAAGCAGCGCGGGATCATGGGAGTTGTTGTCTTTACCACAATTGCTGATGAAAATTTAACGAACACAACTCGTGCAAATCTTGTTCACGAATGAGATAACGTTTTATTTAAGTTACGCATCAAATGCCAAAGAATAATAGGGTTAGGGTTACGGGAAAAAGAAGCTAACTGGCTAGCAGTGTGTTTTGGTTGGGTAAACCAGATGTGACAGAGTTAAAAGTGACCAAAATCTCAAGTTGCCTTGAATAGAACCAGGGTTTTTCTCTGGGTTTGAACATTGTTGGATTTTAGAGAATGTACAGTAAGTACACAAGTCAACAAAATGTGGGTGTTTTTAGAGCAATACATCCACAAGAGGGCAGCGATAAGTCAAGTTTTTCTGACGATAACAAACATGGCAACGATGGTGGAGGTTTAGAAAACGTACCTCTTGCTTGTCAGTTGAATGGTTTGGAATTGGACTAACTTAGGATAGGAATCGTTAACGTTTTCAATATTTAAACCAAAACCTTCCCTGACCTTAAGCAAGCTTAATTTGTTGTGATCTATTATGCACATGTTTGTTCTCCATGTCGGGAGTTGCGTAACTCAAGAACGAGAACTGCATGTAGTTGTTCTTTGCCTCCTCTGTGTGAGCACTAAACCCTCCAGAGGACACGATCTACAGTCTCAGCAGCAGTTGGCATTTTGTGTATTGTGTGTGTGTGTGTGTGTGTGTGTGTGTGTGTGTGTGTGTACTGTGAGGTAATATATTTCCGCGTATGTGTCTGTTGATTTATTCCGAGCGAGGCTTATGAAGAGAGAAAAGATTACTATAAACAGAAAATCCATCCCAACAAGTACTTCACTTGCATATTCCATCTGAAAAGTCATAATTTCCTAAAAACAACTGAAGTGATTCGCATTTGTATATTTTCTACAAACGTATGCGAGACAGCGAGAGGAAGATCAATCTGCGAGTCTCCATGAAATGATACTTGAATCGAGAGAACTGATGAATGGAGAAAGAAAACTGGATCACCCCTCCGCCCGCTGACAGATTTTTCTCTTGTTGCATGCATCTCCCGGAAGCCGGGAGAATTTAAATGATGTGTGGGTCGTGACGCCTGCTTCTTGATATGTTGTTGCTGTCACTGGCCTCAGCCTGAATCGCACCTTTCCACACATCTCCCCCCCCCGCCAAAGCCTCCACACCTTTTCCCCACCGACTCGTTCTCCGTAGCAACACAGGCAGGAGTGGAGCCACATCCTCGCTTGCTTCCTGTCCTCGCTCTCGGCCGTGTAGAACTCCGCTGGGGTTGCGTTTCAGACCCTTAAATAATGTATGTAACCCTGTGCGGCAGAGAGGGGGGGCGAGCGTGAGCCGGTGTGTGCAGAGTGCCGACATATACTGTGTCTTCTAATGCTTACGAGACTTTTGTTTGCTGTTGCAGGCTTGGCGGCTAAATCCCAGGGCTTTGCAGGGGCCTACTTTCACTCCCCTCCATTTTAAGCCCGTCTTTTGTGATCAGGGTGCCAAAGACTCTCACACACACACACACACACACACACAGTGTCATACTTAAAGGCAAACGCATACACACTCAGATCACGGGTGTTAAATGTCCATGTGAAACCACATTTTTCACCTGGGATAAGACGTCCTAATTGGGCAGGTGCAGTAGATGCCTGCTCCCTGCGGATGCACAAACAAAAAAGACGGCTACTCATAAGAGGGATTCCTGCATTTAGATGAAACTACAAGCAGGAATTCTCTGGCTTTAGCTGCCACCACAGCTCACAGGTGGCAAACCAACACAGATGACCACACTGCCACCTATCAGTGCACATGTGAACTGATGAGCAGTACATGCATCTCTCTGCAGCAGCTCAAAATGAAATCCTCAAACTTGATGACGTGTGGCTGGAGGCAAAAAAGTTGTAAATAATGTGTATTTGGACATTGCTGGAATTAGGTTCGTGCTTATAGTGGCTGTGTGTGAATTAGGCTCATGACGGATGTGAAAAGGATAAAGAAAATCTCTGTGATAGTGGTGCTGATGCTCGTACCGGTATTTCTACTTCGAATACATATATATATATATAAGCATCCTGCATTGGGCCGGCTTCATCCAACATAATGCTTAACTCAGAAAAGTCCACACAAGCTCAAACCTCTTGCTAAAATCTGCAGGATTATGGCTTTCGGCTGCAGATTTGTTGCGATGTATTGCAGAGACATGCTCCTCTCTCCCTTACTCCTCTGTAACTTCAGCAAGAGGAATAATGTAGTTCTAGGCGTAAAGAAGAGAGAGAGAGAGAGAGAAAGAGAGAGAGAAAGAGAGGAAGAGAGGGGGCAGGGTGGAGTCAAAACAAAGCATCAAAACAACTCCCTGCCCACATGCCACTAATTTACCTCCATCCTCCCGGGGGTTTGAGTCCGCACCATTCCTCCTCTCTGATCCCTCGCTACGCTCTGACAGCTACTTTTCCTCTCCTTCTGCAGCTCTACACTAATCCCCTCTCGGCTACAGCGACGGCATGTTTAGGGGCTTATTTACTCTTGTAAAAATGACTGTTTTTTTCACAGCTGGTGCCAGAGTGATGCGTTGGGTGTAGAGGGGGATGTTCGTGGCCTCAGATCAAACTGTGAAGGATTTTTGATCTTTGAACTGAGACGTGAAAAGTCGCTCACACTGGAAAGAGCCATTTTTTCATCGGATTCATGAACGAAGAATTCCTTTGGCACCGAACAATTTGAACATCAGTGTTAATACGTAAAGCTGTATGTTCAGCCACATTAACGAGCCAGGAATGTTTCATATTTGCTCTCGTGAAATGTGAATTATTTGTTGATCATTAGCAAGTGAAGCTTCAAGGCGTCATGAATTGTTTATGAATATAAAGTTGCCGCACCAGACTGCACTCATGTCTTACTCATATATTATGGATAAATCGTGTCGGTACATCTGTTAAACAGTTACTCTGGGATGTTCAGGGACTGCTCAGCCCCAAATTTGAAGTTGTCAAGAGATATAACTGTGGAGGAAAAAGCAATCTGATGCCTTAAGGATTAAGTAACATGGATGAACAGATACATCTGATTTCCAACCTCTGGCCATTTGAAGCCTTTGAGAAAACCTTTCATATTTACACATGTCAAATAGACAATTTACTTTAATACTGAGGCACCATTAATGTGCTTCTTGACTGTAACGTCTGTTAAAGTCCATAAATCTTTTCCCTCCCCCCTCTGTGCATTTCGCTCATTTCAATGTTTCTATGGCAACAAATGTTATAGTTCTTATCATTAAGCTTTCACAACTGGTTCGTTTGCAGCAAAAAAAGCAGCTCATTACTAAACGTCCCTCAATCCTGGGGGGAGCAGACGAGTCACAATCAGCTGTTTGGAGGAAAGACCACAGAAGAGAAACTGTTGTATCTGTTTACAACCAAATACACTCGTGTTGTTTTAGTAAAAATACTCCAAAGGCATTTTGAATACCACATGAGGATCTGTTGACTGCAACGTGCCTCAAAACTACATTTTAATCCAAATGTAAACGCTTTGGTAGTTTTACCATCAAAACAAACAGGATTAGAACATATTAGCAACATTTCCCTCCTTCCTGCAGGGATGAGAGTGGGTGAGGGACAGGTCGCCAGCGTATTGCGTGGCCAACCTATAGAGACCAACTTAATGATAGACCCCTGGCCAAACCGGGATTCAAACCTGGAACATTCTTGCTGTGAGGTGACAATGACATTTTGGTGTGCAACAGTACTAAGAGCCTATGAGTATATCTTATTACAGTGAGAGTACATTAATGTATATTCTGTACTCTGTATGCTGAGTGATTTGAGAAGCTTTAAAACTCTCTGGCTCTTCATCATCATTTGTCTGGTTCAGTTATTACCTCTCTGTGTTGTCAGGGTCGGCCTGACAGTCTCCATCTTCTTCTCCAACGCTTCCTCTTCGTGCCGCAACGCCGCAGTTTTGTCGTCTCGCAGCCGTGACATACCTGGGCTAATCATCTGTCACCCTCCGCCCCGCTCAGCAATTAGAACGGCGGGGAAACAGTAACTGTTCCCTCCAGTGTCCCGTCTGACTCTGCCTCGCCTCCTGCAGCTTGTTAAATCCAAATTTTACGCATTAAGCTGATGCCTTTTACCCACAGAGACTTACAATAAGTAACAACAAAAAGATACGTCGGCATCGGTGAATGTCTGTCAGGTCACTGGTACACACGGTGAAAGGAAGTTTGATATATTCCTTCGCGTCTGGTGCTGTGAAATGGAAATAGGTGGATTTTCTTGTGTTTTTCATGCAGTGCTGGAATACGAGAGAGGAATGAAATGGTTGTTTATATTTACATGTGCGTGTAAACACAAACTTTAGCTCGTGAATACTGTGTATGGGACCTTTTCCAACCAGTAGACGGATGTGAAAACGTTGTGTTGGGTGTGATAAAATGTCATATCCATTATTATTTATTTCGGGAACCTCATTGTTCGGGAACCTCATTCTGCAGAGAATAAAAGTTTACGATTTTTCCGACTTGAACCACAACAGCCAGTGCGAGAGCGAAGCAGCTCACTGTGCTGCCAAGCAACGACAAACATTCATGCTTCTGTTGACAGATATTATAACAGTCATTTAAATCTCACCTGAAAATAATAACGGTTTTCTCAGCCAGACTCGTTTCGCCTTCTGCTTTTGATCGTCGCCATTAGAGGAAGTTATCGCTCCACGCCAATCTCCATTTTGTCCACATCATGAGGAACATGTGTTGGTGCGTCACTGTCTCTGGAGCAAAAATCTTAATTATATCTTGTAGTGTGTGATGCGCCAAATATCTGCGATGATTCTCCTCATGCTCATGACTCGACTTTGTTTAAAAATTGGTTAGATTTTTAAAACTCCTGTCGTCTGAGCGGTATCAGGGAGCTAATGTCCTTTTCAGAGGACTCGAGCTCCATTTAGCTCCCAAGTAATTCGAACCATGTCTGAACTCAAAGGCCCTAAAAGACTCAAAGGTTTATACGGATCAACAATAAGCATCTAACAGACGTTTTGATTCAAAACGTCCCTTTGTGAGTCACTATGGGAACACAGTGTGGTTTTCAGACCTTATTCTGCTTCCTGTAACATAAAGTGACTCATTCCCAGCCCATAGTGATTATATTCTGTTCATCCCTCTCTGTCTCGCTCCCTCTTCTTCCTACTCACTTCCCCCTTTCATCTGACCCAAGAGTTCATCTCCTGTGTCGGTGCGAGAGCTGAGGTGAATTGATTCTGGGATGTATTTTCATGTCCAGGCCTTGACTTTTTAGCCAGAGGGGCAGAAATTCCACTTTTTTTTTTTTATATACACTTCTTCATGTGAGGTGAAACATGGCTGCCAGAGTCTCATTAGATTTGCAACCACAAAAAAAGTGTTCCTCCACTTTTATTTCCTTTTTTATGGAACACTCAGGCCTGACTCTTCTGAAAGGGCGAAGAAAAAAAACATTAGTGAAATAAAAATCAATCAGCTCCAACCCACCACCCCCCCGCTCCGTTCCCCTCCACCCTATTAGATATTCACCCCCCATTCAGGCAAGCTTCGATCGCCTCAGAATTTTCTGAAGTGTGTAGTCCAATTCATTTCTGAATGTCTCGGAAAATTATGGTTCACATTCCTCAAGACCGCTCCCGGATCTCATAGAGAGAAAAGTGGAGCGAGAGATGGAGGGAGGCAGAGACGGCGGAGGATAAAGACAGAAAAGAACACAGAGAGACATATTGGCATGTCAACAGTCGAATCGCATGACGGGCACGTCTGAATGATACCGACTGCCAACTTATTACAGAGAGCACACGAGAGCTGTGACCACAGCTGAGGGAGAAACAGTGCAGCCCACTCACGCGCTCACAATAGGACTGAGGAGAACAGCAAAGCCTTTGGAAACAAACAGTAGCTATGACAAATTGCAACCTCCTCCAAATTGGTTGTTTTACACCACATTTTGCTGCATGCACGTTGCTAGATTAGCAATAAAAGGCGAGGCTTCAAGGAAAGCCTGTTAAGTAGAGCGGACTGCTTATGGTGCACCTGATCTGTTCTCCACTGGAACCATTGCATCTGTGGACGGAGGAGTTGTACTCAACCAGTCACAGTCTTTACATCAGACTACAACACGAGTTTCGATACATTTTCGCTTAATTGCCCAGCCTTAAAATATAATATATAGTAGAGTAGTATTTTTTTGCCTTACAAGTACAATTGTTTTTCAGCACATCACTGTATCTCAGCAGAAAATGCAAATTTAAATTAAATTAATTATGAAGAATCTGGAAATCCATTTCTTCTGCGAGGGCTCATTATGAACTGTTACACAAAAAGTGGATTAGAGGGGTGAGAGCTGAGAATTAGTTTTTTTTTTGCTCCAGTGATTTAAAATTCTCTCGTTCTGTTAATCTAGACACAGAAACAGAGAATCTGTGCACTGTGATCCTCTGAGGCACAAAAGGTCTCGGCGTTGATTGCCCGACCTTGATTTGCCTTTAACTCTCCACAGCTCACTTGTGAACTGTGCAGTAAATGCAGTGAAGTGCTCGTATCCACAGTGAAGCGCAATTTGAATTTAATAGAAGCTCGGTGACCTTTCGCCGAACTCGCGGTGAACATTTTTTTAGTAATAACCGGACCCACCTTTGTAACCACATTTAAATAATTTCCGTTTTGCTCCACTTCTGCACTTGCTTCGTCCTTAAGTGGAGTTTAAGGACGAAGCAGAGGCCCCAGAGCACCTCATCTAATCCAGTCACATCAGAAAACAGATGTGGGAAAAAAGACATGATGAGAAGAGAGAGAGAGGGAGGGAGGGAGGGAGGGAGCAAAATGACGAGCAGGAGGGAGGAGGGTTTCTGTCAAATGCTCAGCCATCTCCAAACATGTCAGAAATAGAGAGCAGACTGGGAGGGAGATGGCTGGCAGAGAGGCAATCAATAAACTCTCACATTTCATACTGCAGCGCGTGTGTGTGTCCCTGCTGTGAGTATTTATGTGTGTTTTTTTGTATCAACTTTCGAAGGCGGCTCGTTGTAAGCAATTCCACCAGACTGATGAGACAAACTGTCACATTACCACAGACTTTACCTTACACTTCTTCTCTTTTTCTTTTTTTTTTAACCCTTTACACGTATTCAAACCTCTGGAGCGACACGGCATCGGTGCAAATGTGACATATGTTCTGCAATGCTTCCACGCATCTCTTGTAGAGATCACAGCCGTGTGAATAGAAACAGATTGTCCTCTCCGAAAAAATAAGTGGCGAGTTCAGTCCGGGCTAATTTGCTGAGCACATGGCCGTATTCCCTGCTTCCTGCGCTACCATAAACTGAACTGGTACTGGAGTAAAAATTTAAGTATTCGACAAGTACCTGTCATTAGCCCGTTCATCTTCACAGTGGACTCTGCAGAAAGAGGCTCCTGATGATAAATCAGGAACACGCTGCACCTCGACGTGAGCCGGAGTCGCTCAGGGCTCGACACAGTCTCGTGGTCGCACCGTCACATTAAAGACAATTAGTAGCTGCAGCCTAAAAAGTGAATGATTGTAACTGATCTGCTCTGTCCTCACTGGGTCTTTAATGACGCAGTTACCATCACTTGTCCTGTGTGATTGATTGCAGTTGATCGATGACCTTGACTTTACTCTGTCCTCTCTCCCTTTTTCCTCTCCTCTCTTCCTCCTCCTCCTCCTCTTCCAGGCCTGTAGATTCTGCTGAAACCTCTCGTAGTCCTTTTCGCAACACTGAAAAGCAACGACTGTCTCCCCCTTGCAACCCAGGCTTAGGAGAGAAGAAGAAGAAGATGATGATGATGATGATGATGATGATGATGATGATGATGATGAAAAAGAAGAAGAAGAAGCGAGAAGACGTCTTCTCACCACGACAAATCAAACAAGAAAATACACACAATCCCCCTCCGGCACGATCGCCAAACAAAACACTGCTCTGTGTTTCACTGTCTCACTTCATCCTCCCGCCACTCTCATGTGCTTCTCTTCATCTTTTCTTTTCTTTTTGCATCCGTCATGGCCCACGTCAGTCTCGTCTCCCCTCATCTCTTCTTTTTTTTTTTTACTCTATTTTGACGTTTACTGTCTCTCCTCTCTTCAACTTCTCCGCCCGGCATTGATTATTCCCTTTCGAACGCACCATTACACTGGCAGACGAGCACTGGGTGTCGGCAGCGTTCATTGCAACATCCCACCTCCGTAGGAGATACTTGAAACAACGTGTATATTGATATTGTAACGAAACAAAAGCTGTAAATCTGTCTCATGTTCAAAACACACATTTTTTTCTGAATCTTCTTCCCCCATTTCCAGCTTTCTTTTTTCTCCTCCTTCCCTCTTTTTCTCATCATAACTACCTCTCTTTCCCTGCCCCATCGCTCACTTCACCCCCCCCCCTCCATCTGCCTCTCCGTCCCCCCCGTCCCCCCCCGTCTCCCTATCGACTGCTCTCTGTCTCTCGGTGGGCCAGGAAAACACTGCGGAGGCTGAGCTACCGTCCTGGTCGGGGAAGAGCATCGACTTTTTGATGTGTTCTTTTCTTCTCTCGTCACAGACTGTGTTTGATCTCGTTTCCCTCTTTAAGTGGAAAGAACAGAGTCTGTTTTCTTTGTCTGCAGTGGTTGTGGTCTTTTAGGACAAGGTGGTAGCCATAAGCCTTCAAAAGTCTGAAACTCTCCGGAGTCGTTTCTTCGATTTGCTTCTGTTTTTATTGCATTAGTTGTCATGGAGTTGAAAACAGTATATCTTTATAGTAACGGTGTAAACCCCCCCCCCAAAAAAAATTACTATTATATAAATATTTTATTTTTTACCATTGTATAAATATACAGTAATGATTAACTTATGTACTTTGATTGCAAGTTCTTTGGTCACCCACACGGTTAGTAAATAAAAAAAGAAGAACCCTTTTCTGTGGATTTTAGGCAATATTTCTAATGCTATTGATGTGTTGACTATTTTACTGTAACATGTTCTATTTTTCTTATGTTTGATTGTTTTTTTTACTTTTAAAACCTGTGATTATTTGAGTCTGTTTTTCGATGACTTCCACGTGTTTTAGGTTTCGATTTCTGTCTCCCATCGGTTCTGCCCTCTCCTGTTCTCGCTCTATCGCTCATCACCAGTCACGAGAAGATGTGTAAGAAGAAAACAAAAGGCCGTGGTTTCGGTGGATAGTCTCGCTTTTTTCTCTAGCGCTCATGTGGAAGGCCACCTTAAAGAAAAATTGACATTTTGAATGAGTTACGTCTGTCTTTTGCACTAATTTAATAAAGCCGTTACTGAAAATTCCCACAGTGCTGGTTTGCAGATTGTGTTTCCTGAAGTTGCCTTCATAGAAGTTGTACAGACATTAGTTACCACGGGAAAACGTTGTTTAAATATGAACAAGTCAGGTCTAATAGTCACTTACAGTCATAGTTTAACACATGTGCCTCAACTTAAATAAGAGGATTGATAGCTTTTCATATTTGTCTGTCAAACGTGGATTTACAGCTTAGAAAAGGTTTGTTTAGCCCAGTGTAACTATTAGCAACACACAAACCTCTGTAATCATATTTTTAATAATACATGTTAATAAAGGGCCTTTCAGATGTTGCATCTCAAAATGTGAAAAACACCATCTTTGATTTTGTCAGCCTTTTAATCCTACATGGTGGTGAGGTTGCACCTGCCGTCACCAAGCCACCAAAACCCCAATCAGTGGCCTAAGTGAAGTCGTAGCAGCACCATGAATCACTCTGCTTGTTCCAGATTCAGAGAGTTCAACTCAAACTGATCCAGAAGCTTTGTTTCAGACCATCAGAGGGATAAAGGTTATTTTCAGCGAAGACCTTCCTCTGAGAAAAGACTCATAAAACGAGACCTCCTGCCGTGAAACCATCTCCTCCTAATTAAGAGCCGTGCATTTTTCTGCTGTAATCAGCAGTCACGTGATGTTTGATAGGTTTGAAAAAGTTTTTTAAATCTTTTTTTTGTACCATGGACACGCACAACAAAACAGGCCCATTGCCCTGAATGTGAACCTGAATGGTTTCACTTTCACTTGTGAGAACATCACTGTTGAAAGTGATGAATTAATGAGAGCGTTAAACACATCTGGATCCTTCAGGCAGCGTTAGAGGTGCTGATGAAGGATTTTTGTCAGGTTTACCAGTTTTCACTTGTCAGACATGAGAGTGGCGTCAATCTTCTCATCTGTTAATCAGCGTGAAAGCAAATCGGCATATTTAACAAAGTATGACTTTCACTGACAGAGAAAAAGAAACATCTGGAGGCTGGTTTGGTCGACCAGCTTATAGTTAGATGTTACATTCAAGTAACTCTATTGGTTGTGATGTTTAAAGTCTGGTCATTTAGCAATTTAACAAACGCATCTGTGTTTCTTCTTCTTGTATTTTCAGTTGGTGACACTGAACTTTCTTCTTTTAAAGGTGCACTTATCATTTTTTTTATATTGATAATATATGAAATGATTATCCAATTAGAAAAGTTCCTCCTGATACCTGAGATTTAGAGAAGTAAAACCTTTCCTGCTTGTGTGGCACCAGAATCTGGATTATTATCAAAATAACTGAATATTTAACACAATCCAATTTATAAATATAGTATGTTTTTTTAAATTACGAAACCTCCAACAGAGACAATATTCTGCAATAATAAGCTGAGCACCCCGGGGGTGCAGTTATCTCTCTTATGGATTTTAAAGGCCAGTCACGTAAACCATGTTTGTGTTGTGTTTTTAAGGAAATCAATAACAACACTGATTCTAAAATCCCTTTTAGCCTCCGTGAAGCCAGGGGAGAGACACTGAGACTGGGGCAGATGTGATGAGAGGAGTAGATGCTCCTCTTTATAGGTGAAGGATGGAAGAGATGGAGGCTGTGATAATAGAATTTCGTGAGCTGCAGAAAGAACAGACACTCAAGCTTTCAAGTTTTATTGGAATTATAGTTAAACTGTATACATAGTATAGTATAGTATTGTTTGGTTATAGTATAGGATTGTATACTTATATTCAGGGTAAGTAGGAGTGAATATAAACAATAAGGTTTTTAGGATGTAAAAGGGACAAATCCAGACAGACGTTAACATTATGTTTTATCGACACAATGTTGTCAGGTTATTGTGTTGGTTTCAACTGGCTGCAACAACTGACTTTTATCTATAACAAACAAGCAGGCAGCTTGGAGAGGCACACACCATCACTTTTATTACTATCGTCAAAACTAGAGTGGGAGCAGAGCCTTGATTTACTAAAGGTTCCTTCAGCTGATCATTGAGAACCATCAGAAACAATCCCAGGAGGAGCAGAGATAGAAGAGAAATTAGACTCAAGTAGGATGTAGTACGTGTGTACACACACAAATACCAGGCAATCTGACCACATGCAAAACAATTCCTGTGTATAAATGTTAAAGATACTTGTGATATTCATGGATACACATGGATCAGGGTTGGTTTTTTCTTTCCAGGGTCTCCAGGGCCTCACAGATTCTCAAATGTATACTGCGTATATGTGCAGGTGGAAAACTGGGTCACATGGGCTTTGAGTGAATTCATGAATAAACACTGGTATCACATTGCTACTCTGTATTTTGTGATACACATGGCACAGGTATCCAGGCATCAGGATTGAAAAATTGGGTGAATTCCTTCTGCAAACCAAACACGGGCTGGATTCTCATGAGGAAATGATGGGTTTCGGTTTACACTACACCTTCAACGATACACAACATCACAGCAGTTTGTAGTTTGTGTGATCCTCTGACATCCTTTTGCAGCACTATCTAAAGCATTGGCACATATTTCCACACATTCCTCATTTCAGGCTCAACCGATTCATGTGTCATGTTTGATGCTTATGTTTCATGTCAGATGCTCAAAAAAGTAAAGAGCAGCTCGGAGAAATATTCTCTGTGACACAAGATATGACAGCGGAGGACACGGTGACATCTGAGAGGAAAGGACGGACGGCAGGTTCAATGCATACAAAATGGCTACGAAGCTGAAAAACACATTTTATGGGTTTCCAAATGTAGGAGGCAAAGTGGAAAGGTGTGGCGGCTCGTCCTCTGTCGCTCTGCGGCGCCAAAACAAATCCATCCATGGGTTGAGCATTTTAATTTTGCTTCTTAATTAGAAGTGGTTGCTTAATAGCTCAGCCAGCGAGGAGGATCTCCTCCTCAGAGCAATAACCCACAACTTTAATTATGGAAATGCCAACAGCAACCATACTATCCAATAATAATAGTACTAATATCCTCTATCCACCATCTCCCACTTAGCCATTCAGACTCATTTATTCCCTCCTAGATGATCATTTAGCACCTATTAACCCAAGATCCTCATCTGTAATGACCACTCAATTATCATTTTCACTCTCATTCTACTTAGGCTTAGCAAGGTTAAGTAACACCCTGAACCTGTGACAAACGTGGAATGGGCCATTGGCAGATATTGGCGGTGATTACAGGAGCAATATATCCAACCAGGCCTGTAGGGGCTCTTTATTCTCCCCTCAAAACATCAACTGTGTTTTTCTCCTCCCATTCATCACCCTGATTACATCACTTAGCTCGATATGCTGACGATGTCGCCCTTATCCTGACCATCAGCCAGGGGCTTCATCCTTCAGAGGACGTGGTCTATGAAGACCAGCTCCTGCGTGGACCTCTTAGATCATGAACGCTTAGCCGAAGTGAGACGCCGTGGTCTACAGATGATTTCTGTGATCAAAGTCACCAGCTCGATCAGCACCTAATTACCGTTGCCTAGCAACAGAGCTGAAATTGGACACACCGAGAAAGTTTTGATGCTCCTTGTTTTGTTTTTTTAACACGTGTTCTACCGTTAGCTGATCGGTTGAGTTGAAGCGTGATACTCAAGCATTAGACGTCTCTTTACTCTTATGTATTATCGTTTTTTTAAAAACGGGTTATCACTGAAACCCAATGAATCCTGGGATACGTTGGGCAGGGAAGGAACCACATGTTGGAGCCCTCGTTTCTACAAGATGGAGGGACGCATTGTTACGCGGCCGTGAAGCAATCAGTCTTTAAATGCACCTTCCGAAGAATGCAGCCCCCCCCCAACAGTTCCTGGTCAGTGCCGCTGAATTGATTTGTATCGAGATAAAACAAACTGGAAACAACTTTTCTACAATCAACTCTACATCTAATCAGTCTTGTAAATATGCCTCAGATCTGTTCTTTAAATATAATCCTGTATTAACCAACACGGACACAGCAGGGATCCCCTTCTCCAGGGCACGGATATTCATGTCAAGCTGGTGCCACACGCTCGAGATGAAACAGGCGAACAGCGAGAAGGAGCCGACATCGACCTTGATCAGCGCTGAGGCAAGTGTTCCTTCCTCCAGCTTGTGTCTGGGTTGTGTTTTGATTAACACTGCAATAAAAAGGATGGTTTCTTCTTTATTCAGAAGGTTTATTTTTCTTACATTGAGGGGAACGTCTATACATGGAGCAGAGACGTTAGAAGAAAGAGACAAAGCACCTGGAAGAATCCTGGAAAGTCCACAACAGAAACAGGTTTAAAATCCCAGTGAATGACCGGGTTTAATGGTATTTCCCAGAATGTTCAGCTATTGTTTTGGAAGGTCTAGAGGTTTTTATTCTTTGTGGTTCTTGAATATTCATCTTGTGCTAAACACTAACAAATAGAAAAGGTAGATATTTGCCTCATTAGGCCTCCATCACATTCAATGTGCACAGCTAATGTGCTGTAAATATTGCCTCTAATAGTCCAACATCAAGTTTAGAATAGAAGAACATTAAATATATGTAATAATAATGAAATAATTGATTATAGAACAAAACTTAATCCTAAAATAATATTAGACAACTTAGTTAGCAACAGAAACTATATAAATATTATAATGTTTATCATAATACAAGCATAAACTAATTATAAAAAGGAAGTTTACATTCACTATGCTTACAGTAGGAAATCCATGAGATACTATACTGTTAATGTTGAATATATTTCATTTGGTGAAAGAATATACAGTAACAACAAGGTGCTGTTGGATGTTAACAAAAGATTGATATATATATATATATATTTAAATGTACTATTTGTGTATGTATATATATAGTGTTGAAAGCTGCTGTCAGTCAGTATCTGTGTTTAGCAGGGTCAACATGCGGTCAGCACACAAAACACTACGAAGTCTCTTTCTAACCTTCTACTCTTCTCAGTTTGTTGTATATATATATATATATGCATCATATATAATATATTTCAAGGTCGCTAAGACGCCGCTCTCTAATTTCCTCTGTTGTCTTACGCACAGAAAGGTGTTAAACAGGACGCCGTGATTTTGCAAACGAGGCAGCAGACGATAAATGGAGGTTGTGGATGTCAGTGTACGACGCCAACAACACAGCATCTGCCTTCATGTGATAGTGCATCATTTATTACGAGCTGAATTAAAAAACAGAGGCCCTATGAATAAGAAGTGAATTCATAAATAACCCCCCCCCCCACACACACACACACACCTTGTGTAAACTCCTATAAGGAAGATTCCAATGTGTACTAACCACTGACAAACTAAGGTCACACTGAGAGTATTCAGATTTTCTATTCTTCTCAAGTGCTGTGTTTTATGTAAAACAGCTAAAGTTCATTTGTTTTGTTGCATCTTTTTTTTTTTTTAATGGCTTTCAGGCATTTAAATAGTTTGCTTTGCAGGGCTAATAATGTGGAGCCTCAGAGGATTTACCATTAAGCTACTTTACAATGTTAGGATTTAGGGAGCTTTGGCTACATCGCATACGAGCCGTAATGCCAGTTCCTCAGGGATCCATTTCAGGCCCGGTGGTCTTTTGAAATTACATGTTGATTAAAGTTTAAATCATATTAGTGTTGTGCTGCGCCCTGAGATGTGTCTGCTCGGCAGGTTGGTTAACGTCACAGCCTGAGACTCCGCTGTGCAAACAAAGGAGTGAGGAGTGAGCGGCCGTTGGTCTCCTGAACGCGGCACATCTGTCTGTGAATTCGAACGCACGGTACAGTGTATGATGCTGTTCAGCAGCCCCGAGGGGAAACTGAGTACAGAACTAGCCATGAAATCAACCAGGAATACAACCGAGATGATTTACTGGTGTTGTACACAGAGTCAACACAAGGATTCCATTTAATATGATGCACATCAAGCTGACCTTTGACTGTTTTTACATCGCAAAAACATATCTGTGTGTGTGTGTGGAGATACCGTGTTAAACTGCTCAATGTAAACATGCACTTCACACACATATCACCCTCTGTGGGGCGAGCCTGTGTTGGTGCAGCTGAAGTACAGCTTTATCACGTCGTCCTCACCAAACCAGGTGGCAGAAGGGAGGTATCAGCGCTCCCCGAGTACCAATTTGTTTTCACTGTTGGGCTCATTCTGCCTCTCTGCGGTTGGACGCCTGTGATTTCCCCCCTGATAACTGTGAGGAGCAGCGGACGGCCTCAGCACATTCCCTCGCTGGATAGATTTACACTCTATGGGTGGCCGCGGGAATACGAAAGAGGGAGATGTACGTGCAAATTTATGGACTTTCATTAGCACCGATGCAACACGAATAATTTAATAAATAAATAACAAGGAACGCAGGACTTCTGTGCCAGCGAAGACTTCACCACGCGGCATCTCTGATCGACATCCTGTCTCCCGAGTGTCTGTCCCTCGGCTTGTACGTTCATATGTACACTTTATGTTACTATCCACAAACGTAGCTCTCTCATTATGGTTATGTTTTCATCTGCATTTGTTATTACACAAAAACTACTGGATGGATTTACCACAAAACTTGGTTGGAAGGATGTGTTATCGGTCAGATAAGAGCCGGATTTCGCAGATTCAGATCAGTGAGAGGATGTAGAATGTTTTTGTTTTAACTTTTGACATTTAGTTTTTGGGATTTGCAATTTTCAACATATTTGTTGAATTGCCAGAGAACTATGTGTGAGTCTTCAGAGGTATAAATGAGTCATATTTCGTTCTGATCCAACTAAAAATCTGAATCTTGTGGATTTAATTGTGGTTTCATGAGGGCGGAGGCTTTTTCCAGCTGCTATATGGTCACAGATTGGGCTATAAATGTGTAACTACCACCAATGTAGCTGAACAACGTAATGCGACCTTAGCTATGGGGCTAATTTTGATTTAAGGGCACTGTTGGGCCTTGGCGGAGGTAATTACTGAGTGCAATCTTAGTTTGAGAAAATCAAATCCTCTGAATGTAAAAAAAAAAAAGCACAGTGGTAACAATACACATGTACTTTCAATTTCTATAGCAAAATGACAAGCGAAACGTATTGTGTAAACAGGAAACCTGACAGCGTAGTGAGAGTCGACTGAAGGATTCATTCATGATGTGATTGCAGCATTTTAAAATTCTCAGTACGAGCGACATTTCACCGACCTGCTCTGTGCTCGTAAGTCTGCAGATCATCGAACAGAATTAGCTCCGTTTACAGAGGATTTACAGTAATGTTTAAAAAAGAAAAAAAAAGTCAATTTGCATTACAATTAAAGGAATCTGCTCGCAGATTAATGGCACCCAGGGATGAATCTCCTCTCTGATTAGCTGTAAAATCACTACGGTGGGAAATTACAAAATAAAGTCCTTGCATTACACTTGTGGATTATTAGGTGTGACAGACATAAAGTGAGGAGACCTGAAATCACTGGTTCATCAGTCTGACTGTTTAAAAATAGATAAATTTGGAAGCAAACCTTGGTCCCCTGTGTTGAAGTCAGACATTTTGCTGAATCATTAAGTCACTTCAACGTTTTTGCAGGTAGTTTTAGGTCGTTTGCTGAAATGACTGAGGCTGCAGGCGAAATCGTTTTTACCGAGGAAGGATCCTAACAGAGTGAAATGACCCTGAGGTTTATTAGTGGCAGACATGGTGGGGAGCTGGTCGATGTTTCCTTTCTCACATCTTCATGAAGGGAGAGAAGATCCTTCAGCCTTTTTTCTGAGTTCTTTCAAATTCTCCTCCACGTCTGTGCTTGACGTTCATGCTACTAATCCGTGCTGTGTCACTACGAAACGGTTAAGGTCAGAAAAAGATGATGATTATGATAGTTAAAGGTGTGATGATGGCTACGCAACAAACACTAACTCAGCCTTTGTTCTCCTGCTCCTCCACAACATGCATCCACCACCTCCTCCTCTCGCTTTTAGCTTTGTTACTCATAGCACAACGCTGGCAATGGATGTAACTAATGAGGAGTAGAATCATCACTTGACATATTATTGTCATTGAGTTATATTTCTAATAATTACATGTATACAAGTATTTAGTGAAACCAATGTCTAATATGACGAGTCTAGAGGATGTTGAGACCTTGAAACCTACAGATTGAGGCAAATTGTGATTTGTAATTTAATAATGTAAATAAAATTGGATTGATTGGTATTTCGTAATGATTATATGCTCATTGGGTAAATCTGTAAAACATTTACTGCCGTGTGTGGCACCTAAAATTAGGTTTAGACAATTAAAATCACTGTCTGTCTGTGGTAATTGTTAAATTGTTTTTTTTGTTTAATAACAAAACCTCAACCCTCCTTCTCATTTGCATCGCATTGGCACTGATCATTGACCACTAAGCATATTTCATTCTCTGGTAATAACTGCGATTGGAAATAGTAGGAGTCAGGTTTTCTTTCTGTGTCTTTCTGTTTCTAGTACTCGGGGATAAAATAGTGATTTACGACGTGTTACATTCTGTATTTGCCATAATTCAGGCTTCTGCCTCTTCGTCGCAACTCTCGGTAACATCACTATTTTATGTCTGACAGCAGAAGCACAAACACACTGTGTGATCGTGTATTGACTTGATATTGACAAACTGAATAAGTGATGACAGCGGGGGCCCGAGGAGACGGACTGTTGTCTTGTGAACATCACTCCTACACGGCAGCGTTCAGCAACGCCTGGGAACTCTGCCCCCGATAAGACCAGTGCGAAGTAATACTCCACTGACAGTCCTGCTTTCACAGAGAAAATTGTGAAGGTATTTGTTGTAAATTATTTATTTTTCTACAGTTATTTAGACAATAGATTGAAGATGTTGTGGTGGATTGTAAAATGTACTTTTCTGTTGTAGTGGTATAACTACTGCTTATGTTGAAAATTAACCTTGACAAGACTGAACTACTTTTCCTTCCAAGGAAAGACTCTCCCACCCACGACCTGACTATTCACTTTGACAACTCCGTGTTAACCCCCACTCAGACTGCTAGGAACCTGGGTGTGACACTCGACAGCCAACTCTCCCTTACTGCCAACATTACTGTAACAACACGTTCCTGTAGATTCATGCTGCACAACATCAGGAGAATACTCCCCCTTCTCACTCAGAAGGCGGCGCAGGTTCTGGTCCAGGCCCGGGTCATCTCACGCCTAGACTATTGTAACTCCCTCCTGGCAGGTCTACCTGCTAGTGCCATCCGACCTCTGCAGCTCATCCAGAAAGCAGCAGCTCGACTGGTCTTTAACCTAAATTCACTCACACTACTCCGCTCCCTTCACTGGTTACCGGTGGCTGCCCGCATCCGTTTCAAAACATTAGTACTTGCGTACCGTGCTGCGAACGGGACGTGGTCAAATGTTACACCCCAGCCCGTTCACTCCGCTCTGCTTCGGCCAATCGGCTTGTTGCTCCCTCACTGGGAGCGAAACACTCATCAAAATCACAACTGTTTGCTGTCCTGGCTCCTAAATGGTGGAATGATCTCCCCATTGACATCCGGATATCAGAAAGTTTACACATCTTCCGCTGCAAACTAAAAACACACCTCTTCCGACTATACCTTGAATAACATTTTTAAACTAACAATTTAGTAGCACTTAAATGGCACTTACTTGTAGCACTTTGTAGTTTTGCTTTTTTGAAGAAATTGTACTTTCTTGATTCTTGTTGTTCTGGGTTTGTACCCTCATGGTTGATGCACTTATTGTAAGTCGCTTTGGATAAAAGCGTCAGCTAAATGAAATGTAATGTAATGTAATGTTGTACCTGCTGATTTTAACCTTGATTTTATTTTGTAACTTTTCTTGTTTTACATCACCTAATCCAATTTTGAAGGTTTGGTTTTACTTTGAAAATTCAAGTGTTTATGTATGATGTAAGGTGCAATGTATTTTTTATTATTTATTATTACTTACCAAGATAATGACTGAGTGATGTATAGATTCAAAATGCTATGTTACATTTCTCTTTGACACGTATGAGGGTAAACGTCGACTGTAAGGTTTCACACAAAGGGGGAATTTTGTAGCTGCCGGTTTACAATTATAGGCTGCATCCAGTTGTTTTTTTTGAATTTGTCGTGTTCCCCATACAATGGCTCTCAAATGAATTCCCCGCGTTGTGTGATTAGGGCAATTTACCGCTCATTCAGAAGTCGGTGATTTCCTTGGTGACGGGGCCGATGTCTCACACACACTGTGTCCGCTCCCTCGCACTTTGCTCTGGTCCAATCAGCTCCTGTATTGACTTCGTGGACCAGTGAATCGAGTTCCCACAGAGGCAGTGAATGCGAACGTTGTGGCAGTAATTTAGAAATGGGCCGTGGTGCCTCAATCAAATCAGCAAATTCTAAAGAAAAACAGCAGGGTTAGGAATTACAGCATTTTATACATTTGTCATCACCGGGACTCCTATGGTTTGTGAACTCTAGGTAAAAGCTGTTCAAGTCACATTCATCCAATCAGACGGAGCTTTGCAGAAAAAAAGTTCCAGGTCAAACACCTTATAGGGTTTTAGTCTGTAGAATTGTGCTATATACAGATATAAACCTCTGAGTAACATCTTTGCTTTTAATTAACTCAGCTCGGATTAACGAGTCTCATGTCAGTCTACACAAACCCTGTAGCAACACACACCCCTGTGTTGACTGGCGGAGAAGCTGTTGTCAGTGTGAACCCTCTGAAGTGTGGGTCAAGTAAAAGATTACTCAGGCCAACTGCTGAAGGCCGCCGCAGCGTATTGAGTTAAGAACTTAAGACAAACACAGACTAGCAATTGGAAAATGTACTTTGCACCCACTAATTACAACTATTTTTCCAAGCCAATCTTGCATCACCTCGGGGGCTTCGCCAGCAAACCTCTGCTCGTTAATTCCTGAATTTGATTTGACACAAGCAGCCCTGAAGTTGAGGCTGAGGATTTGGGAGACCATTTTAAAGGTTGTGTGTCAGCAAAGTGGTTAGCTAAGCTACTTATCGCATTATACAGAGTTATTGTCGTGTTTTGCTTGGTTCTGTCTGAGAAGCCTTCATTGCGAGCACTTTGTCGTCTCCCCCTGAAGGAATATATGAGATAAATAAGAAAAAAGACACAAAAACAAGAGGACAAAAAGAGATAATTCCTTGATTCCTTGGCAATGTGGTGAAAGCAAATTGCAAGAAGCTCAAAGGAAAGATTAAGCTTTGCTTCTTTTTTAACGGACTGTGGAATAAAAGTTAAAAACCACCACAGCCGTGCCAACACAGTATTCATCAAGGTCACATTGACAGAGTTTTAACGTGTCGTTTCCCTGTTTTTAATTCCTGTCAAAAATGACTAAACCATCTTTTTTTATTCTCATCAATATTGACTGAAACACAAATCTCCTTTTTTGAGTCCGTCAGGTACAGAGAAGAGTTTTGTTGGTTGTTTGTGATTAAGTTGAGAATATAAATAATGCTCTGCCAGTTCTTAAGCAAGTCTTCCAGACAAAATAGGCAGTTGTCAGGAGCCTCACATCTAATTCACTTTCCTATTGAAAACACAGCAGGTTCGAATACTGTCAAACTGTCACCAGAGAAAAATCACTTGGAGACGGCAGAATATTCTGTAGCCACTTACCTGCAGTCTGTACTGTTCTCTTCTTCTTCTATTCTGTACTAATCCATTGTCTACGTTGTTTATGATCACATGTAAATCTGAATTATTTAGATCAACATAGTTACGGCGCCTCTCTTTGAAGTGACTGTTCACTTTTCTTATTCCAAAAATCAATAAAATTACGTAAAAGACGCAAAGTGACCAAAGAGACGAAAACACAGGGACACAAAACATCTTCGCCCCCTGGTGGCTGGCTGCAGTACAGGTCATATATTACGCCCCCCTCCATGTAAGTAGACTGGACATGAACCTCTTTAGGTTGCTCTTCTCAAACTGATGCTTGTTCAAGTGTTTATTTGAATTCATACGTTTGGTTTTAATTAGACATATGAATAAAATATATAACCCAATGATATAAAATAATCGTATAAAGCTGGCTCAGTCGTCATGATTGACAGCTGAGACTGCTTTGTAATTGGATGTACGTACAGTATATATCTGCAGGACCTCGATGCCATGACTCCATAACACGATTATTACTATTTATTTAAGTATATTTAATTTATTGACCAAACAAAAACATTTTAAATGCAAACACAAAATCTCAAATCTTGCAGCCTCCAACTTACATCACAGGAGCAAGTCGTCCATCTTTATATACGATCTATTGCTCCATTACATCACACTTTTAATGTGACTGTAATTATTAGAGAGCCTGCGAACACATACCGGTGATTCTCTGTTATTCCATCAGATCAAACCTCCGCTCAGGTTGAACTCGGCGGAGCGATGCTGGAATTATTCAAGGCCTTTGAATTGAATCATAATTATCAAAGTAAATGACTCAAATTCTTTGCATCAGCGGACACAAATCAAAATCCAACAAATTTGGACGCGGAGTTAATGGGCCAAACAAAGCTTAAACCAACTGTGTGACCGTGAGTTTATTTGACTTGTGGACTGTGTCACATGTCACTGCACAGACCAATAAACAATCCACATGGAGCTTGTCAACCTGCCGTTATTAGCAGAAATGTTTAACCTTGTTCCACAGGTGAAGTGAGCGACAGATTTTTGTTATACTTACATTTGGTGAAACAGTGAAACATAACACACTGGCTCCGACTGGAAATCAAACTACAATGTGTATCCAGTGGCTTCTGGCAGATTTTGGGGTCTGAATCTTAAAAGCTGTTAAAGCTGTTAACACTTTTAAGCAGCTCAATGAGACGGATACAGTAAATGAGAAATTAATTTTTTCTCCTATTCGTTCATGCCGGGCTCCGGTGACAGCTCAAACAATGTTAACTCTACATAATTGCGTGGATAATTTTATAGCCTATTTTAATTCTGTGTCTGTGCGTGTTAGTGTGTGTGTGTGTGTGTGCACTTCCAACACACATTAACTGTGTGTATTGATCTTGCCAGTGGAAGACACATCACTGTCTCCAACAACGGTGGATCACTCCGGCTCTCTGACACTTCTCCTTCTGGCAATTGCTATATTTAATTACCACTGGATTGTCTCTGGTCTGTGGATCATTACCAACATTACAAACTCCTCTCAGAACCGCACAAAGGAGCTGGACGGCCCAACATCAAAAGAACTGGAGACCAAACCAAAGTTTTACCAAAGTTATTGACACAATCCATCCTGTGCACACACATAAATAAAAGTCAACTAGTAAAGTTTAGGTGCAAACCCCCACCACCATCCCAGACACCTCATACGCACACATGAAGAAGCACACGTAGAAGCATGGGGTCTTTTTAGTGGTTTATTTCTCTTTACATAGCCAATCATAGAATTTAAGTTATCATGAAATTGTCATTGCTGTGGACAAATGTAATCAGCTGTTCTCAGGGGCCCCTTCTCAGCTCAGGGGCCCGAGGCATGCTAGCCTGCTTTTCCTATCCCCTGTTCCAAGGCCCCTGGATCTGGATTAGAAGAAGGTTTACCGACGGGTCAACACAACAGAGGAGTTTCTCACAGGAGACTGCTCCTCACTTCCCGTGTGAAACCAATAGTCACCATTGTTTCCTTTAACTGCAGTCTTAAAGATGGCTGAAGGGCAGCTCAGTGCGGAGCGGTGCAGTTGGATGATAGAGGCCTAAGTATTTCAGCTGATAGCTAATGAGGAGTCCGCCTTTATAGCCTCTCTCTCCCTCTCTCCTCCCGCTGGCCTGCAGTGATAGCACCGCACTACATTCGTCTTCTCACACTCTTACCCCCGATGGCCTTTTCTCTTATTCATTCGTGCACTTCTGCGGAGAGAGAGAAAAAACGGCAGAGACAGAGGGGAAGAGACAAGCGAGCCGGAGAGGGCGATTAGATCGACGTTGGGTCAGTTTAAATGTTCGGTGTAGTTGGGCGAAGGGGGACATAAGTGATAAGAGAGGCAACAGTTTAAAGGGACTCCTCCACTGGCAGATAGTGACTTTAAATATGCAGACACCCGCGGCATACTCTCATCTCGAGTGCAACAAAGAAAAAGGGACTCAGCCAGAGGTTGTGGTCCAATTTACAGATTCTTTGAATAGTGAAAGCATCACATCTAAATCAATGCATTACGCAAATTCAACTCCATCCCTCAGCTTTGTATTTATTTGTGTGGACAGTGGAATAAATTGTGCATTAAGACCTTTTAAACAAAGACAGTCCTGCTTAGAGCATAGTATCGTACTATATTCTACAATAGACAATTAATGAGTTAATGGAAACTGTGCAGGCAGTCGGGGAGCTCTCGGAGGCAAGACAGCTCTGAGGGTGCCAGAGAAGCTATTTGACAGTAATGAGCACAAGGTGAGTGCATCAAAATACAAAAGGAAAGAGTAAGAGATGGGGGAGTCGTGAACAGATGATGTGTTGTTGTGGCTACTCTCCCAGCCTTTTTGGTTGGACCAAAGACTGTAGATAAAGATGGACGCCCTGTTTCCACTTCCTCCCGCTGTGCAAAATGTATGCCAAAGTAGTTGGGATACAAGTTCCGCCATCTTGTGCCAGAGTCTTTATGTAACACTTGAACATACATGAGTGTAAACATAATCACCCTAAAATGACAAGGTAAGGTACTTGACATGTCCTTTGACTTCTTAGTTTTGCCCATGTCCCGTCCACTAACATGGAGCAGGCTGGGTTTAGGACTTCTACTGCAGCCAGACCCCCTGGGGCAATTGAGATGTTCTGTGGTTTGAACTTTAATTTGAAGTTACTCACCTTATGTAACTTTTACTTCCTGTCGTTGTCAGATTTCCATCCAATCTAGTGATTGTCTGTTTCACCCTATGTGTGTCACATGTGTCCAATTACCCGAACTCTCTTCATGTAATTTGTCTTTGTGCTCCATCCTTTCTGGCTTCATTGTCAGTTTGTCTGTTTTGTTCCTGCTCAGTTCTCGACTGTTTCCTCGTGCTTTGGCTCAGTTCATCCTGTTCCTGAGTTTGTACCTGTTTCTGCTGCCTGAGTTTGACAATTGGATTCTCTGAGTTGCTTCTTGTCTGCCAACTTGTCAACAGAGACCGTGAGCCTGATGTTCTTTTCTCCATCAACCTGCCCCGTCTGTTTCCAGGAAACTACCCCAACCTCACACTGATATTAAAGTATCCCAGCAAGTCATGACAGCCAGCATGGATGAGCCAGGACGCTGGAACTGTATGTATTTCACCTATCATTCATTTGATCATCTACACGTGTGATTTTTCCTACGATGACATGTTGAAATCCATTCGTTCCTCATGCCATGTTCATTAGTAGGGAAAGTAATGATGGGGAAAGATTCACATGTTTACACTCGAGGTGGCAGCTGTCAATCTTCTTCTGCTTCTCACTCATTACCGGGTAGTCCAGCTGTCTCAGTCACAACAACACAAAGAGCAGCTACATTTCTTCAAGCAACCACTGTTTGCTCAAAATAACCCATAAATGGCTACTACACAAACCTATAATAACCTTGAGAGACGGTTTAGTGCAGAATTTGTGCTTGTTCAATATAACACCATATTAAATTTCTGCGTTTCTATACCTTCAAAAATGTATTAACATGCTTTTTCTTCCCCAAGTCGAATGTATCAGCACTTAACAAAACGGTGAAAGCCTGAGAGCGAGTGAAACAAGCACCGCATGGAGGATATGCTGCTCTTTCACTCATTTCAATGAGCTGCAGCAGAGATGTCAACGCAGGGAACTCGTGCAAAAAACCTTTTCAGTCAGCAAGACGGAGAACAAAGCAGCTACAGCAATGATAACTTTTCCAGAGTTGTAGAATCCAACATACATTCACATGCACAGTTTTTTAAATGTGCAGCGTTAAGCCTCTGAATGAAATGATTTATTACCCGAGCTACACGACACATAAACACAGAGCCTTAACTAAGACCATTAAGATGCATGAAGGCAGAACACAGTGTTTTTCACCGCAAACAATCCACTCTCTCCTGGAGTTGGCCATGTTGTAATTAGTGTGTGATCACAGCAGAAAGTGGTGCAGCAAAATCATCTGTGTGTACAACAGAAAAAAAGCTCTTGCAACGCGTTAGCATGGCGACCACTCACTTGCATGTTGACATTTGGTGTGATACCTTTTCTAGTTTTTCTCGTATCAAGGTACGTAACTTTTTTGTGGTATAAATGCTGTATGGTTCATTTATGCTCAAATTAGATATGTGTAAAGAAATGTACGGAGCCCTCTGTCCGTACGTATATTTGTGCACGTCTCCTGAAATCGTAGGGATACTGTAAAATCATGTGGGGGGGCAGTGTAACCAATAATTCAAGCAAGACGGCAATAAGACACACAATTATCGCAGGACAGCTGGGAGGAGATTGGAATTAAATGTGAGTTGGGGCGGTAGGGAGGGAAAAGTGGAGCAACATGCAAATCCACAAGCAAGCGGTACATCCACACAACCCCCTCCACGGTCGCCATGTTTGTTTTTGTCAGAAAATCTAAACTCTGTGCTGCCCTCTAGAGGATGAATTGCTTAGCAAGTACAGTGACGGTCGCATCATTTGAACGTGACATATTGCTTTTTTGTACGTAAAGGCAGCGTAAGAGTTTGGCATTACCAAGATGATAAATACAAAAGGCAAAAATAAGATGACAGTAAGTTGTCTGTAGTTTAAAAAAACCTTCAGAGGGTTTTAACCGGGCAGGAAATGGTGCGTCTAAGATGAATCAGGGGAGAGTGTTGTGTTTCCACCACTAACAAGGAATTTACTCGCCTCTGGAGATGGAGCATTATATCAGGGGTTGACTGGGCAAAAAAAAAACGAAACCTCTCACAAAACTAAATTAAACTTGAGGCAAAACAACATTGGCCAAGCCGACAGCCTCTGGTTAGAAAATTAATACAGTGGGCTTCTCCCCCATGGGGATGAAATATCTCATTTAGCAGCCCTTGTCAGGATAGGGGCCAATCAATAGCTACCATGATGTATCCGCGCTGTGACGCTAAGACTGAGGCGAGTAATATGTAATATATGGATTAACATCTTTGTGTCCCAATAGCCCTGCGAGCCCTGGCATTTATCTCTCTGTCTGAACGGCTAGAAAGAGAGTCCAGGGACTTTCTGCTGCCCTATTACCACTTTTATTAAAATCACCTCTGGGATATACAGCTAAGACGCGAGAGAAATCCTCCGCCATCCATCTATTTGTACAGTACTGAGTCTCCCTCTTCCTCCTCCTCTGTCGGTGCCCGTGGCAGCAGCGGGGTGATGGATGACATTACCCAGCAGGGATTGAGCAGGCGGTATGATCATGTAGCAGGTATTAGCATGGAGCCACTCGGTCCCTCCTCTGCCCATCGATTTGGATCTGCTGCCTGACCCTGACCTCCTGAAGGGGCCTTCGAAGTGGAGGAACCGTGTCACGGTGCAAACCCTGGGGATAAACTTTGCCCAGGCCCCGGTCCTCCATCATTTTAATTCATCCCCTGCTGCATCTCCTCCCTCTCTTGCTCTCTTTTAGCCTCCTTTCTTTTAGCCTTTCTACCTTCCTCTTTTACAGTAATTAACAAATATCAATGCAATCGTAAAATAGATTATCCCACCAAATATGCCTGCACTGACTTGTGCTGTCATCATGCAGGTGAGAAAAATAATTCTCTTTCCCAAATTAGTTTCTCCCCTGAGAGGCTTTTCTATGATGTGTTGAATTTTAATAGAAAGCAGGAAAATCATCAGTTTGTTGATAATAGAGATCAGGAAAAAACAAATGTGCTTTTGTTCTATTGTGTGTGTTCATGAGAAATATATCAGGCTCTCTCTGGAGAACGAGACGGAGGTAGTAATAGAAATGGGACCGTTGTGTAGGTGCTTTTTCACACAGACACACACAGACACACAGATATATGTAAAAGCTCCACCACACCGCTGCTGTATTGACTCTGCTCAGCGTTTCTCAGGTGATTAGAGAGTTGGGGATCTCCAGCATCATTTGCCGGCAATATGGTTCCTTTCACTGTTGACAAGCAGAGCTCTGTAATCCACTAATTGTTGAGGTTAAAAAAGAAAAGAAAACAAACTGCATGTGGCAAAACATAATATAATAATAATGCTAATATAATAATAATAGTAATAATAATACACTTTATTTGTATAGCACCTTTCATACAAGAAATGCAGCTCAATACATACAATATAGATACAAATTAAAACATGTTAAAATGTAATTCATATAAGATTTTAAGTAACAGGATATGTTGCATTTAAAAGAAAAGAAAATTAACAAGAAATCATATTAAATAAAAGAAACAAAAATAATAAACACGCAGGAGTGCGGGCAAGTGCAAGATCTAAAGGCTGAAGTAAAGATGAAGTTTTCTTTTAAAGACGTATATGAACTAGCTTCTCTGATATTTAGTGTCGCTCTGTTACACGTCTTTTGAACGTAGTTTACAAAAGCTGCTTCTCTAGACTTGTTGCAGATGAACCCAGTGTCCTAGAGGAGACATAGTTACCTAGAGAATCAGCTGTGTACTGTAACTCTGTTCTAACCCTTCAGAGCCGTGTATGTGAGGCTCAAGTTCAATCAGGAAGATAACTTATTATATCTTCTCCCTATTCTATGTTTTTTTCTGTCTTAAACCAAATCAACTGTCAGCATCTGTCCATTTGAATCAACCTGATTTTGCCAGTGTCCTCTGTCAACCAGTTACTGTGCTGTCTCTTCAGTGAAGATGTGAATTGTGGTTAGGTTAAGGTTAGCGTTGGGCATGAATTGTTCATGGTTAAGGTATTGGTTGCTGCTGTGTTTTCAGTGCATGTCTGAGGGCAGCTTATATTGTTGGAAAACTGTTTTTTAAGACTTTTAAGATTTCATGTCTTATCAGTTTAAGAAGTAAAATCTTAAAAAGACTATTTGATTTGATTTTTAATTTCCATGAACAGATGTGATTCAGAGTCCAGGTTTGTAATCTTTTTTTCAGCATCTTGCTCTGCCACTGACGATATCCTCCTCATATTGAGAGGACATGTGTATAAATAAAGGCTCCTTCCTCTTCTGCAATAATGAGAGTGAAATACAGATTAGATTGTAGAGCTGAAAAAACAATGAAAACAATCTGCAGTCTTAATGTTTTCCCCAGAGATGCACACACACACACACACTGATGAGTGTTAATTCTTACCTGGTGAGAAACTGTGGCACTAAATGTGAGAAATTCACTTCACTTTGTGACTTGTGACACAGTTTATCATTCATCACAGATTCACTCATTTGGATCTGACTCAGGAGAACAATGCAGATATCAAGCAGCAAATTTGATATATGGCAAAAATGAACAATGTTCAGCGACCGACCGTCTCCGATTGGATTTTTTTTTGTGTCTCATCCTTTTTGAATAGAAACAAAGAACACAATTATGAGAAGACAGCGCTCCTTCTTCCAGAAACCGAACACTTCTCATCCCCAACTTTTATTCTATCACACTGAGAATTACTCAGAAAACAGCCATGTAATTGGACCAGTAAGGTGCCAACGGATGATGATTACATTTATTCTGAAGTGATCGGACAAACATAAACAAATAAAAACACTTAATTATAAATTCTGTCAAGGTTGCACATACAACATAAATAACATACATGGATGAAATTGAGGATTATTTATGATATAGACTCATTTCTTCTACAGTTACATGTACAGGTCTTATTTTTTACTATGAACACCAAGGAGGTTTTCATGGCTCTTTGTTTGTTTGTCTGCGTATCTGTCAGCAGAATCAGTCAATAACTACTCAACTGATGTCGATGTAAGACTCGAGAAAGAACCCATTAAGGTTCGGAGTGGATCTGGATAAACAAATCTCCATTTACCTTTAATTGACCGGTCACTTAGCCCAACCCCAAGTTGTGTACTGTTACTATACCCCTGTCTAAAGTTCCAGTCAAACCAGGAGCATATAGCTTGAGATGGATAGAACTTCTTGACTATATGGGTTTTGCTTTTTTGCTTTTGAAATCCCGAAAAGAACGACAGCATCTCCCAAACTCTTCACGTATCAGGTGACTTCAGCCTCAACATGTGGACAAATCCAAGAAACTTAAAACTTTTATTAAACGATGGAATTATGGCTTTGTTATTTTCAAAGGTTTTTCTTCCGCATGCCCACTTTTAGAATCTAATAGTCGGGCATGTTTGAGACCGGCCTTCATCAGGGAGCATCTGTGCATATCCATGCAGCCTAATAACCTCACCAATCTTAATCAATGACACGACAACCACCCGCTGATTGTCTTTGGGTGCGGCGGAGCGCTCGTCCCGGTGTCCGTGTGTTTTTGTCTCTCTCTGACTGACGGGGAGACCCAACAGATGCCGCGGGATCCTTTCACAAAACAAGGGAGAGAGAGAGAGAGAGAGAGGCAATGCTCCCGTGGTCTGATTAGAGCGGCCACGGGGGAGCGCAGCGAGGAGACTTAATTAAAACTCATCAAGATGGAAAACGCGGTGGGGAAAAAAAATGGCATTTTGTGTGGGCTGCTGCCAGCTTCAGGGTTATAGAAGATATGTGCACCTAATCACGGTGTTGGTCGGGTGGGGGCTTCAAGATGAGCCCCGTTGCCATCTGACTAATGTAGATTGAAAAATGATCACAATTAGCATGTGCTGTGGCGCCTGGGTTACAGCCAGATGCAAGGAGTTATGCTGAGGGCCAAAAAAAAACAAAAACAGATCTCTTCTTATTTCCTCCTCTTCTCTCTCATTCCTCCCCCTCTATCTCTCCGCCTGCACGACTCCGTAAGTAAACACGTATTAAGACGTAGAGCACACCTCTGCCACAATGGAGGAGTCTCTTCACCCTTTGCACGTCATTCCATTTCCCCTTTCATCCCGCTCTCGGCCCAGGCATCTAAATGACAGCGCACCACTGCAACGGAGCACATCTCAAACACCCATTAAAAATAATGAGACGGCCATTTTCACTGCCTGTTACTTGAAAAACAATCCATATCACACAGGGGCCCCCTTGCAGTGACTGAGGGTGGGGGGGGGCGTGCGAACGGCAACAATTGCTGAGAGTAGATTTATTTAATAACCTCTTGCTGTCCTTGGTCGTACGGCTGAGCTGCAGTATCTGAAAGACAGAGGACTTCTGCGTACAGTGAACATGTGACTTCGCTCGAACAATACGTCTGACTCGGTCCAGGAAAAAGTGTTTGGCACCGCTTTTTAAATTTTTTGTCATTCTGCAATTATCGATACTGAATGTCGCTGTGTTTGTCACGGCTTCTTTTTTTTGATTCACATTCATAACACGGTGTTTGCATGCATCATGGAAACATATGGTGTTTTTTAATTGCAACAGGACAAATTGCGGCATTAACGCAGCCGAATGAGACTTTCTTGTGGGGCTGTTTTTCAATGATAAGTGAAGCCATGTGTCTTTGTCAGTCTGAAATTACAACGTCTGTCTGCATGCACAGCGCAGCATCACAGTGAGGAAATGTTTACTAATCACCTGCTGGTTCTTCGCCGAATTGAAGGCGTTCGATAAAAGGATTGAAAGACGTCACCCGTCACGATTTCCTCCGCTCTCGATTATGAGGGAGTAAATGTGATTAACATCTTTCTGCGTGTGTCTGATGTGTGTGGAGAGTATGTTATCTGCCCAAGTCTATTAAAAACGTACATTATTTTCATGTGATTGAAGCATTGCTTGCTGAGTTCTGTAATAGAAACCACAGAGAATTTGGATTTAATCCTTATAAGCCTTATCTCACAAACACATTGAAGTAGGATTGAAGGCGCAGTTGCACCTTTTTCCAGAGGCATTGCATTTATTCTTTATGTGCATTTGCCATTGAGATTGATTTATAGTTCATAGTGGGAATTAAACCTTTAATTATTACTTTACTAATAGAAAATGTATTGTGTATGTCTAGCTTTTTAGGTTGCAATGTGGTTTTATTATATACTGTCAACCTACAGTCAATACACAGCAGTGAAATCTGCTGGTCCCTGTGACACTGGAAGTTTCCGCTGCTTTCAGACACCGAACTCTGACTTTTTACCTGGAACTTTCCAGAGGGGCTGTAGGGGAGAACGTCCAAGTCAGTTAGTCCGGGTATTTTCTGGGACTTGTCCTTCCATATCTGGAAGATGTCTGAGCGAGCCTGGCATCGTGCTGTAAAGTGAAATCTGTGACTTCTGCAGAGGGATGTTGAGTCCTGCCTCCTGTGTGCTCTGGTGCCTCCGACTTGCCTGAGCGCTCTGGGCATTTTACTGATGTTATGAATGTGTCCGACCGGCACAATCCTGCTGCTTTCATCATATGAGAAAAGGCAAAATTCCAGAAAATGTCCTGACTCAATTTCCTGCTCATTTTACACGTCTGAAAAGGGCTTTGGTGACGTGACCACTTGTAGGGCTGGTTACTGAACTGCTCCATTAATTTGCAGGCTGGCCCAAACAGTGTCTTTCAGTTACAGCAGCTTCTTCATAGCGTCTCTTTAATTTCTCTCTGCTGTTCTGTGTGGGACTTCAATCCCAGTTCACCACCATTTTGTCCATTAAAAGTTGTTAAAGAGGGAAAATAAAGCTCCACGAGCTAATGGGCTGGCTAATGGTCAACTGGCAAACTCATTAGCTCGTGAGCATAAATCTTTCAGCACTTCAGTCGAACGGTTTCTACTCTGAAACAGGAAGTCAATAACAAGAGATGGTGTGATGGAGCGAATACGTTATCATAGCTTCCTCCATTATGGACTCAAGGTCAATGGCACAGATTCAAGGGTCAAAGTTGAACCCCAATACTTTGGTGTTGGGCGGCATGGTGGTGCACCGCCGCGCCGACTGGGGCCTCTCTGTGTGGTTTGCATGTTCTCCCAGTGTCTGCTGGTTTTCTTCGGTTACACTGGCTTCCTCCCACAGTCCAAACACATGCAGGTTTGGTTAACAGGTGACTCTATTGCATCTAATTTGTCTCCGTATGTTGGCTCTGAGATGGACTGGGGACATTTCCAGGGTGAATCCCACCTCTTACCCAATGGCCCCTTTTATTATGCATTGATAGTAAATGAAGTTCGGTAAAGGATAAAAGAAACGAGAGCTTCGAATCATTCTTACTTTGTTGCCTCAGCACCCGAGGCCAGTTGTAAAGTGGGACTGGTTGTGAGATGGTCTCCACAGAAGGTTAATGAGCGCTGTCAAGAAATAATTTTCATCGTGTACCTCCTTGTAAAACCACAAGTCATTTTCCCATTTCTTTTGAATGGGATAAAACATGTTAATTCGTGAGCTTTAGAGAAGCTGGTGGTAAGTTTTTTGGACAGAACTAGGTGAGCTCCCTCTGCGTACGTGTGTTTCCCCAAAAGTCAAATTATTCCCACTACCGTCAAAACAAGTTTACAAGAAGCATCAATGCACTTTGAGTTGTTTCATAATCTACATGCGAGTCTAAAAGGAAACACGCACAGAGAGGGATCACATGTGATCTCACTCAAGGCTGCATTTTAATAAGAGAGGTTATTTTTTCTGCGGCTGCAAAATTCATGTGAGTAACAACGTCTGCCCCAGAGTTCAAATATACTTAGTGTTAAAGCCCTAGTGTTAAAATATACAAAGTATTAAAGCCCCAGTGTTAAGATATACATAGTATAAAAGCCCCGGAGTTCAAATATACAAAGTATTAAAGCCCCAGAGTTTAGATAAACATAGTATAAAAGCCCAAGTGTTAAGATATACATGGTATAAAACCCCTCGAGTTCAAATATACATAGTATAAAAGCCCCAGAGTTCAAATATACATAGTATAAAAGCCCTAGAGTTAAGATATACATATTATAAAAGCCCCAGAGTTCAAATATATACAGTATTAAAGCCCCAGAATTTCCACAAAATGTAGTGTGCCCTTTCTGCTATCAGCTACTACGGAAATAAGCCAGATATTTAGATTCATGTCTCTAAATGAAGAACAAATTATGTTGTTTTTACTCAGTCTGAATTTACCCATTAGTCCAAAGACACTGTGTTTGTGTGTGTTTGTGTGTGTGTGTGTGTGTGTGTGTGAGTGTCAGCGAAGAGAGTGGGAGAGCGAGAGAGGAAGAGATCAAGCAGAGTCAGGATGGACTGACTAAATGAATGAATATACATGTATATACATCAAATATAGATCATTTAATATGTGATAAGTGTCAGTTCGTAGGTTCATTTAAACTGTTGACTTCTCTGAAGCAGATCTTTACATTAGCAAAAATAAATAAAATCACCTAAACAATTGTTCAACAAAAACGTAAATGTCCAATCGCCTGAACCCAAACCCAACTCTGTTTAAAGTAGGGATGCACCGATATGGAAATTCTTGGCCGATACCGATATTTAAAACAACAATCTAGCCGATAGCCGATACCGATACCGATATTTGTTTATTACTTGCATGTGGCCTTCTTGGTGTGTAACGCCGGGTTTACACCGGGCGCTGAAGCGCCGCCCCGCGCCGCGCAGCGTTATTCTCAAGCGCGCAGCCGCCTGGCTGTTCACACCGGACCCGCATTTCTCCGCGCCGGTCAGCCCGTGATTCTCCGCTTGTTGTTGTATGTAACCCGTTCAATGTCGGGTGTCGGGGGTAAATGACGTATTCTCCAAGCAAGCCTTTAGCCCCCCCCTCTCTCTCTTTTTATCTATATGACTGCTTGTGTGGCTGTAGTGGATGGGCAGAGGGGGACATTTAATTATGTGATTGGGAAAATTGGGAAAATTAAAACTCCAGGACAACAGAAGGGAATACAAAGTATGGGATGCATATTTGATCATTTATATCATATCAAATATGTCATTTATATCGTTTAAAATCATTTTTCAGTCTGTTTCCTGGCGCGATACGCTCGCTCGCACGCCGAAACCATCGGTGAAGGGCGCTGGCGCGGCGCATCGCAGCTCATGTGAACCGCACAAAGGTTGAACAGGGGGGTGGATGGGAGGCGCCTGGCTTTCCTTGGCGCTGCGCTGCGCGGCGTGGCGCTTCAGCGCCCGGTGTAAACCCGGCGTCAGTGTACCATAATCTGGATGCCAGATTGGCAGGCTGCAGAAAACATACCAATGAATATCGGCCAATGTTATCGGTGAAAGTCAAGTTTATTACCGATACGCCGATGGCAGTAAACGAGGCGAATATCGGCCGCTACCGATATACGGCCGATACATCGGTGCACCACTAGTTTAAAGACAATGTTCTGTATCAACCTGCAGCTTTGTGAGATTCCACCTGTGAACGTTGGAAGTCCCGCTGATTGAGGCAGAGGCAGAGAGTTGTTGTGCGGCTCCCGTCAGCCCAGAGAAAGTCTTTGTACTTGAAGCTACAAGTGCGACCTAATGAGCATCCAGCAAACTGCAGACTGTGATTACTGAAGAGGTCGACAGGCCGATGATCTGAGAGAGAGCGAGAATCAAGCCAAATCAGGCAGCTTGTCAATACAGACAGAGGTGAAACTCCTTTGTGTTTGTTGGAGCTGAGAGAAAAACCCAGCAAAGACAGAATAGCCAATTTAGAAGCAGAGGAGTAAAAATCAGATATTCGGGGGAAATAAGCAGGTACAACAGAATCTCTCAAGGCTGGAACCATGCGATCGGTGAAAAATTACTGACAGTCACATAACATGCTATTTACCTTGTTTTGGTGGTGGGTGAGTTTCTCTGACTGTCGCAGGAAAAACTTTGGCAGTTTTCATCCAAGTTGGTTTAAACTTGGCAAACTGGTTGGATTTAGGGTCTGGACTCAACCTGCAAAACTGTCAAAGGTTAAGGTCACAGCACGGGGTCAAAGTTTTAACCTACACCCACAAATGAATCGTCTTTCAATCTCATTTTATGCTCCATCAATGTTTTATTATTTGTGGCGACCTACATCCCTCATAATTTTCTACATTTTTAATATTTTTAGGATTTCGTGTTGCGTGGGTGTAGCGTCCCTAGTATCTTGTCTATCTTGTCTTGATGTCTCATGTGAAGGACCTTGTATTGCTTTGTTGTGGATATTTGACTTTCCATTTTCTATCTTGCAATTTTACAAAACATAAAATCATTGCCGCCATCATCTCTTCACGAGCAGGTTTTATTCAACGTTCCCTGGACAGTAATTAAAACAGATGTTCTCACTGATATCAGAAACTGCAGCAGAAACATTTCCTCCTCACAGACAGATGTGATGAGATGTGAGCCCCACGTCGGACCGACCTGGATCCGCTGTGCTCTCGGTTAAAGAGCCGTCTTCATGCTGCCATGTTTAGTCAGGCTATACTTACCTTTGATTAATATTTCATTCAGGCTTTAGAGGGATCCAAAGAACGGTTACTAACAAGCTTTGATAGTGACACGGTTCACACAGGTGCTTGTTTCGTGATCCAGAAAAATGACCCGTTTGATTCATCATTGTTGTTGTGAATACTGGTGCAGTGCTCATTGTAAAGATGCCTGTTTGGATTCAGCCATTTCCTTATCGCAGCGTCCTTGAACAGATAATATGACCTGTAGTGTTTGAGCTACTGCTTTTAAAGACAGGCTGCGGACCTCAGGCACGGCCACAAATATGCAAATGTGAAGACAGAGGTTCCTCATATTACAGCAGGTTATTTTATCAGCAGTGGTATTAATAGTAGTAGGAGTTGTCGTAGATTTCCTCTACAGTTAAGGTGCCTGCTCAAGCGTTTCCATTCCGTTTCCTGTAGCCACAGAAGACAATTACAAGTGAGCACATGGACCCAGCGGAACCTGTAAAGGACGAAGAGGTTCAGGAGAAAATACATTTGTCAAGGAGGTGGAATCAAATTGTTCAAACAGCTGTGCCAAGTTGTGGCGAACACAAAAGAAAAAGAATGGCCCCCGTCTTTAACGAAAATGAAAGCAATTGGCAGCGCACTGCTCCTGGGATTTCATCAAGAGACGCCGCTGTTCGGGAACAACTGCACTTTGCGTGCTCACTATTGTCTGAGAAAGAAATGGAAAGAGGTGAAGAAAGAGAGGGAGAGAGGGAGGAGACACTGACACGCACACACACACACAAGCAGCGTACATTAGGGAGTATTCTGTGTAATGCCCGTGGTTAATATGACTGCAGTGTTGTTCGCCCTAGTGCCTCTTCAACAAGTGAATTAAACATGCTAATCTGCCCCTTGTAATTCACCATAATGGTCGTGTATATTGCCGGACCGAGGGACGGCATCAGTGTGTGTGCGTGTGTTTAAGTGTGTCTAACGAAGCAGTGATACAGAAGAGGCCTAATTGGCCTTGGACCACCCTCCAACAAATTAACCACAATACGCTGATGTCCTACCAGCTGGCCCCATCCGCACACACACACACAGACACACACACAGACAGAGACACACATAGAATCTGGGGTTATGAGTCCTGTGAGTGCCGGAACAGCTTAGCATCCCGTGCCTTTTGCAATTTCTCAAGCTGGCCCTAAAACACAGGGCCGTTTCCCGTATACGGGCGCACGCAGGGAGATGAATGGCTGCTCATAGTGACCACTCCGCCGGGGCTATTACGCTCCTGCAGGCCCGCGGGGGGGAATTGTCACTCTGCAACACACTTTTCATTTGTTTTATTTTGATGGGCGCCAACACACATCCGCTTGGAAATGATGAAGACAGTGTGAAGCCGCAGATTAAATGTGAGTCTGAGCGTCAGTGGATGAAGGAGATGGAAATCCCCGCTGCCAAAAGGAACAAAGGCACAAAAAGATGACAACAGTCATTTCATGTACTTTATCAGCAGCTACAGGGATTTTAAGATTGATGCAACATTTTCCGGCTCTGTTGGCTATTAGCAGTGATGAATGCAAGATTTCTTCCAGGCAGTTTTTTGCACTGTGTGTGAGAAAATAACAC
The DNA here is from genome assembly GCF_022539355.2 of Hippoglossus stenolepis. NCBI lineage: Eukaryota > Metazoa > Chordata > Actinopteri > Pleuronectiformes > Pleuronectidae > Hippoglossus > Hippoglossus stenolepis. The sequence continues at coordinate 23,679,948 of NC_061487.1, read as the reverse complement.
ACAAGTAAAGATATACTTGGATCATGAGGGAAAAAAATAAGAGTTTGATATGATTAGTGGCCGTGACAATGTGGTATTGTTTTTACCGTGTGTGTGTGTGTGTGTGAGGGAGAGAGAGAGTTATGCACTTACTTCATATCCAGGTCATTTCTTATCTCTGCTACTGTTATGATGCAGTTACAGGATGAATTGTTTCTTTAGTGTAAAAGTACAGAGATGGCTCCAACACTATTATCACAGTAGGTTAAGTAAATACACCTCTCGATTTAATAATCAATCAACTTTAAGAATTTGAGGACTAATGAAGCATCTTGTGTTGGTGTGTCCCACAGTCCTGTTGCCTTTCTCCACTCATCAGTTCCCACATTAATAACAATTACCGGTTTTGATGGTATATATCTTCTACGTAAACACATTACACAGTGAGTGGTTATTCTAGTTACTCTCTACATGCCAAGAAATAAAAATATTAAGGCTGATAATTCTTACTCAGGATCAAGTTTATTGCCAAGTATAACTTTCATATTGGAGGAATCTGCGGTGGTGTGTTGCTGTATAACAACGAGCATAGTGAGCAGAAAAGTGAGGCAGAAAGACATTAATTGTGTTAAATGAAACAATTTAATCAATACAATTAATGTCAGGGGGATAAAAACTTTGTACTAATTTAAAAATGCAGGCTGATTTCAGTACATATTTTGATATATTTACTAATTATGTTCGCCAACAAGTTGACCCAGTCGAGAGGTGTAAGCCACCGACAACTGAATTTTCCCAATATCAACTATATTTTATGAGCAACTATCATAGAAAAAACATCTGTTATTGCAGGAAAACAAGTTGGCAGCTGGAATATTAACATATAAGAGTGAAGAGCTATTTGACCTCGTTGACTTTTGACTCCTGCATTTGCAGATTTCTTTCCACGGCACAACGGTAAACTGAATATAGAACAGCTCGCTTCTTTGATTAAACCCATCATACATCTGGGAGATTTTCATGGTTTCGATATGTTTTTGCTGACTGAATTCTCTTCTCTCTACTTGGTGTTAGTTTAGGTTTCTCTGACCCAGGAAGACCCGGTACACAGAGTAAGGTCAAAAAACACATCACCCAAAGCCACAGAGCTCCCTTTTCTCTTTTACAGTTTCTCCGGGACCCAAGGTTGTGCTAGGAAACCAAATACATAACAGAGATATACAGTATCTCTGTTGGAATGTACTCTGACGTTCCTGGAGTCAGACGAGACGAGTCAATGTATAGATATATTTGTCCAATCTGATGATATAGGACCTTATGGCTTTGTAAGCTTATAAGATGCATTTTGCAGACAGTTCAATGGGGATGGCAACACAGCTATTGTCGTCTGCGTGGCTGATCTGCTCTGATGACTGTAAGTACAATAAGTACTTCTACCCAGGACATCCTCTGTCTCCAGAAACCTACTAAATGTCTCTCACAGCCTTGTATTTTCTGCAATTGTAAGGGTGAAACTGTAAACACATCTAAAAAGCAGCATTAAGGTGGGTTTACAGTCTACACCATGCAAGAGGTTGAGGACAGTCAGCTGTAGACATCTTCTGTGTAGGTTTTGATTTGTTGTCCCTTCAACAGACTTTACTTGCACTAAAACAATGAATGTGCTGTACAGAATCACACCAGATTGAGCTTTTCTCATGAAAACAAGCATAGCGACTGTGTTTACGTCTGTATGTACGATGTGGTGAAGGTCGACAGTGGGAAGGTTTGTCTTTTGAATACTGAGCTTTTCTTCAAATGGTTTGTTTTTTTATTTCACAGTCAACCTGCTCCACCGGCATCAGACGTTTGCAGGAGAAAACACGAGGAGCCATGGTTGACCAAACTCCAGCTGATATGAACCCTCCACAGCTCAAAAGTGGACTTTATATATTTTTTTTTGAGGATGTGGTCAAAAATGATGTGCTGTAGCTATGGCAACTAGATGGGTGGGCTCTGACGCTGGGCTGTAACCCCTTAACACATGAATGTAAATTCGTTTGTACAAAAATGTATAAGAAATTATGGTTTCACTATGAAGAAAACCCCCAGCTGACTGTTCCAGGGCAACACAGGTGATTATCTTGATGGGTAGGACTCTCATTGAGGGGGATTATCTTCTACCCTGGACAGATTTGACTCAGCTGCCAGCACACGGCCGTCCTCACCTCACACTGGGCAATTTCCTGCAATTTCCTGTTCTGCTCAGCAAGAGGTCGTCCTTAACCAGATAATAAGAGAGGAAGAGATCATCTACTTGACGAAGAGCATTTAGAGCGAGTCCTGGACTTCACTGCACTGGCAGAAGGTGGATGTTTGTCTGTTGTGGATTTTCGGACCCCCAGCTTTTCACTCTCGCAGCTGTCATTATCATCATCATGTTCTGTCTCAGCGGGCTGCGCACTGTACACTTCCTGCCCAGCTGACAGGAGACTCCCAGGAGAGCAAAATCAGTCTGCAAGGAGAAGGAATATCACATTTAGATTTGTGAATGTGCTTAATCTATAGACCAGAAGGCTTCCGTTTCTAAGTGGAACAATCACAACAGAGCTGGCTCCGTGTGGAGAGGAGAAGAGGTGGAACACATTTACTGAAATGCATCAGCAATCAGCTTTTTGATTCATCTGCTCATATGTATTGATACACCTCTCAACTGATGCCAGACATTGTCTCTTCTCATAAATGCTGTAAATATTGTTATTTGTTAATTCTGAATCTGTCCTGTGAAATGTTGGGTTTCTCTGGTAGTTTTCTTGCTGAGACAAACTGTTCTTTGTGTATATGGGCTTAATGAAATTTCATTTATTGATTGATTGATTGATTGTTTGAGTTCATGTCGTCTGATCTCGATGCCGACTGGTTGCTTTCCTGTTCAGATATTCTCGGCACGTTTTCTGTCCTTACTCTCGTCGAGGGTTAAGCACAGAGGATTGTCGCAGCTTGTTAAATCCTATGAGACAAATTGTAATTTGTGAATATGGGCCATACAAATAACATTTGATTGATTGACCTCCAACCAAGAGGAAAACCCAGAGGTAGATCCAGAACACACCGGGGGCGATCACATATCAGGACCCACCCGCCTTGGGCTTCCCCCAGAACAGCTGGAGGACGTGACTGGAGAGAGAGAGAGGGACCTCTGGGCTCCAGGAACCTCCACACACTCAGTTTGGCTTTTTTACTTTCGTCACTTTTATTACAATTAATTTAATAGCTGACCACAATTCTTTCAAACAGAGATTGTGACAGAAATACTCCCAAAATACAAGTGGCTGTGAAATAAATGAGAGAACATATCCTGCATTTCTCCTCAAATAATAATTCAAATCATTCTTAATGGACAAGCAGTTGCCTTTATTCTATAGCTTCATAGTTAATTTCTTTAAACTCAAAGCTCAGGACAGTTACATGTTGTTTCCATCTCACATCGTTCATCTTCATTTTTCCTACTGTTGCTGCTTCTCCTGCAACCCTGTTCCTTTTCTGTCTGCCACAAGGAAACAATGATGGCCGACACAAAGAGAAACATCACAATGTCTTCCTGTGCAACAAAAGGATTTCCTGAGAAAACAGAGCCCGGCCTGCGGTTGTTTACAGCGGTAACATTTTTTTATTATACATTACAGATGCTGGAATCAGAGAAAGACGGACATTTGATGATGTGAAAACATTTATTCAGGGATGGATTCAAAGAGGGAGACCACAGAGCTCTCCTGGGAGAGAAGCAGCTTTTTTTAAAGGCAAAATCAGCAAATTTCAAATGTGGAGTCATCGTTTTGCCCAAATGTTAGAATACACTTTTTCTCTGCTGCATTAGTCCCACTTCCAGCTGCAAAGCTCTGCCAAGAGTAGTTTTGTTACCTAATGCTGGACAGAGGAAAGCTGGAATATGCTGAGCGAGTAGCGGGGGAAGACTTATTTGGCATTTTTCATACTTTGCTGTGAAAACTAGTAAAATACTAAGTAAAAGTGCAACACCCACAGATCATGTGCAGTATTTTCCACATCATTTGCAATATTTAAATGGTTTTTAATATCACCTGTAATATTTCAACTTCAATATCATGTGCAATATCCCATATTACTTACTCCTTTATCATTTAATTTTTACTTTAGTTAAGTATTAGTTTCCCTGTGTAATGTAAATTTGCTTTTATTTCATTTTAGTGATATCTGCTAATAGGCACAGGTTCTTCATTACTTAATTTTCTTTCATTTACACGACGCTTTTATAGGTAATGGGAAAAATATTAATCCTTTACACAACTAAAGACTTTACGAAAATAACCCTGTTGATGTCTTTGATCACCTGGATTCCTTCAATTTAGGCTTAAAGGTTCTGTGTGTAGAATTTAGTGACATCTAGTGGTGAAGTTGCATGTTGCAGCTGAACACCCCTCACCCTCCCCTTCCAAACATGACAGAGAACCTGTGGCAGACTTCAGTTGTCATAAAAACTCAAAAGATGTTTAGTTTGTCCAGTCTGAGCTACTGTAAAAAAAACAAGATGGCGGCCTCCGTAGAGAGGACCAGCTCCAGATGTAAATATAAAGTATTAAAATATAAAGGGATCATTCGAGGGTAAAGAAAACAACATTTCATACGATTTGGCTGAAACACAGAAGTGAAAGCATCAAGCAGCAGCTTTCAGACGCTGAGTTCTCCTCAGGAAAGAATCCCTGTGTTTCTCTCTGCAGGACGATGACACACACACTGACTTGCACTGTGACACTACGTGGCGTAATTGTCGAAATCAGTCTCTCTCTACGCTGCAGAGCCCAGCAATTAATACTTGTATTTCTAATCTGCCACAGCTGATTGTACAAACTGTGAGGACAGGCCGGTGCGGTGAGTTTTATTAGTGAGGCTGATGTCCATCATTTGGAAGTAGTTTTAAACAGCTCAGGAGCTGAAGTATTACAGTATATCATGTATTATGAGCGTAATAGCCTGGTCCTTCGAAGAGAATAAAATATAGAAGGGCAATTTAATGGTGAAGAAGCTATCAGTTAAATTGATTTCCAGCCCTTATATTAATTTGAGATGCCAGCTAAGAACCAATTAGCTGTAACTGTCCTCTTCTGTTGGAGGTGCGTTTCGTTCATAATGTAGCAGATGTCTCCAGAGACTTGTCCAGTTAATGGATTTATTGACTGATTGTGTTGTTTATTCGTTCATTAATTTGTGTGTAATTGCTGTAAGACCCGTTTTAATGCCGCGACCACAATGATTTCCAGAGACGGAGAATATACAACAAAAAAGGAATTTCACTTCCATAATTTCTCCCGACTCATCGAAGGTGATAATCTCTGAGAGTGAGCTCAGACTGAATTCTAAACCAGTTATCTACTCACAGAAAAGATAATGGAAATATAAAAGACTCGCTCTGCGAACCATTCACTCAAACATTCACATTTACAGACCATTTCTCCATTTAAGCACCTTAAATGGAGAAGTTTGGAAACGTTGGTTCCACTTTAGTTTGAAAACATTGGGGCTGCTTTGGGGTGTCGATGGTTGTACGACTCGTGTACATCTGGCCTAGTGTACATCAAAGTTCCCATCATATATGTTTGTAGTTGTGTTACTATGGACGGAGAATATTACCGATGTGGGATTAACATGCTCATGTTGATGAAAGGGTATTCATAGAGATGTAGCCTTCGTGCATCTGTCCACTTTAACATATGAAGGCAGAGGATGTTTCTTTGCATAATGCATGTGTGTGTGTTGAAAACGCAGACCAGCTCCTCTCCGGCAGCTCTGGCAACAGGCAGCTTCACACATGCATTATGAACTTCAGCAACTTTTAGTTTACCTGTAAATAAATAAGGATAATAAGTATAATTATAATAAGTATATACCTCAAAATGCCGAACTTTATATTCTTACTTTAGGCCATTGCTTATCTAGTTGTGACCATGATCTTTAATATAAATCCTCATTCATGTTACTGATAAATCCGTAATTACAGGCTCCCAGTTGAATGCTGCAAGCCTCTTGTTAAACAATAAGAACAAGCAAACAACAAACCTCAGAGGGAGGAGAGTGGTAACACAACTATCAAGCTCTTCCTCGGGGAAGATAAAAGAATAACACCAGCGAATGCAAATCAGAGTCCACAGCGAACATTGGGGAGACGGTTTTTACATTCTCAAAACAGATGCTGAAATCCTGGAGAACAAAGAATCCGAAACAACACCTATTTGACATCAAACACTGGTGGGAGGACGAGGAGACTGAGGACAAAGAAACGGAGATTTCCTTCCTTTGGGAATCTGGCTTTGCTCAGTAGGAGATAAACAAGAAACCCAGAGCAACAAGATCAGAAGTACTTCAAAACAAAAGCCTTAACGTTGATCGTATAGCAGCTACGTTTGTGAAAAAGCCCAAATACCAGAATAACGGAGAGGGAAAGTTATTCCTATTTTCTTTAAGGTTGTGGCAACTGTGGAAGCTCATTCCTGCCACCATGAAGATAACAATGGTCCTTTAGGTTGTTTAATGAGAAAACCTCTTGAAACGAGTTGGTATAAGATCATTTCTTTTAACAGCATTTGTTATTATGATATAAGTCATTTTAAAGGAGAAATATTCAGCTCATATTCAGATTAATAACTTGAATTTGGGTTATTAGTTGACAGAAGTTAAGATGCTCTAATGTTTAGAAAACACATCCAGGTCGTGCGGCCACATGCATTATGCAAATGTTGGGCACGATGCAGACTTGGTGGCCGGACTAGTGACTTTCACCAAGGACGTTGGGCTTTTTAACTTTGCATAACTTTTGCATACAAGACTACAGGAAAGGGAAAAACTGAAAAAGCATATTTCTCCTTTCATAATTTTGTTCATTGGGATTTCTTTTCGTCAGAGTGGTGAAAATTGGCTTCTACAGGATCCAGCAAAAGATAAAAGAAGCTCCGTGTTCACACGATCATGTGGAAGAGTTCCTTCTTCAGTGAAGAGTTTCAGCCTCTTTCTCAAGGATGCACAGTTTTTTTAATTCGTCTCCAATTCTCAGGAGAAATGTGAGGTTTCATGACCTCAGCCATTCAAATGCATCATGTACATTGTAGTTGCACAGTCCTTCAAATGGATACTGAACGCATTCACATTCCTTCTTCCCTGGATACTCGCTGTTTGGCAGAAAGATGGAGGAACTGTCTCATTTTCATTTGACTGAGAACAGATGGAAAGAATCAGTATTGGCACAAACATTTTCCTGAGCTTGATTTCGATACTATTTTCATTCAGCCATTTTGTGAACATTTATTCATGTGCATAAACCGTGTGGTCGACACGTGTATATAATCTGTCTTCCATCTCTAATTCTGACACTTAAACATACACATGCTCCCAATGTGTTGGACTCAAGGGCAGCTCGGCACTAGCATGATTTGATATGCTAATGCAGGATGTCATGCATGGACGTCATAATGAGCTATTTAGCGCCTGACTTCTCCCGTTTCTATTGACACTACTGCTACATCCAGGGGACACGGTTTTCTCCTGTCCCCCCTTAACTCGTCCTGTCGTCATTGACGAACTCAACCTGTCTCACACTCAAAGGTGGTAATCTACGGAATCATGTCCTATTTTTCATCTGTTCTCCCGAGAAATATCAGCAATATTGAATTCAACGCACCATTTTCTGTCCATCACGTTTTCCTTAAACAACATCTGAAGGAGGGTTTTCAGTTGTCACATTCTACAAAACCCTAAAATGTGATGGTTCTGTGGGAATCCGATGCGTAATCCTGCTGACGTACAAACAATAATCTCCTCGGCGAAAGTAGTTAAAACATTTCACTATAGGTTTTCTGGATTACGTTGATGTTACCTGTCGTACAGCAGTGAGTCGTATACTGTAAAGAGGGCAGAGGCAGAAACATGACATTTGAGAAGTATTAGGGAAACTTGGAGAAACAAGAGAAATATGTAAATATATGGGAAGATCAAGTCAAGTTATATTTCATGTATTTATGTTTAGAATATTTAAATGAATGCAGCGTATTTGTTTATAAGGGAAGGAAATTTTGAAATGCCTGGAGGGCAACACTTTCTAAACACTAACTTTGAGAAAGCAATAACGTGTGTGCGTGTGTGTGTGTGCCTGTATGAGTTCAATCTAACGATACACTGCTGAATAGAATAATTATGTGTAATTGACAGCTTGTCCTGCAAAGCTAAAAAACCGCTGGCGTTCAGCTTCTGTCTGACTGTTTAAACACAAACTTTGATTTGCACAGTTTTCCAGAACCTGCCTCAGGTCATTTTTAAAATCTGTCCGTCGTGCCCAAATGCTTTGAACTCGCACATTGACTCAAAGTAGAGGCCCAACAACATGTTTACACAGAGAACGGCATTTTTCCTCCATCTCACGGAACAGATTCACTCCCATTATAATCTATCTGTCTATAGGCCACATAATGGCTTGTGTTTACAGACGTGTAGCATACTTTATACGCTCCGAGGCTATTTTCCTGCATTTTACGCACATAAATACAGCGACTGTGTATTGAGCTCGTAGTGCATCCTAAGAACAGAGGTGACTCAGTACAGTGCGTGAACTCCTCCGGTGTAGACACACACACTGAGAGCACCGGGGCTGCTGCAGCTCTGCTGATGTGCCGCTAACACTCGACGCCTCCTGCACAGACACAGACAGTGTGAGGCCGATGTGTCACAGAGTTCAGCCACTGCCCTCAGCTTGCATCACTCTGCATGTGAGCGACCTGCCTTACCTTCATAAATCATCAGGTCATATTAAGAAACCAAGATTTGACCACAGACGACAATGTGGCCGGTTTAGCTCAACATTAACGTGCATGTGAGTAAGAAACTGTGCTGTATCTGGATCTGATGGAACAAGACGACAAGGGGTTCTTTGCCCGCTGTTAACTTAATGCAGTCTGGCTAGATATAAATACTAAGTGGTGCTTTTTCTTTTCTCTTATTATGTTTTATTAAAATGGAAATGTGGCCCATTCTCCCTACACAACTCCTTCAGCTTGAGGATGTCTGTATTTTCATGGCATCTCTGTGGATTTTGTCATTTGCCTGTAGATTTATTATATATATACTTATTTAGGTTCCATTGTCCTGCTTCTGCAGAGGTTCAATTGCCATGCTGTTGATGTTGTAAACCATGCATTCACTGTGTGGAGCATAGTACTATGAGTAAGTAATATTCAAGTAGAAGTACCACATTAACTTTTTTTGTGAGTGTGGAGCCTTCTCCCGTAAGGCAACGGTAAAAAACATAATTATGCTTGAGACTGGTTTGTTGCCTATTCTGAATCCATTTGAGATGTTCCTCCACCAGTGACGCAGCAGCCGCACTTTGCTCTCGTTGAAGAGACAGGATCTAATTTTACCTGCCTGCACTGTTTTGATCAGTGAAGTAGATTAATGAAGAATAAAGTACAGATATTGGCGGATAGTGGAGTAAAAGTGAAAAGAAACCATAAATAAAGGTACTGAAGTGAAGTACAGATACATGACAATTTTACTTAAGTGCTCTAACAAAAGTTAATGTCCGAGTTGCATATGTTGAACTCCTGAACAGATGTTTACCAGCTCCAGTGAGTCCCTTCAGCCTTAAGATGTCTCTCAGCTGGGCAGCCTCAGAACTAACTAATCAAAATTTACAGCCAATTTGTCCGACAGCGGACCGATGTATTAATACCAATTAATTCTCGTTTGAATAACAGGCTTTCTAAGTATTATTGCTGACAACGTGCGTCCGCATGTGGTCACAACTTATCTTTTAATGGCTTCTTCCAGCCTGATAATGCACCATGTCACAAAGCCAAACGTCGTGTTAAACTGATTTCATGACCATAAAAATGAATTCAGCGAACTTCAGTCACCAGATCTGAAGCCAATAGAACATCTTTGGGACGTGAAAGGATTTGCAGTATATTTTCCAACTCTTTCCAAAAGCTCTTGTTTTTATTTAACTTACAGCCACTTTCACTTATTTCCCTTCAGCATCTGTAATCTGACAAGCGAGCTGAAACATCGGTGCACTGCTAAATTAAGTATCTGTGCTGATATATAATTGGTATTTCTAACGTAACACCAGTAGATCTCTCCGGCATTGGTATTATCTTGGCATACTTGGTCTCAAAAAAGGAAGTGTAATTACAAAATTATTAATAATGGCAGATACGTAGGTATAATGGGACTTAAAGGGTGACTCGTAGTGATCTTCTGCCTCCAACAAAAATCTGAAATATGCACCTGTCTGCTCCATTAAGATTACCGCGTAGATAAATGGAGATTAAAAGCGGACCGTATACCCTCTGGATTTTGGCGAGCAATATTTATCTGTTGCCGGTGTAATCTAAATCTAATAGTAGAATCACAATTAGATGCAAAGCCGCGGAGGCACTCAGGGCATGAGGAGGGAAGATAAAGACAGAGCAGGAGTTGGAGGGCGGCTGCGTGATGTAAAGTAGGTGAAACATGTGGAGGCTGAGGAATAAAGGAGCCGGATGAAGAAACTACACAGAGGAGAGGCAGCGCTCTGAGTGACACCCCATCGTCTCTCTGCCTCCCTACATTTGGAAATGAAGTTGCAGCTTCTTGTTCGAGATCTCATTTCTTGTTTTATCTCCCTTGTTTGTCTCTTTGACTTTCTTGTTTCTCCCATTATTGGCTGTTGCGTTGACTTTAGAGGAACCATGGCTGCCTTTGAGAAACCCCAGGATAGGTGACCAGTGTATTACAGGGCCCAATAAATAAAGACAAATAACCAGTCACACTCACAGTCACTCAGACACGGGGAGAACTTGCAAACTCCACGCAGAGAGAAAATCCTGCACCGGTGACATATTTGAATGAAACACAAATACTAGTATTTATACAAATAGTGTTCATAATAATACTTCTTCCTATCACTTCCTGTGTTAACATTTAATTCCCTCTGTCAGTAAACATCTGTAATGTCAGATAGTTCAGTGCAACAGGAACTAAGTTACTGTTGTGGGGCTGAACAGAAATAGCATGTGAACAAGGACACTGGCTGAAAACATCAATATTCTCTAGGTTTATATATCTTATTTCTTTCATGGTCATCCCCTCATCCTCTTCTCCTCTTCTCCTCTTCTCCTCTTCTCCTCTTCTCCTCCTCTCCTCCGCAGACTTGTTTATTCGCCTGCTTTGCCTTATATTGGTTAAGTTGTTCATGGCAGAGTAGCAACAAGGTTGTTTGTGATGTCGCTATGGTTGGAGGGGAGAGAGCGGAGAGGCTTGATGGATCCATTAATGTTCCTTTGGTCTTCCATTTCAAGGCTGCACAAACACTCTAGTAGTGTGTGTGTGTGTGTATGTGTGTGTTTGTGTGTGTGTAAACTAAATTCTGATGTAAAATGCCCTAGATTGTCTTCTTTACAGCTCTTAATCTGCTTTTCAGACCATTTCCGACTACACGTAGCATGTGTGTGAGTGGAGTAAATATTCAATGATACTAATCTGCTCCACAGACTGAATAACAGGAACTTATGTTCATTTAATGAGAGCTAAAGTGTTGTCGGGGTCTGTTATGGTAATAATCTTTCCCATCTTCTTTGGAAGGGAAAAAAATGTGGTGCCGTAATTTCCACTGCATCAGTTTTGTGGCGGTGGAGTCATGAATAATTTCCACTTCTCTGACAGCGCCGGACTATCAGGCCACCTGAAGGTCCCGTCTGTTCGGGGGAAGTACATGACGAACTTTTCTGGTGGAGGAGCCGGGCTGCTTTAGTGTTTTTTTTTATAAAACTCCATCAGATCCTCCAACTAAAGCCACCAAAGCTGCTGCCAACACTCACCCACACTGTGTCTAATGAGATGAGGTCAGGCAATTATCTTCTACTTTCTCCTGAGGTCAAAAGCACCGAGAGCATGTTTCAGATTCCTCACCGCCGACTAATTTGTACATTTTGATGCTGCTGTGGAGACGGACTGAAATTCACATTTTACTAAAGAGCCGTTAAGGGGTTCATTTTATTTTAGTGCAAAACTTTTATTTAGTTTCTTCCCAGACATGCAAAGTAATGGTTTAAACTGGAGGAACCTGTAGGTTGATTTGTTGTATGAACTCAATAAGGATGGAGGCACAATGACGAGATAAAGAAAAGATGGTAATTGTAGCTTAGGAAACAAAACAGGTGAAGTAAGTTTTTACCTGCGGCCCTGAGAGGGAAGTGGTGCACCTCAAATAACAAGCACACAGAGAGAGGGCAAGTAAAAACACAGTCAAACCCGATTTGTGGTTCAGTATCTTGCCCAAGGGAACTTCGGACTGCAGACTGGAGATGTTGGGGATAGAACCACTGGTTTTCTGGATTGTGGACGACCCTCTCTACCCCCTGAGCCACAGACACCCCTTTTTTTTAAACCCACCCTATCGATGTGGTGGCCCTTCGCCAAATTAATTTTGAATATCCCAAATTTTAAATGTATTCAAACCATAAGCTTAATATAAATGGACGTAGACTCCAGGTCTTAAAAGGTAAGATGTATATATATTAATTATATAACAGACTATGTCACTTTGTTTTGTTTCTAAGGCTGTTTCCTTTTCATTCCTCTGAAGATATCTATTCTCTAATTCCATGTTTCATCCCAGTGTCCAGAGACAGAAGGAGAATGACAGAGAACAGACAGTCAACAAGAGAGAGAGAGAGAGACATAAAAAGCTGCATCCACGCACCTCCCCCCTTGTTGATTGTGAGCGATTGTTGTGAATCAAGAGCAAAGGGAGGAATCCCGGTGGGGCTGACTGTGAAAAAAACAAACAATCCATAAAGATTTTACCATCTCTATGTGTCTCTTTACTGGCCGTCTACATGCAGCTCATGCTCATGTGGGAGGAATGTGTCATCAAGGCCTTTGGGCTAAAAAGATTTTCAAATGAAAAATGGAGAAAAACTGAAAATAATAAGTTCAATAAATAAAATGGGATTCAGTGGCTGCGTGGTCTCCCAGGACTGAGCCCTGTGGTGATACAACATATGAACGTTTCATTCATACTGTCTCACATGACTTCCTAAAGCGTGTACTGATTCAAATACTTTAAGTCCTCTCTGGACCGGAGTGTACTTCAGCCTCTTGCGGCGGAAATGAGTATTACAAAAAATTAAAGGCATTTTTGTTTCTCATTCATATTATTTGTATTTATTCTATGTTATTCTTTTATCAAACTTAAAAGTAGTGGCTTTCATAAGATTCTTTTATTTGTATTTCTGAGTTCAGATCAAATTGGGGAGAGGAGGCTTGAGCCCTCCTGCAGTGGACGCAGGTTCAATTCCGACTCGACCATTGGCCCATTTCACACTTACACCGTCCTGTCGATAAAGGTGAAAATGACCAAAAAACTATCTTAAACAATGGACATCTCTCTTACCTGGACGGAGACAGAAGCAGAGACCAAAACCTCTTCACAAGATGACAAAACGCTGGTACTTTTGCATGACAGCAGTGTTTGCAGTGTCACAGCTAATAGCAGGTCTTTTGTCACAATAACATCAGGATGTTGTCTCAGACCTGCTCCTGGGCTGCAGATTTACTCTTATTGTTTCTCTGTTGTTGTATCTTAGAAATCAAATTGCAAATAACGCTCTGTTTGGTCACCATTTAGCCTCGATCCTCCACTTCAACGCTTCCCTTGTCCCTCTGTTCCAGTCCGGCAATCTGTGTAAACACTGATCACTGATCTACCGTAATAAAAAGCACAACTCCCTCACCTCAGCATCTGTCACATAGGACACGGTTCCTCTTTTAAACAGTGGATCACAGTCCAAGTAACATCCCTATCCAAAACATAAGCTGCTCTAATCCTGCACTTTGACATTAAAGTGAGACTGTCGCCCCCAAAAAATAACCCCATAGTTAATTAGCGCTCATTATGACCAAGTGCTACCGTAAGATCTTTTTTCGTAAGGTAGACGCATGAGTCTTCTCAGCAAATGCCTTAAAACGTCATGTTTTCAACTGAGGAAGCTTTTAGTGGCCATATTGTGTAACCACTGTGTTTACATTCGACATCAATATTCCGATATTAACCAGATTAAGACTGAATAAGACGTTTAAACAGCCCTTTCTGATTGGCTTAACCTGAATAAGGTCATACTCGGAATGAGCAACAATCAAATTAAGACATCTGGAGTATTCTGACCTTAACATTTGAAGTAATCACATCATAACATCCACTTGTATCCACGTGTGTGGCAGTTACCAACTGCTCGACGTCATAATCAGAGGAATGGAATATTCTATTGGCAGCTTATAAAAACATCATAATCAGAAAAGGTCAATAGTCAGAATATCGCTGTTTACACTCTATATGTTCTATTTACATTGTATATATTTTTGCTATTTTAATCTTATCTTATCTTAATCCCTTCTTCAGAATATCATGTGTTCTTGAAACGGGCTAATGGGATGTTTAATTTGCGGCCACACATGTGTTTGATGAAGTACAAGATTTAAATTCCTTCTTCTCCTGCCCAAACAAGTCTGGAGGGACATGAATGTTCTTCTTGCTCTTCGCTACCTGAGCTGCATTTTAACAGTCAGCAGGGGCACAGCTGCTGGATGGAAGCTGTTTCCTTCCTGCTCTCACCTCCAAAATCCTCCACCAGCCCCCGACTCCATGTCCACATCATTAGCGCCAACATTTCTCTTAAATCTGAAATTTAGATGTGGCTCCACGCGGCAAACGAACATGTGGGCGGATACTTGCTACAGCTGGAGTGGTCGTGGAGGAAGATGGGCTCTTCAGTCGGTCCCATTTCAGTCAGAGTGGTTTCATGAAAATACCAATGGTAACGCACATTATTTAAGATTATAAAATGAAGTGGACTCTGTTGGAGTTTTACTTTTTCCACACAAGTGAAAGTAAGAGATGGAATCAGCCTTAATATTACTTGAAAATACAAAGAAACTCTCCATTTGCAAGGCACTTATCCAGCAGGAGGAGAGAACTGGGGCCGTCCTCCATGTATTACAATCAGTGTGTCGACATACAGTTTAAAGTAACTACACCACTTAAGGGCTAAGATATATGATAACACATATTTTGTTGTTGTTCCGTTTTGCAATATCCCTGCAATCTGTGCAATAGTTTCATTGGCAAACTAAACACTGCTTATCTCGTGCGTCAAGTGTCCAACGTGCTTGTTGGACAAGGACAAAACCTTCATTAGTTATGTGCAGAAGTTGCCAAACACATTTTATGCACTGTTGTTTATTCCAGTAAATATGTGAGTGTGTCTCTGTCTCTCACACACACTCGTTCTTTGTTCTTCTTCAGAGCAAACAAGGTCTTTGTAGCTGCCACTTGAGCTCATGAGCCTCAGCCTCTTAGCAACAGGCTCCTCTGACCTCTAATGATCTTAGCTGTGCTTTTTTGTGAGGGTTTAGTTTTCCTGGCTCTTAGAGACTTGGAGATAAAAAATCGTTTGTATGAAAGAATCTTGACACGCTGCCATTCTGTCCCGATACACCTGAACACCTCACGGTAAATCAAAGGCTGCTTTAAATTATTCATCGACGACACATAGAAAAACATGCAGGTAGGCAGAGAGAGACGAGGGCGAAAAGTCAGGAAGAGGAAGTAGCAGATGCTTGATGGTGAATAAGCATCGGTTTTGAGTACAGCACATGAATATGCTCGGCTGAATCCATCCATCTGTCTGCTACTTATTTTCTCCACTTGTATTGATTTAATCGAGTTCCCACTAACACTCAACTTCCGTAGTGTGTGTGTGTGTGTGTGTGTGTGTGTGTGTGTGTGTGTGTGTGCGACCAAATCCCAGTCCAAATGAGGCAAAACTTCCTTTCTGAGCTCCTGGTCGGGGTTAGTGGTAAGATTTGAGTTGTGAATGGAAGCCAAATCAAAGTCCTAGCAAGGATAGCTGAGAAAAAGTATGTGTGTGTGTGTTCCTGGTATTACTCCGGTTTTGAGGTCCTACATCTCGTGATTTTGGCGACTTACATCTCTCACCTCATTAAAGGTTCAGTGTGTAGGATTTAGTGCCATCTAGTGGTGAAGTTTCATTTTGCAACCACCTGAATATAACTCGTCTCACCCTCCTCGTCCAAATGCGTACTAGCATCTATGGCGGCATTAACCGAAAAATATAACCTGAAGTAAAAAAGGAAAAAGAAATGGCGCGCTCTAGAACCAGTGTCTGGTTTGTCCATTCTGGGATCCTGTAGAAACATGGCAATCCAACATGGTGGACCCCGTGGCAGAGGAGTCGCTTCATGTGTATAACAGGCGTCATTCAAAGATATAAAAAAGTTTCGTAGTTTCAGGTGATTCTACTCTAATGAAGGTTAATAAAAGGGTAAGATTCTGAAAAAGTTGTAGTTGTGGTTAACTCTCTGAGGATTTAATCCAAAGTCAGTGTAATGTCGTCACGGAGACACAACTGTGTTTGCGTGTGTTTGTGTTTATCTGGGCTCAGGGTCTCCTCGTGGAGCTCCCCCCGAACACCACGCACGTGTGGAGTGAGCGAGCAGGGATTTCATTAAGTGCAAAAAGGGCTGACTTTATAGTGATCAATGGCCGTGCTCATCGGTCACCTGGAGAGGTCTAACTGACTGCAGCAGTGAGATGGATGCAGCGACCAGAGGAGAGGAAGAAAGCCGAGGCTGAGACTGAGAGGAAATAGAGAGGAAGGAGGTGCTGTGTGTGCTGATCAAAGTAAAGTGTGAGTGGAGAGAAAGAGACAGATGAGGAGTAATGGATCACATTGACCTCCCGACCCCATTTCTGCAGACACTGAGTTATGTCGTCTGGAGAATAACACAAATATACCGTCGTTACTCTGATTGCAAAATAGTTTCAATGGCTGCATGGGTTAAAATGACGAAATACATATTTGCACTCTCTGCTACTCCATAGGTTAGTTTTACTCCATTATAACACATAAGGATGTGTACTTTTACTCCACAACATTAATTTGACATTTGTTGTTATTGATTTAAAGGTGTCAAGCAGAAATACAACATGGCACAGTGTGACAGTAATTCAGTGTTGATCAGAGGAACAGTGTGAAACAAGCAGCAATTTGTTTGCGCAGGTGCGTCCTCATCTCAAGCACTAGAATGACACTCAGTCAAATACCTCTCCCAAGGCCCAACAGTCTCCTTCAATTCAACAGAGCTGCACCAAGTTCCAGACACTCATAGAAATCCGTCCCCGTAAAACACCTTTGTTTTTTCATCAATATCCATTTAATATTCCCTGGGAAAATGGGGAAAATGTTGGAAAATAATCTGGAGCCGCATTAGAATTTAATGGGTTCTTTCCTGACTCATATTTCATGATGATCCACCCAGTTTCTTTGTGTAATCTTGCTTATAAACAAACAAATATACAAACCAGCCAACAAACAAACAGACGGGGGTGAAAACAACCTCCTTGGCAATGATGAGGGTTTATTAGGTTGAAATGAAATGGAGGGTTTAACACTAACTCTGCACAGAAATGACAAAAATGTACTTGATGTTGAGAGATGAGATGTGATAGAAACAATCAGAAACCTGCAGGTGTATGAACAACCAAGAATATGTTTAACTTACACATTATAAACAAAATATGATTCAAACCGAGAGTTCATTAAAACCGTACATCAGGATTTTCATTAATTTCACGACAAAAATCCACTCACAGGGACTTGAAAATAGCCCGAGACAGGTCATCCATCACAGGGAACATTTCATCTCCTTTACTTTTCAAACTTATTTCATCATTCCGTGGAAATGCAAATGACCTAATCTTTCCGATGGCACGCTGTATCAGAGTGTGACCCCTGAGTAATTGAATAGTGTGAGAGGTGTCAGTGTCTGCATGAAGGTTTCCTCGTGGAGAGTCCCTCTTTTATCTGCCCACGCAGCCTTGATAAAGAGGACTCTCTCGGTGGGGAGGATTTCAGATTACTGGATGTTAAAACAGCAGGGGGTATGCATGTGGGCATCCAGAGGAAAATGAGGAAAATTGCCCCCACCCTCCACCGCCATCGTCTCTATCCAACCTCCTAAAGACACAGCAAGCCCAATTAACCTTCCTCATTACCACTGCAATAGGCCTTCCGCTCCAAAGGATAGGGGGAGATGGGAAACAGGATGGGGGGGTGATGGGTGGTGGGAGTCGGGGGGGTGTAGATGGGTGGCGGTGCAGTAGAAGGGAAGGAATAAATCAGAGGAATGAAAAATAAGAAAAACGCAATTTGTCACAGCATTTGTCGACTTCCGCTCCCGCCCTATGAGGAGCAGGGCTCCGCGAGGTGAGGCCTGCGTGTCAGCCCAGCTGCTGCGTCTATTTAAATGAGACTCGCGGCTTCGTGAAGTGGGGCCGTGCATCCGTTCAATATGCAGCTCTGCGAACCACCGTGCGAGTATGGATGAAGGGAGTTAGACGGGTGGTGGTGGTGGTGGGGGGAGACAAGGATAGGGCAGCGGGAGCCGATCTGAGGCAAAGAAACGGAGTAAACAGATTTTTTTAAAGATAACTCCCGAGGATGCATGAGAGAGATTGGAAGTGTGGAGGAGGTCTATAGTCTAATGGATCATGGGGATGCACGCAGCGACTGTAAAAGACAAAGCGCTCTTGACAGGAAAAGCCATTGACTCATTATTCAGTTCGTCTGAGTGGAAAAGAAAGAAGTCTCCCGGTCGCCGCGTGTGTTTCATCACACTTTTATGTCTCTTTGGAAGAAACAAGCTTGGATGGGGCATAAATGACACACCTGTGACTTTTGAATCAAATATTAATTAGTTGCCTGATAAATGATCCTGAAATATTCTCTTATAAATATAAGAAGCTATCTTTCAAGAAGCCTTTTCACACCATTTTAAAGGAGGCTTCGGGGGGGTGAAGATCTTCATGTCAAATCCAATGAGACGTGTAATGTGCTCTGTTTCTCCAGAGGAGCTGTGTTGAGTCTGGGAATATAACATTAGGTTCTGGACAGCGTGCGTTGAGAACCTTGGTGTAGAGTTGGAAAGATGAGGTAAGGGCTGTCGGTTGCATTATGGGAAGTTCAGGATCCAACGTTTTTGGGGATGCGACCACTTCACTCAGACGAGTTTAGAAGTCGGGATATTTTAACCTCTGCTGCATCGATTTTAGCCACTCATTTTTATGCTAGTGGCGATGGCAGTGTCAACAATGTCAGTGGGTCAACTCAAAATCACTTGGATTGTTTTTAGTCATGGTCCCCAGAGTCATGATCCTCTGACTTTTCCCAGGGCGCCACAGTGACCATTACATGTGGTTTTGGATAAAATGTCACAACAGCTATTGGACAGATTCCTGGGAGATTTGGCTCCCACATAAATGTTTAACTTTGGTTACAGTCACCCAACTGAACTGTCCAATATAAGGAAGATCACCATTACTATTCATATGCAGTAAGCGAGCTAACTAGCTAAATATGAGGAAAGAAAATCAGCAAGTCAAAGATTATGTTAGTAGTTCATAATCAATGTTAGTGAATTGGGAAAAAATTGTTAGCTAAATTGGTATTGATATTCCAACATTATCTCATGAATGCTTGTATAGTTAGATAACTTGGTCCGTCTTCTGTAACTTACGAGGGACCTTTTGGGTTTGAATGTTTCCCCTGAGTTGCTGGCTGTTTGTGTCACAGCCTGATTATAGATATGGACGACATGACAGCTCCTCAAGAGTGAAGCCCAATCACCTTTATCCCCCTCTGGTGGCTGTCTCCAAACCTGCCTCTACCATGTTAGCAAATGGCTTCAAATTATGTCACAGATGCAAGATGGCAGCACCCAGTGGCAGGTAGAGGAGACACATCGTCCATCTTAGGTGACATTAGCTTTTAAACAATGGGAACATGTCACCTGTGTGTGCCCCTGCCCAACATTGTAATGCAAAGTCTGTGGAGTGACCCCTTTAATGTGGATCAGCTAATCTCTTGTATTAATTTCTGCATATGCGTCTACATGGAGTAGCTGCTGCTCTGGTTGTATTGCGAGATTCAATTCATGCATAATAGCATAATGGCATAGATTTCAATAAACAAGTGGTTTTACAACAATTACATCAACCACTGTTTGTTGGTTGCAAATGTCATGCTGTGCAGCTTTTGCCTGTAACAGAGGTTTTTCTACTCGGAGAAATAATGATGATACTTGATGCAAGAGAACAGGTACGAACAATGTGTGTCAGAACATCTGCGTCGCTGAATTTCTCAACATCTGGTTTGTTCCACAACTGTCGAAAGTTTGAGAAACTGGGGTCATGCACGGTGGGAGGTAATTTCAAATCAACACACACGCACGCACACACACACACACACACACAGAGAGACAGTGTAAGGTGTTTTCCAGGTGGCCCAGACTTCGAGGGCAAAAGATGAACACAGGAAAAGACAAATGAAGAGTGATTTGCAAGCGATCATCACCTTTGGGCCTCAGAGCGTTTAATCGATCAATGAGCTCATAGCAGCAGAGCCTGTGTGTGACGTACGCAGATCTGCATCCTGGTGTTTAACGTCTGTTCGACTTTTTCAGGGAAGCAACAATGGACAAAGTGTGTGTGTGTTTGTGTGTTTTTACATTCTCATTTCCAATCTGTCTGGCACCTGTATCAAACCTAGAGTAGCTGCCTCTGCCTGTTTACCTCTTTTACATTCAATAACCCAGTCTGATACAAGACGTCAGGTCAACTAATACTGACTAATTGCAGTGAATGAAGTTTGGGGGGGGGGCAGAAAATGCCATCAGCAGGCCAAATGAGTTTTAATTACCACCTCTAACCAGACACAGCAGATCTGTCAATCTCCAACTCACTCTGCAACTGTGACAAAGGGGCAGGGGGAGGCTGGTGGTGGGGGGGAGCTCAGAGGATTGACAGCACGGAGAGAAAAGGAGGAGATGTGAGAAGAAGGTGTGAAAGAAGAGAGAGATAGAGAGAGAGATTATGGTGGGTTAGAAAAGTTAGAGAAAGACGGTGTCGGCCATCACATCAGACAAACAGGGTTTTTACTGTCAGTGAATGTAACTCTGCTGCCCTCTAAAGGTTGCAGCTTGCAAAATATGGGCATACTCACAAGGCAGTGAGTGTGTCACCATGCACGTGTGGAATGTGTGTGTGTGTGTGTGTGTGTGTGTGTGTGCCCTGATTGCTCGTAAGCCCTTTGTAGACCGACCGGGGGCTTGGATGCAGTGGTGGGGTTACCAGGGGGTAGAGAAGGGGGAGAATGGTGATGATGTGAGGTGTGAAGCATGAAGGAGGGCCAGCAACAGCAACAAGGAAGAATGGATGAACACACTTGGATGAACTCTCCCCACACACACACACACACACACACACACACACACACACACACACACACACGCAGGGAAGTCAGTGGTCTGCAGGTAAATATGTTTTCTCTCCCGTCTCCTTCTTAGTTACAACAAAAAAATCACATCATCCCTCAGCTGCAAATAGTGAATAGACCCCACAATGACATTTACAGGTTGTGTGTAAAAGTCCTCAGCGTAAAAAAAAAATAACGACTCAAGCTGAAAAAAGTGGGACGCATTGATTTCCCTCAAATGTCAGCAGTTAGTTGGACGTTACAATGAAATGCGGCTGCCTGTAAAATTCCACAGGACACATTGTTCAAACTGAGATGGCTCCCTTAAAAAAACAGAAGATATAGGTTGTGTGACGGCCAATGAAAGGCCTTCGAGCTCTTGTTTTGTAGGAGCTTTGGGGGTTTTGCTCATTTTTAAAGTGTGAGATTTCTCTGTGTCTTGTTTTCTCCATGTGGTTTCTCCTCTGGTTATGAAGTAGGCGGGGCTCCTTTGGAGAGAGATGGTGATGTCATGTAGTTCTGTGCACCAATAGGAATTTATTGATATTTGAGTTGGGATTTGGAAACATAAACAAATATAATATTTCAATTAACTGATACAGGGTCATGTGGTGCCCCATTCAGTGGTCAGTCATTGTTTCTTTAAATACATTCTACTTTATTATAAAGTTCTACATATCGAAATGTATCAGTGACACAATCCAGCATTACTTCCTGTCATTGTCTCTTAAAACTATAAAGAGAAATGAAGTTTATACCTCAGACAACTGAATCTTGTGTATTTCGAAACTGTTCACAGCAGGAGGTCTTCTGGAGCAGATGCAAACGTCAGTGCATGTTTCCTCAGAGCAGAATATCCTCAGGACGTACATACAGTTTTTAGAGCTGGAGCAGAGGGAGGATTGTTGTGTGAGCTTTGAGCTCGTCATTGCTCTGCAGCTCGATGCTGTGTCACGTCAACCATCACAAATAGGTTCAGTTCATTTTGTTTACTTTTCATATCCGGAAACTTCTCTGCAAATGCCTGAAGGGGTTTTTTGCAAACTCACCAGCATGTTCGGTCGTCATTGCAGGATTTTGTTCTTTGCCGAGTGGGAAGATGCAACGTGTAACTTGCAAAGATTGTAATTCCTCTGTGATACGAAACTCAGCAGTGATCCCATGATCCAAAATGTGTAATTTTGTGTTTTTTGTAATATCTGTTATGGGCCAGATAGAAAAACTGTTCTTTCTTTTAGAATTTGTTTGGTTCTTGCAGCACTGCAGACGCAACAAGACACAGTTCTCCCTCTGGCGGAGGTTTCAGCTTTGTTGCTATTAGCTCGCTTACAGCAAAACCTGCGTAACATTGCCTCTGTCAGAATGGGGTCTGTTGGGCACAGAAACTCCAACAAAGAATATTAACTTCATGCAAGAACATTTTTCCAACTCCTCTAGTTTAGCTCCATGTTTAGAGCGGTAATAACACGTCTTTACAAACTAGCCACACTGGTTTGTCTTCTGCTTCAACAACACGTGTTTATCAAAAGAGCAGCACATCATTTCTTGACAGTTGCCATAATACTTGTCAGCAAAGACATAAACTTCATAAAGCAACGATGTGCTGGTTGTGTTCATCGTGACCTGAAAGACAGAAAATAAAAACACCCTGAAGACAACGTTAGTCTCTTTCTCTTTTACCACAGATGTCATGAGATTTTTTTTGTATCTCTCAGTCTCTGAGTCCCAGAGGCCGAACGCCCCCCCCTGAATTAGATCATGAAAAATGCCACAGCCACCACTCTCTGACTTTTCCGGCCACTGTAAAAAATTGATTAGCTTCATTTGTAAGGCAATTTCCTCTGAACGAGGCACCAGGAGTGAAATGCACCACTTCCCCCCCCGCACACATGCACTGCCCCGTCTTTTTTAGATGAAAAAAAAAAAAAATAGATAGAAGAACTATCTGAGTTACTGACTTATTTTTAGATGAGACGTGAATTTCCACAGCAGACAGTCTCTAATCAATTGTAATTAGGTCTTCTGCTGCTTTTTGTTAAGTATTGGCTCTGAGACGTGTCAGAAAACAGAGCTGTACAATATTGAACTTGGCTGTGAATCCATTATCAACGTGTGCTGGACTGGAAATGTGACAAAACTGCAATCAACCGCAAGATTAGATACAAATGAGGACTGGCCTAAGCACACACGGCGCCACTGTGGAAATTGTCAGTGATCGGAATACTCGCAGCTGCATTTGTCCACGGGAAAAACTAACGTAGAAATCTAATTTCACTGCAACTTGATCACAGATGTTTTAAAGTGTCACACTCCGCCTTTGTTGCAATGAGACTTCAAGTAATTACATGTTCAGACACCATTCATTTGAGCAGCGCTTATCAAATTACCTCCATTAAGCACATGAAGAGTGGACACGATTAGCACTTTTACTGTCGGCACCTTTAAAACAATTAAAAGCCTTCCCCATCAGATACAGTGCAGCAATTGACTCATCCACAAAAGTCTCCATTGCATGCAGAGGTTTGAATCATTTCATTTAGCGGCACCCGATGTGTCCATAAATCAGATCTCAGTGCTGTTAACGGTTTGCCATGTGAGCAATTTGTCTTCGCAGCCCCATGGGAAATACCAGCACTACTTTGGGAAAAAAAAGGAAAAAGTGTTTCTTTCACTGGGGGACATAATACATTAAGAATCTATAATTAAAAACTTCTGGACTTTGAGCTGCTCTGTGGTCAGTGGGATTGGTAAGACCTGGGCAGAGGTGTCTCAAAACAAGCTCCAGCTGCCAGCACAAAGTGTGGAGCATGTCGCCGCCGCTGCTTCCATGGCAACAGATACCACGGCGTTCATCCTTCTCCATTGTGAGACGGCGTGACAGCGTCGCTCTTCAACGTGTCCGCCGCGCACATCGGTGCACAGAGAGGCATTGGGTCCCTTATTGTTTCCAATATCTCTGGAGACACCGGCGCTGTCTCTCAAGGGCATCCTTTAAACAACTGTCCTTTTTATGCTTCTTTATTCTCCTCCCCCCCTTCCTCACAAGTGAACACCATCAATCTAGCCTTGTACTTTAACTTTATTTCTCAGTCCATTAGTTTCTAGGACACAGAGCAGCACCAGGCAGATAACAGGGGGGGAAGGGTAGAGACAGTGTGAAAAAAATGAAAAGAAAGGTTGGCTCTCCTGAGAGATAAAATGTAATTTCACAGTCAACTTGCTGTGATATATTATTTCACAACAATGGGGTGTGGGCTGATATGAGCCCTGCTTGGCACCTGTACAGAGTAGTTAGAACATCAGCAGTGGTTCTCTGGAGAGGTTCATCTTTGTGTGTGTCTGTGTGTGTGTGTGTGTGTGTGTGTTAAAGGATCAGAAATACACCTGAGCACCAGGAGGGTCCGACCTGCAGATCAGAGCAAGCACAGTCGACTGTAAAGTACGAGCCGTGATTAAACACAACAGGAAAAAGAGTCTGTTTTGTTGACAGTTATTTAATATGAAATAATATTTCCAGTCAGCAGGTTTAAATAATCCCCAAACTAAGCAACAACAACAAAATCTAAATTCAAACCTCTCCCATTCTTCACCATGTTTACAGTGCGTCGGCCTGATGAAAGACTCTAAACATCATTTATTCCAGTAGCTGCTCTCGCTCATTGCTCCTGCTCCACCATCACATGCAGTTATCCAGGAACATAGAAAAGGCATCGATAGACGCCTCCTGCTTCATTAGCTCCGGTCTCTCAGCCTGGGAAACACTCGCACAATATCAAACACCTTCTGCCAGAAACGCAATGAGGCAGAAAATAAAACCTATGTACTAAATACAGAAGATGGGATAAGAAACGTAATGTGACAAATGGTCTGATTTCAAATCCAAAACAACATCAGCTAAAGTTCATTTAATGGAGCTACCGGAGCTTTTTTTTTTAAAATTAAATATCAAAGACAAATTAAACAAAATAAAGATTTTCAGAATGTGATATTAAGATTGTGATATCAAGTGCTAATCTGTTTATGGGCGTCTCCTCGTCTCTCTCTCTCACAGTTTGCTGTTCTTCTGATATTGGGAAACGAGTCCCAGAACCTGATCTGACGCCATGATGCTCTTGTTCTGCAGGTACACAGAGCTGTTCTTAGGCGTCTCCTTCAGGAAGTAGCGATAGTTCACCATGATGCCGCAGGAGTTCGCCACACCCCTGGGGCTGGTGTCGGCGCGCCAGTTCAGTCGCCACATGGTGGCGCCGTTTTGCAGGTGAAAGTTGGCCACCGGGTTGAGGGCGTAGCCTCGCCTTTTCTCCCCGTAGAGGTACCAGGCACAGAGACGCATCAGGACGGGCTCCAGGACACTGGACAGCCGCTCCGAGCGCATCCATTCACTGGTGCCGATCAGCTTTCGGAGGGCGTCGACGGTCTGGGTCCCCGGGGAGGAGTCCGTGGCCTGCTCCACCTCCTTCCACTCCTGCTCAGAGAGGAGGTCCGAGCCCCGGCCTTCCTTTCTGTACTGGCTGAGGAGGCCTTGGAGCCAGGAGGAGAAGCCTGGGATGGGTGACAGGCTGGAGAACTGGGCCATGTGAGGGAACTCGCTCTGGAAGACATGAGGAGACAGGAAAGTAGATTTAACCCCTAAGAGAGACAAACTGTATTATGCTTTTTCAGATTTCCTTTGCTCTAATGTGTTACAAAAGCCCAAAATGTAAAAACTGCCCTACATCTATCGGACTGTTTGATGAATAATTAAACTCTTTCAGGGTGAAGAAGTTTCTTTTTTTCCGTCCCCCATTTTGAAACAGAAGAATAGAAGAATGACCTCTATCAGAGACATTATAAGATATAAGGACTTAAGATGAAAACAAACAAACAAACGAGAGATAGAGGCAGCAGAGATTTGATCCTCACTACAACGCAGAGAGAATCACTTTTGTTATGATGGAATCCAGGGAGACGAACGCTCAACCTCGGCATTAAAACACGAAACACATTGATATTTCTTGTTTTCACTCAGGCTGCTGTTTGGGCCTCAGACAGGGTCAGAATTACAAATCACTTCCATCGCTCCATGATCCTTCTCTGCTGATGGAGATGGACGATGGCCTTTCTCCTCCCCTCCCTCTTATTCTATCCTCCTCCTCCGTCCCTCCCTCTCCTCTTCCCGTGCCTCTTCCACGTCTAGACACCCCCACCCCACCCACCGCACGCACCCATCCATCTCACGCGTTCTCTTCCATCCCACTCCCCTCTCCTTTCGTCAGAATAACACTCGCCTCTCACACTCGGCCCGTCTTCGCGCTCCTGCGTCTGGTTTGATAAGTGATGGAGCGATGTGGCAGGCAGAAGAATAAAAGGCTACAGATGAAAGTGGAAGTGTCAGACAACCCCTGGAGGGACACGTCGCCGTCTGTCTGCCTCCCTCTGCAACACTGTTTTCCTTTCTTCCCCCTTGATTTCACTGTCCGTTCACTTTCAAGAATCCAGACTTCTCACTTTCCGCGTCCTGCTGGCTCTCTCCTTGTGTGTTTTCTTCTCACTGCGCTGTATCATGATCTCACCTTCCACACTCCCAACCTCCACATTTAGATCATTGCGTGTTTGCATGTCGAGAGTGGACAGGATTGACAGAGAAAAGACGGCGGTGGAAAAAAAAAAGGATGGAAGGCAGTGGGGAGGTGAAAAAAAGAAACAGGGGAGGATAAGCAGAAAAAAGGAGGAGCGGAGCCAGAATTGCGCTCCAGGGTCTAATCTACAAAGACAAGCCAGACCTGCTCCCCCTCACCTTAAATCACAACTATGACCTTTTCTTTTTCCATTCTATCATCTATCCATCATCATAGTGAGTCCTCTGTGGCTGCGCTCCTCTCTTCACCTTTATGTCAGAGAGACAGGCCCTCTGCAGAATACAAGACTGTTAGTGGTTCTTTTGTGTAACCTCGAGGGCAGAGATATGCACTTACACTGCTGGGGTCAGGGGTTCGATTCCCACTGGGGCCGTAAAAAATAGATGCGCTCACGCCGCTTTTGATTAAGCGTCCACTCACTGTCTGTGCTTTGATTTTCTCGACAACTGTGTCTCCAATTAAGTTCAGTCTTGGCACCGCGGGTGTGTTTCTTAGGGGAAGTGCAGTGTAGACTGTGGAGTGTTAGAGACGGTTCTTAAGACCCCAACTCTGACCTTAAACCCCCATTAACATATCATGATGGCAGAATGACACATTGTGTGTTTGTAACCTCAGCAGGTATAGTCAGAATGAATTGGAAAGTGTAACCACAGTGAACACAAGTATAAATGAAAGTTCATCGTCAAGACAACCACACAATTGTTCCAAACCAGCGAGGTACCAGCAGCTAGCAGCAATTAGCCGGTAATCACATGAAGCAGTTCTCTCCTTACTCCTCATGTTATTCAACCACCATCCACCTTTGGATGAAGTGAGGACCAACCGAAAAAGAAGCAAACAATAATTCTGCGTCACCGATGGCTGCCATCTCCTTCCATTCTTCTATTTTTTTCTTTTTATTATTCATATTTTTTGTTTGACATTTTGAACCTTTTGACGTATCGTTAGCTGGACAGAGGGATCAGATCGCTATGGGATCTCATTTTTCTGAAAACCTATAATGTGTCTCAGTGTCACTGATTTGTAGCTGTGCCTTTGCAGCTCACTACAGAAACATTAAAAAGTCTAATTCATTTATTTTCAAGATGATGTTGGCATAAGAATCCAATGGACTTCTTGATGAGGACAACTTTCCACATCAGCAACAATACTGTTGTTTTCCGACCTCTGACACAAACGGCCCCTAATGCTGAAAATGAAAGCGCAAAACAATATCTGCTGATTTCCCCAAATCGCGAGTCGCCGTTAATAAAAACACCAATAAGTGAAAAGCTCGCAGTGATCAAAACAGTCGGGTTGTATAAATAACCAAAGAGGAGGCGGCTTACAGCTCCTGATTTTTACGAGGATTCACTACAAAGAGCCGTTTCCCTTCTGTTGGGCAGAGTGGCTTTTGATTTTTTCCATTCAGCGTTCCAATCATTTAACAAGTGCGAGCTGGAGTGGCCCGACATGAAGGGCTCCCGCGCTCATTGAGAGGGATGGATGACATTTCATTACTGGCTTTTCTCCTTGCTCTGTTTGTGTGTGTGTATGCGTTCATGCAAGTGGTAAAACAAGTGGGAGATTTATGATATCAGCATCGAGACTAAAATAAAATAAAAAATAAAAAACTTCTGAAAAGCAATCAAACCCCAAATCTTGCCTGTCACAGCTCTACTTCACAGGAACGATGCCGTGCCAGCTGGACTTCACCTGGAGGCTCGGGCCCTTTTAATTGAATTCAGCATTTGGAGCATCTTTAGACAAAGAACACTTTCTGATACCGCACCTTAAGGAGGCAGGTGAGTAGCTCTGCAGGAGATAACAGCTGTATCAGTGCTCGTGTCATGTGCACCGTCATGATGTGTCGTTATTATCTCGCCGTTATGGGACAGGATGGTTAAAGGCTCTGCTGATAACACCCGAGGGTTATTGTTTCCAGATAACAGATGTTGCCTCTTCTCTCACCTCAAGCTCTTTCTCTTATTCTCCTGTTTACTCCCATTCAAACAATTAATCATTACTGCATTTTAAAATAGAAAAGTAGTTTCCTTTGAAATAAAAGTGAAAGAATAAAAGCATTTTATACACGGTTTATTATGTCAATATAAAGAGAAATTGTGTTTAAAAAGCATGTTGCATTGATTCTGCTTAGTTTCTTCAGTTGTGTGCATTATATTCTGTTTAATACCGGATGTGTCTGTGTTCTGAGGACTGAAAAATGTGATTTAGTGTTTCCCTGCCCAGGCACCATTTTGTCATGGGGACGATTTAGGGTCTGGTTGAGGTTTGCACATTAGAGCTCTGGTGTGAAAAATGATGCGAAAACAATCACCATCATTCAAAATGTGATGATTTCTCCAGTTCCCATATTGAGTATTGATTAATACTTTCTGAATACAGGTGCTAAAAGACACAAATGTTAGCAGCAACTAGGTGTGAGAGCTTTTCACAAACATATCAGAAAAGATACACCTCATGTTCACACTATACACAAAGGAATGTGTGTTTATTTTCCAGATATTTGGCTGTATTTGTGTTTTCTTTTTTATTTATAGTTGTTTATATTAAAAGTTTAGGGTTAAACTGTAAAATATCAGTATGAGTAATTTTTACACCATAATAATGGTATCAGCATTTGCCAAAATTCCATATTTTTCTAACATTTTGTTGTTTTGTTTTTGCGTGACGTGCACCTACATTACATTCTGAGTTCTTCCCACACCCACCTGCAGTTCTCGCACTACCCTCTTGATGAGGTAGTTGCCCAGCTCGACGCCCTGCAGGCCGGCCTGGGTGGAGGAGATGGAGTAGAAGACGGCCGCGTTTATCTTGTTGACGTCCTCCTCGGAATCGAGGGTGGCGAACTCACGGACGATACTCTGAGAAAGAAACAGAGACAGCTCATTCAGATACGAGTGGGTTCTGGTCGGGAGAACTCGAGTCTGGACACGAGTCTCTTTCAAATTTTTCAGAGATTTACTTTATCACAGCTTGAAATACTCTCAAATTTCACTGCTGTCAAAACTCCTTTTTCTCCACAGTACACAACCTTCAATAACAGGAAGTGAGCTCTGCAGAGGTCGCTCCCACGGGGATAAGTAGTTTTAAAGGTTTTGTTTTCCACACAGCAGTGATGCATTTGTCAGCAGAGAGGAGGAGGAACAAGGCAGCAAATCCCAGATGTTTAACTCTTAAAGTTAGACAAACACCATCACACCAGCCTGCAGCCGTACAGGAGCCTCTCACCTGAATGTTGTCAGAAATATCTTCGGTGAGGGCCACGTGTAGAACCACCAGGGGCTCTCCGGGCATGGCGGCGTGGGTGAATGCATAGCAGCGGCGGTACGGCCCCACTCTGCGCTTCAGGTCGGTCCAGTTCCTCATGGGGTGCACCGCCTCATACCTGACAGAACTGACTGTTAGTTTCAGATTTTATTTGACTGTTCACTGAGCTGTCAAGCTTTACTTGCCCTTAAACGTGTACTTTACAATGACAATGTGGCAAATTTGACCCTCAAAATACATATATATGTTGTTTTTAGATGTGACCTGTGTCCCGATCTCTGTAGGACTGCATTTAGCTCCCATGTATTGTGTAATGTGTATTACAGATGTGATAAGTAAAGCTGAATCTGAAAAGAAATAAGGCAAATGGTGTATTTTCATGCTGTACAATTTTTATGTAAGCAAAGATTACAATGAAATGAGAGCAGGACAGAAACAGAGAAGAGAAGCACAGTTTGTTTGGGTGCATGAATGTCTCACTGGCTGATCTTCTGCAGGATCTCGCAGGGGGACAGCCAGGTGATTCTCTCCAGTCGGAGCAGACCCACAGAGAACCACTCAGACAGCAAACTCTTCAACGTTCCATTCAGGTCCTGGGAGAGAGAGAGAAAAGGTGAGAGTTCAGAAGTAAGTTCAAAACAAAATCCACCACACTCTTTCCCTCGACCCGACAACTCAGCAGCCAGAGACATTGGGGAGAGTGAAAGTTGAATCTTGCATTTGTTTTTTATGATGGTATAGGGTCCTGTTTTATTCTGTGTAACCAAAACACTGGTGTGCAAGTAAATCTCATAAGCACATGATGGAAAAGAAAAAGAATAATATCTGCTACAGTAAGTTTTCTGAGTCCTGTGTGAAATGTGAACGTCTCCAAAACACGAGCAAAGTGTCGAAGTTGCTCTCTTTATTTTATACCTTATACAGACAAAGCACGATAAAAGTATTCTCTAGAAATATACGTTTTTTATGACTATTAAAAGAACTGGATAAGCACATATTCCTCACACGCTTATTGTATCACCTGACAGCAATGTTGTTCAGGTTTTTCTGTATGAAAAATCCCATACCCATATCTCACACACTTACAGAGTGTGTGTGTTCCCCTGAGAGTCTGAAATGCTGTTTGAATGTTTTCACATTATGAGCAGTGATTTGTTAGAGCTTGCGATGGGTGTAGGGAAGTCACTTCAATAAATAACTTGCCATTTCAAAGCAGGTCTGTCTCCCTGCAAAGGTCAGACTTCATTTACAGCAAATCTCTTGCAAACACACGAAACAAGCGCACGTGGTGCACGCACGTAAACGCACTCAGACACACGAACGCGGCTCATATTGGCGGCTCCGTGGGATGATTTCACCTCCGGCTGCCTTTAATGCCCAGTCGTCAGTCATAATAACGGCTAATGCAAACAAGCTCAAACACAATGGGGGTTATAAGAGATGCCGGGTGAGATTCTCTTGAGATTAACTATCAAGACTCTCCACATATATTCATCAGACTTCACATTATTCAGCTGCAGAAATAAAGATTAGAATATAAAAAGGCTGCGATGGATATATATATATATAAATGTGTATTTATGTTCCTCAGACTTCACGAGGCCCCCAGAGGTTAAATAATCTATAATGGAAAAATAATCCCAGTCTGGCATTTCTGTGGGAAACGCAGTGCATCAACAACCTGTGAGAGGGCAGCCGCTCACTTGGGTATCGCCAATTCTCACCCACACAAAAAGAAGGTGAGTCGTGTACTCCGTTGACCCCAGCAGAAGATGAAGTCTTTTGAAATGATAGGGTCTCGCATTTAAAGCCTCGGGTTAGGAAAGAGAAGAAAGGGAAGGGGGAAGAAGAAAATCCTGCACTCCATTAGAAAGAGAATGAAGCTTTTTGACTCTGGAGCAGTATCGATGCATCGAGGCGCGGATGCAGCCTCTGCTACAAAGACAAGCTGTGTAGTGTGTGATTATACGGAGCGACAGACACTGCAGTGCCTGGATGGAACAGTCCGTCTATCCAGGGCCAAACGACCACCGGCTGCCAAAGTGTTTACAGGTCAGCCTCAGGCAGCGCCAACACCTCTACCCCAGTGGGCTGCACGCCACTTGTCAGCTGGGAGTCTATCTGTGGCGGGAACATAGCCGCTGTGATACTTTGTGTAATCCCCAGCGAGCCAACTCCAAATGACATCTTTGATTTGTCGTTAAATCTTTCATCCACTCCATTTGTGGACAGGTGAGCTGGGAATGAAAGGCCTGCAGGTAGAAGGAGTGAGGAGCGACATCAAAAAAACTATTATCCAACCACGAGAGACTAATCTAGCGTAGAATTCAAAGTGACACGCTTGCAAGAACCAGGGTAATTGCAGCCTTTGCAAATTCCAGACTTGAGTAATTTTAGATTGTGTTTTTTTCCCCCCCATCAATGATTCAGTGCTACTTTGATTATATGCATTTTTTTGGGATTGTCAGTTTTTTCCCCTTTGCTATGCACATCTATACAAGTACTAAGAGCTTCATATTTCCCTGTGACCTTTTCTCATTTTTGGCGCAATCAATTCTAGCATTGACAACAAGCAAATCTTGCTGTGCACCCCCAGAACCAAGGTGGTTACTGAGTGCGAGTGAGTCTGTAGGTGGCTCAGACCTTTTTAGGCAACAAAAGCTCCCAGTGGGGCTGAGTTATTGACAATAAATGCATCAGAACCACATCTCAGCAGGAATAAAATACACATTGAGCCGGAGAGTAGACGACCTCTGGTGAATGTGATTCATATTACTTAACAGCCATTACATTTGATAATATGATGTCAAAGGCACAAAGGCTTTAAACTCAAACAAACCTAAAGACTCACAAAAAAAACTTTTTCACTTCATTATCAAGAACTTCAGGGTAGCGTTTGTTTGTCCTTCTCAGCATTTAATGGCACACGTATTGTATATGTTGATAAAAGCATCTCACCACAGCAATGTGCCTTTCATTTTGTGTGATTGAGAAAAGTGGACACAACATGGCATCTATCTTAAATGCAGTGCGTTTCAGATTCGGCCACCGTGAAGCTAAGTGTGTTTTGTTTTGTCCTAACACAAAACTCAAGCATCTTTCTTGATGGTGAATAGTCACCGTCGTCTGTACACTAAAGGAGCTCTCTGGTTCCAGTGTCAATAACAGAGCTGCTGGAGGCCAGAGGCACAACAAGAAATCCACCAGCACAAAAGGCTTTTAAAGCCACGGGTCGATGTATAATTGCAGTTTCATGTCAACTCGGTGTGAGTCCATCTCGTAGGGATACAGAGCCATCATTACGAATTCAAGACACACTGGGTTTGAATGGCAGATATTAACTTAAACACGGCTGGAATTGCACTGAAAGAATTTAAATAGCATCACTAATGAATTAGACAGCTGCCTCACACTATTGTGACTTGTGAAATAAAAACTTAAATACAGCTGTGTCCTTATTCAAGCTTTTTTTATTATTAAAGTCAATAATTGTGTTAGGGTTATAATATTAATTATAATACAAACTCGGATTACACCTGTAAAAGCTGAATCAATGAGTCCATTGATATGTTAGTAATCTGACTATCTAGAGGTTTTAGTGCTGTTGCACGTGAAAAACAAGCAATTTAATATCATAATATTAAATCAATCATCAGACCTTTTTAGTGCTGTTAGTTGAAAAAGGTCATTCCTAATAATTTCCTAATTTCTGACACATTATAGACCTAATACTTAATCAACTATGTTATCAAAAGAGTTAACCTGTTACATTAACCCATGTGTGCACTGAATTAGTGACAATGTGTTATTACACATCTATGGTATATTTCTTGTACCTTTTCAGCGGACGAACCCAGGCCATAGACACTTGACTGCAGAAAGAGAAGTGAGTGTGTTACATGGGACTGTTCATTTGAATTCCTGGACAAACTAAGTGCCTGGAATTAACATGACAGCAAGATTGCCACCTGAATAATTATTCCAGTCTTATTTCAGAGTGCATGGAAAACTGCCTCATCTCGGTGCTGAACTGAGCTGAACACTGTAATTACATCTGACTGAAGGTGAATGATCGAGCGATGAGGTAAATGAGACTGGAAAGCTGGGTTTTCTGAAGAGGAAGAAGTTGCCAAACAATGTGGCGTTAAGGGGTCAAACAGCAGGAGATCTGCATAAGTGTGTGTGATGGGGAAAATGTCCTTTCTTTTCAATTATATTTTCACTTTGTCTTCAAGAGATTCATTCAATATATTAATTACACGGTTGATTTATATGCATCTCTTTCACCTTGTTGTTACAGGGTCTATTTCAACACAAGGAGGTTTTCAAGACAAGTGGAAGGCAGCTGCACTGTCGTGTGATCTGTGCAAGGAAAATATGAAGAAAGCACTGAAATGGGGCTTGAAAGTGACAAGCTCGGTCTGACTTGTTTGCAAAAAAGCCTTCTTAACTTTGAGGAAATGGAAAAACATCATATGTATTCGGTGCAGTTTCCTTCAGGAGGTGAACTGGAGCAAAGGTCGAGCTGTGCTGAAATGTGAGCCATGTGATGGGGGCAACATGAGGGGTGTGTACGTGCAGCTGCTCACTGTGCAGGTTAAAACACTAAATCAGGCCCAGCTATAAAAAGGGCCAAATAGCCAAACGCGCCTTTTGGCCCATACGCGCACCCGTAGACAATGTAAACAATGGCCTTCTTTACCTTGATGTGCGCGCTCTCGCTGGACTTGGATGCGAGTGTCTCCAGCACATCGGCGCGTAGATCCACCAGGAACTTCACACCCCCCTCCACCCTGCTTATGTGATTGAGCAGCTGCCTGTACCGGGGGGTCAGGCTGTACCGGAGCCGGTCCTCCACCTGCAACACGGTCGCCAGGTCCCGCAGCTGAGAGTCCTGCAGCTTGGCGGCCAGCTCCGAAACGCCCCGGTGGTCCACGCCGAAGTCCCGGGACAGCCGGGCGAGGAGACCCGGTCGGTCCTCCTTGTCCAGGCTCTTGTAGAAGTGCATGAAGTCCAGGCTGTGGGACTCGGGGGGCGGTGGCGTCTTGTCTCTGGTCTCGTATGTGGGTAACGGTGCCACGACTCTCGCCAGGATCTCCTCCATGCCCGAGACACCGCTGCGATTCGGGGACGAGTACCAGCGAAGGGTCCCCGGAGACACTTTGAGGAGAACCCGGTGTCGCCAGCACCTCACTCCGCTGCGGAAGGCCCAGATGACAGGGAGGGATGTCATCGCTGGGAGGGAGCTCCGCTTTCCGCCTTGAACCTGTGACCAGGTCACACAGGAAGGAAACCACTTCCGGGTTGCCTCTTAAAGAGATAGCGCAGCTGCCATGGCAACACGTTAAACACGAGGAAGTGTCACTGATCTGAAGAATTAAAACCATGTTTAAATCTTTCTAGGATTTAAGCTCATGAGGTAAAATAAATAACAACAATTCATCAATTAAATAAAACTGTTTTAGTAATTTGTCAAGGTCCAAAACTATTCTACTGACTGATAGTCAATATTATATCCTCAATATGATTTTAATCACACAATTAAAAACAGATATTTATTTAAATATTACAATAGTAAATGTGAAATAAATACATATTTCTTAATAATGCAGTAATTTGAAGCACTGTTTTTCTTTTACTGGTATACTCCCAAAAAGTTTGTTCGGGTAAATAAGTTTGCTTTTGTAAATAAGGGTAGACTATACATTTTGT
The DNA here is from genome assembly GCF_022539355.2 of Hippoglossus stenolepis. Taxonomy (NCBI): domain Eukaryota; kingdom Metazoa; phylum Chordata; class Actinopteri; order Pleuronectiformes; family Pleuronectidae; genus Hippoglossus; species Hippoglossus stenolepis. The sequence goes on along the minus strand of NC_061487.1, from coordinate 23,643,998 downwards.
TACAGCTGATCTCCTTATTGGAGATTGCCTTTTGTTAGTATTTTGTGAATTATTCAATTATTCACTACCATATTTGATTTGTCCCATTTATTTCGAAAAAACCTTGTGTGTGCATATATAGTAAAATGGTTGAGCAGCTTGTGGTAAATATTGTTATTTGATTAAAAAAATTCATTAGTTTTTATAGCAGCTAAGGTTTTGGTAAAGGTGCCGTATCGCAACACTTGCTCCACATCATCTTAAGCCACTGTACATTTCTCTCTGTGACTTATTATTGGCCGTTTTCACATGTCCTATTCTTGCCTTTGGGGATAGAGAAGACTCTGGTAAGAAAAGAACTGCACTGACAACCTTCAGCAGTTCATGTTAGTGGGCTTCCATGGGCACATGCCATGCATTAATGATTCCGCATACAGCACTCTTCCACTTCATCCAAGGTAAAAAGACAGACAATATTTCTCTCTACAAAGGGCAGATAAAGTGAGAACAAATACTGCAGACCTGAAGTTGGGATGTGATGATGCTTCCATAACACAAACCAAGAGACTGGAGTGACACAAATTCATCGCAAGAGGTAAATCAGGAGTCAGGCTAATGTCACTGTGGCAGATTTTCTTGTTTGACCCCTGTTGAGTGCAACTTTGCAGCACCAGTGCTTGACTGCTTTTATTACATTATTTATCAGCTGTCAAACCATCTCTGCTCCTGACACTGTTTTTATCATCATATATATATAACCTTTATAGCCTACATGCAGTTCACAATACATTTAGTTTTCTCCAAGCAATACTACGGTACAATGCAAGACAAAGTAAAAATGGTACAGGTTTTGTTAGTCAATGACAAGATGCCTCATCCAACCTAGTTACAAAACATTTATTTAGTTTTATTCATGTATTCTTTGTTGAAACAGGAACACCCTATTGAAATATAAACCCTCATCTGCCAGCGAGTCCTGGTCAAGACGGGCAAACATGAAATAAAAAGCTTCATATATAAATATAAATAGGGACAAATAACACAAAAACATACTAAAACACAGCAAACAGGTTAAAACACGGAACAAACTCAGAAACATGTGGGAATCAATAGCAAACATTAAAAGCAGGAAATAAAAAGCCCATGTTAAAGACAGTGACATTATTCTATGGAAATTGATTTTAAAAATATATTTTTAACACTATTGGTGGATAATTTGTATCCAAACCCGTTCAGCATTGAATTAAACAAAGACATAAACAATTAATTAAATTACTCTAATCTCATTATAATTGTGATGGCTGCTGCCTTCAACTCTGCCAGCCATTTTCCTTTTATAAATAATATAAACATTGATATTGATTGATTATTGATTATCATTGATTATGTTAGACACTGTCTTTTCACATGAATGTTGTAAATATTGTTATTTTGTTGTTGTGCTGTGCTACACTTGAACGTCTGTCCGTCCCAGGAGAGGGATCCCTCAGTTAAGGATATAGTGGATGTTGCATCATTGTAATTTGTGAATATGAACTATACATATAACATTTTGTTTATTGATCGATGGATTTAATAACTAGTTTTATCATATTAGCCATGTGAGTGAATTTTGATAGACAACAACCAATAATTTCCGCGACACATGAACACAACACGGGACATGAAAGGTCGTCGGGAGGTCAAATGACCGGAAGTGACGTAATTCCCCGCAACACCTCTGAAACCTGGCAACCTGGAGACCTCGGCCAATCACAGCTCAACTTGGAATAACGTCATTGCGCGTTAAAGCAAGTTCACAGTGCGACGTCTCGCCTTGTTCACAGCCGCAGAAGTTTGTCTATTACTCGGAAAACAACTGAAAACCCGCCGACATTAAACCCGGTGAGTGAGCTGAGTGATGCTGTTGAGTTTTACCCGGCGGCCATGTTATCATGTTTACTTTCCCAGACAAGCTAACGCGAAATGGAGATTGCAATTAGCCAATTAGCTTCAATGCTAACGCTAAATCACTCCAGGGCGGTGGACACGTCTGATACCGTGAACCCTGATTCTTTTTTTTTTTTAAACCGTAAATGACCGGTTGGTTTTCACTGTGCTCCGCTAAAGGTCCCGCGTGAGAGATGGGGATAGAGAAGGAGGCTAAAGGAGACGGGAAGCCCAAACACAGGGCTCCGAAACTGAAGAGGCTGAGTGACGAAGAAAGCCCTGGAGCCGGTGGAGACACGATCAAAGACAAGATCAAAGAAACGATCAAAGACAGGTGTGTGTGTGTGTGTGTGTGTGTGTGTGTGTGTGTGTGTGTGTGTGTGTGTGTGTCACTAACTGTATATGTGACCTCAGTGCACCACAGTCCACATCTGTTCACCATCAACGCAGGACACATCCAAACTGGTCTTTGCACAGAGAAAATTGATTTTTTTCGGAGCCATCGAAGCGTCAGTGAGATCTTTATGAGGATTACCTTTGTGTTACCTCACAATACTTTTGTGTTACCTTGCGTTACTTTTGCGTTATCTCAAAGCACTTTCCTGTTCCCACAGAAAAAAATTTTGGGTTGGGGGGAGGGGGCTGTGTGAATATTGTATCTATTTACATAGATTGCCTCCGTAAAGTTCAGAGCTTATTTAGTTTGACGCAGTCTTTGTAAGAAGCTGGGCAGTATAACAGTACTGCCCTCTCCCAGAACTCCTGCGACAAAAGGCTACTGGGGTTTTATGTAACAACAAACCTGTTAATCAAGGCTTTGACAATAATTCACACATTTCATTTAACCTGATAATGTAATGTACTGCATGTTGAAATATTTATAGCGGTAGAGCATAGTCATTTTCTGTTCCAACTTTAAAGTTCATTTGAGGGACCTGCATATAAGTGATTATTTGAATGACTGCCACGATTTAATGAAGTGTTCAACTCATTCAAGGAACAAAACAAATCAAACGACTTTATTGTACAGTTACCAGTGATGGATGTAGCCACCACCTGCGACTGAGACACTTAATCATCAACCTTGCATCATTTTTAAAAAAGTGTCAATACTAGACCCACCCTTAAATTATTTGACATATTTCTACTAATTGATGTCCTGAATTGTCCAGAAAAACCTGTCCAGGAGAGTGGGACCCTGATAAATTCATCTGGATTAAAAAAAAAACCCCATAGTGGTGATAAATCAGACGAGAGCGGGGGGGCAATATGTCAGAAAATGTGTGAAACTGCAGGACGGACACAACAAGGGGTTACTTTTGCTGCGCCGGCTGTCGAGGAGGCCGGTGGCATCAAGTGCACGCATTAATTTCACTGAGTACAGTAGGTACTCCATCTTCATATGAATAAATTAATTTACCTTGATATTTGATGCGTTTATTGCCGTGCGTATGTGAAGAGACAAATGAATGCAGAGCGATCTGTCATTGGCTTGTGTAATTGATGAGAGCAGAGAGATGAATAGACACCTGTAAGCACTGCTGGCAGCAGAGCAGGCCGCTCTCTGTGACAGCCTTGTGTTATTTCACAGCACACTGACTGAATTACTGATTAAGGATCAGCTTATCATCCTCTGCTGTAAGACTCATGGAATTAATTTTCCTCTCAAAGAAAAAGTGCCTCCTGCCTTAACTGTAAAAAAGCCATAGTCAGATGTTCAAAATTTGGATTATAAAAAAAAAAAAAAACTTAGCTGAGGATACAGCTAAGCCCTGAAGTCTGGAAAGGTCAAATTGAAAAGAACCATGTTCAAAGCCGTTGGGGGATCCTCTGGGACACTGCTTGTCTGATCGCTGTCATTTTATAGCGTTGTCAGAAAGTAGAACGATGCTAACCAGGCAGAGTCTGGAATCTAACATCAGCTTAATATGCTCTCACTTGAAAAGTGCAGCTCAGACTCTGAGTCTCTGTCTCTTAGGGGCCCTTTCAGTCAAGTCACAGTTATATGGAAAATTGATTATTTCTTGCACTTGTACTATTTTCCCTGACTGCTCATGTGTTACAAATACTGCATCGCTAACAAGCCTTTTTCTCTTTCTCTCATTGTCATCTCATTCCCATCTCCACAACCTGACGAGCAGCACAAAGCCAAATAAATCTGCAGAGAAAACCGATAATGGAAAGTCTAAGAAGGTAAATCACATTTTCTTCTCTTTGCTCTATATTGAATAGACGATATGCATCTTTTGGGGACTGATGCCAATATTAGGGAGTAAAAAAATAATTGATGTGTGTGTGTATATATATATATTTTTTTAAATTGTGCAATAATTCCTAAGATGTATTTATCAAACTTTTCGATAAAGACACATAACTGCAGAAAATTTGGTTTAACCCTAAGCTTTATTATAAATAACTATAATTTACAAAATAAAATGCAAATACAACCAAATATAGATAGAAGTTAAATGAATTAAATACAAATTTAATAATAATATATATGCGTTGTTCATTCTGTAAAATGACAGATTTCTTATTTGTGCACATCCGCAAACAAACACTGACACCGATATGTTTGTAAAGGGCTCACATCAGCTGTTATTATTGGTCAACCAATTTATCAGTCAGGTGCTAATATCAAGCTTTTCATCCGGCTAAAATTTGACCTGTGTCACAATTACGTCAATGGAAATTCAGCGTCATGGTCACGAGAGTCCCTCCATAACTCTGTGCCCTCTCTGGAAGCAGCATATCAGATACCAGGCTGAAATTTCCAGCCCCTGTCACCTGCTAACCTCAGCTCACACTGACACAGCCCGAGCATGTGCATCAGCTTGTTCTAGCAGCTGTTGAAATCCTCAAGACCAGTTTGCGTATATGCATTTCAATATCAAGGCTTTTGGAAGTAATTATTTTAGGGCAGTGTTTTGATGACAACGTTTAAATGGTAACGCAATTCATCTGATACCATGACTTCATTTAATAATCCTTGCATTGCCTCCCATTCCTGTTTTTATCTAAAGTTGATCTGAAAGTTAATTATTTACAGTCGGTCGATGAATACAAAGTTGTTGTCTTAAAAAATTTCAGAAGATGGTGAAAAATCCCCATGGTGACATCTCAGCAGTCCAAAAAAGTTAGACACGTGTATCAAACAGTGTAAAACAGCAGATTCTCACATGGTAGAAGCTGGAAATGGTCAAGGTTTTGTATTTTTGCTTGATGATTGATGTCAAAATTGATTAATATCTTCTAGATAGACTGATCCATTATAGTTGATTATGATCTCACCCTCTGAGGCCCTCAGATGAAAGATGTTTATCAAAAAAACAATACATTATCCAGTTAAAGATTTAACATCAGTGTATAAATCTAGACACAAAGAGACATGATATGACCTGTTTTGGTTAAATGAATGTTTGCAGACTACTTTATGACTGACTTTATGTTTTATTAAGCTTTAAATGCATGTTCTCTCCTCAGGTCAGAACACCTAAGAAAGAGTCCCAGGAGTCAGCCAACGGTCTCAGGTAGGGATGAAGTCTTTATTTCAATAGACTGAATAATATACTGACGAAATACTTGTGCCGGAAGTCTTATTTTTCACAATTCTTACTCCTCTTTCTCTCCTCTTCCCTCCCGAGGTGATGGAAAATAATCCTTGTGTTTTGATGTTCATGGGCTATGGAAAAAAAGCCGTTTCCCATTTTATGCTTTTAATTTTCCTCTGCACTGAAGACAAATATCTGCGGCTTGTCAGAAAAGTAATAAATGAGAATGCACGGCTTGAGTAGTTGGATGCTCAGCAGGGCGTAGCCAGGATGGCAGACTTTGGCCGAAGGCGTGCTGAGTCAAATCTGTCTCACAGCAGTGTTTCTATACAGTTGCTAATGGATTGTTTCCCAGATGCAGACTCAGCCCAGCCCAAAACAATGAGTGACATTTTAAAGGAGATGTCTGTTGAAAAACTATTTTTGTCAAATTCAGGCTTTTAATGTTTCCCTTCAGGGGTTTTTTTTTCTTTCCCCCTCAGAAAAGGCTCAGGTGGCAACTGTGATAGTTGAGTGGGTTTCATGCAGGGGAGAAAGTTACGGCAGCAGAGTTAAGGAAGAAACATAAGGCTGTTAGAACCACTGACTGTAAATGTCAATGGACGCAGTGACCCACTCTCCTTCTTATAGCTTTTTATGGATTTTGCTCAGTGGTGCATTCGGTCTGTACGAAAATAACATGACCATTTCTACACATGCTTTTTTTTTCTTATATCTTCACATTGAGTAGAAGAGCTGAACAGCTGAACCTCACTTACAATGTGAAAATAACAAAATAACACGGGGAATGATAGAAATTGTCTTCTTCTATACACGTAATTCATTGTGGATATAAAAAAGGCTTTTGTAGTTTGTCGACCGTGAAGGTTAAGAATATAGGTATGTCAGTAATTTTCTAAGGGATAACGGTGATTGGGACATGCTGTGACAGCTGATGGAAAGCAGTTGAGTTTCTGCATTTACTTCTCACATAAAAAAAACTTTCCATCTCTGACGGGGGATGACACACACAGATTTATACAAAGTGAACTTGATGGAACCAGTTTAATAATTGTCTATATTTGGCCAATATTCTCCTGAATTGACTATTAAAGAAAAATACTCTGATATACAGTCTTCCAGTCCAGTCAAGTATTTGCGTGTTTTGTGTTTTCCTTGCTCTGTGGTGATAGGTACTGCATGAAAGTGGCAAATCTCAGCATTAATTTGAGCAAGTTTACAGCAATGCATTTGTATAGAACTGTACAGGAGCTCAAAACTTTTTAACACACAGTGCAAAGTTCAATAATTTGTGGAAAACTTGCTCCATCACAGTTTTTTCTATATTGTAATATATATTATATATTTTATTTCAAACTGAATGTCCTGAAACACACAGGCAGATTCTCTCCGAACCCTTACACGAATAGTTTTGTATTGTCAGTATGATGACTACATGAAGGATGTCATGAGAACCGGAGTATGGAATGACAGTGTGATTGGATTTTTGTGTAAGTGTAGTCACTCATGCACTGACTGTGCAGAATCTCCTGTGAGGATTTGCTGGAAGAAGAAATAATACTCGGCAGAAGGGTTTTTGGATAAATGTCAAAAAAATGATGAACATGATGTAAAGGTCAGTCAGCGCTCAACAATTAATTATAATATTATTGAAATTGCAAAAAGTGAAATATCCAAATGGCCGGAGCTGCAGTTTTATGATAAAGGTAAAATCTGTCACAACACACCATTATAAATGAAGCCTTGTGCTACAGATTTGCCTCAGCATGCAAATAATATTCTCCAGACTTCAGAAAAAATGTCATCGTTTTTTCAGTGAATGAAAAATCACCATTCCTACTAATCTTGACTCCTGTCGCAAAAAACCTGTCAAAAATAATCTGAATGCTCCGTTCAAACCTGGTGGTAACATCTGTCCTGAGAGATTTGATCACATGTGGACAGCTCGGAGTAAGTGTGTTCACACCTGGTATAACATCGCCTCCTGAACGTGTCTCCTCCAGTGAGCACTTGTGATCGGATCTGACCTCTCCGCTATATATGCAAATACTTGTGTACGTCATTTCTCTTAGTGGAGAGAAAATTTGTTTTGTTTTTTTGCCAGTTTGAGTAAACAGTTGTGTCCGTTGTCTTTGTGTGTGTGTGTGTCGAGAGAGCAGAGCCGGGTCACTGAGAAGTATAAAAACACTTGAAATAAATACTAAATCAATATCTGGCGGTCGGTTTAGATGTTGTAGTAGCTGCAACAAATAATTTAATGTATTGGAAACACTGAGAGGTGTAGAAATACTTTCAGTTCATTATGATGCTGTAGTGGGTCAGGAGGTCAGCACAGTGGGCGGTGCTTCAGATGTGGCCCAGGATGCATATACGTGCCATTCACACATCTAAAAGAACGTGGCCACATCTGTCCCAGACCACTCAAACACGTCCTCAATGCATGTTCAGCCTTTCTCTTCATAATCGTGTCAGTGTGACGAGAAGAGAGCAGAGTCAGGAGAGGCTGAATGAATCAATGTGCGCAGCTTTACGATGAAATACCATTTTACTCATTTGAAATAAATAGAAAGATCAATGTGTGCGAGTCAGTGTGAATATTGTAGGGAGACACACGTAATTATATGGGAAACACTCAGAACTGTAAACATATGTTTGGTTCATTCTGAAACTGTAGTGGGTCAGAGGATGTCAGCTGAGTAGGTGGTCCTTCAGACGTGGACCAGGATGCATTTGCCTTCCCACAGCTAAAAGGTTTAGTTATGACACGTATCATCCCAGTAACAAGAAAACAAAACAGTTATGTGCTTTCCTGCAGTTCTCCCTTCACTGAATGTGATCTGAAGTAAAGGGGACCACTGATATTTATCAGCAGCGGTGACTGTAATTAGTTGATTTCTTAATTAGGCCCAATCCCACCCACCAATTCCTCACTCTGCAGGGAAATCCAAGCTTTCAGATGTAATTTGTTTTTCTTGTCTAATTGCTATAATTATGGCATTATCATTACTGTTTTAAAGAATTCCCATCATTATGTGTGATTTATTGTGGTCAGTGACCACAAGAAAACCTTTATTCTGCATGACAGGCTAATTTTGTCCCAACACTTGAGGCAGTGGTGTGGCAGGCAGCAGTGAACGCTTCTGCCTCGTTATTAGCATGTTAAGACAGGGTGATTGAAAATCAACATTTCAAGTGAGATTTACGAGACACAATAGAGGAAAAAACAGCAGTTAGGATCAGGGTCAAATAGGGAGGGTTTAAAAATCTGTTTCAATTTTAATTAAATTGAGATTAAAAACATTGCTTTCTTTGTGTGAACTGGATTTTAAGAAGGGCAAGTATTTGAACTAAAGCCTCATCCAGTATAAAACTATAACTCTATGTGGCCACAAATCAGACTGGCTTCAGATTGGAAAGAGATAATAAAAAAAAAAAGTATTAGCTAGTGCTAAGATTATAAGGTCATTACAAATTTGAATTCTGTATGCTGACTCTTTTTTTGTTGTGGTTCAGCGATTTGGTGAAAGAGGAGCCAGAGGACGAGGACTTTGCCGCGAAGAAGAAAGGGTTGAAAAGGAAAAGAATTAAAGAAGAGCACATGGAAGGTCCCTCACATCCCGCTGCAAAACCTACGTAAGTGTGACCTGGCATCTAAGATGGCTACCGGCCTGAAATTACAGAAGTCTTTACATGTAGGCTTTTCTTAATATTAGGTTATGGTTAACAAAGCAGCATTTTATAGGTGTTTCCTTTTTTTGCGGGGGGGGGGATGATTTGTGTAAGAAATGTGTATTCTCTCCGTCTCTTGGTAACTTCAGCTCCAAGGGGAAAAAAAGGCAACATGGGCCGGACGACGAACGTGACGGAGAAACTCAGAAAAAGAAGTCAAAGAAGAGGACGGAAGAGGTAAAAATGGGTTTTCCCCTGTGGTGATCAGTCTCCATCAATAATACTCCCACTATTTGAGGTATTTTGGACACGAGGTTCACGGTGGGAGCCTTTTTAAATTTACATTTCGGTGTATTCTTCTCGGCACAGGGTGTAAAGAAGGAGGAAGGAGAGCACCCAGTCTCCAAGAAACCTAAGAGGACAAAGGAGCAGGCTGAAGACGCAAAACTGCTGAAGATCAAAAAGAAAGAAGAGGAGGAGCAGAGTCGCTGGAGATGGTTTTAAAATGCTTCTTTTTCATCTTGTATCTAACTTATACACACAGCTTCTGTCTTTGTGAAGATATTCATTGACATTATAAGTCCTTACCCAAACCTTAGCCCTCACAATGAAACCTAATTCAAACCTGAACATTAAATCCATGGACTGTATATAAAGATGGACGACACATCTCTACTTCCTCGACCTGAATTTCAAAAATGTCCTCACAAAGATTGAAGTACAAGTTCTTATACACACAGACACACTTGCACAATCACAATCAAACTAAACAAACTACTGGGGACCAGAGAGGAGCAATTTTCACTCTGTCAGATTCATCCTCATTTTATTCATCACTCTGCTTCCATCAGGTGGGAGGAAGAAAAGTATGAAGATGGGCTGAAATGGAAGTTCCTGGAACACAAAGGACCGTACTTCCCCCCCGAGTACCAGACTCTACCTGACGACGTTCACTTTCTCTACAAAGGTCAGAGCAACACGGAGTTAGGACATATGAGAGAGGATGAGCGAAAATGGCTTGAAAGTTATTTATTACAAGCAATTTCTTTAAAAAAACACACTTATGTGTATTTGACATTCTTAAAAATTGGGATGCCAGGGTGTAAAAATATTCTCATTGGGTAATAATTTTTGGGAAAACACTGGTGTTACTGATGACACCAAACAGAATAACAGTAAAAGACTTGGAATCAGATGAACCTACAGCTGTAATTATAATATAAACTCTAAATGAATTGAAAGGCTTATGATTAAAAAAAAAAAGAAAATCTGAATCCTTTGAAAGAAGAGACTGATTTTTCCTTTCTAAATTTCTGAAGTAGGTCATTCCATAACTTAAGTGCTGTAAGAACAAACTCATCTCCCCCTAAGTCTATTCTACATTCTGACTTTGCTGTGCAGAAGAGGAATCATCTTTCCACAGGACACCCAGTCCTGAACATATTAACATCCACTGATGCAACACCAGCATGTTTGACCTTCAAAGCCTGGAGTGTTTAAATTACACAGCTTGCTCTGCACTCACACAACCACATTCACATGACCCTGACTCAGCATATTGAGGAACTCCTGGAAAGGGAACAGGTGAATAATATCAGAAAAACCTTAGAAATTAAACCCAAACCGTGGAGCTCTGAGGAGGAGAAACCTTGGACAAAGTTGTGAATTAAAACAAAGAATTCTATGAAGGCGGTGCAAACTCAGTTGTTCACACACACAAGACACGCACGATCAGATCTTTAGGACACCAAAGGTGTATCGGGTCAAACACTGATTGATGACTGTAATTGTTTTTGCTTTATTTAGCAGTCGAGGCACAACAGTGTCCTGTGGGAAGTTGGTTTGATCTGTTAATTCCTGTGCGTGCTTGTGCTTGTTTGTAGCTCGCTGGTAGTCAAGGGGCTGAATGTAGATCTTTGTCCTTGTCTCTAAAACGGCCGGTCTATAAATGTATGGATTAGTCTGCCAGGATTGTGAAGGAGCTGAGGTGGATGCTGTTGCATGCTGGAGTTTCATCAAACTCCGGAGGGTGTGAACACAAACCGTTGAGCCTGGTGGACAAGCTGCATTCTGTTTTATTTTTATTGTTTTGATTCTGCCTCACTTCCTGTAACATGTACGACGGGTCAGTAATGAGAATTGTAGTGATGTGCTTGTGTTTGTATCCGTACAGGTCAGAAGGTGAAGCTCAGCCTGGCAGCCGAGGAGGTGGCAATGTTCTTTGCCCAGATGCTGGACCACGAGTACACCACCAAAACGGTCTTCAGAGAGAACTTCTTTCAAGACTGGAGGAAGGTAAATGCAAAAGGCCACATGTCTTAAATTCAATTTTAGAAATAAAAGGCCCATGAATTAAATTGTCCTAAGTTTGGGAGGGATCTGCTCCGTTATATACGCAACATCGTCAGTCTATCTCTGGTTAAGATTGTGCATTATACTATTGCCATTCTAACCAACTGGCTAGCTCGTTGATGAACAAGTGGAAAATGAGAAGCTTGAGAATGCTGAGTCATTGTGGTGGTTACAGCCAGTGCCTGGAAGTGCTTATGATACAAACGGCTCTGTGTGCCAAATCCTTCAAACGTGGGTCAATGGGGATCAAGGCGCTGGAGTCTGAACAGACATAAATGTGTTTATTTAGAACAAGTATATTTTCACTGTTTGTTTGTTACGTCTATCAGAGGTTTGGTCTCAAATTTCATTTCATGGTTTTAAAAGTTTAACTTGTTTATAGCTGTTGACACCTTATGCCAGTTTTGGAAGGACCTCAGCTCAACAAAAAGTCTCTTGCACGGCTGAATGTTTTGTGACAGGTACGTAGGCGGAGCAGACACGACTGAAGAAGTGGAAGAAGGGAACATGTTGAAATGTTCTTCATTGAGCAAGTGTTGACAGTGAGCAGGTGTTTCTTCTTCCTCTTCTTCAGTTCTGGAAAGAAAAAAGAAAAAAACCCTAACTGCCTCTTACAGCTGATTCCCGCAGCTCAGAATTTTATCCCTAGTGATGAAAATGAAATAAACAGAATTTGACATCTCCATAAAATTTCAAATAAAACACACTCCCGTGCTGTACTAAAGTCTTCTCAGATTTTTCTCAATGTGAATTGTTGTGGTTTTTTCGTCCTGCAACATTTCCCCTTGATTCTGCTACAGCGCTGATGATTGCAAGCTTTGTTTGCTCTGGATAATTTGCTGTATACATGAATAAGTTGTCGTAGCTAAAACCTCCCTGTATCAACCGTGTTTACTCTGCTGTTCCCTCAGTTGAACAATGCTTACGTTGGCATAAAAAGTACAACATCTAAACAGTGTCAGCTTCTGAAAATGTCAGCTGCGAAAACTTTAGCTTGATAACATCCAATTACAGTGTAAGTTGTCTGTACTCAGAGCTTTGTGTTAGAATATGTGTGTGCTGTAAATAGGAGAGTGTGTGGAAAAGTATGTGTTGTGTGTGTGTGTGTGTGTGTGTGTGACAGGGTGTCAGGGTGTCCTCTGTGTAGAGAAAACACAAGTGCCAAGCCCCAAGGCATATCATGCAGAATTAATTTTGCGCTGCTTAGTGCTCAATGCACTTGAAAATACGATTTGTGTGAAGGCATTGATATGCTAATCCATACAAGTAGCTCCCCTGCATATGAACAAATCCAATTAAAGTGTTTTATTATAGCCGGAAAAAAACTCTCCTCGCTCCACTGCCCTCAGTGCCCGCCCACTGTCGGGTGTCAGTCATGCTTAGACACGCAGACTGACTGCGTGTCCACACTGTCAGAGTGTGTCTGCAGAGAGGTGTGTGTGTGTGTGTGTGTGTGTGTGTGTGTGGATGGATGTGTTAGCACATGTGTGTTTATGTAGAGGTCTGTTTTTGCACAACAAAACTTCGAGAGTGGTCCTGCTCTGACAAACCTGATGAGTCATTACTTTTATCCTGAATGGATATGTTCAGGTTTAATTTGTCAATTTAAGTCTCCCTTATATTAAGATCTATGTTTTTATGTGATAAATATTGTAGATTTTTTCTTTAATAGCACTGCTGTGGGGATGAGGGGGGTCGTTAAAAACCATTTCCCTATTTTACTGTTATATTGTTCTGCTCTAGGTCAATATGACCTTTTTTAAAAATGCCATTTTTGATGTCCGCCTGTAGTTGCTGCTGCTGCACCTTTCTGGCCCGACAGCAGGAGGCTGTATTAAAAGCCTTCATCCTGTCATTACGTTTTAAAACCCAGACGATTCTGAGAGGAACCATTTAGTCTCCACTGAGACACTCCGTCCCGTTGCCCTGTTAGTGACCTCATCAATAGAATGACCCCGTGTGCAGCAACTTTAGAAAGTTGAAACTCAGCCGCTGCTGCAGCGTCACTACGGTTGGTGAAGCTGGTGCAGAGAGGAAATGGTCTCTACTCTGGCCTTTCGTAACGACACCACTTTTTCCTTTTTTCCCCTCGTCCTCTGCGCCTCCATAAAGATGAGTAATTAAATGAAAGGTCACTGATCTGCTCCGATCATGCTTGTCGTATTTGGTCTTTATGATACATTATTGTTGTAATGCGTTATTTGAACAGACAAAGGTTCTGCACACTCGATTAATAGCTCCCGGTAAATTTAATAATGTAATGTTGTGTGCAGACCTTTTGTCTGCCTCCTCCTCAAGTTAAAGGTTTTGGACTCGGAACATTAGTGTTGTAGATGCGCTCGGAGATTTGAGTAAAATGCTCAGTTTCTAGTAAAAGTGGCTTTATTGTTTTAATCATCTTATTTAGACCCCTGCACTTCTTAGCTTAATGTATTGTTCTGAAGATTTTAATTCATATTGATAAAATGTTTTTTTTTTTTAATTTTGAATAATTTCTGCATCACAAGAAAGTGTAAAACAAGTGAAGCTACAGGAGATGTATATTGTATATATGTGTACATGTATTATTTAAAAAACTGATGGCTTCCTGGAATATTAATTATTATTTTAATAGATCAATCCTTGATGATTTTGTAGAATATATTTGAAATGTCAATTAGTAAAAAATGCCCACACTTGTGTGTAGGAGATGACCCATGAGGAGAGATCACTGATTCAGGTTCTTGACAAATGTGACTTTGGAGAGATCCACGCGATGCACAAAGCCAAGGTGGAGGTCAGGAAAAACATGAGCAAGGAGGAGAAGCTGGTAAGAGACTCTAGCTTCTTTCCTTCTGCACGTGTGCTTGATGTTGCTTTCACATCTTCCTGTCAGCGTCTAAAGAAGGTTGGCGTAGATCATTTAGGTTCTGTGTATTTTTTTTATGCTCGATATCTCAAGGCTTTGAAAGAAGCCAATCAGAAGATAGTGGATGAGTATGGCTTCTGCATGCTGGACCACCACAAAGAGCGTATCGGCAACTTTAAGATTGAGCCTCCAGGGCTGTTCAGGGGCAGAGGCGAACACCCCAAGCAGGGCATGCTGAAGAAGAGGATCCAGCCAGAGGACGTCATCATCAACTGCAGCAAGTGAGAGTGGGACTGTCACAAGATTTATTCACTGACTTCAAGAAAATAAACCAAGACCTCAGTGCACAAAGTGTTTAAAAGTTTGGATTCACAGAGAAACCACTTCTATCTTTTCCCACAAAAAGTACATTACCATCTTTCTTGCAAGGCAACAAAGCGTAGCCTTTTTGACAGCTGCACAGATTATGGTAATACACTGCAACACAGAATGTCTAACCACTAGAATATGGTTTGTATCGCTCAAGAATTGTAGCTATGCATGACTTATTCACTCAGTGGCCTCGAGTGCTGAATGAAAACGTTTCTTGTACTCGTGTGTTTCTTCACAATGATTGAAATTACATTTGCTGTATCTATATCAGGTACTGGGTGTCTCACATTTATATTCAGCAGGTTTTATCGGGGTCAAGTGCTCCATTGCTGGAACTGTTTGGTTTTTTTCTTGCTCTGACAGAGAAGCGTGTGTCCCGCTGCCCCCTGCTGGTCACCGCTGGAAAGAGGTTCGGCATGACAACACTGTGACGTGGCTGGCCAGCTGGACTGAGAACATCCAGGGCTCCATCAAATACATCATGCTCAACGCCAACTCAAAACTCAAGGTAGGCCGTCGGTCGGATGCAAACAGGGAAAAGCCTCCTACTGAATTAGACAGGGATACTCGGCATTAACATGTTAAGGCAGGTGAGGTCTTAATGTTGGCTTGGCTGTAGTAAAGACTGGATACCTACTGTCTCTGCCTAAACTATACAGGATAATGTGGCATATCAGGGTTATCCTCTGCTAGGCTACCTCACCCTACCCTTGATTATGAGAAGTTATAAGTCTTAAATGTCATTCATTACCTCAGTAAAAGTTTTAAAATTAACTTGATGAAACCTGCAGAACCCTAGGAGAGCATTTCTTTGCAGAGGAAACAGATTTGCAAGGATGTTTTTATTTCTTAACTATAAAAACTCCATAATGCTGGTGTGTGGAGTGTAAATGGAATCCCCCTGTGGGTTATCTTTGTGTTATAATCTCCCATTTTCATTCATGGTCTCCTCCTCCTCCCATTTTCCATCTTTCATGTGTAAAGGTTAAGTTATTCCACTTAGTCTCCATGACAATATGTATGTGTGTCTTCACTGATGATGGGTTTAATTGTTTTTTCTTGGTTGCAATATAATAACCTACAGCAAGAGAGAATCCTGTCATTATAGTTGTGTGCTTTTATATTTTCTTTTGTGCGACTTAACAGGCTGCACTCACGTCATGATTACCTTTGGAAAAAAACTATCTAATTTGACACCTTTCAAGGAAAATGGTGTCATGTTGTTGTTGTGTCTCTTTAGTTCTTTGTTTTCAGAGAAAGCTCACTCTCGCTTTCTATTTCTGCTCCTCCTATTCATCCCGTCTTGCTTCTTGTCATTCTGTCAATGCAGGGAGAGAAGGACTGGGAGAAATACGAGGTCGCCAGGAAACTGAAGACATACGTGGAGAGTATTCGTAACCAATACCTCCTGGATCTCAAGTCTAAAGAGATGGTCACTCGCCAGAGAGCTGTGGCCCTCTACTTCATAGACAAGGTCTGCTCCTGTGATGGCTCACAAGGAAAAACTGAAGTTTAATGTTTACACAGAGAGAGAAACCTTTGTCAGTGTCAGATTCTCCTTAATGCCCAGGTCTAATACCAAGGGCCATGTGGACGTACTGGAAATCAATGCAATGTGTCTTGATTGCCTCTTCTGTTTTCTCTCATAGCAAGATGGAAGATCTTCTACAAGAAGAAAATTGATTATATGTAGCCATTTTCTTCCCCGAGCTAATCTCAGTCTGCACTGAGTGAAAAGATAGATTGAGTGTGTGATTGCTTCTGGCTCGTGCCAAAGACCGTTTCTATTCAGATTCAGCTTTGTTGCGTTTATCACAGACTTTAATTCGAGTATTCGTGTGTTTATGAATACGTTTAATTGTCGTCTGATTTTTCACGTTTGCTCTGTGAATGGAAGAGTTGCTGGTTAGAGTCCTCGATGGTTGTGTGTCTTTGGCTTTGACGTGTGTTTTATCTTTGCATCTTCTGCACCAAACAAGCTGGCACTGAGAGCTGGTAATGAGAAGGAGGAGGGAGAGACGGCAGACACGGTGGGCTGCTGCTCGCTCCGTGTCGAGCACATCACGCTGCACGAGCAGCTGGACGGCAGCGATTGTGTGGTGGAGTTCGACTTCCTGGGTAAAGATTCCATTCGCTACTACAACAAAGTCCCCGTCATCAAGAAGGTAAAGGGAAAAAAAGACGCACAAAGTGATTAATACCTCCGAACCTGCATCCATCCTCTCCACCTGTCATTTGTTATTGTTTGCATCTGAAATTTAATTTTGTGAATATTATTTTTAAGCTACTTAATGTAGTTCATAAAACACAAATCAATTCTCCATTGGAAAAGACATCAGCAAAAATACTCCAATATAAGGGCTGTTCATTGAGATACAAGAAAAACCAACATATTTCATTATAATAATCTAGGTGTTGCCCTTTGGGTTTTGGCAGAAGTCCCTGCAGAGAAGGTCACATGCGTGCATATTGACACATGCACACACACACACACACACACACACACGTGCACGCACAGAGCCTGAAGCAGAGAAGGAACTGAGAAATGTCCTCGAGCCACAACTGTAGATTGGATTCCTGTGGCTGTGCTGGTTTAATTTGTCCGTTAGAACTGCTGAACTGTCCCTCTGCTCCACTCTGCTGCTCTTGGATTACATCTTCATGGGGGGGGATTTTTAACCTTCCAACTGAGGTAACCTGAAGCTGGTCATTGCATCCAAGCAACATGACCTGGTTTAAGTAAACTGGTCACGCTTCTAATCTGAGTAGAGCACGTACCTCGATCGAGGCCCTATAGTCCACTGACATTCAGTCCAGCTGCACCAAATTGTAGAATTCATAAATATCGGTCCCGTAAATGTGCAAATCAAGATCCATGAATTATTTCCATGAAACATAAGTGAAAAAAATGTTCTGGATCTGTACCAAAGTTTTATGGGTTCTTTTCCTGGCCCAGGTTTGGTGGTAATCCATCCAGTAGGTTTTGTGTAATGACAAACACAGATGAAAACATAACCTCTTAACATAAGGTAATGATGTGTTTTAAGATTAAGAATTATTAGTTTAAGGCTAAGGGTTTTTTCAAGAAGTGGTTATGGTTGTAGTCAGTTGTCAAGAAATGAACGATGAAGGGTTTTTAATGTTCCCCAAAGTGGCCTATGACAAAATGTGTCTGTGTGTGTCTGTGTATGTTTGTGTGTCTGTGTGTCTGTGTGTCTGTGTATGTTTGTGTGCACTGCGGGAGCATATGCATATGCAAATTTCCAACCCCTCCTCTGGTGTCGGCTCCGGCTATCTTCTGCTCCAGAGATGGAAAAAGAAATGTTAGCACCTGACAGCCAAAGTGTTTTGTTTCTTGGCAGAACATATAATTATTCAAACGTGCATTCAAAAGCAACACATTACTTAGTATTAATTAGTCCCTCGCATATTTTAGCATCATAAATTCCCAGGGAAATCAGTGGGATTGCAGCTAAATGTCACTCGGTATAAAATGGAAGGATAGCGGGAAGACATTTTCATTTTTAACCTCTGGTGGGGGTTGACAACATTTAATGATACTTGGGGTTATAAATATTTGATGTATCAGATAATACGCGATCCATATGTGTTTTCTTTGCCTTTCCCACACATGCATCCTTTGCCAGTGACTCGTTACCACCTCAGAGAATCTGTTGTGTTGTTTATAAACAAGGATGCACTTACATCAGAATGACGCTGAACGACTTTATCAAACAGCCCCTGAATGTGGGGACACCTGCAGCTGCATAAATGTTTTTCTGTTGAGTACTTTAAGCCTGTTAAATATTTATATATCTATCTGTTTTCTAAATGATTATTCCCATCTCAGCAAATGCACACACACGCACACACACACATCACTCGACCAATTAGGGAAGTTCACTGCGGTCTCTGTGCTTCTCTAACTTCTAGACTGACATTGATTTTTTAATTTTTTTTAAATATATATTTTCTGTTGATTTCTCCGGTCGGGGGGGGGGATGTTTAGCAAACCACCAAGTGAAATATGTCCGTCTGGTTTATAAAGCAACACATCTGTTGCTATTAATTGGTGTCTGGCACATTTCACTGGTTTATTTGGGGACCGGTGCATCTGTGGAGTCGCTGGAAATGTCAGCAATAATTGTGTCGATTTTGCTCAGGCGCCAAACACATGCACACTACACTCCTTATATGTAAAGTGAATTATAATGTGTATTTACTGTGTAATTTCACCATTTGTATTTTAGATTTGACTCAAAGTAGCTTTTAAAGAACCACTGCCACATTCCACCTCTCCTGTTGAATTTATTGATATTGAAGGTAATTGAATCTCCAGTGTTTTGCATCCATCTTATTCAAATTGCCCCAGTCAGGCCTGTAATGTTGGCAATGTTGAATAATTGATACGTGATTGGTTGGCTTCCTGTTCCCTTCCAACCATATAAACACACCATGTCCTTACCAGAGATTGTGATTGAAGCTCCCTAAGGGCAGGCAAAGCATCTGGATTGCCCCCTGGTGGCTTGCTGCAGTATAGGTCCTCCTCCATGTCAGTGGATGGGACATAAACTAAAAAGTCTAATTATACCTTTTATATACATTTATCTCAATGATTGTTTCTGTCCTTTTTTGTTAGTTGTTATCACACTGATGTATGTTCAATGTTCAATTTCCTGAATTAGTTTTGAATAGTTGTTTGATGCGAATGGAGTGAAACATCATGATTGACAGCTGAGTATGACTTGCAATTGGTCGACCGGGACCATGACACAGCCTCTGGCTCCAAATGACATCAAAAAAACAAGATGGTGGCACCTGTTTAGGGATATTTAGCTCAACAGGAGGAAGTGTTTCACATATTTATGATCCATGATCCTGATTTATACACTGTATGTAGATCTCAAGTGAAACAGAAACTTTTGAAGAATTATTCAACCCAAATATTAGTATTTAATAAAGTAGTGAAACGTCAGGTTTGGTTGAGATGTACTATAATTTTAAAATGTGTGTATCATTTCAGGTTTTTAAGAACCTTAAACTCTTCCTGGAGAACAAAGAACCTGGAGATGACCTCTTTGACAGACTTAATGTGAGTATCTCATCAACTGCCTCTACATTTCTTTCTTCAAATGTTTAGCATGTTTTATACCCATTATAAACATGTTAAAGATGATATATTTTGTAAAAAACATTGCCAAGCTGACGCTCTACATCTTGGTATTGAAAAATGGAAGTGGCAAACAAAATCCTCTGGTATTATCTGCTCACAAGTAAAGAGTAACGGATCTTTATTCTTTGGGGTTGTGAAAAAAGTGTGCGAAAACCCCCTGAGGAGAGTAATATTTGAAGAAATGGACTGAAAGCAAATTAGAGTTACATTTTTTTGAAAATATATTTTCTGGGCACAGAAGGGTATGGTAAAGGAAGAGCAGGGACTAAATTGTAAGGTGTAAGAGATGAGATTGAATGAGGATGAACCATTGGTGTGGAGAGATGAAAGGAGTAACGTGATGTGAGGAGAAGAGGGAGAATATTGGAAGCGGGGAGAGAGAAAGCAGAAAAGGAGTTTCAAAAGAGAGAGGGGGGATGGACTCTGGCAGATAAAAATGAAACTGCGCTAGTGAAAATTGAGAGTGAACATGGTGGGCAGATGAATTTCCACACCAAAAAAATAAGAAATCTGCCGTCCTTTCAACCTCTTCATGTAGCTGCAGGCTGCAGGGCCACACAGAAGTGAGGCGACTCCTCCGCAAGGAGACGTGGGGCTTCTCAGGCTGCTTGTCATTATAAAACAAAAGATCAACAGCATTGTTTGAATCTACACGTCATGTTGTCCTTCTCGGGGAAACGTTCAGTGTCAATCAAAGCAGGTTAGTTACAGTGGAAACCAGGCGACAGCAGCTTGTGACCTTGAGTGTTAAGTGAAACTCTCAAAGAGAGAAGAGGTTGTAGGTGCGAATGTATGCAACAGATTAAGGGCCACATCGGAAGAGAAGCGTTTAATGAAATGGAGGGAGGAAGATATGCCGATAAGAAAAGCACAAGGAAGGCGTGAGAGGCAGCGACGTGTTATAAAGACTGAAAGGTGGGAAAATGAAGACCCCCAGACCGGACAGGAGTGAGAGGGTGAGATGAAGAGAAGGAGCGATTGCAGGGAGGGAGTGTGGTGCCTCTGCGCTCTGCCCTCTAGTGTGTCGGGAAATGTCAGGGTATGTTGGAGGTGGAATGGTAATAGCTGCTGTGGGCAGGCCTGATTGACACCCTGAAAGGCCAGGCCACACAGAGAGAGAGAGCGGAGGAGTGCGTGTGTGTCTGTCTGTCTGTCTGTGTGTGTGTGTGTGTGTGTAACAGTAGAGTGGTAGGAAAATGACAGCTGGTCCAGGTGAGGGCAGGTTAGGAGGGAGAAGGTGGACAACGGCTGGGAAAAGGTAGGAGTCGGAAAGATGGAGGGAGAAGGGGAAACGGCCAGAAGTGACAGCCCCTCGGAGGTGAGGAGGCAGATGTAGTAATAATGATGGAGAAAGATGGAAAGAATGGAACTGGAGAGCGTGCTGCTGATTTCCTCAGCTGTTTTTTTTCAAAGGGAAGTGAAAAAAATAAATGGAATACTTGGACTAAATGGTAAATGTAAAATATGAAGAGTGAAGGGAGGTAGAGAGTTCTCAGAGCCATGTTCCATTAACAGCCTCTCTGATGTTTGGACCTTAACTGACTTGGCTGCTGAGCTTGGTTAATTGCTTCAGTGCTGCTCACATGAAGTTTTATGCACAGTTTGGAAAGAGGTGACTGAGTTGGCCACATTTTATCTAAATATCCAAAATATATATGCATATATTGTTATCTTCAAATTGCTTTTAAATAGTTTCCTATTGTTTTTCAAAAAAAATGTGTTAAGCACCTTGTAAATGTGTTTTTAAGGGTGCTATATAAATCAAGTTTGTTATTATTATTTATTATAATGATGTGATGCTGCTCAAACCTGTGCAAAATTTAGGATTTAACACAAACTGATCTGTCAGTGTCTGCAAAGTTGTTTTAAATGGTGCAAATAGAAAAGTCCTAAGGCTGGGTCAAGTGTGGATATTCTCAAGAAAACCTTATTATGATATTATTGCTCGTATGCTTTAGGCCTGATAGTTTGTACAACGTGTCATCCAACCACGTCTTAAGGTCAAACAGTTTATAGCTGTTCTAGCTGGAAATTGGGAGTGCGCCCGTTGCTGGTTTCATAAAATTCAAAGCTCGTTCGGACGCAGTCCCTCAAGCCGTGGATATGCTTGGAGGATTGGTCATTGCGTGCACCGACTGTAAGGTGGAGACGCCGCTTCCTCCTTTCATACTCCGGCTTGAGGCGAGGTGACATTGGTGCAGTCTTCTAAATGTTAAGGTGTCACCACCGTGAAAGGCACAAACTCAACACTGGAAAAAGGCAAAGTTGAAACAGCAGAAAACTGTGGGACAAGAGGGTTTCCGACAGTAATTGATTATCCAACAAGCACTTTGCTTGAAGCATACTGATCATTTTTAAAGGCCCAGCATAGCAGAAATTTAGTGTCTTTTGTGACAGATTTCTGAATAACATTGCAGTGACTGGAGTGAATTACAGAGATATGTTGCTGTGTCATCTTCACCTGCATTGTTAGACAAGGAATTAAATGAATCAGAGCATAATGGTGCTTATTTAGGAACATAAATGAAGCTTGTGTCGACTGAGGATATTCCCCTGCTGGCTGCTGCTACTGTCTACAGTGTGTTTGTCAGACTTGTCAGGACGCCTCCTGTCGACAGTGCTGCAGTACAAACACTCAGGTTAACTGTAACCTCATTTCTTTACCACTTGCGGTGTAGTGTAGTTTTTATGTTTTTCCTTTTCCACCATTTATCCGAAGAGAAGGAAACTGATGCTGCGAACACACAGGTGAAAAATGCACAGATCATCGCAAGTGGTTAAGAATGGAAACGGTCAATATTTCTCTCTTCCATCAGTTGGCATCACCACAAAATGGCTACCAGTGTGTTAAGAGTGTATCATTGTGTATTTTAGAGGTGTAGTAATGATACGTTGTAATGATGCCTTAGGAGGTAACATGGAGGACAAACACACACATTTGTGCACACAACACACCATGCCAAGGGAGTTGGTGTGCAGCATCTCTCACACCTGCCCCTCACACTTGCAGAGACCTTCATTAGCATTTCAGGGGCAGAGTTAGGTTGCTCATTAGCAAGTCGGGCACGACAGCAAATTGGTGTGCCAGTGTGCTCCCTAGTACATGCGTGCACACGTACGTACGTACATGCATGGAAACCCACCCTCGTCCTGTTTTTAATAGGCTCCTGCAGCGACACGCACAGACTCATGCCGTCTGTGGCCCCAGACGGCCGCGTGCTGACCCCACGCTGATTAAACCAACCACATCATTATTGTAATCTTCACCGGAATTATTTTCTCCTTCTATCGGACGTGTGAGCTCACCACTGAAACTCATCTGTATGTTTCACCCCCTACACATTTGTCTGCTTTCATCTATGTTTAGAAATCTGCCTCCCAACTCCTCCATGTGTTTGCACCTCATATCAGGACTTGTGCAGTGAGCGTACATGTTTGTTTTGTCCTGTGCCCTCACAGTCTGAACTCCATTTCATCTCTTTGCCGTTTCTGGTGAAGCTGCAGCCATTTGACAGCAGCTAATGGCCATCAAACCATTAGCCGTGGCAGCTTCAACTTGTTATAAAAACCTAAAGAAATGTCAGGGGGGGAAATAGCACTGTGATCTTTTTTAATCTTCCTGCTCTAATGGATGATGATAATGAAGGCTGAGATGGTATATTATGTGTTTTATTTGTTAGGGTATATTACAGGTGCTTCAAACTGAGGTCTTACAATACCACAGTGCCACCTAGTGGGCGAGGACATGTCTTGATTGTGGCTCTGTGGTTCTTTGACACTGTTTTCCCCCCCATTTCTCCTCATTGCAGACAGGCCTGATGAACAAGCATCTCAGTTCCCTGATGCCGGGTCTGACTGCGAAGGTCTTCAGGACATATAACGCCTCCATCGTCCTGCAGGAGCAGCTCAAAGAGCTCACAAACAGTAATTCACACATTCACTACACTATAAAGCAGGCCAACCTTAAATAAATCGCTCTGTGACAAACTCGAGCTTATAAAGCGCCTGCTCATATTCAGCTGCAGGACAGATACCGACACCTTAAAGCAACACTATAAAACGTTTTCACCTTGAAACGGCAGCTTCGATGGTTTGATGGTTCACCGACTTGGAAATGGGGAGAATGTTTCCTCCTTCATTCCCACTCCGCACCTTGAACGTCTGTTCTCGCTCTGTAACTTCTATGAGCAGGTACCAATCTCCTGTGAGAAGTGAGGGACAGTCGCAGCTTCAATTCTCAGAATCAGGTCCGGCAAGTTGAAGAGTGAAGCTGAACTGTAGATCAGTTGAAGTCATTAAAAAAAAACGTTTATCTCCAATACTTTTTTAATGAAGAATTCAAACAGTTTTTGGTGTATTAGTTACAGCTCTGCTGGGCCTGGAAGCCGGGGATCATGGGTAATATCCACCATTCAGTTATGTTTCAGTTCAGTGAGTGGGACTACGTGACTAAACTCCACTCAACACATTGATAGATGTTATTTTTTCTAGATATGAAAACCACTTTAATTTCTTGGCCAAGGAGCCTTATATGATTTGTCACCTGCAGATGGCGCTGTTGCTCAGTAAATGTTACACGGTGTTGCTTTAATTACAGTAGCGCTTTATTCTTCTGCCTCTTTTGATTGTCTCATTGCCCGGCTGCATGTGTCAGGGAGTCGTGATAAAAAACACTACCACACTTCTGCCCTTTTTGTTATTTTTAGCTCGTTTGATATGAGATACCCTGACGTCAGTTAGCTTTTCCAGCCATGGCAGGAGAACGTTATCACTTTGCTCAGTGTGGTGCGTCTCTGCTTCACTCTTATCGGGCTCCCATGGGCTGAGTCTGCCACCGTCTCTCATTCAGAGATGAAAGTGTCACACTCGCTTCTCATTTCTGGATTGCCACTGAGAGCCAATCTGAAGTCTGACATGTAGTTGCAGTGTGTGCTGTTTGAACCCCAGGAAGAAAAAGACGAAGCTACTGGAGATCTGAATGAATGAAATGAAATGGCAGCAACCTGTAATTGTGCGTGTGGTGCGGATGGTGTGTGTGCAGTAACAACATGAGGGATGCCAGCATGATTTTATCTTTTAAACTTGCATGATTCAGGCTTAGATACATGTTCTCGGTTGGACTTAATTGCCTAAACTCAAATTACTATTCTGTCGTCCTCCAAAGAGTCTGACAATGAGGTGGAGAAACTGCTGTCCTACAACAGAGCGAACAGAGCAGTTGCTATTCTCTGTAACCATCAGCGGGCGCTGCCAAAGACCTTTGAGCAGTCTATGGCAAATCTACAGGCCAAGGTAAGAACGTCTTATTCATCACATTAACATTTGCATCACAATGCATAGGCAGGAACAATTGTAATTTCACATGTTTTTTGTAACCATTACTGCCTAATAAACGATACCTTGAGGCTGACAGTAATATATATGTATAAAAACATGCCAATACCCTGATGTGCTCCACCCAGATTGATGCTAGAAAGGAGAAGCTGGCCCTGGCGAAGACGGAGCTGAAACAGGTGAAGAAGGAGGCCAAGACCAAAGGCAGCCCAGACCCAAAGCTGCAGGTGTAAGTATTGCAGTAGTGGAGAATTTTTTTTTAATAAGTGTCACGCTGGGGACATTAAAACAGTCTTAAAACAGAAGCCCCGCTATACACAGTTACATCCTCCATAGAAAAGTACCCAGACAGCTTACATAACTGCTTCAGTGTGAATAATGAGCTGCAGTTTAGCCACAGGAAACACAAGATCTTGAAATTCAGCCTCGCTCTTAACTCACAGCTTCTCTGCTTTTTAATATTTTTGTGTTTTCTGCCCCGAGTAAAAAGGCAATTACCAACACTGTTGGTTGTACATTACTGTGCAGTACGGTTTTCACATTATGCAATATGTAAATCATTTGAGACAGCAAAAAGGATATTTATGAAGAGACTAGATTTAAGCCAGTAATCAAATCTACCTGGTGTTGAATGGCATGTTTTACGTTGACGTGTTTTTTTTTTTGGTGGGTTTAGTGGTTTTGTGAAGGCTGCAGTTATTTACAAAGGGATCCTCACCCGAGTGATGAAACACTCCTTTTTGCTCTTTGCTTGCCCAGATCATGTAAAGAATCCACAGTAGAGGACTCCTCCAAATCAATAATCCCATTTCTGACTAGTTTAACTGTGTCACTCTGTTGCACTATCTTTTTGGGCCTGTTTTCTGACAGGCTGGTGGAGCGGAAGAAGGGAGCGGTGCAGCGCTGTGAAGAGCAGCTGCTGAAGATGGAGGTCCAGGCGACTGATAAAGAGGAGAACAAACAGGTTGCACTGGGTACCTCCAAGCTCAACTATCTGGACCCACGCATTAGTGTGGCTTGGTGAGTGAATACAGATCTGGACTCTGGGGTTTTGGTTAAAACACAAATTCACACATGTGCAAACCTACGTAAAATCAACCAAACGTAGGTTTTAAATTGAACTATGACCTCCTCTACCTGGGGCCACGATTACTCATCAGGCTTTTCTGTGTAATGACGATGGTTTACTTTTAATCAGAGTGGATCACCATGGTAACTTGCTCATGTTGGTTGAGCTCAGTGGATCAAAGTATTAACCCACCTACTGATGAGTCAGTCAGAAGAAACCTGTGTGGCCAGGTCTACAAAGAGCACAATGTTTAACAGTTCAAACAGACGAATGAATGTATTTTCAGATCAATAGATTTGCAATGATTTCTGACATTTCTTCGGACATAAATATTTCGAAGAGTTCAAGCACTTGTCTTCTCTGGTTTTGCTTCCATTTTAACTGCCTGTATTCCAGCAGCAGCAGATCGTTAAAAAAGAAAGATTTCACAAGCTATTAGAACTGTTTGGTTGTTTAATGTTTATTTTACAGTGCATACTTGACAGTCTTGTTTTCTGTTTGTTGTAGGAGTAAGAACATGGAGGTGCCTGTAGAAAAAATATATAATAAGAGCCAAAGGGACAAGTTTGCCTGGGCCATCGACATGACGGAGCTCGACTTTGAGTTCTAACTTCAAACTTCTGAAACCTTCTCGTGAGCTGAAACTGTGACGCAATTAAGGAACCATTCACTTTATATAACATACAGTACTTTAATGTTGCATCAGTACCTTCAAAGACTGCTGATGTTGAACTCTGAGATCATGTGACATGATCAAGCTCCATCCTTGTGACATGTTTTGTTTACTGCTGTTATTCCATCCTGTTACTTTTGGCACTTCATTCTGAATAATGTTGGTTAGTCATTTTGTTTTTACATTTTGTGTTTGCATTCATTTGAATAAAGGTTCCTGTTATGCAGTGACAGCGTATTTACAGTTTGTCAAAAATCAACCTTTGTGTGCAAATGACAAATATCTCTAATTCCATCTGTGATAAATGTGACATAACATTTTTTACGATATAGAAGATAAATTCCCTGTTGCTCAGCAGACCTTAAAGTGTAATAATAAAGTCATTCCAATACATCATAAACAATGTAGAGCAAAAAAAACATGCAACAGTCATTCCAGATTATTTGCTTCTTAAAATACAGCTTGAAAAAATAAACTGAACAACACTGAGCACCTCAGAGTTAATTATTTTTAAAAAATGACTCAGCACCTGGACAAATATTGTGTAATACATGACAAACAGCGTCGTATTAAATAGCTTTAATAGAAGAAAATCAGAACTGGAATGCATCTAACATCTTGGTCGTTAACAGTGCTGCTTGTAAAACACTGCAGGCTTCAGATGTTTCGTGTTGGTGGGGGTGGAGCTTCTACTGGCCCGTCAGCCTGCCGGTTACACTTCTCAGCACAGGCTTGAGCAAAGCTGTCCCCGTCGGCCTTCGCCTCACGGGACCGAATTAACTACGACAAACGATGGCAGCCGGGGAAAAAAAAAATACCTCCAAGTCGACACACTAAAATCCAAAGTTGCATTCCCGCATGTGAGCACTTTAAGTTCCGGAGGGCATGTCACACTATTCTAGCCTACAAATAATGTTCAGCTTTCCAAGTCATTACACAACTGTAACCGTGTATCACAATATTCAATATATATAAAAAAGCATTTCACACAACGACAAACCAAATCAATAGAAGTCATTTTCAGGGATGAGAAAGTCTGCTGCTCCCGGAGTTAGGACCGACTTCACACCTTGTTATCTGCGGGACAGACAAAACAAATGGTCCGAGACTGAGGAGGCATTCGTTCACATTTTACTGCACTTAACGGGACCCAGATGAAGAGAAAGAAATGTGAAATCCTAGGTGGAAAGCTCACTGGACGTCGTTCTCACCTTCATTATGAGCCTTGACCCTCTTTAGCCTTCTCTGGCGGTGCCTCGATCTCTTCCACACCCGCCTGGGTCATCAGGTCAGCGATGTTCTTCTCCAAGTCATCAATACGTGTGCTCATCTCATCGAGTGGAAGGACGGTTAAGGTAAATAACTAAAAACATTACTATTAAATGGGCAAAATGATGTTTGTCAGTCAGTATTCATTGGATTGAAAGTGCAGCAAGAAGGAGATGTTGGATTAAACAATGAACAAAGAGTTAATTAGGGACTAAGCATGAAATGAAATTCAACTATGAATGTTAATGAATATAATCAATGAATAAGTGACTGCTGGTGTTTTTCATGATAGGATATTTCTGCCGATGATCTGGTCTGACATGGTCTGGAACTTGTCCTGCATCTGTTGCAGCAGAGTCTGGACCTGTAACACAAAACGGCACAGATACTGTAAATGAATGGTTCACAGAAGATGGAATTTAAATTCTAACAAAAGCCAGTGCTCCAAACCAAATTAACAACACAGGGCAGTGGCACCACCAACTATGATTCACCACGCTGGAGCTCTATGAATGATTTTTAAAGACGGAAAAAAGGCAGCAAGACAATGATAACATAAGTATCTTGTTTCCTTGACAACAATGTAAAAGCTCTGTAACCATGGGAGATCATTTTGATTCACTACAGAACATTTTCTTAATTGTTCATCACGTAATGTGGCTCCATCAGTGTATTTATGCCACCTGACACTGATCAGTAGTTTAATACACTTTTTTGAATTCAATTGGATTGCATTCATTTATTTCCTTTTAATGTAGCTCTGATCTGCCCAACTGTTTTAACTTTCGTGTGTTATTTCATTTAGGTTTTACCCTTTTCTCCTCTGTAGAGTTTCATTCTTATAGCTGTGCCCTAACGTTGCTTTAAATCGTTTCCTGTCGTTTGCCCTAAATTCTTCAGTTTTAACTTTGCAAAGCAACTTATCCAGGTGTTTATATGAAGGAAGTTTATTTTGATCATCCACCACATTACATTACATTTCATCCTCAGATGCATTTGGTGAAACTCTAACCGTGAGACAATGCATTGATGAAATAAAGTGAATAACTGAAAACATAACTCCATGTACACCTCCTTTAACATTTATAGGAAAAAGGGGGAAGTTTTTATAAGCTTAATGCCACAATTTCTGAGAACACACATCGCGTAAGATATTGTTTTATTATTTATATTAATTATTTTTTAGAGATGAACATTTTGTCCGAAACTCGTGGCCTCGTCTTCCAGCTCATCACCATGGCAACACAAAAAAACACAACCTCAGCTGTCTCGTCACATACCGATGCAAGAGATTAACTTTAAATCAATTGTGTGACTTCTGATCGAAACCGCAAATGATTCCACACGAACGACATCGACAACTGTAAAAGTTACGATTCATGCAAACGCATCTGAAGCGACACACACACACGAGCTTGAGCTGTTTATGTAACACTAAGCGTTTTTACTAGTTGTGATGGAGTGACGTGACTCTGAAGAGCAACAACATCACAACACAACGTGGAAGCGCAAACAACACAACACGTTCACTACACACGCGCTTTGTTATTATACAGACAAACACAAATGGAACGAAAAGCTACACATTAGCTAAACTCTAGCTAGTCGTTGCTTGCTAACTAGCTAACGACAGCTAGCCAGCTTTAGCAGCGTTGTTGCCGTTGCTGAGCCAGTGTGGTTAACGAGGGCGAAGCTACTGGCGACTCACCACGTTAGTGAGGTCCTGCACAGACTTGGGGTCCGTCTCAGCCATGTTGTGGTGATTATCGGCGCCGACACGGTGATGAAAGTCAAAATGTTCGGGAGGCTAACTGGCTAACTCGCTAACTGCTCGAGACGTCGCACCTTCACTGCACTGTCAGCTGTTCCACACGAAGTCTCGCGAGAGTTGACCCGCGTGTGGGAGTTGTAGTTTTTAAGGACCTTGTAGTTTACTTATCCTCGTGGCCTCAGGAACTTTCAGTGCTCCTTGTATGTTTAATACTCACAATGTTTGTCTACGTATATTATATTTATTTTACATTATTATTATTACCTATCTGCAAATGCACATTAGGAGGACACTGTTTTCCTTATGGGGACAAAATAAAATCCTCATCAATCATTTAACTTTATTGTGAAGAGATGTTTCGGTTAAGATGTTTTACTTCAGTGGAATAAAAACCTTTAAATCATGTGTCAACGTCACTGTCAACTTTATTAATATATATCACATTTCAAACAACTTGTTTGACCAAAGTGCTTTGCAGAGTTAACGGTATAACAAGAAAACAGCAACAGGCAATACATCATATTGATAATAAAATCAAATCTTCTGGGATGATAACTTTCTCAACTGTGTGAACATGAAGGAGTTCAGCTTTAATGTGTGTGTCTGTCTGTCTGTGTCTGTGTGTGTGTGTGTGTGTCTGTGTGTCCAAACTTTGAGTTGTATCAGTCAGCTGGACTAAACTGAGGAGGAGGAGGGGCCGCAGTGATCTACTCCACACAGTTAATGTGCAGTGACCTGGATGAATTTACATCATTTCAATATGAAGCTGTTGAGCTCAAAGCAGAATTATCAATATTAATTATCACAGTATATCGGCCACCAAAGGATTCACCGTTATTTCTGCAGGAACTCAGAGCTGATATCACTTGGTGTCACCAGATAGGACAATTCTGAATGGAGACTTTATTCATGTTAATAACAAGAATGATCCCAAAGCCACAGAGCTCATAAATGTACTATTCTGTTTTTTATTTGTTTTTCTTTTTTCTTTCCTTTTCTTTCAAATGTCATTTTAACATGTTCTTATGTTATTTAAAATATGTTCTTTCATATGAATTATATTTTAACATTGTTTTATTTTTATAAGCATGTTTTTATTTTTATCTATATTGAATATAAAGCACTTTGAGCTGCATTACTTGTATGAAATTTGTTATACAAATAAAGTTGTATTATTATTATTTATATACCTATTTACATGTATATATCTACACAAATATTCTCCTATTCTCAGTTAATTACACATAAATACTCAGATTGTATATCTGCATATTTTTGTATACATGCACACATAGTAATGGCGATTCTAATTAAATAAATGTAAAATATAAAAGTGCTTTCAAAGGTTGTAAGAGCCAAAGTTATCAAAACAAAAAAACGTGTAAGTGCTGTAAAATATACCAAAATACTAATACCTCAGTATCACAACATTAAACACACAATAAGTCACTAAATTTAAAGCAAGGAAAATACACTTACAACATTTGCTCTCTATAAATAAACAGTTTTCATACATTTGGATTCTAAATAGCATTAAATGAATATAAGTCAAAGTAATT
Source organism: Hippoglossus stenolepis (assembly GCF_022539355.2). NCBI lineage: Eukaryota > Metazoa > Chordata > Actinopteri > Pleuronectiformes > Pleuronectidae > Hippoglossus > Hippoglossus stenolepis. The sequence continues at coordinate 23,612,450 of NC_061487.1, read as the reverse complement.
TTCTCTGAAGCCATTGAGACCAGTGTGTGTGCGTGTTGTTGTGTGATCGGGCGCGTGCACGTGTCTCCTCCTCTCGTGAGCCCGAGATTTGAAAGTGAAGCTGTGTGAGGAACAGTGTGTGTGTGTTCTCACGCTGATACTCAGTGTGTGCGTGTGTTTGTGTGTGTGTGTTTTAGATAAAGTGGAGTCTCGGGGACGTGGATGAAGCTGAAGCCCGGTGAGTTAAACTAATATCTACTCATCTACAACATGTTCAAAGTTAAAATCTGCGGATTAAATCCTCACCGGGAGCGATGGACACTGCGCGTGTTGCGACTGAGCGTTTTAAAAACTTAAAATTACTCCTCAGGAAAACACGCACGAAGTTCCTCAGAGGATTGTAGAGAGTCGTTGTTATCTGTACTTCTGAATTCAGCTTTAGACGCGTGTTGAAGCTGCTGACGCTGTGAGTGTGTTCCTCTGTGTCATGTTACTGAAGCTGCTGCTGCTGCCGCTGCCCCAGAAGCCAAAAATTGATGTGTGAGAGCTCAGGCATGTTTGGCCCAACCCCATGAAGCTATGCTGTGCTTACATAACAACACACTTCTCTTACAGGAGGTGGATCAGTGTGTGCACTGTGTGGTTTTAAGCACACACAGACACACACACACACACTGCAGAAGGATATATCCTGGATGGTTAAATTATTGGACAATGTTTAACTTCAGTTAAACTTTATGCACGTTTTTTATTGGGTGTGTTGAGAGTTGTAAGTTTGCATCCGCTCTGCACTGTTAGTGATCTCTAAACCTTTTAAAGTTAACAAGACTCTGCAGACTGTGAATCTCCGGAGGCAGTATATGAGTGAAAATTATATATCAACAATATCAGTCGACATCAATAATTATCAGGATAAATGTCATATTATTATTATTATAAGTTTATAAACTTATTTTGATTCCTGCGTGAAGGGCTCAGTTGTAAACTCTTCTTTATTATCAGAGACTTGATAAATAGCAACACATTTCTATAAAACTGAGGTTGATCAATTTCTTCCACTGTGCTTGCTGAATGTACACACATTATATCGATATACACATTTTGTTATATTGTTATTAATGAAAATCATGTTGTTATAATTATTGATATTGTTCTGTTTCACTTGGGAAGTGTGGTCTTATGTTGTTACAACCACTGAGTAATGTGAAATAACAGATGTATAATAAGTAGATTTCCCTATGCAAAGCTGCATCTGCTGTTGTGGTGAAACAACCTTTCATCAGCAGAGAGTTGTACAAAAAGAACATTCAGAAAACCTGTTGGTGAGGTTTACTTTTTATGAAGTCACGTCTAAAGTGCTTCCTCTTCTTGTGCTGACCCAGAGTCGACTGGTTTGCTGAGCTCTTCATAACGACTCATCAGCTGACTGGCTGCCAAAGATGTTGCCTGTGGGAACAAAGGGCTCAATGTTTACATTACGCTGGCTCTCTGTTTTCGACGGGACGCATGGAAATAGTTCTGTTATGTAATAAACAAATTACACAGCCACAAGAAGAGACGCACAAGAAACACGCCACTGATATGGATTTTTGGGGGAAATGCTGATATTAGGGAGTAGACTTCACGAGTTGTACATAAATACAAGACTAGTTTTAAAAGATAGAGATTTCAAGAATAATGTCATAATATTACAAGAATAAAGTTGTAATCTACTGAGGGAAAAGTCATAATATTACTTTAAAGTTTTTGACTAAATAAGTAGCAAGCACAACCAGTTTTTGCTGGAGTATATATATATACAGTGCCTTGCATAAGTATTCACCCCTGGACTTTTTCCCATTATGTACTGTTACTAACTGGAATTCAAATAGACTTAAATAAACTTTTTCCCGTTTGATCAACAAAACATGCATAGTACTTTGGAGGTGCAAAATAAATTTTATTGTGACACAAACAATAATGAGAACAAAAAGGTGACATCTGTTGGGTGCATAAGTATTCACCCCCCTGTGTCAATACTTGGTAGAACCCCCTTTCGCTGCAATTACAGCTGCAAGTCTTTTGGGGTATGTCTCTACCAGCTTTGCACATCTAGAGATGGAAAGGTTTGTCCATTCTTCTTGGCAAAAAAGATGAAGCTCAGTCAGATTGGATGGAGACCGTCTGTGAACCGCAATCTTCAAGTCTTGCCATAGATTCTCTATTGGATTGAGGTCTGGGCTTTGACTGGGCCATTTTAAGACATTAACATTCTTTAATCCAAACCATTCCTTTGTAGCTCTGGCTGTATGTTTAGGGTCATTGTCCTGCTGGAAGATGAACCTCCGCCCCAGTCTCAAGTCTTTTGAAGACTGCATCAGATTTTCTTCAAGGATTTCCCGTATTTGGCTCCATCCATCTTTCCCTCTATTCTGACCAGTTTCCCTGTACCTGCTGAAGAGAAGCATCCCCACAGCATGATGCTACCACCACCATGTTTCACTGTTGGGATGGTGTGCTCAGGGTGATGGGCAGTGTTGGGTTTTCGCCACACATAGCGTGCATTGAGGCCAAAAGTTCAATTTTGGTCTCATCTGACCAGAGCACCTTCTTCCACATGTTTGCTGTGTCTCCCACATGGCTTCTGGCAAACTCCAAACGGGATTTTTTATGGATCCCTTTCAACAATGGCTTTCTTCTTGCCACTCTTCCATAAAGGCCAGATTTGTGGAGTAGACGACTAATAGTTGTCCTGTGGACAGATTCTCCCACCTCAGCTGTGGATCTCTGCAACTCCTCCAGAGTAACCATGGGCCTCCTGGTTGCTTCTCTGATTAATTTTCTCCTTGGTCTTCATGATGCTGTTTGTTCAGTAATGATCTCCAACAAACTCTGAGTCCGTCACAGAACAGGTGTATTTATACTGAGATTAAATTGCAGACAGGTGGACCCTATTTACTAATTATGTGACTTGCAAATGTGACTTGTGAATGCAATTGGTCGCACCAGATCTTTGTTAGGGGTTTCACAGTAAAGGGGGTGAATACATATGCACTCAACACTTTTCAGATTTTTATTTGTAAATAATTGTGAAATCCATGTAATATTTCCCCCCACTTCCAAATGATGCACTATTTTGTGTTGGTCCATTACATAAACTCACGATGAAATAAATTTTAATCTGTGGTTATACCATGACAAAATGTAGAAAAGTCCAAAGGGGGTGAATACTTATGCAAGGCACTGTATATATTTATATATATTTATTTTAGAGGGCAACGAATGGTAAGATGTTATTATCAAACTCTTATGACAAAGAAATGTAGTTGATGCTTGATATTTCACAGTGAAGAACTACTCATACAATTAATAACTATTAATAAAAAGAAAACACAAATACAACCAAATATTTACAACCTGAATTAAGAAAATAAACGTATGTACAAATGTACAATGTAAACATCAATCACATCTTTTCTGCATTTTCATGCTGTAAAATAAAAGTTTTCATATTGTAAACAATCATAAACACAGATACACGTCAGTTACAGGCTCAGACTGTTTGGACTCCACACCAACTTCAGTGCTTCTCACAGTTTGCTCAGGAAGTGTAGATCATGATTGTGTGTACACAGCAACATACTGGCAGTTACAACACATTCACAAGCCATTTCCAGTACAGAAAATAAAATGACATTCACTGTGTCTTAAATAACTATTTGTTATGTGTTAGTTTCCCCCTCAACTACCTGAACCAGTGGTGATGCAGACAGAACAGATTGGTCATATTAAGTATTAAACTGTGTGCAATGTGTTGCAGTCTGAGGAAAGTTGGTTTGTGAGACACACATGTATTTTGACTTGTTATCTCCACACTGTGGCAGCTAACACTGACTCCACCCGCCCAGGTCACATCTGCAATGCTCCCAATACCCTCCTGTCGGCTATTTAACCTTTCACTGCACTCCAATTGGTATATTTCACACCTTTGACTTGTCTTTCGCCATCCCAATAACTCATAAAGCACAAAAGTTCACTTCTACAAGCAGTTTCTGTAACATGATTATTTTATCAGTAATGTTGACGACTGCTATTTAAGTGTTTAGAAAAAAGTCATTAAATAACTAAGTAAAAACCAAACTTACTGGAAAATTCATTGAAACTACAGCAGCTAAATGGAAGCATTTTATATGTTCACCTCTGCTTTCTTACTGGGACATGTCAAAATGTCTTCTACTAAAAAGGAACGTTAGTCTAATGTTTGACGTTCATTTTATTTCCGATAGAAGTAAGGTTCATTTGACGTCAGTTAGGTCATTCCGGCTTCGGCTTAAAATAGATTTCTTCCTCATTTAAACCAGGCAAAATAAATGCATTGCCATATACAACCGACGTATTTGAATGTTATCAGATTAGTAGTGCTTGTTGCTGTTTGCAGTCATAACTGATGAATCTCGTTCTCTGTGTCCAAGCTGTGACCTCTCGACGCCCCTGAGCTTCTCTTCGCGTGATGGATGCAGAGGATGTTCTGCTGGATGATGACCTGGACGGCTCGTGGACGCTCTTGTCCTGGCTGGCGTCCTGCGTCATGGTGTTCGGAGGGGCCCTGCCCTACGTGCCGCAGTACCAGGATATCCAGAGGAGCTCCAACACTGAGGGCTTCTCCACCAGAGTGTGCCTGGTGCTGCTCGTCGCCAACATCCTGCGCATATTCTTCTGGTGAGCATGAGAGGGGAAGTGCTTTCAGAATGTTTTCTGTATATTTTCCTACTTGCTTTTGTTCGTTAAGTTCTGTCCTCGGATCATTTTGATGTCAGAAGTTAATGGAACAGGGATACATAGATTGATTATATTATCAGACGCACATGCTGCTCACTCTCCTAATTATCTTGCACAACAGAGCATCATGTAGTTTTGCCTGTACTACTTTGCTATATGTGTGTACAAGTTCCCTCCTGTGACTGGTGTTTTGTTCATTTCTTTTCAGGATAGGAAAACAGTTTGAGATGACCCTGCTGCTCCAGAGTGTGGTGATGATCCTCGCCATGTTCGCCATGCTCCACCTCTGCTGCACGGTCCACAACACCAACCGAGTGAGCACCAAGCAGCACAGACTCACAGGTAACACACTCTGTGCCAAAAAAAACATTTTGACTGACAGCCGTCACAACAAACCACGAAATATTAGCAGACACCACAACCGTATCATTTACAGGGTGAGGTGAATATTCATTTCAAGGCAGCAAATGACATATCCACCACTTCCCTGTGTCAGCAGTTTAAGTACCGAGCACTTCAACTCCTTCCGCTTGCCAAAAGATGGGGCTATTGGAAAAGCTTTCTTTTCAAGGCTGCTGTTTTCAAAATGCTTTTCCCTGCGTCAGCCACTGTTTTCCTGTCGTCTTATTTAAATTTTCCTTACGCTCAACTGAATGGCTGCTGCTGGCTCCTTGTGTCTTGACATTGAAACATATTCTTCTGTTCACTAGTAAAAGTAATAACAGTATTATAGATGTTAAGATATGGGAGAAAGTGCAAGGCAAAGCAGAAATGTCCAGTGGATGTATTAGTTGGTGCAGTATCGCGCGTGTGTGCGTGTGTGCGCGTGTGTGTGTGTGTGTGTGTGTGTGTCTGCGTGTCTGTGTGTGTGTGTATCTTAGGTCTGCAAGTGCAGGATGAAGCCCGTCTAACATTATATTCAGGGTCACTCTTTATAGGCATCTGTCTTTTATGTGTAATTGTGTTATTTTTTCACAGACCCTCGAGTTGATTGCTTTTGTAAATGCGCTGACAGGAATTCAATCTTAGTGTAGTTTTTATTAGGTATCGCTGTGATCATGCAGAGCAGGAAGCGTTTATTTAAGCCATAAATTATCATAACTGTTTGCGTGAGGCGTGAGGACGGAAGTATTTGTTTACAAAGAACAACATAACGCAAGTGTGTCTGTTATCCTGTCAGTGACAAATCGTTTAAAGTAAAGTTTGGCTTAGAAACAAAACATTAGTTCTGTGTAGACGTGAGAGTTATGATCGTGTTTATATCTCATCATCAGCCACTGTTTTATTAAAGCCTGCGCTCGAACTTGGTTAATAAAAGACGATTGGTGGAAGATTCTTATCGGTTTATTGTTATGCCCCCGTGCCAGCGACACCCAGTGGCTGGAGGCAGTATGTTTTCCAGTACGTCCGCCCGTCCATCCCACACGATATCTCAGGAACACCTTTAGGGAACGTCTTCAAATTTGGTACAAACAGTTAGTTGGGCCCAAGAATGATCTGATTAGATGTTGGTGGTCAAAGGCTTAACGCCACTGTGACCTCACAACACATGTTTTCCCCTTGTGAACATCATATCTCAGGAAAATCTGCAGGAATTAATTTCATATTTGGTACTTTCCTAAAATTTGGACCAGTTGTCACATGGATTCAATGATTAATTGATCAGATTTCAGTTCTCAAAGGTCAAAGGTCATGATGACCTCAAATGAGTCTGACAAAAAATGTACACAGACTGAAATTGCTGTGGTTGGCGGAGACGTACAACCACAGGGCTGTAACTGTAGTTTATCTGAACTCCCATGTAATATTAATTCACATGTTGCAAACACAGCGAACAATAAATCCCAGAGATTTCAGATTCATCAAGTTTGAGCCCAGGATTAATTCTTCATACACTAGTTAGTCCGTCACTAATACTCAGCTTGACCAGCCTCTGACGTCCAGGACCCTGACTCTGAAGTGCGATGCTGGGATCCTGTTTCACAAAGTGTGGGTTCGATGGGGGATGGTGGGGCTGGGACAAGAATAGCTCAACTGCACTTCGTCCCAGCTCTCCTCCTTCCACCATCCCACCGTCTTTCCAACAGATCAGGGTCATCTCTATGTAAAGCAGCTTCCTCACATCACATGTGTTAGCATCACTTCCAAATATGCGTCTGTTTTTTAGTACCCTTCACGCCGCTGTCAATTCGCAGCTTCCTCTGTTGCTCTTTGCTTTTCTTTTCCTTCACCTTCCTTATTATTTCCCCACTTTCTTCCCCTCTTCCTCTGTCCCCTCACCTCTTCCTGCCTTCCTGTTGCTGTTCCACCTGCTCCCACCGCTTTTCCTCCTCTTCCCCCTCCGGTCGGGTCATCTGAGACCACCACAGAGCATGTGTGTCCTACCGAGGTCACTATGTCCCCCCGCCTGCCTGCCAACACCTGTCCCCCACTTACTGACCTAAATTTCCACTTCCTGCCGACACACTCACAAACAGACTGATAAGGTGATGGATGCACTTTGTCTGTGCAGTTACTGGTAATACAACTGATTCCTGTTACAACAGCCTCCACCTTGTCTTGTTTCCTCTTTCCCTGCTTGTGAAAGCTCTCTTACTTCATTTTGTATTTCAGTGATGTGCAGTATGTCTGATGAGTCTGATGTTGAATGTGCCTCTGATGAACTTTGGCCCAATGCTTTGATTCATGTGGAGTCCAACCTCACATTCACAAGCTTTTTCCTTAAAATGCGACTCGCTCTTCATCACTGGATCCTTTTAATGTGACTCAAATGATCTTAAAAGAATCACAATCAGGTTTCATGTTTGTTTGTGTGAGTCTGCTGTCCTACTTCTTTCCCTCCTGCGGTTTACATGAAGCTGGAATTCAAGCTCCATGTAGAGAAGTAAGAGTTATGGTAATAGTAATGGGAATAATAATGATGACTGTGATAATTACAGCAATATAGTAATAATAATGACATGAATAATTATAGGACTAATAGCAGTAATTGTAGCAGCAGGTTTCTCTTCCTTGGAAATAAATGTGTTGCATCAACTTTGAGCTTGAATGTTATTGTTTGTTCATGTATTGAGATATTTTCTCTCGTACAGTTTTCATGTCGTCACAGCATGAACGTTGTTAATGTTAACATCTCATGACATGTGCGACTAAATATGCAAACTACAGACTGACTGGAACCACAGTTGTTCAGGAAGAGTCAGCAACCTCTTCTTTGTCTACTCAGTTTTCATATGAGAAGAAAGTCGTCGATAAAATCAAACCAGGTCACCTTCATTATTATTAATGACTGGCTGAATATGGATGTTATTTTTCTGTGTGTGTGTGTGTGTGTGTGCGTGTGTGTGTGCGCACATTGGCATGCTGTACATTAGCTTTTATTTATGCTGCACTTTATATGTTGAACTTCACATAATCTAAGTCATAACCTATAGAAGTAAAACTTTAATATATGTGTTTAAATATTGTTAAAATGTCTTTGTGCTAAACTAAACAAAAGTTAAAGTTTGGTGACTGAAGTTGGAGCCTGTGAGCCGTTGTCGTGGTCTCTGCTGAGCTGAGTCAGAGCTGTGACTTTGCAGTGACTTCCAGTTGTCGCCCCTGGGTGCCACATTAACAGTCCCAGCCTGATGATACAGGGATTGGGAGGCTGCTCGGAGGGAGAAGGGAGAGGAGACCTTCAAAGACAAATGTGACCCGAGGCTACAGTGCAACCAAAGTAACTTTGAACAAGTCAAAATAGAAAATGCAGGAGCTGTGGAAATGTTGAGTAAAGGCACATTGCTTATATCTAATCACAGCGTTAATGTGCATCAACGATAATTCAAAAATGATCGATTTAGGGGTTCATTCTTTGTAGCTGGTGCAAGTAAGTCCATCTAAGATTTAATAACAATTAGAACAACACCCCCCTCTTCTGTTTGGAGCACATTCTAACTAATATTAAATAATGTATCTCAGCTTTTAAGATATTTTGATTGTAATCTGAACGCACAGTTTTACAGGTTTATATTATTTACTATAAACCAGCCAATGGCAGCTCTTGCCACACAAATCCCATTTTGTGAGTCACTGGGCACAGAGCCACTCTTCCTATTTAAGATGCTGTTTGTGGGAGTCAGCGAGTGCTCACCAGACCATAAACAGAGGAAGAGATGGGACTCTTGATAGCCGGCGCTGACCCCGCGGTCAACCTTAAAACCGTTACCGTTCAAGTGGTGAAAGCAATTTCAATTTGCTTTAGATAACCTCTTCAGGAGAGGTTGGACGGAGGAGATATTGGAAGCGTGATAGGAATTACTTAAAGAATAAAGGCTCGGTGGCTAATTCATCGTCTACTCTGTAGTGTTGCAAAAATGTATCTTTCACTCTGCTTTTATTCTTCCAGGTGAGAAAACATCTGCCAGCAATTTATTTCCCAATAAAGCACAGCTCTGTTTTTATGCAGCTACGGCTCAGTTCAACACTGAGCAGAGGAAACCGGCTCTGACTCTTCAGGCTTCAGTCTGACTCAGTGGTCGTCATATTTTATTTTACATCAGGTCATTAAGACAAATCTCAATCACCTGAGAGCCTCAATAAACCCACATGTTGTAAAAAAGACTTTGTCCCCGTTTAAAAACTAAGAGAGACAAACGAATAGTTTCTTTTTAGTCTGTTTTTCTGCTGGTTGGTTTGTTGGTTTGATTGGGAGCCAAATGACAAAATCACTACTGGACAGATTACTGGGAAACTTGGTGGAAAGATGTGGTCTGGGAAGAACCGATTACATTTTGGTGGAGATCCGGATCGGGGGCGGATCCAGGAATTATTAATTACTTTCTTAAACATTGTGAGGTTAGAGTGCGACAAGCTTGTGATGACTGAGGGGGTGAGATCACTTTGATTCTCTGGTTCAGATCTGTTGTCAATAAAAAAAACCATTGTTTCCTTCTTTCATCTTGATTCCCTCTCCTTCCTCATCTTCTCCGAGGTTTCCACAAGACCAGTGTGGTTGAAACATCAGAAGTTCTGGATCTTGTGTGGTGGTCGGATTTGAACAGTGTGCTGACTTTGTTTTGGAAGGCTGTGACAACACACACACACACACACACACACACACACACACACACACACACACACACACACACACACACACACACACACACACACACGCCTGCCAGTTTGGAATTCCAGGGCTCTAATAGAGAACCAGGCATTTTCAACCCTGCTTATTCAGGTCCTCTCCTGGACCAGGTGGCATCTGTCAATAACAGCACTTCAGCACCCACTCTGGGATTCATTAGGCGTGTAACAAATTCACAGAGTTTAGGCAAGAGACTCCAAAGCCTCCCCAGTCCTCTGCTGCAGTAGAACCAAGCGCATCTTACTATTCATGAACAAGTCTCTGTATTTTGTCTCACATTCTTGTCACAATTCCCATAACTCTGGTGATTCAGGGATGAAGTTAATCAGATGTGCAAGCGGCTGCGTTACTTTCTCAGATCCATGTTCTTTGGTTTTGCCAGGAGCTCTTCTTGGTTGAATAATGCAGTAGATCTGTGGTAACATTGGGGAAATATCCTCCCTCCCAGTTCCTCTACAGGCTGATGAGATCCAGCTGAAATTGTCCTCATCAGGAAAGTTGTCACCTGCATTTATAATGGCCCCTCTCTTATTGAAACTAAAGCATTTGGCAGACTCCCTCACAATGTCTGCAAAGTAAACATTGTCTTATGCGTCACTAGAAACTAAACAGTTCTGTGTGTCACTTCTGTGAATCATTCAGCTACCAGAAAATTGCACCATTTAAAAACAGACTTCCCATCATCTTCAACTGTTTTCTACAAAGAAACCCTCATTAGTCCAGACTGGTGTAATTTCCTGCTGATTTTCTATGGTGCAAGCGTTTCTCTTTTTACTGAAATATTCTCCCTCGCACTCATTCTCTTCCTCTTTATCTTCATCCTGTGTTCGTGAGGTGGTTGGCTGTTGTTTCCTCAGGCTCCTTTTTGTTTTATCACCAAAAAAATTGATTATTTCGACATGTTACCCTCTCGATTAAGTTGAAGCATACACAACAACTAGAAGGTTGCTAGGTTGTAGCCTTGGAGAGCACAGAAAATCCTGGGTCCGCAGGTTTATCTGCTCCAAATTAAAAGGCTCCTCCTTGGGTGAGGCCCATCCCCTCCAAACAAACAAAAGAACAGCAATGACAACACAACCTTCTCGGCGGAGGTTAATAAAGATCAAGTGCTTCCCCCAAGTGGCAGTAGGGTGACGATCTCTACAGACTTTGTTTGAATTGGAAATCATTGCGGGCCACAAACAGGTTCTCTGCTGGCGGGAGGTGGTTCAGAGGCCACGCAAAGACCATCAGGGGTCAAACGTCTCAGGTCAAGTCAAGTGCATAAGTGGCTGCTTCACACACTTGCACACAATTAGTTGTTGTGAGTCACATTAAAGGTGAAGGTGTGTTTATTTGCCCCTTGCATCTTATAGGCAGAGACAGTGAGCCTTTCCACTTCTGTATGCGTATTGCATTTGCATTAATTTGTGACTCTGCAGATGATGACTCTACTTCTGACCCGTATCTGCGACACTCAGGCAGCACTGCAGCGCAAACACATGCACACGCACAATTTTGTGCAACTCAGCCAAATGCATTTACATATCGTACGCCGCACAGGAAAATATTCTGTTTGCTCTCTTCAAGTGTGTTTAATTAAAACTCCCGATAACAGTAAAGTTTAATTAGAAAGTCAAATTAAGTCAGGCAGGTGAGAGCCGCTTTATTAATAGACGAGCGTATTGGATTACTTGAGGAGAATATTTAAAAAATGCAAATAAAAAACAAGCCTCACAGAGGGAGTATATGTGTGGAGATGAATGTTTTGGTTTTAAATTATCACAGGAGAGCAGCAGCGTGCAAACATTCTCCTGAACCAAAGATAAGTTTTGTAATTACCTTCAGGATGGAGGAGGTTGTTTTCCCTGTTATTGTTTTGCTTTGTGTAAGAGACATTTGCAGTCGGACTGTTGGGAGTATTCACAGCAGAGGGTGGAGCAGTGACTGTTCCTCATGTGTGATGGCTGAAGGTGACCATGCAGCTCTCATGGGCTGTCACAGGCGGCTCCTACCCATTTCCTCCATGTGATGTCGTTTGTCAAATGAATAACCTGTCAAAAGGACTTAGCCTCTGAAGGGATCATCAGCTCCTCCTCACAGGGGAGAAGTGCAAACGTGTACTTTCTACTCAACTTTAATATATTTATATATATATATTGGTTGGCGGGTCCAACAAAGCGCTACAATGTGAATTTTGAATGTAGCTGGTGTTACCTTCTACTGCAGGAACAATGGGGGGGGAAGGTTTATTTGGTATTTTAAATGTGATACTGCTCAAACCTATTGAATTGAAAATGGTCCATTGCTTCACACTGTCATGGCGTCCGCAGCGCTCACGAACACATGCTGCTCGTTCACTTGGGAGACGTTGTGCATTTCCCACCTGCATTGTGGTCGTGCCGCTCCATCGTGCTCAGGCTTCATGGACTAGAAGTAAAGAAAAACTCAACTTTTCAACCTGTCACATTATATTTAAATGAACGTTAAAGATCAGACACCAGCAAATCAAGTCACTTCAATGCAAATATAGAATTAACTTGGAGGGACGAGGGAGAGGCAGAGTTCCTGTACACTTCCCTTTGGCATTGCAGTTAGCATGGTATGTTAGCTAATAAGGCGGCTAAGTTGTGGGCTCCAAGTGGTAAACTGTGATTGTTGTTATTATGACGATAGCAGTGTGTGTGTGTGTCTGTGAAGCGTTAAAGAAACGCCTACATGTGAGTTGGACACTGAACAGAACGTAGCCATTGGGGGCTGTATAGGTCGGATAGGTTCAATAATATATGAAATAAAAGTGTCCTTTAATTATGACAGATAAAAAGGTGGTTTATAGAAAATGTGCTAACATGAGAAAACACTTGTGTCCTTTGGTCCTTTTCTGACTCTTGAATTAAATGGATGGAATCTAACTTTAGGGACCATCCACCTCAGATCTCTTGGTCGGTCAATGTCACAGCCTGAATATTTGTCCTCGTTTCACGGCACAAATTAATGAGGAAACCTTTTTCAGGCATTTCATGCTAAGTGTGAATCAGATTTGTTCCTAATTGACCCACCTTGCCCAGAAAAGGTCGCATCAAACAGGGACGGAAACTCTTTGCTTTCAAATTGGACATTTTTTTTATTTAATACTGAGCTAAATTTCTCAGCCGCCTCTCGGGGGGTCTGCCCTGATCCCCGCTGGTTATTTATGGACGTGGGTTAGTAATTCATGAACTTACCTCTTGACCCTGTCGAATTGTTTTGGTCATTCAGGACAATGTGCCGCCTCATTAGACCGGCAACAGAGAGACTTAACAAACAGGCGCCATCTTTCACCATCCATTTCTGTCATAGAACCAGCAGATAGTTGCACATCTGTTTTAGTGTTATACCAGATTGTGTGTGTGTGTGTGTGAGTGTGTGTCCGTGGTGTCCATTAAGACGTCCACGGACAGTATCAGGCGGCCGGGTGTCTCCTAACAGAACAGTCGATACCTTTGAGTGACGGTTCAGTCGATGGGAGACTCGGCCTCAGCTTGCTCAGTACGGCAGAGCTTGACTGTTTTATGTGGCAGAGCATATTAGAACAATAAATTGTCTTACCTTGCTGATACGGATATTAATCAGTACATTTATAAACCATAATTCAATTGTATTCAAGTATTCTGACAATGACTGAAGCTGGAAGGTTCTTTCAGGTCCAAATGTAATATCTCAAGTTGTGGTTGTTGTGTTGCTGTTGCGTACAAACACTTATTGCGGTTCCTGTCACTGTAGATGTGTCAGGATTTGCCTCCATATCGATCAAGGACGGAACAAATAACACAAACCAATCAGAGAAACAGGAGATAAGAAGGTTGTGTCCACCCCCCCTATCACTGCATAGCGAGTTCCACGTAGAGGACTAGATAATGAGCTCATCGGCAAAATGAGAAAGAAAACCCCACTTTCAGACTCATTTTCTCTGCAGCAGTAAACACGTGGTTGTTGTTGCACAATTAAAACGTTTCATATCAACATCAGCAGGCGCTCGCTCCGTATGCTGAGCTTAAATTCCCACTTGAATCAATAGAAAATATTCAACGTGCACTGAAACATTTGGTTCTTTTCAATCAAGGCCTTTTTCTGTTTGCCACTGAGTCGCAGCTGAGGCTTTTTATTCATTTATTTTTATTCCGACATGTCACAATATTGTTTTCACATCACACCGCTCTCTCCTCTCCTCTGTCGGGGGTTTTACTTTCATTAAGTGGGAGCGCGATGTAATCACATTTAACTCAGTTAGTGACCATCGCTTGTTAATTATTTTTCACGATGCAGTGTGGGATACAATGAGTCAAGTGTGTAGTGTATAACACACACACACACACACACACACGGGCGCACATATACACACTCAGCTTCTCATTCTTAACTGATTCTGAGCATCAGTTTAATAGACAAACATAACTGGCTGTACTGATCATATTAGACGTCTCTAATTACTGCTCATTCTTGTAAGTAACTTTATAAAAGGCCTGGGTTCTACCTCTCTGCTGTCAGTGCTGCTGTCAGTGCTGCTGTCAGTGCTGCTGTCAGAGCTGCTGTCAGAGCTGCTGTCAGAGTTAATGATCGAGGGAAGAACCTTTGCCGAGTTAGACGTCTTCTTTCTAGCGGATGATGTCACGTCACTGACACGTTGACATTCTCACTGATTCATGAACTGAATTCACTTTACACTTTTCAACCACGACAGGAGTATTTGATTCAAGAATACAAAACAAAGTATACATTAAGTATATGTGTCAGATACACTGTCTGTTTAAAGTTTATTGAAGTGTGAAGTTTTTTCTAGGCCTCGTTGCCTTTAAATCCCAAAACCACATCTATATTACTGCACTAACATTGTTTGACCGGCTCTGTCAGCAGTTTCCTCACCTATGGAAAAGTAAAATCACTATGACTTTCATTTATTTTCTTGCTCCTGCAGGTTTTCCTCTGTACTCGATTGGCAATTCTGTTTTATTTTTTCTGGCTGCTGATATGGATGTAAGCAAACTGCAGACTAATCCGCTGCATTGTGGCCTCGCTGCCACGATTATTAAAGCCACAAACCCGAGGACCACATTAAACACACATTTCTAAAGCCTTCTTCCTGTAATGAGTAGATTTTAATTATGTCATTGTGTCCTTGCAGGGCAGCCGCTAGCAGGTGAAAGAAAAATATCCTGCGCATATACGCTCGCTCTTCTCGTTCTTCTCTGTCCATCATCCATACACATTTATAACATATAAAAGCTTCATCTCTTCCTCTCATTATCGTCTTTATTATCGAAAGCAACAAAGGTTTTTTTAGTTTTAAAGTTTTGCAGTTTTTGTCCCATTAGCTTTTTATACCACGAAGACAAATGATGACTAAGACCTAAATACATAAAGTAGTTTATTAGCCGACACTGCAGAGGAATAAATATAAACGTCCTGCAGCGATGGACATAGGGGTGAGCGGAGCTGTCTGGTGACTCATTCGATTCTTGGAGAGTTAATGCACATTAGTCCTTGACTGTTCAATGTCAAGGAAACGGCGTGATAAGCACAGATCCCCTGTGAGGTCTAAACTCATTATTCCCTCATCGAGCTGAAACGAGCGCGGCCTCCACCGCTCCTGCTTCCCCGTCTTTCGGCTGCGTCGCTCAGCGTGTTGTGCTCTGATCAGACCTGATCAGGGGGAAAGTGAGAGACTCAAACTTCAAAAACCCTCCAGCTTGCTTATTAAGAGAGAACTCTGACTGTTCTCACACATAAAAATCATGAATACTCGTGCCCCCGAGGCAAAAAGCATCTCCATAAATGTATCGCTGGTAAAAACACATGATTCTTAATTCTTTTTCTTTTTCTCATTAGAGAAATAATTGGACAAATACGCCGTTGGTGTCAGTTAATCCTTCCAGCTAAGTTCACGAGTTCGAGAATTTGACATACGCCTTGAAATTAATACACATCCTCACATAGAAAGTTTTCCAGCTCTAAACTTTCCGGGATGATGCATCGTGTCGAGGAGCAGGAACCTGTGTGTAGACGGTAGTAGAGGATGTAGCAGGGCGCTCGCTTTCCCACCGTCCTCATTGGAGCGGTGCTGCCGTGCCCCGGGCTCTGTGTCATCCATGAGACACCAGACATGCACTGACTTCCTCTGACTCGTCTCCAGCTTGTCACACTGTGCTTCCTGAGAACATGAGCGCCTGAAGGACTGACCACACACACACACACACACACCTGTAAAACTCAGACAGTGACAAATACACAAAACTGGCAGGATATTTAACTCCATCCCTGAAAAACTACACGACACCAGATGATTAGAGTTTGTCTCTTGTTTGTTCACAGTCTGATGTCTTGTGAGTTTCCTCTTCTTGTCCTTTTACCGTTGCTGCAGATCAAATAGCTCCGGCAGCTCATATCATTATCAGAATAACAACTAGAGTAAAAACAAAAGCTGCAACACAAACAAGTCCTTGTAAACTCGTCCCACTGCATCTCCGAGAGAATGAAGGCTGTGACCAACAAGCTCAAACAAGAGGGCCGCCATTTTGTGCCTGACGTCATCAGGAGCCAGAGTCGGAGTAGATGTGATTGTGGTGTCGAGCCGTGATGTCAATGTCGAGCTGTCTTTTATGTTTCATCCTGGTTTCATAGCATCAAATAACTGATTGTACATGTAGTGTGGTCCCCTCTACTAACATGGAGGAAGCCGTGTGTATCAAGATGATTTTGCTCCACTTTAGGGGAGGTGGCATGTCGTCCATCTTTATGTACAGTCTAAGGTTCAAATTCAAGCCGACAATTATCTACAACTTTAAATCTTCTGTTATCAGAGAGAAGAACAGATTATCTCTGCTGTTGAAGTAATTCTAACTGAGTCCATTAACATCGGGGATTATATTTTACCGGAAAGCTAATGATGCTTCAACATGTTGGACATGAACTAAATGAAAGTTGTCCGACCTCTGCTTTCCTCCTCTTTGTCCTGTCCTGGATAATGATGAGGAAATCAAATCTGTGTCCATATTTATTAGGGATGGGACTAATCCAGTATATTTACCCTTTAGATAAACTGCAAACCAGCAGACCATTGGGAATAGTCAAGGTTACCACTGCTGCACAGATTAATCTATTTACTGACGGCCTCGTAAAGACAGTGTTGATGTAGAACATGTCCCATTTCCCTGAATGTAATTAACACTTTGACAGCGGAGCATTGGGCGCAGCCGACGATAAGCGAATGTCACAGGGCAGAACATCGCAGGGATATCGCAGGATGCAAAACATTTCTCAGTCTCACCCTCTTAGAAGAACCCCCTCTCTCTCTCTCTTTCTCCACCCCCCTTCTCTGTTGTTTTCACACTTCATCCCCTTCTCTCTCTCTCTATTTAATTCTCCTTCTCTCCACCCAACCCTGTAAATCTCCCTCGATTTCTCTTCAGTCTAAACAGTGGAAGCAAACAAGTGGACACTGATGCAACCTCACAGCAACAGCGTGTTTTCTAATACAGGGATCCTCTTCCAGCTGCATCACGATATACAGAAGCAAACACTGACAGACAGAAAATTCCCCAAACGAACTAAGAAACTCTCCAAATCCAAATGGATTGTGAAGTGAAGTAAAATATGTTTTATGGACAAGTTGAGTTAAATGTCAAACAGTGTTAATGCTGATGTGGCTCTCACGTGTTGTTTTTCAACCTTTGCGCAGTAATCCTCATAAAATGAAGTCTTTTCTTTGTTATGACATGAAGTAGCTGTTTAACCACAGCAGCTCTTCATTCTTTAAATATTTCTTAACTTTTTACATATGAGGAAGTGATAAACATGTAAATACAAACGCTTGCCGACACTAATTGATCGCTAACGAGCTAGCTCTGCAGCCGGCCGAGCTGCAGTGAGCGCAGACACTTAAAATAAGACGATGATAAAGGGAAGTTCTCCTTAGACTCAACCTGTTTTCACCCCCAACACTGGACTAAACAAATGCCAGTGGAAAAAAAGCAGATGGACAGACAGGTTTTGTGAAGTCACAAGCTCGGGATTGAATTTTCTCGACCCAAATCCGACAGGTGTTGTGTCCGACATGTGCCAACATGACGGAACTTGGACCTAAAGTCACTGTAGCAACACCATGTCCACCTGGTAGGAATAAACAGCATGTGTTGTATTATCAGTGTGACAGGAAGTCTTGCACTTCTTGCTCATACAGTAATTAACGCATTTTTCTCACAGATTCTGATTAACAACTAAATATGTTATAGCCTTTTCCTTTTATAGTCATTATGTTGCCATACCCTTATTATATTTTTCAATTTCAATTTCAATTTCAAAGTCATTGACTCATTGATCAACACTGACGGTGCTGCACTTTATGTTTTTAGAGAATATAGTGTTATTTTTAATCTTTCTGTTTTGTGTGTTTTTATTATTTTAGCCTGGTTTATTCTCTGCTGCTGCTAAAACATTCAGCCTGGTTGCTGCCTTGCATCGGTGCTCACCCAGTAGCACAAGTGCACAAGAAGCTAAACAGGCCCAATAAACTGCAATAAACGTATCTCAGTGTGTAACTACACGTGCACAGGAAGAGGAAAATAACAGAACGCAGCCAGCTGTAGTAGTGAGGAAGGTCAATGGACGTTTTTATCTAAATGACTTTTAATGAGACCCTGCCGAGCTAATTACTGTGGACTGAGTGATGAGCAAATAGTTCCCTGAGGTACCTTTTTATTCTCCTTTGTGTGTGTGTGTGTGTGTCCTGATGATACCACACCACATAAAGATATCATGTTTGTTGCAGAAAATAATGTATTTCACGTGATTCCTCTGATCGCTCTCCTGTTGCAGCTATTGCATCGTGTTCGGCATTTTCCCCGTGAGCTGCTCAAGCGGAAAATGAAGCTGCCACTTCTGTGTGCATGTAAAGTCACCGGCAGTCATGTGTAGGTTATAGAAAATTGGATATTTTCTGCTGTGTTCTCGATATTGCTTTTTGCATTAAAATGAAGACCACACAGTCGGTTCCCTTTACATCTCATCATCTTTACATTGATTTAATCCAGGCTACATATTTGTTTACCACACAATCCCAGCACTGTGATTAAGCAGGAATTGCAGAATACTTCTTAAAGGTTTAGAGCAATAACCAAACTGTAACAAGTTCCTAAATTTGCAATCAAGTGCACCGCCTCATTTTTATTATTTGTTATTTATACAGATTCACAAAAAAACCTTTTCTGCAGTTCTCTTTCTAGCTGTTAAATCTCATACTGTCTGATATATATTTCATTCTGCTTCTGTGGAAGTTCTTCATCTGAACATGTCACGTTTTGTTTATGAACACATGAATCCAGACTGTAGAGCTGTCATGGTGCGTGTTATGATGTGGGATGGTCCAAGACTCTCAATGAGGAGATTTAAGGAACTGAGTATGTTTCCGCCCCCTGTCCACGGGTTTGTTTCTTCATCAGCAGGATTACGCAAAATCTACTCAACTGAGACTTAAAGTCTGGAATCCAGATAAAGAGGCAGCGAAATAAGGCTTTTTTTTTCACATTTTCACAGATTCCCCACGGAATAATTTACGGATCTTGACGAAGAAGCATCAGGCATATTTAGTGGACTAATATGCAGCTGTGCAATTTGGTGCAGATTCAAAAAAAGATCTTGATCTAGTGGATTTAAAGGGGGTTTCATTGGGGGTTGGCTTTTTCTAGCCGCTGTACGGTAACAAATATGGACATAAGGGCACAGCCAGGAACTTTATCACTAAGCTGCTGTCAGACATGGAATTAACATCTGGGTTTTTTCCTGAAGCATTCTGGAGGGCTTGTGTCAGTTGCATGTTATTCACACAAACCCTGGGTGGATAATGTAATGCTGATGTAATGCAAATCTCTGCTTTTCAGGACTGTTTTCACTTTTATGAGTCTAAGTTGGAAATAAATGTTAAAACGTGAGCTCCTCCTTTAACCTTGACATGCATCTCTGGATGTGAAGGTCACATTGAAGCTTTTGACACACACACACACAATGTGATTCTGCAGCGAATAATTGCAGCATTATCTGTCATTTACACATGCTTATCTCTGTAGGAAGGCCCCCCAACCCCCATTGATAATGTGTCTGCCCTGTTAAACCCAAGTATATAGTTAGGATCCTCCCCCACCCCCCCACATTGCTGTCTCCTTATCTGGACCTCCGGATTCGTCCATCTGGTCACCAGCTGATCATTATCAGACCAGATCACCTTCACACACACACACACACACACACACACACACACACACACACACACACACACACACACACACACACACACACACACACACACACACACACACACACACAGGCTTAACTTTCCAGACAGGGAGGCAAAGAGAAACAGTATATTTGCACCTTTGTTTATATCAGTACATCATAGACTGCTGCGCTGCATTTCCACCCTCGTCCCCGACGTGTGTGTCTGTCTGTGTGTGTCTGTGTGCGTGAGAGTGAGACGGAGCGAGTGAGAAAAGAGCCAGGGAGCAGAAGTGTAGTTAATTTGATCTCCTCCTCCTCTGTCTCCGTCATGCTCTCGCAGCATGTGTGGGGAAAAGGTGGAGTGCTTCAGTGATGCTTCAGTTCCACTCCCCTTCATCCTCAGAGCCAAGGTCACTGCAGCTCAGCCCTTTGAACACAAGAGTCAAGGCTCCATTGTCCGGCTCGTCAGGGCCCTTCTTTATGTCTCCTATAATCAAAGCTGTGAGAATATCCAGTCAAGCAATTGTTTTGTTACATGAGCACAATCGGCTTTGTGGAAGAACCACTATGTTCCTGAGTGGCCCACACAAGTGAATGAACAAAATGTGTTGTATTCATCAGTTTTCTCATACATGGCATTTTTTTGCTCCTGGGTAAGAACAAGATGTATGAGTTCTATATATCATTTGACTTATTTGAGGAATTTAATGTGTTTGGGTGGTTTTCTCTGGGTTTCGTTCATAGTCCAAAAACAGCAGATTGGCGTTAGGTTAATCAAAGTGTCTAAACTGACGATAGCCATGTGTGAATGGTTATTTGTCAACCTTAAAAAATCAAACCAGCATAGATGAAAACGATTTGGTTTTCTTTGGCAGTTGAACATATGTATTTTTCGCTACCATGTACAGCATGAATGAATTCCTTTAAGCCAGGTGGAGATAAGGGGGAATATCGGCACTTTTCCATAGCAAGGCGATGGATTTATTATCAGCAATTACGTCCCGTTTGATAAAACGCAGGAGGGATGTCAGATATGTCGCCCAGAGCCGGGGAATTTCACACCCAATAATCTATCTCAGATTCTCCATCGCTGAGCCTTTGCATTAAATCTACAGGAGGTGAATAAGGTTAACTGTGTCTATTTTGTATTTAGAGCTGAGCTCCATGTTATGAATCTCTGGTGTGAAGAAGGTGTGTGGATGATGTTGAACTGTTATAGCTTAGGGCAGCTGTTTTATGAGGAAGTTTATTCCTTCTCTCACAGTGATTCCCAGTCACTGTCGTGTTAAGTACAGTGCAAGTGTTGCTCCAGTTTGATCCTAGTGTTAAGTGGTTGAATTTACTTTCATTATGGGAAAAAAAAATTCTGTTATATGTTAAGGACAAGTTGCCTCAGGGGTGGTTACTATCTTTTAGACTTCTGTCAATTGCTAATCCACGTTAAATCACCCGGGAGTTTTACATCCATACATTAAACACTCTTAATCTTAGAGTTATTATTTCATTTCTAATCCAGTCCAGTGAAATGGAGCTTTAACAAAAGAAAAAAATATATCACTGATCGCATACTGAGGGACTCCATTGTGTCGAGTCACAATTATGTGAGTAAGAACAGTATAAAAGACAGTCTTTCCTTCTTGGTGTCAGCATGAGCTGCTGATGCTGGTTGAAAGAACTACAGTCTGCAAAAAGAGGAAATAACAGTGAGGCCGGGGCTGTTTTGCCTCATCTAAATCTGCCTGGTATTGCTTAAGTCATTGTTCTTCCTCTGTAAAGTCTCTGAGAACAAAATGAGTCATAGTTAAAAATGATTTTAAGAAACTGGGCTGAACAGTGTCCGTTATGCCGTTGATGCCAGAGATAAGAATGTAAAAATAAAAATATCCTCAGTGTTTGGGATTAGTAGATAACAGCTCCTCAACTAGCACCCATAATTAGAAAACTTATCTGCTCACTCATCACGCCGAATAACCTTTAAAAAGTAAGAAACGGAAGAACAGTGCTTCCTTTGAAACGTCAAACTTTCATTCTGCTGCAGACAGCAAATCCTAAACAAGCAGTGAACTTCAAACATGGAACGCTTCTTAAGGCCAAACCACCGGCAGACGCACGCTGCATTTCGTGTGATCTTGAAAAGATTTGAGCTATTTACGGATTTTGCATGCAAGAGAAGGTGTACAGCCTTATATCCCTGCTATCGGAACAAGTGAAGGACTGACAGGCTGTGTTTTAAACTCAAATTAAAACAAAAAACTGCTGATGCAGAAGAAGAGCGTGAGGTAGAAGAGGGGAGAGTTGTTGGAATTTAAAGGCTGAGAAGGCAAAGGGCAGGTTTCAAATTAAAGGGGAGCTTGGTTTTTGGGATATTTTGGGGGGAAAACTCTGGAACATTGTCCACTTTTGTCCCAGACAGACAGACGGAGGCAGACAGATGCCCGCTTGCTTTTCGTGGTCGTAAGACTGACGGGAAAGGACAGGGAAGTGACGAGACAGCCATGGAACGAGAAACACATCTTTGCAATCGACCCCCCTGCTGTGTGACGTGTTTCGTAGGGCCACCAGTAAATAGAGCTCCCCCAAAAGCCACTTTATAATTCTAATACTCGGGAAGGGGGAAAGTTTTAAAGGGAAAAGGGAAGAAAGAAATCTGTGGGAGCCTTCGTGGGTCCTCTCTGCTTCTCGTAAATGAGAATCGAGGGTCCCAAGACCTGGTGAACTATAACACACAGACAGCACACTGTGTACAGCACGAGTGACAACTAGCTTCACAAACAGGACCAGTGTTAGGCTGAGCTCTGCCTGCCTGCTGAGGATCATAAAAATGTTATGGATTCTTTGATGGTCCACCGCCCCACAAGATGCAGCAAGATTTATCCCAGTGGTCAAAATGACCAGTCTGACGGATGGGTCCGATGTCAATGTGTTTGTGTGAGAGAGGGAGAGAGGGAGAGAGGGAGAGAGGGAGCAGGCTACCACAGTCTGTAGGTAATTAATGGGAAACACTGAGTCTACCTTGATTATCAGAACTTGCATATTGTAATTTTGGATTAGGCGCCTTGGGATTCGGAGACTTCTGACCTATGAAGGCAGACATGAGGTAGTGAGTTATGAAAATCAATTTTGATGACATTAACATAAGAGCAGAGCTTCAGTTAAACTAAATAATTGTTCTGAGATGATGATTTTGTATTTTTGTTGCCGGAGCAATTGAAAGTCTTTTTCTGTACATGACCTTTTAGCTTCAACGGCTACGTTGTTCCCAGGACTGTTATCAACTCTGACCCAGAGTTCAACAGAATTTAATTCACCAAACATCCTGTAATTTCCACTTGTAGCTGCATAGGTGTGATTTATGTTTTTCCTTTTTGTCCAATTTTCTTTTTATCTTTTTGTGAGTAGTTATTTGATTTATGATGTATGTGTTGTAGGATTGCAACTGGCAATTACTTTAATAATTGACTGTTCAGCAATTATTCGATTCATTTTGTCTGTAAATGTCAGAAAATAATGGACTTTGTAACTTCCCAAAGCACAAGATGATATCTTCATGAGTCACGGTTTATCCAGCAAACAGTCCAGAACACGAGGATATTCAACCTTCTGTTAAATGCTAAAGAAAAGCATCAAGTCCTCAATTTTCTTTTCTGAAAAATGAATAAAAGGATTATGTACTTATCATAATTGTTGGAAATTATTATTGCTGATAATTGTTCCACTGTTGTACGTCAGACAAATCCCTGCCTATATAATAAAAACCTTTATTTATAACTAACTGAATAACATCAGCATAACATGAAATAATCACAATTAAATCCCTTCCCAATCTGACACAATGCCCTGAGACAAAAGTGTACATGTATACATACCGGGTTCATGGCAGGAAACTGGCCAGTGTACCTGAACGGCTCTTTGAGTGGGTACGTTGGAGACCCTTCTCATTTATCTCCAAGCTGCAGGCGCCGGCCATGCGGTGACTATTAGGGACAGACGTGGACAGAGGCTCTGGGGCGTGAGTGACTGTTAAAAGGTAGATTGAATGGTGCTGGTGGATGTGGGAGTTTGACAGTGTGCCAGAGCTGTAAGTGGAGCTGAAGCTGAAACAAATGGTGTGGAGTCACGTCGCCGACTGTACCGACTGATATATGGTGTCCTGTCAGGATGCACACAAACAAGCACGAGTGTGGGTCGTCAATCTTTTCTGTCTCGCTGTCTTCACCACTATGTCAAGAAAATGGACGTTTTGTCCGTCTCTATCCGTTGACAACACACAGGAGTGCGTCCCTCCATGTGTGATGTATAACACTCAGGTTCAGGCCATGTCGGGGAAGTACAGTATATTGTGACTGTAATAAGCAGCAGCTCAGTATCTCAGTCACTGTTTTATGAGACAGATTTGAATGTGGAACCCATTAGTACGTAGCAGAGGTCAAGCGGCCACAGAACTCTTGTTGTGGGTTGTTAATGCCCAGAGCGCTCATTAGCAAAGCCTCCTCTAGGTCAAGAGCCTCGAACAGACACACATGTGCTCAGCAAGCGAGCAATCAGTGATGGAAAAACACAGCCACAGTTCAGCAGCAAGTTCAAACCTGCCCACTCGGAGAAGTGCTACTGCAGCAGAAGCTGAAAAGATGATTTGTGGCAGAGCCTGAATAAAGTAAATCGTTCTCTCCCGCTCTGAAATATAGATTTTATGAATCCATTTGTTTATTTTAAGTGATTTTTCCCTTTCCCTTTTTACAATGCAGTTAAAACATACCAATATTTCCCTTATTTTATATCGAAGATGGCTTATGTTATTTTCTCACATGCATTAATTGGTGGCTCAGTAAGTCTTTATCAAGGACACGGACCCAATCTACCACCTTAACTGTAAAAAAGTAAATACATTATATTTTTACGTACAATATATAAATTTAATTAATGTTAAACAATATTATCCGATTTCCATCCTCAACATGTTCTTGAGAATTGGGTCAGAGTTCATTTTGGAATCTCAGCCTCTTGCCAGCTAACCAGTTACCTTTGTTAGCTATAGAGCAATTAAAGGATACGACACATCAATAAAAATGTTTTGCTATTGATAACTTGGTTTATCTGTCTATCTTTGAAATCTGACAAGTTAATATGAGGAAGTGATTGGCCAGGTAGCAACGGGTAGAGATCTAATCAATCAAAGAAAAAGCTGAAACAGTATTTTAAATGCTAATTAATGTTGTTTTTGAGTTTTAGTTTGTTCTTTATACGTCTGATAAAAGGCTCACAATTCCCTTCTATTGTGCATTCAAGTCAGCAACTAACTATAAACTGAATCCTGAATGTATGAAGCTTTTCGCATGAACAACTTTTGTAATACACAAATATTATGCAAATGAAGGTGCCTGTTGTCCCTGTGAATAGAAGACGCAGGGAGGCTTTTATGTTTAGACAGATGTGTCGGGGACTGAAGAAAAAATGTGTTACAACTTGATTTTCTTAATTTATCTCACACACAAGATAAAAATAGAGGCTGCAGCTCGGACAAATTGGGCAGCGAAGCAACAAAAACAAGTCTGCATCAAACGTGTGAGCTGACAAGAGAATACAAGAGGAACAAATACACAATGCAATGTACCGCTAATCACAATATTCTACCTTCCCATATGGCAAACACAAAGTTGAATCGTAAAGCAATTATACACTGGGATTCTCCTGTGTGTGCATTTCCTTGTATGTATGCAAACAGGCGTGTGCAGTTGTGTGTTCATGTCAGTAAGATGAGATCAGAAAATGTCACTTAGCAGCAAAATGCACAAAGAGGATCAGCCAGGGACACAAGGTCAAACATAACCCTGACTTCCAGAGTCAGAAAGACCTAAACTCCAGGTACATGTCCCAACTTGCACTTTCCCAGTGCTTATCACCGTCTGTGCACATGTTCAGTTATTGTAATGTCACTTTTTTCTCATAAATTAGCAATTAATTATTAGAATAATACGTAAATGCAGAAAACAACCTTTTTCTTAACCAGCTCATATTTCAGAATGGGTAAACCAGTGCTGTCTACTACTGAATGTGCAAAAACCCACTAGCATGTATTTCACAAAGACAGCAAGCAACACTGTTGAGCCACGTATGCG
Organism: Hippoglossus stenolepis; assembly: GCF_022539355.2. Classification (NCBI taxonomy): domain Eukaryota; kingdom Metazoa; phylum Chordata; class Actinopteri; order Pleuronectiformes; family Pleuronectidae; genus Hippoglossus; species Hippoglossus stenolepis. The sequence goes on along the minus strand of NC_061487.1, from coordinate 23,586,248 downwards.
TATATACTTTCATATACTCAACTTTTACTTAGTGTTGAGTCGTATATAATTGTACAAAGATTAGAGGTTGTCAAAAAAATCGATTACCTTTGGATGATGAGGGATTCAAATCGCTCCTTTAAAACCCAAATTAATTTCAGATTCATAGGGAATTGCTTGTCAAGCAAGGCTGCCAGAATGTACACGAATGCTATGATCATAAAGAACCTACCGTTTAACAAATTGCCAAACTCGCATACTCATTTCCCACATGTCACCCTAGTTTGTCGACTAAGAATAAGGTCCTGCACTACAAATCAGAGTCGTACCACTAAGTTAAATCAGATTTGGCTGCTCAATATTAATATCTGACACTTTTTTCCTGTTTAAACTATCAAGCGACACCTTATTGAACAGACAGAGGCTTGACTGAGTGGAATGATTTTACAGAGAGGAGCTAGACAGTGATGAGCGCTCACTCTGCAGATATTTCTGGGGACATTTCCACGTCCAATTTCCAGGTTTTCCTCGGGATGAGGATTTGTTCAAACAAGTTGTTTTATTCGAACAAAGACTCAGTTCTGCCCAAATCTGGAAAAAACAGGTCAATCATCATCACTACCATCTGACATCAGATGCCTCATCTAAAGAAAAGCATTTTGGGTCATCGCATTAGAACGGTTAGTGTGATATATGTGTTCAGTAATTTAGCATGGCCCTAGGAGGATGTTGTAAAAAAAAAGGTTGATAGAAAAAGGTTCCTCACCCCTGTTTTAAAAGCTTTTGTATTATTCAGAGAGCTGTCAGAGAAGGAGGGAGACACAGAGAGCCGTGGACCTGTTAGCTGCCGAGCCAAGTTTAGAACAGTTCAGCTACTTTCTGTCCGTCTAAATGATCGAGCAGCACACGTGTCCCTCAGCACTGTGTTGTCAATACTCTGCGTTTATGAATAAAAGAGCAGAGGCCGTCTGAAGATTCAAACCACAGACGATGCCAAATGGCCTTCAACAAACTTCTGATCTGGGAAAGTGTCAATTTAAGTTTTTATCCATTTGTGGATAAACTCAAACAGACAATATTGTTTTTTACACATCACACACTAATCTGAAAAAGATTAAATCCATCCTCCGTGTCCTTCAAAAAGCTGCACTTATCCTCAGATTAGACCAGTGAGCCGAACGCAAACAGCATTTTTCACACATCCTAAAATACACGAGCAGCCTCGACAGATCCGACCTTTTCTGTTCGTAGTCTGCTGGTGCTGAGTTGGCATATCTCTGAGCTCTCTAGCTGTCGGTGTGTATCCTTGTCTGTGCTTTTGAGTTTACACGCTAACCTCTGTGCTGTCATTTCTCTGCTCGGCCTGATAGTAAACACAAGTTTAGCTTCCATCTACGATCGTCCTCACCCCGGCTCGTGTGAGACAAAACCTTCACAGCTACACCGTAAACCCTCCGAGTCCGTCACAACCACCTGAACAGACGAACACATACACAAATTGACTGACTTATCCTGCCTGAGCAGCTTTGCATCACCCCGGAGGAACTTCATACACAGGTATTGACATCCTCGGGGGCTGCCTCCTATCCCCGTTTTAGTAATTGAATTGTTTGATCTCGAACGGGGCTTTGAGTTCGTGTGAAGAAAGAGCCCCTCGCCTCCTCCTCCCGGCACTGCGGGTATTTGAAGTGCGAACCCGGCCCCGGCCGCTCACCAGACGAGAGGAAGCTGTTTGGAAAAAGGCCAGGGCACCGGTGCTAACCCGGGGTGACATTACAGCGCCGGCGTGATGTGTGGGCGGCCGTGAAGCCGAGATGGGGTCGTTTTTTTATCGAGGCGAGGTTTGAATTGAAACAGTAAAAGGGAGAGAGAGTAGTGAGCCGGTCGGGGTGAAAGGAAGCTGAGGATGATGCATGGTATATGAGAGGAGGACAAATGAAAGAGATGACTCCATGAATGATGCATAGCTTTCTCTCTTCATTATATTCTGCCCGGCAATTTGATTATGCAGGTAAACATACAGGGGCTGTATAACTGAGTGATGAAAATGGGCTATAGAGAGAGAGAGAGAGAGAGGGCAGAGAGGAGAGGAAGGGAGGTGGGTGTGTTGCTTTATGTATGAAAGATTGGATTGCCTTTGTAAGGGGATAAGAGAAGAGTGTTTTGTGGTGTGTGTGGTTGTGTGCGAGCCTCAGGGGGGAGGTTTGAAACCCTGAAAAGTTGACAGTAGTTTTGACACACCACTACTCTCATTGTTGCCGCTGTCAGCACGTTTCTATACTTCACCATCTCGGACACACTCAGAAGGAAATGAAAAGGGCATTTATGTTGTCGAGAAAGTGCACAGCCCTCTGAGCCTCTCCGGTCTCGCTCTGCCGTCCGTCTCAGGTTTGATGCCGTGTTGATGTCAGAGGGCAGCGGGAGTGAAGAGGGACTTGTGAATAAGAACCGAGGTGCGGCCGCCTCTCCGTCTGCAGATCTTTGGATTCTATCAGCGTCATAGTTAGTGAGGACAGACATAAGTCATGTCCAGAGAGTCGGTGTTTGTGAGTGAGAGGAGAACTGTGTGTGTGTGTGTGTGTGTGTGTGTGTGTGTGTGTGTGTGTGTGTGTGTGTGTGTGTGTGTGTGTGTGTGTGTGTGTGTGTGTGTGTGTGTGTGTGTGTGTGTGGTATCTCTGTTCTCTCCCACCTCCCGTGTCTGTTGTCGGTTATGGGCGATGTATCTTTTGCGGCTCTCAGTAATAAAGCCATTAATCACATTCCCTGTTTGCCACAAACATGCCACGTTGCACTCGCTGCAAGATGTCTCACTCTGTCTGTCCCAGGACGCCACAGCTGAGGCAGCTCGCTGGAGTGGAAGGGAAGACGTGTGTGTGTGTGTGTGTGTGTGTGTGTGTGTGTGTGTGTGTGTGTGTGTGTGTGTGTGTGTGTGTGCATTATGTGAGACAATATTAATCTACTGTTCACACATGGAACTCATTCAGGATTTTGACCTTGACCTTCACTCAGTATTTCACCTTAATCTGAATCTTTCAATTGTTTTATCATAATTGAGTCTGTCTGCTAATTAAGACTGTGAGTTGTGGTTTTAAGCTTTTTTTGCTTCGCCTGTATGTAGTTTACAGTTATTAAACAGTTATTAACCTTGTGTTTTGCGATGACTTTAAAGTATGAAAGTATTTAATTAGTTTGTAAAATGTCACCATAAAGCTGACCTCAGCCTTTTGTCAGCAATATTCACACATTCAAGAGGCTGTGAATGGCAAAACATTTTTATCATCCATTGTCAGAATTGCCATTGATTAAATGGAAATATGAGTGTTTTGCATAGAGAAGAAAAAGAGAAGAGAGAAATCAAGGGGCAGTGAACCAGGGTTGTTGCCACTGTGTTACATTATATGTGCCTCGCAGCGCTAGGGCCCATCAACAGTTTGTCCTTTATTCAAAAATATAACCCATAGATTAATCAATAATAAAAATGATTTGCTGCAGCTCTGAAAGTAATGATTCATTAAACGAGGGAAAGATACATAATATTCACATTTGAGAGGATGTGACAACGTTAGACCTTCATCTAGACAGAGATTCAAGGACACACACATGGAAATGCAGCACAAATACACTTTGCTCTTATAGGTGCAGCCTGCAGAAGTTAGAAAGGCAAGCGGCACACGGAAACGCCAGGTGCTTCGCAGTATGCAGCGTTACACTTCAATCCCCATACTAACTAATGTGCTCTTATTTAGCCATCAATCCCCTTTAGCTAACGTCAGCTGGTTTCCACGGTTCCATGGTCATACATAAGCAATGAGAGATCGTCGATCATCTCACATTATGGTCCATTGAGGAGATGGCTGACGGTGACAGGAATGTAGATGACGAAGCTGAGTGGTTCCTCTCATGAGATTTCTATGGCTGCTCCCGCACCAGGCTTCATGCTGGGATCTTACATCTACTGAAGCCATCTGGACGGATATTATTACAGTGATTATAGGGTTTTCACTTTGTGTGTCTGTGTGTGTGTGTGTGTGTGTGTGTGTGTCATTGAAATGGTTTCCTGGAGACGGTTGCTGTAGTGGGATGTATCACTGAGGGGATTTAGAGGAGCCCGCTGTGGAAGGTGTTAGTCTCACTGTGGACAGATTGTCACTGCAACAGCATCACAGCGGTGCAAACACAGTCGTGGGAACACAGGTGTGTGGCTGTGATCAAGGTGAAGGGTGACTTTCAAGGTCGATGTGGTCGAAGCTCGGTCCCTGAGCGCTCATGTGTCGGAGTGTAAACATGTTCACGGCTGGTTTAATCCTGTCTCCCATTGCAAGATGCTCTTTAATAGAGCCCTGCTGATTTATAGGTTGGCCAATACAAATTGGCCAATATGAGCCTTAAAGGGAGAGTTCACCCAAAAATCATTTCTCCCTTATTGCGGTACCGGCAGCAGCTCCCAGCAAAGAAATCCCATCGGTGAGGCTCTACTCTGTATTTGTTTAGTTGTCATTCACAATCTCTCCCTGACTTCTGTCCCCTGGTCTGTTGCCACCTCCTCAGCTCAATTTGACCAGTTTATTCAGAGGATAAACAACAGCTTTAGACACTGGTGGTCTCTGTATTTATCAGTGAATTGTAAAAGTCCCACATGAAGAATAGGCTTGCGTCGGTGAGGAGATAGCTTTGAACCAAAGGTAATAAAGTTTCTCAATGTGCAGCCTGGCCCTGCCGAACGCGAGGTTATTCCAAAGTAATAGAAATGTAAAAGCTTTCCAGAATCTCATTTATCTTTGTTCTGTTCACTTAAGCATGTGCAGCGTATTGATCAAGGAGTGCTGTCTTTGCAGAATTTCTATGCGTGCTTTAATGAAACACTCATCCCTGCTCTTCCCGCCTGCCTTCTTCTTCTTTTTTTCTATCCATTATATCATCCTCACTGCTTTCAATCTGTCGCTGTTGCTCTTCTGTTTCCAGATGCAGACACTGTGGCATCTTCCCACTCTCCAGCATCACAAACACACACACACACAGCGATAACACACAGTTCCTTCCTCCAACTCTGCTTCTTCTGCCTCTCATGTTTGCTTTTCTTTAAATCCTCCCACAGCTTTTCTATTCAGTGTGTATTTATTTGAATGTAAACTACCCCGATAACAACTTCTGAATACAAGTTTGTTTTCTTTCTCTCTTTGCTCTGTCCAGATTTGGACTTTCGCTACTTCTGGAAGTGGAGTGCGTTCGAGGACTACCTGCTCTTCTGCTTCGGCTTCACCGTGCTGTGTGCGGTGGTCACCCTGCTGCTGCTCGACTCCCTTGTGTTCGTGGAGGCGCTGGGCTCCCTGGCTGTGATGTTTGAGGCCATGCTGGGCCTCCCGCAGCTCCTGCAAAACTTCCACAACGGCTCCACCAAAGGCATGAGGTACAGCGCGCTCCGAGGTCACACTGAGCTCGACAGAAAGCTCGTAACTCACTGCACGCATACCGCCGCACAGTACTCCCACGCTGACTTCATGAGTGCACAGTAAACCTCATGCAGCGTGCTCTCATTAACCTGAAAGTTCAGGACGTGCAAGTAAATTACATTCTTATGAACGAATTATGTTAATAAATATGCTAATAAGATCATTTATAATCATTAGAAGCTATATAAAACTGTAGGCCAAAGATTAGATAAACCCAAAGGCCTAAACAGCTATTTAATTGTCATGGGTAAATGCATTACCAGTGATAAACACTCTTGAAATGCACAAATAATGCAAATAAGTAGAAAAAGTGAGTGAATGAAGGTGAAGATGATACTGATGATACATTCTTCTAATAACTGCCGTCTGTAGAGTTATTACATGCAGCATTTTAGGGTAATTCGTGTGGTTTGGATCCCCGTTAAATTCAAGGTCACCCTGACGGCAGCGAGGGAGCCGAGGGTGAAGGAGCCGGGGCCATTGAAGTGGTTAGCTTGCGTTATGGAGGCTATTTCTGTGGAGATTATTGCACAGTGTGCAAAGGTCAGTGAGCAGACTGCCTGGCCTCTCAGGTGGAGAACTGTGAGATCAATTACTCCCCTAATGGCACAGAACTTCATACTAATTATGATCATTACTTCCTCATTATGCCTCTTGTCTGTCATCAGTGTAAAAAAAACATGCGTACAATGTGTGTGTGTAGAGAGTGTGTGTGTGTGTGTGTGTGTGTGTGTGTGTGTGTGTGTGTGTGTGTGTGTGTGTGTGCTATGGTTGTTACATGCTCTGCTGGTCACCTGTCTCTATAAAAAGTCCTTAGAGACTAAACAAAATGTCACACTTTTTCTCTCGCAGACAATTATTATTGTTTGGTGACAGCAGGTGTTTGGAAAGTTAACATTCAAAACCAGACGTATGTTATGAGACCTAAAGGCTAAAATTAGGACTGAAGTCATTTGGAGACATTAATTCTCCCTGGGGTTGGGAAGTGGTTTTGAAATGATTATGAAAAAATCCCCATCACAGTTTACTAAAGCAGGGGGGGGGGGGTAATGAAGGTACCTGAGCCAAGGAGCGGATTCAGGACTCTTAGCACTTTCCTTAACTTTGCAAAATTGTGTGTTTTTTGACATTTCCACTGATTTCCCAGGGAATCATTCATGGGCCTTGATGAAAACAAAATATGGGCATATTTAGGGAAGTGATATGTGAGCAGCTTGGTGCAGCTTGATTGAATTTAAGGAGACTGCTGGTCCTTGGCACAGGTATTTGCTCTAATGGTTTAGTTGTTCTCCACGTTGTATTTGTATCTATTTGTAACACCAATGAAATCATGCAAATTCAAGCAGTAAAAAAAAAGAGGCGGTGAGAAGGGCCTTGATTTATGATGGTGCTGTTCGTGTAAATAAGTAAGTAAGTAAAGTTTGTTTAGTAGAACACCTTCCCCAGAGCAAGGCCACTAAGTGCTTCACTCAAAGTAAAATAACACCATACTTTTATGGGAGGAAACGAGTATCTGCAACAGAGATACTGAAACAAATATGCAGCAGAAGTACAACAAAAACACTTTGTTTTAAATGCTGCAAATCTCAAGGTGAGGCCACTTTGAATGAATTGTTTTGTTAAAGGCTTCAACAGATGCAGTCGGTAGGGAGAGCATTATATTTTGTATAGCAGCCACAATTTCAAAGGCACAATCACCTTTTTCTTTTAGATGTGCACGTGGGATTGATCGTAAATCTGTTTCCTGACATGATAATTCAGGCAGGACATAACCTATAAATTCTGCTGTGGAAATCATGTGTGGCAGGAAAATGTCCAGACTTATGTGCATGTCTCAAGGGATTGATCTCCTCTTGGGGAATCCTTTTCCCTGCAGAAAACTGCCAGAGGTGTCATCTCCTGTTTGCATTCTCTTGTATATCTGTCGCTCTGCATGTCCTCTCCGGATTCTATATCTACTGTATATTTAACCTCATGAGTACAAATATAGTTCAGTCTTTAAATAAAGCCGCAGTTTCCTCCTGTACTGTAGATGATATAATGTTTGAATGGCAAGACGTACGTTCTCAGTAATACGCCCCATTTCACATAGAGCGTCCTCAGGGTGCACATCTGGGCTTGCACTTCCTTTAAGCGCCCATTCAGCTCGGAGTGAATATCGTGGCAGAGATTAAAGACGCAATAACACTACATTAGGCCCCTCAGATGACTGATGAATAAGTAGGATCATCGGTTTTCTAAACTCAGATCTATGGTGAAGTCCCTGCACAGTCATTAACGCGAAAATATTATATCGGCCTCCAAAAATAACACAGATGTTAGAAAGTACGTCACGGCACTGAACGAGAACCAGAGAACACTGCAAATTAAACATGAATATTTTCCAACCTCACTATTGATCTCAGAGGCCTCATTGGACAAATGACCCTGCTGCCTGGGAACAGCACATTCAGCACTTTATTTCCCTCGTGCAGTCGACCGCGTTTCAGATCTTTTGACCCCCGTCACGTATTTAATGTCTCTCTCCCTTGTTCGTTTTAAGCGCGAACAAAATGTTCCCGGAGAAACGATGACAGTTGGCATTTCGGCTCATGTTGTCCCATGTGAAACTGTGACTGTCAGATTCCCTTGAGTCCGATTACTGTGGTGCAGAGGTGAGCGTATGGATCCGCTTAATCGAGGGCGGCTCACCTTTTCCAGTTCACCAAATAATAGTGACACAGGGGGAGACACACACACATGCAGAGACACATTCAGACACACTATAGGGCAGGATTATGAGTATGTGGTCACTTCTGACTCTTTGCATGTGTGCATGTTTGTCTCCACACCTTCATACTCATTGCTACTCCGGGGAAATCGAGGAAGGGACCAGGTGGTGATGGAAAGACACAATAAAAGAGTCGCTGAGATCCAGTGAGAGGAAGAACAAGAGCGGAGAAGAAAACTAAAAGACAGAAAAGGTTTTCATAACAAAGGAAATGTGAAGTCGTGACAGCTGCCGTTTGTTTACCGGTGCGTGTACGGTGCTTTCACACAGTGGCACAGTTCATTTAGGCCGGAGTAAATGCTGTCATTCGGATTCTGGTGCCTGAGACAACTTCTACGAATGTGAGTCCTAATCCGTTGTTTGAAGAGTGAGAATTAGGCCAACTGAGTGAGATATGTGATTACTGTTGAGTTCTATTAGATTTACTCAATCCATGTGCTGACTTTGGAAACTGTCAAGGAAGCCGCATGAAAATGTAGATAATTATGCAAAAGTGCAACAAAAAAAATTGCTTGGTAACCATGGTAACACACCAGCAGGTCAGTAAAACAAGAGGAGGAAATTTCCCTGATGCATTAAATTTAAATAAAGGTTTACAACTGTGATGTGTTGAGCTCGTGTCCTCCAGGTGTTCTGGCTCATTAAAAATAAGAGACGACCACACAGTCTTACCTTTAACCACCATGTTACTGCACATCAGGCTGGAACATAGACTGTGTATAAAAATGGACGTAGACTCCGGGTCCAGAAAGTGAAGCCGATGCGAAAAGTGCTTGAAACTTGGATTCTCTTGAATTGCCAGCAGGGGGCGACACCACTGGTTTGCAAAAAGAAGTCAGTTTCTATCGAATTCAATGCAAGTAGATTCTTTTTCTCTTGATTTGCAAAGAGCAAAATGCAAAACTGGGCTTGAAACAGCAGTTTACAAACCAATGGGTGACGTCACGGTGGGGGTTAGCTAAATCTCACCAGTTTGATTCCCTGTACTAGCATTGTATGTTGGGTGGGTAAACAGAAAGACCTCAGTCTGTCCCTCCCCTGTTTCAGACTATGTTGGATCTCCTGATTGGTCATCAGATCCGACAGTGGTTGACACAATGTCATTCAGTGAAACATCGTTGAATAGATAATATTTAAAATAAAACTCCAGATTGTCACAGTAAATATAGTTTCTTTATGAATGTGTGGGGTGAACCCCCCCCCCCACTGGGTGCCTGATAATACAGGAAACCATTCACCAACACAAAACTGTCAAGAACTTCTTCAAGAAGTTCCAGCTGTGACTGCAGCATTTGTATTCGCTGATTAGCATATTTGTTTGTTCCTCCGGCCTCATATTATTTCTGAAATGTTAGAAAGGTTAAAGTTATTACAAGACATCATCTGGAAACTGGGTTTTCGTCTGACAGTGTTCGGTCGCCGTCGCCCGCTTGGCATTTCAAAGCCCTCGTTACTCAAGTGGCAGCTCCGATTGACTGGTAAGGTTTGTTTATGTGAACGACGATATGCCGTGTGTGCGTGTGTGCGTGTGTGTGTGTGTGTTTGCGTTTGCGTGTGTGCGTGTGACTGATTGCTGTGGCGCTCTCTCCGCCCGGCTGCCCGGGGAGCCCGCCTGTTATTCTCTCCCCTCTCATTAAACTTTATCTGTTTTTGCCTCGTCTCCCGTTCCCCTCTCCCATCTCTGCACACAAGCTGCCAACTTTCACAATGTCACAGTGACAGTGGACGGGGGACACTGACAGGGTCTGTCTGTCTGTCGCTGACACGTCTGTCTGTCTGTTGGTCTGTGACTGACAGGAGAGTATTGTGGCTCTGCTTCCCGTCTCGAGCGGGAGTCGACTCTGCTGACAGTTCGTCTGCTTTTCTTTTTCTGTCTGTCTCAGTTTAATTTACACTTCTTTACCATCATGATTGTGACAGTTGAACCAGTGTTGTGCGTCTCAGCTGTGACCACATCTGTTCAGTGACGGCTGCATCTACTGTCGTGGAGTTTTGTCTCTTTTTATGTTGTAATAACTAATCCTACATTGCAGCCCCTATTTGAACATGTTAAATGTGATGTTTTACTTTGTATTGCCCATAAATTAAGTCAAGTCACTCCAGGGGCTGAGACCCGAAGTTTGATTGATAAACTGATTCTGTCGTGTGCATGTTTTCTTCTCATGGGGTGAAGTTCTACCTTCAGTCATTCTGCTATCAGGGAGTTTGTTTTTTTGACCCACCTCCACCTCTTTACCACCTCAACCGCTCAAATCAAGTTTCCCTCACATGAAGACCTCCCAACCTCCAGCTCTAGTCCTCATTACCACCACCACCAGTCCCTCGGCTCGGGGGGATTGTCCTTCCAGGGTCCAAGCACCAAAGTATATTCCTCTTCTTCACAATCATTGGATTTTTCTTCATTTCTTCTCTTTTATTCTTTTTATGCATCTCTCTTTGATTTGAAATATGTGCATATACAGTATGTATAAATGAGTGTGAATTCACTTGGAGCTTGTAAACAAGCCACATTTTGTAGTATTTTTAAGGGTGTAGTTACATGATCAAAGCCTTTAGAGTACAAGTCCCTGCAGGAGCTCTCACTCTTCAATTAGTGTCCAGGGGAAAGACGAGTGGAGATGTTTTCAGACCTCACATTTTCTTTGTTTCTCTGTTTATACAGTTCGTGGTGGGGATTTGGAGAAGAGCTATCTGGGCTGTTTTTGGAGTCTTTAGTCTTGTGACTGTACAGTGAATGGAGTTCTTATTCGTGGAGTAAACAAGTTGTAATGTTAGGATCGATCAAACGTGGAGCTCGGAGACGAGATGTTCAAAAACACTTTTTTTTTTGCAAACGTGGGTTGGAGTAAGTTTGAGAATCAAAGCCAGGCGAGGTGGGAAAGCAGAGCAGGAAACTGGGGTCTGGGTCAGGCCTTACAGTGGAGCAGGGCAGGCAGAGGAGGCAGAGTAATCAACCAAAGGTAGAGACAGAAGGAACGAGGCGTGAAGAAGGGAGCACAGGACATGATGGAGCTAAGGCACAGACAAAAACAAGAGCAGGCAGAGTTCAAGCTAAAGCAGAAACTTGACCAGAGTTGGGTCTTAGTGTTAGTCATGCTGGTGAAGCTTCAGGTGTGCAGGTGGATTAGCAGCAGGAGGGAGTTGGATGAATCTACAATTTGAGACGAAACTCAAATATTTAAAGCCCAAAACACTGGTAACACTGGTTACAGCCATCCCCATCATTTTCTTCAGAAACCCAAAGACTGGTGCAACAGTGAAAAGCATCATCTTTTCAGTCTCGTCCTGGTTCCTCTACTTCCAGTTTGTCTCGTTGGGCACTCGCACCTTTTCTTCTTGTAGAATTTTCAATGGTGGAGGAGAAAGTCACAGTTGAGGTTGAAACATTTTGACATCTACAGCCCAAAGTCAAAAATCAACCACCAACCACGTTTCTTGATGAATCAGAGCTGGAGAGGAACCAGTTGAAATAACACAAAAGCTGCTGAAGTTGTGGCAGCACTGCAGATATAAACTTTATATTATTGTTGTCTTGTATCAGTTTGGTTTTTAACTTGAAGCTGATTAAAAAACAAGAAAGGAAAATATCTCAAAGTACCATCACAGCGGTGGTGTTCATATATTTTTACAGGAAGTAATCTGCCGGTGAGTTTGCTGCGAGCAGGGCCACTGATGTTTCCAGCTGAAGAAGATCAAGAGAAAGAAACATGAGCTCCATGTTCAAGGAGAGATTTCCTTCACATTGTAAGATGTATTTTTGAGTGATTTCCCTCTTTTCTGATGAAATCCTGCTCGCGCGATAGGAAACTCACACTTGTTTCCTACAATTCTCCAAGTTTGAGTGTTTTCATGCAGATCTAGATCAAGATGCCGACACAAACCCAACCGGCGAGCACTTTATTAGGAGCGAGCGGCTCCATGCTTCGAAACGCCTTCAGTTCTTCGTACCATTGTCTGGATGCTGGAAACTTTCCTGCACGATGTTGACGTGTTTTCTTTGTCAGCTGCATATTCATTCAGGCATTTATACTCTCACAACCAGCTTCCTAATAAAAATTACTTTAATACTAAGACATTAAATGAAATACAGGCAAATAAACTTTATGTTGCCTTTTAGACGATCGTCGGTCTTGTGTGATGAACAGCTTCTCCACGAAGTTGAGGTCGATTGATCTGCCCCAAGTTCACACGTCAGAACTGTTGACTTTGAGTGGTGTTGCATCGTTGTGGTTTTTTTCTATTTGGTGGTCAGAAAATCTTGAGTTGCCTAAAATGGAGCAGAAGTCTTTAATTCTTAGTCTCGATGCACCTGATTGGTGACTGATCAGGAAGCGGGGGCGGAGCTACGGAGAGGACAGGGACAGAGGTGCTAACAGAGCAGCAGGAACACATCCAGCTGTTACACTGCTGACCCCAACATCTGCTCAGGAGAAATCCAGATGAATCAGACCAGGCTGCGATTTTACAGTCTTTAACTGCAGCGTCAGATTTCTGTCAGGAGTGAAGAACCTGATGGTCTCCGGCTGCTGTAGCTCATCCGTCCCAAAGTTCCACCTTGAATGTGTGTGAATCATGGTTTACTTGCTTTTGTCATTTATCTGATTCAGTACGTGCTTAATTACTTATTTCATGCGAAAAAAATGTTGTCGTTCTGTTAAGAACTTTCTTTTACACAAGGTTATAGACGTAATGAATATACTGGGAAATGTCATCACAAATGTCATCACAATAGGCCACCTCATCTATTCTGGCTTGTTTACATTTAAAAAAAAAAAAAGTGTCTGTAATATCCTGAGGCAAACTGTGCGATACTCCTTCTTCTCCTCACCCTCTGCTTCATTTTGTGAAGTGTAATCCATCCTTTTTTTTTCTGGCAGGTTGGGAACTTTTCCGTGTTTGCCTGTGTGCAATCGATCAACATGCATAATTCATAGTTAGTGGGTTAAGAGCAGCTCGACTTCGCTCTCGCTGGGCCCTTTGATTTTCGTCTCTCTATCGGCCCCTTCTCAGGGAGCGCTGCAGCCCTGCCGCTAAATCACCTAACAGACACACACACACACACACACACACACACACACACACACACACACACACACACACACACACACACACACACACACACACACACACACACACCCTCCCTCCTGTGTGGGCGCACACTTGTACACACATGCATAAAGCGGCATATATGCCTGCTGAAGAAGAGATGTGAGAGGCGATTGAAGCTCTTTGAAGCTTTAAACATCAGCCCTGGCTGCTTGAGTGCGTCTCTTTCCGTAGAGCTTTGCATTAGAATTATCAAGCAATTATGAAGACTCTCAAACCCCCTCTGGAGACTCTTTAAGTCCCACATACAATGTGTGATTCCCCACTCTAAGCTAAAAGCCTGCACTGGGTTTAATTTGTGATCAGCTGCATATTTGTCTCCACTGGTGGAAAATGTTCAGCGTCTGTTGAGATAAAATGGAAAACGTTTGGTTGTGGAAAAGATGGTGTTCATGCGACAAACCAGTGCATCAGTGTGTCTCAGTCCTACATGGAGAAGTAGCTTGTTCCTGTGAGTTCAGTGTTGTGCACTTTACTTCACAGTGTTTCTGTTTTCTTCACGTTCACATTTTTGGTTTCGGACAAACACGGATACAAATCATAGACTGTTTATAAAGATGGACAACATGTTGAAGGGGGGTGAAGAAGTAATGGAGGGATAGAAACAGAGAAGCTGAGGATGTGAGGAATGAGAACAGACAAACCTGCAGCAATGGACAATTTGCTGAGAGATCAAAAGATGTGAAGAAAGACAGACTCGAGGAAACCTAGGTGCCTGTTCTAATGAAGAACATCAGCCAGCAGCTGTAATCGGTATCCTGTTGGCCTTCTGATCCCTGGAACCCAACCGAGGGCTTTGTTTACTTTAGAAACCTGTGAATCTGGACTACAATTTAAAAAGGGAAATCTATTGCTGTGTCTCTGTGTTGTCCGCTGTCACTACTGATCATTTCACTCCTGGAAGTGATTTATTAGTTTGTCGTGTATTCATTTTCTGTCTGTCGTATTGCTCCATCGTTGCTAAGATTGGATTTGATTGGATCTGCCTGTTGAACCTCGCTGGTCGTCCGTTAGTCTCAGGAAGTTGAATGTTTCAGTTGCATACGTAAGATTCTGGTTTCACAATTCAATCCATTCATCCATTTTTCTGTGTGATTTTTGTGAAATTGTCCAACACTAATATTATGCCTGACTAAAGCAACATGATATTATCTGCTGATGGCATTAGTAGATTAAAGCTCTTGTGCTATAATAAGCTCTGCTATAACAAAAAGTTAACTTTTAATTCCTTCTTAATGGATATATGAATTAACTTATTGTAGAACTTCTGTAACATTCAGTTTTACAAAGTGACCTTTAAAGATCCATCGATATTTGGGACCTGAAACCAGTAAATTGCAGACACCTAAGCTGTGTCCTCTCTTTCTCTTTATCTCTGTCCCTCTTTCCAAATGTCACTCAGCCCTGGATTCTGTAGTTCTGTTCCACTTGTCCTCTCCAGCCGCTTAGAGCAGCTAATAGCCGGCCTGACAGCACTCGCTCAATCCACAGCACAATTACCAAGTGGCCCACATACGGCACAGTCATCCCACCGTGCAATCAACCCCCATCTCACATTCTCCATCGCTCTCTCCGTGTCCTTTCACTCTCCAACTATATGGTTGGCTTCGTTTTCCCACCCCTCTCCACATTTATCCCCACCCACCTCGCCAGGCTAACGTCGTCATCCATCTCTCGTCATATTCCTCCAGCTTCCGTCCTCTTCTCATCCATCTCCGAGCTCCCACATCTCCCTTTCCAGCCCTGAAGTGCCCAGTTCACTATTTCACCCTTTCCTCTCTCATCTCTTTCCACTTAGCTCAGATGAAGGTGTCAGGTCAGTAGTGATCAATGAGAGATGTGTCCAGGCTGAGCTGAAAGTGAGTCAGCGTGAGTGCATGTGTGTGCATGAGTGTGATTGCTTGTTTGTGTGTGAGTGTGAGTGTGTGTTTGTTCTGGTTTTTAACGTGAAGCAAATGCACAATTTCATGGTTTGCATTTTCTGTCTCTCTCTCTGTGGGTTTTTGTGCAATTTAAAGCAAAAGGTCTCACGTGCTGGTTGATGGATACGTGTGTGCGCATCTATGTGCGCGTGAGCCGGTCGGTCAGTCAGGATTCTCAATCAATACCGTAATCACTCCTTCCCCCCCGTGGACACTCGAGGCTTCGCTCGGGCCCAAGTTCAGTTGTTTGTTCTGTGGCTTTCATCAGCTGTCAACCGATTAATGACGTCTCTGACAGATGGAGCTTCATGAGACTAGAATGACAAACAACAGACGGTAAAATGCGGAAAGGGTGTGTTTGTTTGTGTGTGTTTGTGTGTGTGTGAGTCTGTGTCCATTCCTCTGCTTTTGCACAGATGACCTGCCCTCCTTAATTACAATGAAAATGACTCATCCGCATTAATGGTGTTTGCAGTCTCTTGAGAAAAGAAATTAGCCAAAGGGGGAGCGGAGCGTTTGGGAGGGCGAGGGAGGGCGATAGATGGGAGGAAAAATAGACATAGAGGGTACCAGAGAGGCAGAGAGTGATGGTTTCTTGAAGGTTGGAGGGCTGCAGAAGGACAGAGGAGGCATTGTTGGGTGTGAATTTAAAGGTGTGAGGTGTAAAAAGGTCTGTCACCGCTCCAGGCTACTTCTGTTCCTTTTTTCATAGTGATATTCTCTCTGCATGTTTTAGCGGACAAGTGGACCATCTTCAATCAAGTGCCCGTCTTATTAAAACTAAAATATGACCAGACGTCTTCCTCTTAAAAAGCTGAAATATCTCCATAGCGCTGTCACTGCCCCACACCATGTTGTCATCGGTGTAAAACAAACCCATATTTCATACTGTGTCTCTATTAGCCTTTAGCCTAGCCTTTAGCCTGCTCTTTAGCCTAGCCTTTAGCTTAGTCTTAAAACACAACCTTTTCCAGCCTGACTGTCGTAAATTGCTGTTGTAGATCATAAAGAGGCAGCAATATTAAAATAAGACAGTTTCATAACCAGTTAAAAACTCCTTGTTGACGCTTTAAATTAAGGATCTGAGTAATTAATCCGTTATTGCTAACCTTTGAGTTTTTACAAATCAAGCATTATTAGAGTTAGGTTAGGTTAGGTTTATACTCCATTATTTCAAATGTATGAACTGAAGGATTTGTTCCTCACTCTGCTGTAAAATTATTTGCTATTTGACATCATCGAGGTTCTAAGCAGAAGAAGAAGTCACGATGACGGTGTGACAGAGGCAATAAGAGCAAAGATGACAGTTGAGCCGGAAAACTGAGTGAAGAAGAAAGTGGCGTGTGAGAGGAGGAAGATGAGGAGAGAGATAAAACAAGAAATGTGAAGTGTAATGATGAGAAATCTGAGGGAGGAAAGAACTTCAGTGGAACAAAAAGCAAGTATTTCCCCTGAGGATCACTGGCAGCTCAGAGATAGTTGGCGCACTTATTTTTGGAGCAGTTCAATCAAACCCTGGAGTGTTTACCCTGAACGTTTAAATTGTTCGGGGGGGTTGAGAGGGGGAGCCGGAGGGGGTTAAATAGGTGGTTCATTTTTTTAATCTCATATTCAGGCGTCACCTGTTGAAGCTTTGCAGTGAAATACTACATCAATGTAAAGCCTGTGAATCGTGACTTTCTCATGCCGACATACCGTCACTGCTTCGTCCACCAGGGATCAACCTTGGTCCGCTACACCACTTCCATTCAGTCCATCAATGGCGCTCATTATTACCTTCGCCAAGGGCGTTATGTTTTTATCAGCATTTCTGTTTGTGAGTTAGCAGGATTTCTTTAAAAAATACTCAACCAATTTCCATGAAATTTTGTGGAGAGGTGGGATATGACCCAAGAGGGAAACTCATTAAATATATGAATTAGATCTGGGTAAATAGGCAGATCCAGGCAAGCTTCTTGTTGTTTATGAACTAAATTCTTTTATTTACAAGAGGAAGAAAGTGTTATTTTCAATTTCAATAATGTGTTCGGGGTATAGGCACAATGTCAGGTGTGCTTTGTACAGATATGGGACGATGGTGTGGAAGTATCTGCTGGACTACTAACAAGGTGTTTCAGGAGCTGTTTTTTTTTAACTTTGCACACAAAAAAACGATTTCAGGCAGACAACTCACATTTGAAATGTTTATTGCAGCAGCAGAACAGAATATATAGAAAAGCCTTTATTGTCATTGTTTGATGATGCAACACAATTTATAGTTCCATTTCATAAGGTGCATAGGAATAAATTCAAATGTATAAAAAGACACAAGATAAAACATATTTCATACAAATTGCACCATACACGCACACATAAAAAGTAGGATTACCACTCCACCAGATATGATTACATAGATATATATGAGTAAATATTCTTAACCCATGTACTGTTAAAGCCTACAGTTGGATGCTGGGGTGGTGGAGGGGCTGAATCCACAAGCAGCAATACTGACGCAGGGCAGCAGAGGCATTTAATAAAAAATGCAGAGATGGGAATTCTTTGCAGCTTATATACACCTGCTAATTAGGAGGCTGTAGGTGATTGTGTATATGACGGAGGATTGTGGAGAGCGATGTCACATGATTGGAGCAGCACAGCTTGAGTCCCTGAACTGTAGCTCACGTGCATCGGAAAGTGAAAAAGTGAAGAAATGTCTCCTTTAATGAGTGAACTCATGAGTGCAGACGTGTCTGGATATGAAAGTGTCCAAATCTGCAGCCTGACAGTCCCAACTTTCACTTTTACAAACACTGTAGCTGTCCTGCCCAAAAGTAGTTTGCAGTCTGCAGCAGTCCGGGTTGTTCATTACAATTCCATACCACACGCTCTGCAACGATTTGGTACAATTTTCAAATATAATGAATAATGATGTCCTCATTTCTATGCCAGGGCCGGATTGTTTGCCACTAATGTTTCGGTTCGGGGGCCCGAAGGGAACCCAGGGGAGAGTTGGGAGTTTGACGTGACACTGCAAGGAGAGCTGAAGGAGAGTGCAGGACAGCTGTCCCCGAAGTCATTAGGCTGCCTCTAACCCCAAATGCACTCATCATCCGTGTCTATCCCGAAGAGGTCTCTCGCTTTCTCTCTCTGGTGGTTTTGTCGTCTCAGCTCTGTCGCTCGCACAGCACACTGGATAAATGCCGTCCTCTGCTCCCTCTTTGTCTCCGTCATTCTCCTTTCCTCTCCCCCTCTGACCGACCCGTACAGTGCCTCAATGACGACGGATGGTCGCGCTCCGTCCCCCGGCCCAGTCAGCTGTAATAAAAAGAATAAACCCATATCAGCATCATACCTATGGGACCTCGCTCTCCAGAGAATAAAAGAGTAGGTGGAGCAGGAGTGAGGGGCACAAACTGTGAAGAGATAAAGAAACATGGGAGTAAACGAGATGACAGCAGAGAATAGGAATGGAGACAATGGACAGAAACTGAAGAATGGTGCAGACGATGTAGTGAGTGATAACTGGAGGAGAACAATAAGCAGCGCTACAAGGTGAAAAGTGTCTTTTCTATTCTCCACCTGGTTCTTTCTGTGAATTTTCCAACGACTCCTCGAGGGCATTGTTTCGGCCGCAGATGACTTCTGTTTTCTTTAGGGTCACGGTCTTTTATTCTCATCCTTCATTACTCAGCAGTTTAGATCAAACTCATTCCTGTTAATTGATTTTTCTCTGCTCCATGTTCTTCACGTCTGGACCTTCTCTTCTAACACTCGGCCAGAAAGGTAACTGTTCCTTTACGAGAGACCTGATTAACTCTCCCTTCCCCCCATTGTGTTTTCTTTGTCCAGTGTGAAGATGGTGCTTCTGTGGACGGCGGGTGACGTCTTCAAGACCATCTACTTTGTGCTGAACGAAAGCCCTTCTCAGTTCTGGGTGTGCGGCTCGGTCCAGATCCTGATCGATGTGGCCATCCTCCTCCAGGTGCTCTTCTACAGCCAGGACGCGCGGGTCAAGCTCGGCTGAACCCAGATGTTTCTCGGGGCTTTTTAAAAACAACCGGGACTGACGGAGGAGAAGCTAAGTGCCAGAACATGGAGAAAACCAAAGTCAGTGTAGATTAGTTTTTGTGGTCAGCTTTTTAGTAAAATATTCTCTCTAGTATCATGCAGAACCAACCAAAGAACCATTAAATCAATTAAGACTTTTTTTAGTCACTTTTCTAACAGCAGGTCTGTAACGGCAGCTGCAACAAACTCTCCTGCACCTGTAGCCCTGCACTGGAATCTACCGGCTGACTGATGAGCCTCCAGCTTCACACTCCACACCTCTCTGATGGTCCTCATGATATATTGTGTGTGTGTGTGAGTGTGTGTGTGTGTGTGTGTGTGCCAGCGTGTGTTGGCTTGCTTCATGGTGCGTCTGCATCCACGATTGATTTTTGCTGTTGGCATCCAGCACCAAGCCAAGGCCACAGAACGAACAGCAGGCAACAGTGACTTCTGTAGATGGGTCGTCCATCTGTGTTATGACTCCGCTCTGTGGTTTGAATGACAAAGCACCGCAGCTCTGTTTCCAAAGACCACGTGAGGACGCCACCATGTTTTCACTTTACCTCACATTATCCTTTGCAGACGCCAAAGAACATGTCAGACGTGTTTCTTTTTATAGATATGACAATGTTACTGAATATATTTTAAGAGTTTTGACTCCAGCAAATGCAATGGCCCCTTTTTTATGAATCAGAACTAAGTGGGAATGTGTTTAGTGACAAAAGTTCCCTTTGTCCCAATATCTCAAAAATAACTTTAAACCCTATTTTATCGGTATCATCGAACAATAATCATTTACTTAACCTTATTATCTTTTTGGAACAATACCAGATTCCCCAATGTGTGCACTTTTCAATGCACACATTGAAAAGTGTGAAACTGGAGATTTGTAAATGTAAAAAAGTTAATATTTTAAAGGCTTAGTAATTAAGGACTATATAACAGACAAAGGAGGAAGTTCTGAGGGTCAGTACCTGATTACTGATTGATTTATTGATTATTTTTAGCCTATGGCCCGTTTCTGACCGCTCAGATACTTTGCACACACTCCCTCAATTAAGACCATTTACTTTCTCTTCCATGGCACGTTAAGCTCCTCCTGCTGGTGCCATTTAAAGTATTGATCAGATTAAAAGCATCTTCATCAACCTGGAAACGTCCCTCAACACAGTGGACAGTTTGTGTGACACGTGGACATTGTGCTCATGCTGCATGTAGAAGCTCCTGTGAGTCAGTCACAGCTGAGTTGTGCAGGGAACGAGGTTGTAAACTGTACTGACGACTCAAGCAAGGTCACATCCTGTTATTGGTCGACCTCCCGCCTCGTTTGGTTATCAGCAGTGTGTTCCGCTCGGTTCACTTTAACTCAGCCTGACTGCAGATGGAACCTTTTTCTGTCTGATTAGTTCGGGAGACACACAATAGCCAATAGCACTGAAAACCCTTCATTCATTCATATTAACTTCCTTAAATCACAAATACTTTATTCAGAAGGTCTGTTTCGAAACACTAATTTCACCATGTAGCCTGGAGGAGTGTGTTGAGTCTCCTTCACCTGTTTCTCAGCGGCTTCTTCAAACAAAAGAAAAGCTCTGCAGGATGAAACACACCAGCAGCTGATCTGCAGTCAGTGCAGGTTTCTCTCCCCTCAGCATGATTTAATTAAGTAATAATGCTGCCTGCCTATAAGGTCTTTCTGTCACCTTTGCAACTCACCGATTCATGTCCATCAGTTAATCTATACCTGTCTGTGATTGTTCCACTTCACTACACATCATGTTCAAAGTGCCCATATTATGTCTTTCAGGGTTGTTGTTGTCTTTTCTTTTGTGTTTTTTCCTGCATGTAAAATGTGCTAAGAGAACAAGGACAAAGTCAAGTGCAGAGGAATTTATTTTCTCCCGCAGAAAACACTGCTCTTGAAGTGCCTGAAACTCTTTGTGTGCAGCTGAGGCAGGTTTTTGGAAATGTACTGGATGAGAGACAATCTGGACTTTGAACATTAAAGCATGTAAACTTATTCTCGTTGACCCCAAAATGAAAGATTTGAAACTTTGAATGGCCTAATTATGGGGACTTTAAAGTCATCTTCAGATACCAGTGTGCCTCATCCACAGATGTAGATGTAATTTAGAAATATGCTTAATCTGATCTGACTTTTAATAATGGATTATTCAAAGAGTTGACAATACACAGATCTTTTTTTAGGGTTTTAATTGTCACTGAATGTATTAAAGGGATAGTTTGACATGATGCATCCCACTCATGTCTATACAGTAAATATGAAGCTATGGGCAACAGTCGCTTCACCACAAAAACAAGGGTTAAGTGCCAGTTTATTTATTGGGGTAAAATCACAATGGTTTTATTTTTACAATTTGGAATCAATCAAAAAAGACATATCATGTTAATTTGTAAACTTCAGAGCCGATGGATTATGTTACCAGGCTTTATACTTCTATAAACTTCTATACAGACACTGGAGTGTTATTGATTTCCTCCATTACATTTCAAGTTTTGTTATCAATCTCTGTAACGTCACAAACCAAAGAAGTAGAATCTAACTCGGAACAAAAGAAGAAGCCCTCCCTCTGTTTTCTGTCACGTGTATTTGCAGAAACCTTATTCACGGGGAATGTTGTGAAATCTTGGGATTATGCTTTAATGGAAGCTTGTGGACCTCAGGTCATGTGCCACATTATGCACGAGTCTTTACAATCTTCTTTACAGGTGCTGTAATGTCAAATATATTATGCATCAGTCAAAATGATATTCATGAATCCACTTTGAGTGTGTGTGTGTATATATGTGCCAAGACTCATGCATTCTTCAGTTTCAATCATCTGTTCGCCCGTATTGTGAGCCGTGTGAATCTTATCGCCTCTGCCCTGCGTGCACATCACAGCTGTACTGCAACTGTATGACTTCTGTATTCTATATGCTCTTATCACTACATCCAGATGTGTATCTTTATATTGTTTTCCCTCCAGCAGAGGCTCGGAATAGAACCAGCAGTTTAATATCTGTTCTCCCTGTGGCCTGTTCCTCTCATGGGCAGTCGGAGAAATTCACACAGACATACGCACACATACACACACATACACACACATATACACACACAGACATTGTGATCATCCCTCAACCAAATTCTCATTATGGTAAACATACCTTTCGCCTCACTGCTACATCATGAGAGGAAGTGGGTGATTTGTCTTCTCTGAGGAGGCAGAGGGGATGAGACTGTTGCTTCCAACTCACGCAAGATATATTTGCATATTTCACGAACATCTTTAAATCATTTTTTAGTAAACATCAACAAACAGAAGCCTTTTAGGAATTGATGTGAATTTCAGTTACTGTATCAATGTTTGCTGATGTTTATTCAGGTGATATATATATTTACAGGATCTGTGAACTACAACCAAGAGTAATTGTTGCTTTTTAATTACTTTAAAATGTCAAAACAACATCAGAATGCTCAGTTTTATGTTCTGTTACTCAACAGCATCATGGTTACATTAAAATGTAAAAAACAACGACAGTACACATGAGACTGTACATGAATTAATGTGAAATATTTATCATGTTATTTTCCCAAATATAAACTATTTATATTCCAGCATGTGGTCTTGTGTTACAAGCATCTGTCTGTCTGTTTGTCTGTCTGTCTGTCTGTTTGACTGTCCGTCCCTGCCTCCCTCCCTCCCTCTCTCCTCTGTGTGTGTTTGTGTGTGGGGGGATGGGTGGAAGGAGAAGTCTAATGTTGTATGTGTTGTATGGTCACGTGTGGGTATGTGTGTGGATATGTATGTCTGTGTGTGTGTTTGTGTATGTGTGTGGCTGTGAGAAAAGGCAAAGTAAGAATATGCTGCTTGTTATATTTGTTCTATATAACAGGGACAAGGACATGGAAACAGCCAAATCCACCAAAGCTAAACTCATGGCTATCAATAACTGAACCCATTTGAAAAGACAATCAGAGATCACACAGAGAATTAAATACGATTCATCTTAAAGATAGAATCTGTAATATCCAAAACAACATCATATTTAATCCAACAAACAGACAGATCTTTCCCCCGGCCCAATAATCCCAATGTCCCCTCTCCGACCTCACCCTGCCCTCTGTTTTTACCCCGTCATGTCTCTTGGTTGACTCTATTATTTATATGTTCTTTAACTGAACTCAAAGTCATAAAGAAAATCTCATCAGTTATGAGTCTGCTGCTGGATTTATACACAAAATCTGTCCTGAAACCTCATGTGAACCTGCCGAGTGTGAGCATTCTGATAAAAACACCTGCATATAAATCCCTTCTGTACACCAGCTCCCACAGCAGCTTGAAGTGTGTGTGTGTGTGTGTGTGTGTGTGTGTTTCCAGGAAAAACCCTTGAAATCTCCTGATTCAGAGGATCTTCAGAACGTACCCGTGCACCAAATAAATCGTGGAAAACACAGAGGACGAGCTTGGACTGTGTCTGCTGCCGGACGCGGAGACTGATGAGTGCGGGTTAATTAACATGTATATTCCCTGAAAGCTTTAATCCCCTCTGGGTAATGCATCCCACACACACACACACACACACACGTGCACACGAGCATCACAAGGTTGCAGCACTGCAGCGTGGATAGTAAAATATTAAAGTGGGTACAGTAGATAATGGGAGGCTCTCCATGGTTAATAGATGAGTCTGACAAGGACGGACTGTGCTGCACCTGTTGGCGACTTCACTGTACTTATCTCCTGACCTGGCTTTCACATCCATTAGTAATAAGCTCTAGTTGGAGGCCGGCTGGAGCCTCACTGTGTGGCTGCCTGACGCTAATATGTCTTATGTCCTAAAGTCTGTGTGATTGTTATCACAGTGACACATGACTTTGCCTACGGTGAATTTAAGACGTATCAGCGTATCGTTCGTGATGGACTCGTCTGCATCCATCCATCAGCGGATCCTCTGACATGTCCGTCTATACGGTGGCGTATTTTAATGATGGATGAAGGCGGCTAAAATAGTCCACCTGTCCTCTACGTCTGCGATGAGCTGCACTCAACCCTCGTCCTGCTCCATTTATAAATGATGGTGTGTGTCGTCACGCTGTGAGCGACGGGAATGTGCACTTTTTCATCTCTTAGTCAAGTTTGCCTAACTTTAATTCATAAGCAAAGCAGCTTGAGTCAGGTGCGCGGCCCAGGAATATCCTGTGCAGATCAGTAAAGCAAAAAAACTTCAAACAGCATCACCGAGCACAGGAAGGCTGTGAACAGGAAGGTGGTTGAAAATTCACTTTGCACCGCTCGGCACTTTGAAATCTCTTCTTTGCATCATTTGATTTAGTTGCTGAACCAATAGAAGAGTCAATATATGTAAGAACACCAGATTCTCAGAACTTAAGGGACCTAAATGGTGACCTCACACTTTTCCATGATTTACCAATACTAGAAGCTGATGAGCTGAGTTCACATCTGTATAAACTATAACTGAGGGTGTTTTGCTAACTTTTTTATGCTGGGTTGTCCATCAGTCCATTGACAAGAAACGTGATGGGCGGACGGATCCGCCCATCACGTTTCTTGTGAACACGATATCTCAAGAAAGCCTTGAAGTTCTTCAATTTGGTTCAAACTTTTAATTGGACTGAAGGATTAACTGATTAGATTTGAGTGGTCAAAGGTCGCGGTGACCTCATATGAGTCTGGAATAAGAAATGATGGAGACTGAATCTGCACTGGTTGGTGTAGGCGTCCAACAGCAGGACATTAAATATAGATTGTTGCTAATTAAGTTTTGAATATTTAACCTGACAAAGAAATACAAAAGATAAGAAGCTTTAATTTATACATAGAAACTTAAAATGATGTATTTAGGGGATCCAGCTCTAACCATTTGTCCAAAACATAGCTCAGCAAACTTAATGGCTTCTTTCCCAAACCCCATTATCCCTTATTCGTATAACCTTGTCAATCACAATCAACCATAACATCAGCATCCAGATGTGTGGGTTTTCTCATTAATGCAACTTGATCCCTTTAAGGGGAACGTGCAGAATGGACAACATCTGTCTCTGCTCCGTTCCTGCTCTTTGTTTTTTCAGCACCTCATTCATCACACTAGACACACGGCCATCCATTATACTCCAATGTTAAATAAAAGGCCAAAAGAGTCAGAAAGACAGAAAGAAAGAAGGAGGGAGCGATCAAACTCATTTAACTTTTGGGGAATCTAAGCTCATGAGAAAAACTTGTCCCGTATCTTATTACTAAAACGAATAAAAGACATTTCGCTGCTCATTTTTAATGGGAAGAGCCTCTGAAATTCACCTTTGACCTCCTCTGTAGTCAAGAAGTGACAGGAAGGATAGAAGGAGAGAAAAAGTTCTAGTAACAACAAAATATCCTGTTTGGGAATTCATGGCAGATGGTTTTTAAACCTCACTGAGGTTCCACAGCCTCGCAGGCATGAGCTAGAGAGAGAGGAGAAAACAGGAGAGGAGACAGGGCAGACGTAGCAAAGTGGAAAACAACGTACAGAACTGTGCTTGAACACATTCATACGGAATGTGTCGGAGTCACAGACGGGGTGAAAGGGTTAAGAATGGAAGCACAAGACACAAAGAACAGATGTAAGGCACCGGAGGGAAAGTGCAAGTCAAACTGTATACTTTTGGGAAATGTAGCGTAGCCAGATGGCTCTGAGCTGAGAACAGTCTCATCTTTGGTCCCACGGTCCAGGACAGGCAGTCCCCCAGGCATGACAGGCCTGGCACAGCGGAACAGGATCAAACCCTCGAGATGGATGAGTTTTTTTCGTCCAGGTCACAGAGAACAGAGAAGTGCAGCGAGGAAGGAGTCGAAGGTAACAAAGTGGAAAGGAGACTCAGGTATCTGTCAACAAGGTCTTGCATATGGATGCAGATCATGTGCGGTTGAAAGCAGTTGTAGAACTACGATAAACCACCAACAGGGGCTGTGCTCGGTTAGAGTGCAGGAGAAATGGTAGAAACGTCGCTGACATGCCCACTCGCTTCCCTGGAGACAATAACCTGCCGTATTTCTTGTTTTCACACTTGGACTTTTCTCTATTTTGCAATGCTCCTGTAAAAGCACCTTAAATGTCAATTCATCATGTCGGCATATTCAGAATTGTGTCATATTTACATTCTGGTTATTGTGTCAGCTGGTTTCAGTCCTTTGTCTCCCTTCTACTGTCTGTCCTCACATATACTGTATTTTAATTTCAGCCTGATTCCATTACAGCTGTTCTTCTTTTGCAGTTTCTGTTGTTGGCAATAGAACAAGTTATTTAATGTGACCAAGTCCCGACCCTTTAAGACCACGGGGCAATACTGGCGACTGTCCAAAAAAAGAAACTGCAGCGTGGTCACTCATTCAGTCAAGACAGTGTCAGATTTCACTTTGTCTTTTAAAAGCCTGTTACAACACTTTACTTTGTGCTTCAGTCATAAAGCTTCTCTGTGTCGAGACCTTGTACGTCCATCACAGAGATAATGTGGGGAGCAGATTTCTCACTGGAACAAGTGAGTGATGCGCTGAAGCAAAAAGCAAAACTCTGTCAACTTCATATTGATGATTAATGGATTTATTTTACTTTCAGCGTATATATATATATATAGCTACACTATCATTTTTCTGTTTCCATTAACAGAATGTGTTTGGGTTTTGGACAGGCGCCGAAAGCAAGTTTGACAAGTTGGAGTTTTGTAACTTTTTGATTTTGTCTTTATTTTAATTTACTTTTAAACTAGACTGTCACTCATATTTTCATCAAGGCCCGACTTTCTAATTGAATTCAGTCAAGCTGCACCAAATTTTACACACTCAAAGACATCATACGTCTAAATATGCCAGTTTTTATTTCCTAGGAAAATGATGAAAATGCCCCAAAAACTCCTGACCCAGACAACATCCTTCCTTTTTTTGTCTTCTCTGTTTTTTTGTATTTGTATTTGTATAATTATATAATTATTTATGTTTAGTTGACAGGACTGACATCTGTTTTTTCTCAGTGCTGCATCTCTGTGAACGGCCTGAATCCGTCCTGACACAGGCAAATGGTGCAGAGGCTCCTCACAGCATGGAGAGGATGAGGAGCAAGATGAAGATCAAACAGCCGCAGCACAGATCACAGCGGAGCATCACAGGTCACATACGACATCACAGACTAAACGTAAAAGGATGTGCAGTTGAGTCGATCTCTAAATATAACTCCTGTATCTGCACTGATTTACACTCACATGAGTGATCCCACAGTTAAAATGCCGCGGCTGTGTGAGTGATGTAGAAACTCAGGTTTGTCCGAGGCTTTTTTCTTTGGTCTGTGAAACTGAGGAGACGGGAACATTTTCTAATTTTCCTCGAGGATAAACAAGCTTAGCTGCCCTTTCTTCGCCTACCGCTCCCCTGTGGAGCGCACGTCCTCCTCTGCTTACGCTGACATTTCTCCATCTGAAGATCAAGTCCACAGATGGTCTGATCGCTCGTTTCTTTTTTTTTTCCACATCCTGTTCTCGCTCTGCAGTTTTATTTTGGATTCATTAGTTTGGTGAAGGAGACAGGTTCTTGTGGCTGTGAGTTTTTTTTTTCTTCTTTTCTCTGCCTGTTAGGAGTTTGTATGACTGCAAGGCACCCATCAGTCTCTGTGTCCGTGTGTGGGTGTGTACATGCTGTCTGTCATGATGGAGGACGCAGCCGACCTAGTGTCGTGTTACGTGCAGCGAGGACATTAGTTGCCGTTGCGGTGGAGCCAGACGACGTGAAAGCTGAGCGGTAAACTGATAAGCAACGACGAAGACTCAACTCAGAGGAAAGAGGACGATGACAGGAGGAGTCTTTACCTGCTGGTACTTAAACTTTCTCAGAATATCAGCTCAGTGCTGCAGGATAATACAGATAAAGGTCAAACAGACAAATGTGTTTGTCCTTGACTTTGAAAGAGTTTCTTTCCGTGTTTGGGTTATTTCACATATCCCTTAAAACAGTGATTTCAGGCTCCTGAACAATAACTAAAGAACTCAGGGAGTCAAATAAAGGTAAAGGACGAGATGTTCTGGTGAAAGAAGAACAGAATACAAGGGATTGGATGTTTGAAGGATAGAACAAAAGCTCAGGATTAGAGTTCGCATTGGTTCGGATATTTCAGGTACAGTATTTATTTAGTTTTTTTTAAACCCTTAAAAAAACGAACTCACTGAACATAATGCAGGGCTCTTGTCTAGTGATGCATGGGGTTGAAGAGATCGTGTTTTAATAGCACTGAAACAATCAATAATCAATAACAATAATAAGCTAGAGTGGCGCTCAGTAGACTGCAAACCTCCACCAAGGTCCAACAGTCTCCTCAAATTGCACAAGACAAGCTGCACTAGATTTCCAACAGTCGGAGAAATCAGCCCCTTAAATGAGCCTAATTTAAAAACTAACAAATAAACCAACAAAGAAATGGACGAGGGTGAAAACATAACCTCCTTGGTATTTTGATAATCATATGCAGAACTCCACGCACAATTTTGTCGATAACTGAATTTATTAAATGTGTGAATTCTCTGCTTCACTTCACCAAACAAGACCAACAACTTAAAGACTTGAGAAGAGCAGTTTTCACTGTTTTCTGAAATGTTTTCCACCCAAATCAATAACCAACGAATTAAAACAGGTAAAAATGTTAAAATCATATATTGAATTATATTAATATCAATACTTTAACTGTATCAATAAATGACTTCATTGTTCACGCATCTAAAAAGGCTCCTTGTTTCTCTACTCCTCTTCCCTCTGTCTTCCTCTGTCTTCAGATCCCATCTCCTCAGCTGCAGTAGGTGACTCTGAGTTGGTGGAACAGAGAGGTGAGCGGTCTGAGAGTTTAATATCCACCTTGTAACGGCACCACAGCTGCTCCCCGCTTCAAAAGAATTGCCAGCATTTTATATCGTTTGCCCATATGTTCTCTGTGTGTGTGTGTGTGTGTGTGTGTGTGTGTGTGTGTGTGTGTGTGTGTGTGTTAGCAATCCGCTGCCCCCTTTGCCTCATGACTCCTTCATACTGCGGCACTTTGCTGCTCTACCTCCTCAATTCACTACTTGTCATGTAAGGTCACGCATGCAGCATATAAACACATCTACTCACACGGACACACACACACACACACACCAGCTGTTTTCTCTGCACTAAAACAAAATGCCACTACAAATGCAGCCAACAGGGAAGCTTCAGTGAAAATCTCAGTGGCATATTTAACATAAATTCCTCTGCCCTTGCACATTCATGCTTATAGGGTGAAGACTCACACACACACACACACACACACACACACACACACACACACACACACACTCACACATTCAATTCCTCCATTCCCCGAACAATTAGCTCAGGATTAGATTGAGGTCAAATCCATTGCTCCCCCAATTTAATCAATTCCAATTCCTTCCCCTTTCAGAACAACTTTCCATCTCACTGTCTTCTCTGTTTTTACGGTTCACTTTAGATTCAAATGACGCCACCTCTAATTCGGCTCCTAAACCGAACACTTGGACTCCATTCTAGCTTCTCACACTATTAATCTTCTTGTGGAAGCCGTTTCCTGCTCCCAGGTGAGGTAATTATACCGTCTTTTTATGTGGAAAGAGGTTTATGATACAAGGGGGCTGCACGTCCCACTGAGCACACCATCAGCCCTCCTGCATTGGACAGGTGACGTTAGCAGAAGGGGCTGAGGATGACAAACATGGGCGTGATGAAGATGATGATTACACAGGTCATATGAGCCGAATGTGAGTAGAATGCAGTATTTCACAGTCCATAGCGTTTATGCACCATTACTATGACTATCACAGACGGCTGTTGGGACCAAGGCTCATTTGCATGTTTTAGTACTGAATTACGTCGACTATTTCAGGCTTTATATCACATCTCAGAACATTGGGCTGATGGGAATTCAAGCAAAGGTCGTCCGTATGATGTTTGTGCCAAGATACCAACAACTTCTTCAGTTCTGCTCGTCATTAAATCCATGACAACTGTTAGATACAAGCTAAATAACTCAACTCGTGTTGGAGTTGAAAGGTTCTTTGTGGTCGACCCACTGAGATCCTACACATCAAAACAGCTGTAACATGTTATTGCGCCGCTTACAACAGGCTGTGTGCTAGTGACATTGACGAAGCCTTTAAAGTCAATGTGGTCTTTCAAAGTGCTTTTAAATGTCAGCACTAAGACGTTTAGGCTCTAAAGACTAAATTAACTAAACCAAATTAACGACTTGTAGTTTAAACCCATCATTGGTGCTAATTCACCATCTTATGGGCTTAGTTGTACTCTCTGTTTTGGGCCTTTAGACAAACTACAATAATGTGGAGATGATATATTATAGTGAATAATATAAATGTACTTATTAGTACCATTTTGGGGACTATGCAAAGGTCTGGTCTATCGAGGGTTTCCTTTATGTGTAACCATGACAATTGGTCGCTATTACTCTGACGCTATTACTCTATCTGGTGTCTGAGTCATTAACATGTTAGTTATTATTTACAGTAAAGCTCCGTCTTTTATCTTTATCATCTTTTTTTTTTTTGAATGTGTATGGTATTTGACAACTTTAAGAAATGGTAGCAATCAGCATTTTTACGTGTCGTACCAGGAAATGGATCAGACGCATCATAAACTGACACCACTTGTGCTCTCACTCTAATAACCAGTAAAAGTATTTGCTTTGAACGTGTATACGACTGATGTGTTGCTATAGTTACTGAAGACTTGCAGTTAGATTTATTCATTTTAAATGCTCTGTGTCTGTGTGTGTATATCATATTACCGTCATAAGTACAAACTCAAACGCTGCGGTAATGAATCATTTCACCAAACCTCATCCCCGACCCTGACTTATAATAAGCTTGTGTCAACATTGCGTCCTCACCCTGTTAACCCCAAACGTCTTTCTGCAAAATCAAACTTGTTCACCTTTTGCTGGCAATTTTTCACAGTGCAGTGAGTCTGCCGTGTTTGCAGGCACAGATGTTGACAGTGCTCTTGAGCGCCAAGGGCAGCGGTGTCACCCCCAGCCTCACCCTGCGGGAGATAACTGATGGACAGAGACTGTGAGAGGACAGAGGAGGGGAATGAGAAGGGAGGGAGGGGAGGAGGAGGAGGATGAGTGAAGAGGAGGAGAGGAAAGGTGAATCTGACTGTGAAGAAAACAACTTTTAAGGACACGACAGGAATGAGAGGACGTACAAGACTAGAAACCACGAAAAATCCACAAACAGGAGAGTGAGGATATTTACTGTGCAGGCCTGAGCTGTGATAATGGCTTGAATGTTTAACCCCCTAACCCCATGATTGTACATCAGATTTCGTGTGTATGTCAGCTGTGCAGTCGGAATCCTTTAATCCTGCAGTTTCACACAGATCACACAGTAGTTTACATAGAAGTACATGTGGCTGATTTTAGATTACGGCGCCCGGCTGTCAGGAAATCATTATACGTCAGTCTGTGATGATTTCATGTAATTTAAACTAATTGATGAATACGATTATGCCTCATTAGTGCCACTCAAATGACACTTTCTATATTCATGATGCTGATCAATGAGCGACTGCTCAAGTGCAGCTGAGTCCACCAGTGCTCTGTGACTTCGGATGTGGTTTGCAGGAACGTCTTTTTTGTGTGATTCAAGGACGGTCCAGATGCTCAGCGGCCGACCTTGGGTGAGGGGACGGTTAAAAGATCTGAGTGAGAAAGAGTCTGAGTGGGCAGGATTATAAAGGCCCTGAAAAAAACGCTTTAACAAGCAGCTTCTTTCTGTGAGCGACGGAGTGCTGAGCGGTAAAAAGGTTTATAAGGTGAATCTATGTCAGATGTTGTGTTTGCAGCTTATTCCACTGCCCCTTGTGGCTAAAACAAACCAAATACCACAGGTTCGAGATAAGCTTTAAAAAGGTTTTTCTACTGCAGTAACAGCACATCCTCATGAGCTGAAACACAGATGTTTTTCATGTAAATAAACCCTATCTTTGTAGAATTAGTGCTGCATCAATGCCTTTATGCTTTTAAACCTAAATAGCCAGTGGTAAGAGAGGAAAATTGACATTTCTGGCCAATTAACTAATAATTACATGGTTTACTGAGCCTTATGCAAACAGAATAAAATAAACCAAATCAAACAAACAGGTCAAGTTTACATTTTGAATATGTTTTGTAACTCATGAATGCAGAATACTGTACATTGTGCAACGTGGAGCACCAAGGTCCCTCTTACCTCGCTGCTATTTCAGGAGGTCTAATGGACCAAATCTTCAAATGATCTAATAGTGTTTTTCCACCTCATTAGGTTCCTTCGCTGAGACATGACAGTGACTGGGAAGGTAATCTCACAACCTTCTGTTTGTAAAGGCAACATGAGACCTGGAGCAGAGACAAAGAAAACCCCTATCCGTCTGGTGGGTTGGTGGGTGAGTGGGTCGGTTGGTCAGTTGGTCAGTTGGTCAGTTGATGAGTGGGTTGGTTGGTAGGTTGGTTTGTTGTTTGGTTTGTTTTTTGGTTGGTTGGTTGGTTGGTTGGTTGGTCAGTTGATGAGTGGGTTGGATGGTTTGTTGGTTTGTTGGTTTGTTGTTTGGTTGGTTGTTGAGTGGGTTGGTTGGTTGTCACGTGGGTTGGTTGGTTGGTTGGTTGGTTGTCGCGTGGGTTGGTTGGTTGGTTAGTCAGCAGGATTATGCAAAAACAATTTAACAGATTTCCACAAGACTTGGTGGTAAGATGGGACGTGGGCCTAGAAAGACCCCATTCAATTTCTGTGTGGACCTGAACCAAGGGGTGGATTCAGGAAGTTTAATTGATTTTCCTGGGAATAAAGCAAGGACCATCATGAAAAAAATATATGTAGGGGACCGATTTGACCCCTTGCAATATCGTGCAAAATCCACATCTAGCAGATTTAAATGTGGTTTCATAAAGGGCCTGTTCGGCCTTGGCGTGCAGCTTTTACATTATGTGCAGCTCTTAAATACACACTCTCTTACTTAGCAGTGACAGACAGCAGGAAGCAAAATCATGACTAATTTGAGTATCTATTAGCAAGGCCTTGCTCTCCATTGACTGGACCATTATGTTGATTTACAGGGTGAATACAGCAAAGAGGCTCCTTAACAGGATGCTCCTAATGAGTGGAACAGTGGAGGAACAAGAAGAGTCTCATACGGGAGATTTTAGAACGTAGGACAAGATGGAGAATCTCATTATCATCGCTGGCTTTAAAGGGAAATTTAGAGTCACTGTATATATCATTCATCCATATAACAATATATCCCTTATGGAAAGAATACGATTAAATACACAGCTGAGAGGCATATTTTACAGCTCATTGATTTCCAGCCAAATAATAATAATTATTATTAAAAAGGGCTGTACCATATGCACAGTAGCTGACAGGAAGAGGGACGTCCCCTAACAGCTCACAAAATCTGATCATAAAAAATGAAGAGGATAAAAAAAAATGAAATAAAATGTGATTGATCGGCTCGTTATGCAGCAGATTCCCTCTGAGAAAACTGTTTTTATAAAAGAAAGATTAACAAACTGCTGGTGGCAAACAGATCTTTGATCCATTCTGCAGCCACATCACCTGTTTTATATTATTCACATCACACAATACAGTGGTCAGTACTGAGCTGTGACAGGGACCAATGTCACACAGACACACACACACACACACAGACACACAGACACACAGACACACACAGGGGATGCCCACTGCGTCTGTTCTCTGCTGGTAAACAACTCCCTGACCTTTCTCCACTCTCACATCCCTGGTGTGACTGATCTTCCCACATGGAGCGCTCGCACACACACACACACACACACACACACACACACACACACACACACACACACACACACACACACACACACACACACACACACACACACTGCACATTTTTTTATCTTTCACATTGTTTCTCTCTTTTTGTTGTAGAGCACCTTGTAACTCCTGTTTCGAAAGGCACTTTATAAATAGAGTTTACTGACTAATACACACACCCTCTCTCACTCTCTGTCTCTTGCAGATCCGTGGCACAGGGGGAGTCAGGGAGGGTGAGTGAGCTGTAGGGAGAGTGGAGTTTTTCTCCTCCCACACACCTCGCCCGTCTATAACAGGCCCGTCTCCTCTCTCTCCTCCTCGTATCATCGCAAGCCATTATGGACCTCTTGTTCCCACTGTGAATTATTCACCATCGCTCCACAGGCCCAGACAGGCTGCTGGAGAGGAGCGCAAACACACTCTCAAACACTCAGCTTAAAAGAAGAGAACTTCACTTTTGTTTTTGCTGCAGCGGCTTCCCTGTCACTTTTCCAGCCTGACCATGCAAACACTGTGGAGTCATGCTGGCGAGGTGTGTGGGGGGGGGGTCCTCCTCCTCCTCCTGCTCCGTTCTCTCCTCCACAACTCCACGCTCTACACGTGCAGCAGCGTTTCTTGTGCATTTCCTAGACTCAATAATAAATAATCGAGGAAACCTAACGCCAGGTGACGGAGGACACTGAAATCAATAAAAGATGATGTCAGGTGGGCGTGTATGATATTGTTGTGAGTCTGTGTGTGTGTGTGTGTGTGTGTGTCTGCAGTTGTAGAGATAATCCTGTTACTCCTTCGCTGCTTTAAAGCATCCAGCTCTGATTTCATTAAGCGTCTCCAGCCTCGGAGTCTCAGCCTGCTGGAGGAACAGGCTGAATGGGCTTGTGATCTTCTTTACGGCTCTGTCATGCTGTTTTAGCTCAGACTTCCCAGTGCTTGATAGCAGGAAACCCCAGCTCAGTGCTTCTCTCTGTGTGTGTGTGTGTGTGTGAACAAGAATCACTGGAATGTCACGGAAAAAAAGTCGGTTTCAGGAAGAGGGAGAGAGGATGCAGGTACATGCAGGTTCTTCTCTCCCTGTTCACCTTTTGCACTCTAGTTTTAATGAATTCCTCAAATGCATCACCAGGTTTGTAAGGGGAGCCACTGAATGACATCATGCAAAGTCCTGACTGTAGGAAGGGAGGATGTGTTATGCCTGCTGCCCACGACAGGATTCTCTGCCCGATTCCAGCTCCCCTGACGATCACAGGGGCGTCGGATTTACTTTACAAATGATCCTGTAGAGTGAGGTGTTTACAAACATGATCTTAACGTCACTGACTGAATCGGAGCCTCGTAAATTCAATTTGAGATTCGAAACCCAGGAGTCTTGTGTTGCGTGAAAGGAACAGCGTTTAGGTGAGTGCGCAGAAACCAGCAAGAGCCAATGAGAGCGAGCTGAGTGGGAAGTGTACATGACTTTACAACCGGAACATGGCTGCCTACAAGTTTTGTCTCCCGCACCAGGTAGATGATAGAGGACAAACAGATGAAGTTGTGGCCACAGTAAGAATGCTTGTTTAATGCCTCCTGCACAACCACCTAATGACGCCAGCAGTTCTGAAGTTACGTCTGATCACGCAAATCGCTGAATTCCCAAAATCTGCATCAATTGTGTGCGTTTTCAGGACTAAAAATGTATCTGAATCTTCGGTGTCCTATGTTTTTGAAATCATTTAAGATGTAAAGATCCTCCAGTGTGCAGCAGGCATGAGAAGAGACGATACATGTAGCTGGACGGTGAACCGTGTCCCGAGCCACAGCCGAGGCCGCGGAGTGCAAACGCTGCATTTACTTCATATCACGGCGAGCCTGTGATTCAGTGAGTGGAAATCATTTGATCATCAGATTATTATGGACCCCCCAGTTCTTTTGAGCGTATCACTTCAAGCGTGTGATGTGTGACTCTTCGCCTGTTCACTGATAGGCTCCAATAATCAAAGAAGAGGGGCTGGATATAGACACGGACAAGAAAGGGTCGGCTGGTTGTGCTCATGAATGGTCACTTAGCTTTAAGTTCAGAGGTTTTCAGATTCATATCATTTGGTACAATGGAAGTAAATTGACTGCGTTCTAAAGGGAATATAACCATCAAGAAAACTGTTGAGTGGGTTTTCTTTGGATTATCCAGAGAAATGGCGGCGTTGGTTTATTAAATAGATGGGTTTTTAATTTTCATTTTATATTTTCCATTGCTGTGAATATAATTAAAGCTACGTTCATTGTGTGGGGACAGAGGCTGATAAAAATGAGGGAAGCACAGAACGGCCATTTTGCAATTATTTTATTCTATATAAATTATTTAATCATCACGATTAATATTTAAACATCTCTGCAAAGCATTGTCACTTTTTCTCTTAAATTACGTGAAGTTATCTCGGCTATTATAAGAAAAACAAAGGTCTGTGCACTCTTTCGAGATAATGGGATAATTACCATGTTTCTACAGCTCTTTGTTTCCTGATGCAGTAATTAGTGTGTGGAATATAGAATATATAGAGTTAGATGAAGATAGATGAAAACATATCATGTTTACATTATGATTGTGATTGTTATCTATGAAGGACACAGGACAGGTCTTCACCACGGAAGGGCCTCATTCACCAATGTCTTAAATTTGTTGTTAAGAAAGTTCTTGTGAAACTGCAGAGTTAAATATTATGAATGATAAATTATTTAATTTATATTATACAACCGTAGAATTAAAGAAAAACACAATAATTGATTATTTTAAACGGACATGTCAGTACCTAAGAACAAATCCCAGAGAAAATGTCTTCTTTCTAACGATTGGTTTGACTCCATTAATTTCCCCAGTTTTCTCCTCAGGCGTTAATGTTTCAACTTGTTGTTTGACGCAGAGGTAG
Organism: Hippoglossus stenolepis; assembly: GCF_022539355.2. Taxonomy (NCBI): domain Eukaryota; kingdom Metazoa; phylum Chordata; class Actinopteri; order Pleuronectiformes; family Pleuronectidae; genus Hippoglossus; species Hippoglossus stenolepis. The sequence goes on along the minus strand of NC_061487.1, from coordinate 23,549,214 downwards.
TTAAAGATGTTTAACCGTTATTATATATGGTTTATTCCTGCTGGACGTCGGTTACCGCCGCCTCGGGCTCCAGGTAGACAGCTCATCACCGTGAGTGACAAACGCTGAGGCAGAGACTCGGCCATCTGAGGGGGAGGAGGCCAGGACTAAATATACCTCCAAGTGAAAAGTGGCAAATCGCACATTGAAGGGAACTCCGCGGGCGCATGAACACAGCCTCCAGCCGGCTTGTTTATCACTTATATAACATCCTGGAAAATAGCAGGCAGAGAGAAACGAACAGAGGAAGTGAGCAGATTAAACTGGAGCAACGTGTTAATTCGCACTTGCATCTTTTGAATTAGCCGTGCGATGGTAACTACGGCGCTGCGAACCACACGAACTCAAAGAGCAGAGTTGTAAACCAGAAAGTTACAAACAAGCCAATTAGGGTTTCACTCTGGGACGTTGTGTACTTCATGAGTTCGGACGAGTTGTTTTGCGAATAAGAATGAAGGGATTAGAAATTATGCAAAGAGGATGAATAAATAGGGGAAAGCTGCTGAAAGTAGATGACTCATTAAACTTTATCTTTTTTCTTTCTTTCTTTATGAATCCATTATGTACTGTATGTCCTCCCTCTCTCTCGTGAACCAGCTAACCTGCCTGTAGCTCTGTGCGTGACAATTACAGAGCAGTTGGCCTTTTCCGCCTCCCAGAGCAGCTCTGCCCCGTCCATATGTCGAAAACGCCGCACAACATCTCCGCACCATTCAACAGTGAACAATGATTGTGAGGTTAATTATATATTAATACGGCCCCCTCATTACTGTGTGCACACTGTAATTTGAGAAAATGAGAGCGGCAGTGAGCGACGGTTGTTAAAGAGAGAGAAAGGAAAACGGAGAAAGCCGGAAAGAGAGAGAGAGCGAGTGAGAGAAAGGAAAGGAAGGTGGAGATGGAGCGTGTGATGAGATGAGAATGAAGAGAGAGGAGAGAGACTGATGAAAGGATTGAGTGTGATCTCACCGCTGTATACTCTTCCTTGGGTTTTCCTTCAAGTCATGTTTCATCACTCGCTCCCACACACACACAAACACACATACACACACCTACACACACACGCACACACACACACACACACACACACACACACACACACACACACACACACACACACACACACACACACACAGCTCGCTGGCTACCTTTTGAACATTGTCTCCTCTGTGTTTCCTGTGCCTGAGGTCAAACGTATTGAAGCATATAGGTGCCTTGCCGCAGAGAGAAAAATAATATTTTCATTTAATAACAAGATATTGTTATTCTGATGTACAAAAACATCACGTTACAACAATTCAAGTGAAGTGATTTATTATTTTTATAAACTTTATACTCACGTTTGAATGGGGTAACATGTGTAGAGAGCTGATACTGTTAATTGAGTTCATGCTCAGGTTGAGATTAATGAAGATGAAGCCAAAACATCTCGCTCACCCCCTGGTGGCTGGCTGCAGTATAGGTCATGAACTCCGCCTCCTCAGTGTTAGCAGATGGGACATATGTCTAAAAAGTTAAAGTTCAGTAAAATAATCTTTCTTTTAGATGGTTTTATTTATCATTTTAGGTTGTTTTTATTAGTCTGGTTTTGGTTTTATGATTAGTTATTTGATACTGTGAAAACGGGAGGAGCCGTCATGATTGACAGCTGAGACTGACTCGCAATTGGTCACTGAACATCTCTTTCTAGCAAAACTTTAAAGGAATTGTTTTGGGAAATACATGTACTCACTCTCTTGCTAAGAGTCGGGTGAGAAGAACAATATCATTCCCATGTCTCAATGTGTAGCTGCAGTAGATCCAGCAGCTAGTTAGCTTAGCAAAGGTTGGAAATGGGGAAACAATGCGTGGTAGTGATCTTTTAATCTGGCTCTCTGCAAAAAAGTTATCAAGCATCTGTAACAAAGGCCAAACTATACAATTTAAATCTAAACTACGTAATGGGCAAGTCGGGATTGTATGTGGTTTGTTGCTCGCAGGTCAAATGCACACTTCTGAATCAGTAAACATCCAAATACAGAACAATATCCGAGGAAGATAACGGAGGAGTAACCTGCTCACTCAGGCGGATTCTATATATAGGCGACACTGGGATCAAATGTTTCCGCTCTCCAGTTTCCCTCTCGCGATTTTCAGTTTGCCCCATTAATCTAAATCAATGGAGAAGCAGGACTATAGATGCATGGTATGATACATTATTGATGGCCCATTCATGAGGGACCTCATACAGTTCTCTTACAAGTAGGGCCTCACGCTGCAGTATACATTGCAACGGTGCAGTGCGCATTGCAAGTGGAAGCAACACTCGATCCGACTCGTGCTCTGGGTTTTGTGCGAGAAGCCGTCAGGGCCACAAGAAAAAGCAAAATGATACAGCGAAAGCGGCTTCATGGTTTTTCTTCCTTCACTTTTTCCACCTCTTTCTTCTCGCTTCTCTTATTATTCTGCTTGCGGCTGACACGGCTCCCCCCTGCTCGCTCCACTCCATTCCTCACGTCGTGTTCTAGGGTGGGAATTAATTAGTGCTGTGGTTTGAGCTTGGGATGGGAGCGAGGATGGAGAGGGAGCTGGGGACATGGAGATGGATCTGTGGAGTGGGTATGGATGTGGATGCATGTGTGTGTGTGTGTGTGTGTGTGTGTGTGTGTGTGTGTGTGTGTGTGTGTGTGTGTGTGTGTGTGTGTGTGTGTGTGTGTGTGTGTGTGTGTTTGCCAGTAAAAGGAAACACACACTTCCATTTAGTTGACTCTAGAGGCCCATGTGTGTTTGTGATGGAAAGTCTGAGCCGGTCCCAGGGTCAAACACTCACCGACATCATCACACACACCTTTAATCAGTCTGAAAAGTCACAGTTTAAATGGATTCTTCTTTATCTCTACATTTACCGTAAAGAAGTTTAGTTTGTCAAGGGTTAGATTATAAGAACGATACCACCCTCACATCTGTAAAGCGATTGATGTTATGTTGTCACATCCAGGTTAGTGTGGAATCTAAACACTTGAAGGAAACCACGTGACGATCTGTGGAGGAACAAAACCAGGAAGTGTTAGTTTCACTTTGTCTCTAGCTGCAGCCTCGACCTGGAACTTTTAGGACTAGGCTGCTGACGTATGAACAAGTGATGGCGTCAAAAGGCTACTCCACTCCAGTTCACCAGGTGGCGCTAATGCAAAAAGTATAAGGAGGAGATTCATTATGCCGCTATTGTTACAGATTTTCTGTTTTGCAAATGATTAACGAGTTGACACTAGAAAAGTGATGAGCACTCGTAAAGAAGAGTATTCAAAACAAAAGAAATCCTAGAGTAGACTCAACCAATTAGGTGTCTTCAGTGCGGCAAGCCCCACCCCTAAAGCCCAATTCATGATTCTGCATCAAAGCTACACCGTAAGTACGCAGGTTGCCTACGCACGGGGCCGAGCAATCATAGTTGTGTGCAGGTGAATGTGAGTCGCGCTGCAATTACACTGCCGAAACGCTAGTGGTGGTAGTTTCTATGCTTTCTATGATTTTAGTTTTTCCATAAATTAAGCGAAGATATTTAGTTATTTAGTGAGCTTTAGTGATGCTGCTCGCTGGATTCTGTCATCGTTGCACAGAACCAGGTCTTGTTATGATCTGTTTCCAGACTCCAGGCTTTGCTCGCACCCCTTTACCTCCCTCCCCCTCCCCATCCCACCGGCTTTTTCTTTATTTGCCCACCAGATGTCCCTGGATCTTTTTCAGTCTAATTCCACTGTTTTTCTGTCCTCGGATCACCTGAGCCTCCCTCCCGACTCACACACCTGATGCCAGTGTCCTCCCCCGGTCTGTATATATACCTGCCTTTGCCACAAGTTCGGAGTTCCTGTTACCTGCGTGAATCCTCCTGTTGCTTGTGTTACCTGCTTGTCATTACCTCTGTTTTCTCCTTGTTACAAGCAACGTCAGTGCATCACTGCATCTTTGAGTCTGTGCTCGGCTCCTTTCTGTCTGTGCCTCTTATCACAGAATCTCCCATATATCCTGTCTTTATGTGAAGCTCAGCAAACAGAGCTGAGGGGTCCATGCACATATTTACCACATGGACATAACTGTATCAGTTCGTATTTAGCTCCCAGCAAGAAAGCAGTTGTTGCGCACAGCTGCTTTTCATCACTTCCGGCATTTCAGGAATTTCATCGTATTCGTAAAGAGTCTGTACATATGACAATAAATGCTTTGAGCTGGGTTATAGATGTGACAGTGGCAAATGTAACTGGTTATCGTCACCTTCATGATGATGATGATGGGCACAGCGATGCAGGGAACCTTTCTGGTGACTCACTCACTTATTTATCATGGCTGCTTCTTTAGATGATGCAGGCGTTAACACTGTCAAACGAAACGACGTGTTGGAGACGGTTTGTTTAGAGACAACATTGGACCTGGTTGCATTGTACTCGGTGTTATGAGCCGCAGTAGAAGGAACGAATGAAAAAGACCAGTCAGTTATAATGAGTCAGTGTTGCCCCAGGGAGCCAGACCAGATGATCCATCTGAGTTTTGACTGAAGCATCAAACGAGTGACAACGAACCAGCGTGTACGATCAGTGTCAATCGAAACCAGCTGTGGGCATATGCTCCTCTGCAGGCCTCCACGCTGTGATGGAGGGATTCCATACCCACACCGTCCGTGTCCCCACCTCCTGTTAGCACATTCTCAGCAGCTTCACTTCTTCTCCTCTGTTTCTGCCTCTGTCATAGAGACTGATTGCCTGCGAGCGGCTGGCAGCGAAAAGCACAGCTACAGTCGCTCAGCCTCCAAAAACCCCACGGGCAGCGAGGGTGGAAAAAAAAGAAAAAAAAATGACCACTCGGCACGCATTTTAACACGCTGACATGTTTGGAGGGGACGCTCTGATTAACAATGAGGGCAGCTGACTCTCTCACACCAGGCTGCTCAGATTAAACAGGAAAAAAGTGCAAACACACCACTGGCAGGACACAGCAGCACGCTGCACGGCCACAGGCCAACACGCTCATTAGAATAATGCAACATGTGCAGATCGAGGAAGGGTTATGTATGAGCCTGTCAGAGCACAAGCCCGCAGCAAGGAGAGAAAAGAGATAAAATAAATTGACACTTCCTGGAAACTAACTGGATTTAAAGTTTAGATTCAAACCAAAGGGCTGATTTAAATTTTAATGTGAAAAAATAACCTTTGTTACCTTTTGCTAATTTTGTCCATATTCAAAAGTTCTAAATCAGTCTGTCCTTTTATCTGAGTCGTATAATTGAGACGGACAGGGCCCTGAGTTCAGTTTGCACAGCTCCACACGCAATTAACCGATAACCGTCAATTTGTTTGAGGTCATTACAACTGAGCTGGAACTTATTATCATTCTGTCAAAGTTCTGTGTGTGATGTGCTCACACCTCTGCCCCCAAAGTTCCTTGAAATGCCCGTGGATACAGCCAACGAGAGGGAGATTTTAGAAAGTTTAATATAAATGTATCTGGAGCTTCTTTTGCCCAACTAGGACATTTAGGCTAAAAAGTTGGTGTAAATGACGCCGTCTCGAGTTGAATTTGAATCTCAGGGCTTACGGACACTTGGATGACACCACAGCAGCAGTATGGAGACATTTTAGGTTATTTTTCTGTTGTTTTTTTCACGTTTGAAGAAGTGGTCACCAGTTACGTCAATTGTATTGGATTTGTCTGCAACACTGTTTACCCCTGAAACTCCAGAAGTGTCTTGTGGACTCAAACACTTCACCCACCACCTCCATCGGCACAGTGATGAGGAGATAATGAGTGGTATCTATCCCTTTATATAATATATCAAATGGGATTTAAGTTATAGATTCAGATCTCCATCATTGTGTTTATCAGTATGTATCAAATCATAACACATTACTCACATATGCACAAAAACACACTTTGACAGACAGACTAAATCCCAGGCATGTGAATGTGAAGAGCCCCACTGCACTGACCTGCAGAGCTGTGAAATCAACTTAATGGAAGTCACTCAACAGAATCAATACCCATTCAATTAACTTAACACAGACGCCATCCACGGCTGATCGGCCGGCGAGATAAGGTTCTTCTTCTCACCCGTGATAGCATCACTCTTATCAAGGGCTCTGTTTTGATCCCAGCGCGCACTATAGTGTGTATTCAGTTACCTGTAATGACATAGAGACGGAGAGAGGCATATACCTGAGTGAGAACTTGAGAGTGTAATCAGAGGCAGCATGGATTGTGTTTCTAGTCGTTGTCTTTACCTCCAAGGATCCGATCAGGGGCAGCAGGGAAGATGCTGGTAAAACTCTCACCAAACCTCTATTGAGGCACAACATCATCTGAGGACTTGTGAGACCAGGTCATAGAGGAGAGACCCCAGACTACAAGAACCCAACAACACTAGCAGCTGTGGCTTAGGGGGTAGAGCGGTTGTCCTCTAACTAGAAGGTTCTGCTTCCTTCCCACCAAGTTTTCGTCTTAAGACGTTTTTGCGTAATGTTGCTTACAAACCAACAAACATACGAACTAACCACCGAACAAACCGACAGGGATGAAAACACAACCTCCTTGGCTGAGGTAATACATGTTAAGTTGACTCTTGTGAACTAAGGGAAAGACTAACAGGAGACAGTTTCTACTCATTACAAGTGGAAACACAGACAGAAACTTCCCTTGTCTCAGATATTTCAGGTGGAGAAGTTTAGATTTTAGGAGCTTTGACTTCAGCTCGACCACCTTCATGAATGAAAGTCTTTCCACCTCCTTTTCATTGCGATTTTCTTTGATGCAATGCGCCTGGAATTTAACAGTAACTCTGAATCTGATCCAAGTTTTGATGCGCGGGTCAAGAGTATTTTCTCAGCTTTACCTTCTTTAGCTGGGAGATCTCTGCAGAATGAGCTCATTTATCTCGCTCGGCGAAGTACAAAAAAACTCTTTTTCATATCTCCTCTTATGTGGGTGACGGCCGCTCTCTTTATTCCCGACCGTGCACGGCTCCTCACTTCTTTGGGCTCGTAGAAAATGCAGCCGCAGAGCTTTTCAGCCAGAAGCTGAGAATCAAATGGAATGTTGAGTGTTTATTTCTTTGCGGCTGCCTGATAGTTCTGGAACCGGTTTTCTCAAAGATACCTGAGAGCAGAAGAGACGAAGAGCGTCGGCTTTTGAAGGGGTTGCTTATTTTTTTTTATTTCCATTTATTTAGTGGATTGAAATAAACCCTCCTGCAACCACCGGGCAGAAAAACCAGCTGATGTTTCAAAACTGATTCCTACAGAGAACACAGTTTTAACTATTATAATTAAATAAGTGTCGGGGAAGAAGAGGGACAAGAGGATGTACAGCTTGAATCTGAATGCAGTTGAAAAGAGGGGTTGAAAAGAAGATTGTGAAATTAGTGGCAGAGATGGACGCAGCGAGGAGACAGCAGCCAGTGTTGCCCACCTGGCAGCTGCTGTATAGGATTCCCTTTTATGCTGAAAGGGATTTTGATGTCAGTCGGGAGCCTTGTTGATAGGCTGTGAACCTGCTTTGAATGTGAATTATTTCACCCAGAGCGGCACATATATACCACGCTCGCTCATTTGGACTGGACTAACCCAATGGGAGCGTTTGCAGGTCTGAATAATTTCACATTACGAGTACCCACTATAGGATTCTGTAAATCAGCCATCACTCATCGTTAGAAGGACTGATGTGGTATTTATCATGCTGGTATCATATACCTCTGCAGAGCCCAGTCCAGTTTAATCCAGTTTATCCCCAGCATCCACCAAATGATGCTAAAATATGAGAAGCATTGTTTACCAAATATCGTTTGTAGCTCCGAGCATTACGTCGACTTTTTGAGTCTTTTTTGGTTTCGCTTTGTTTTACAGATGCAAGCACAAGAGCCAGTTAACTGCTGTGACCAACAAATACTAATCCTAGTACATGTTGATTGAGTTTCTCTGTAGTTTCATTAAGAGCCGGCTTGAGAAATGCACCACTAAAAGAATGCAGACAGGAGTTAATTGAATACGCAACGAGAGTATTAACAAACAGGTAAACTGATATAATTATCCTCACAGTTTTATTGGTGTTTATATAAATCCACCCCAATGGTCAAAGTGATATTGATTCAGTGTACATCAATTAACATTTCCTCGATTTAAGAGTTGTTATTTATTTAATTGCACACACTCATATCAGTCCCCTGTGCCTGGTTATTTTCACCTCGATTCGAGCTTTAATCCCTTCGAAATAGGGGAAATTGTCAATGTTCTACCATCGCAACTTTAAAGAAAAGCTGGATCATTTGTCCAGTTTAATGAGTTCGTTCTGGGCCCACGTCCCATCCTCCCACCAAGTTTCGTGGAAAGCTGCTCGGTTGTTTTTCACGTCATCCTGCTGAAAAACCAACCAACCAACTCACTGACCCTCAAAGAAAAAATCACCTTCGTGCCATTTGGAGAAGGTCTTTTGAAATTGGTTTCACCGAGAGCAACATGCAGGAGTTTAGAGCCATTAACAATGTTTGGCCTATATTTCACACTATACAATATTTCTCAGGGTGCCAACAGACCTGTGTAGATGTAGTGCTGGAATAACAAATGTAAAAAAGTTGGTATTAAAGAGCTGAGTTTGCAGAATCATCAAATATTTACATTTTGTTTTGTAGTGAGCTGCAGTAGCACAGTGATGAAGTTACCTCTGTGTTTTCACATCTCGTCCACAAGCAAACGATGTTTAAAGCCAATTACAGAGATTTTCAAAGTGCAGATTTTCCAAAAACTATTTGGAAAAGGATAAAGTCACAACATCACACCCACTGTTGTTTTGTGTGATGAGCACGCACCAAAAACAACAACAACAACAGTGGCTTTTATTCGGGTTTCTATACATTTAGTTAGCACTGCTTTGTCTAATTACAAGTTTGCAGCTAAATTCCTAATCACTGCCCCACATTACATCATTCACAGTCTGCCTTGCTCAATAGCACTTGGACCACGACGATCTTTTCTGGTATTTGACAGATCATTGACTTTATTGCCACCTACTGGACCCGGCATGCTTATTTGAACAAGTTTAGTTGTTTTAGTTTTCCTTTCTGGTCGGAGATATTTCATAAAATGAAAGTTGCCTGGATGGAGTTCTTTTTTGTAAACGTAGAGGAAAATATCTGTTATTTCAAGAAATACCCAGACCTGCCTGTTACTTTGTGTTTTTATAGCTTTTTGTCAAGGTCATCAGGGTTAAAATGTGTCACTGCTGCAGTGCATCAACATCTGTCCAGCATCAAATACATATGAGTGTGCACATTCTTTGCTTTTGTGGTTTTTATCTGGCAACAGACAAGACAAACCCAAAGGATTTTGCTTATTCCTTCAGATTTTTATGTTCTGCGGTGACAATTCCTGGCAGAGCACATCAGCCTGTGTGGATTCTCAGTCGATGTGAAAAGACATTAACAATATTATCTCAGGAGAAAATGAACCCTGTTGTCAGAGACACTAAGCTGACTAAGCTGATGTAGATGCTGTCTTCTCCTCTCAGCCCAGTGTTTCATCAACCTGTCTTCTCCTTTTAATTCCACTCCTCTGTCCCCACTCGTCTTCTCATCATCTCTTTCCCTGCCCTCTATAAGATGTTTCCCCCCCCTCACGTCAACCTTCCCCTCTCTCATCCCCATCAAGTGTCTTCCCTCATCCTCTTTACCTCCTCGATGATCCTGATTCGGTCCCTTTCTCGGCCCTCGTCTTTCCTCTTGGCCTCCTTTCTCGCTCTTTACTCCAGCCTTGGCGTTGAGTGTTCTCTATTCACACAGTCTGCTGAGAGAGCAATTAACCTGATCAAAACTTGGGAGGGCAGAGATCAGTGTGGGAGGGTGGTCAGAGGGAGACACTGCAAAATCTGAGGAGACGCAGAAACAAGTCGATTTTTCGAGTTTAAAGGGTGGAAGATTTGCACAGGATCATCGGGTCGCCACTGGTTTGAAAGCATGGCCACCAAACAGTTTTTTTTAAATAGCCCAGTGACTTATTGCTCCTCTGCTGCACCATGCACCTTACACCGCCGCCCATCCGACCCCAGCACACCGGCTGCTGCTGCTGCGATCGTATCTCAGCCCCCTCTCGCCTGTGAGGGATTAAACTCTTAATCCGCCAGACTGAAGCCCGCTATTAGTACCGACAGGGCTGCAGCTATCTTTGCGTTTTTTTTCTGCTGCATGTGCGCATGTGGTGTGTGTTGCGCTGTGTGTGAGATGGATAGTGGACAGCTGCAGGTAGAGGTGGGTTTGAGATTAATAAAACAATGTAAACAAGTTAGCTGCTGTAATGTTGCAGGACTGAGGGTGTTTTCCTATCTGCCACCTGTGTCAGATCCACACCTCTCTGTGGTGGAGTTCCTTCCTCCTGCCGGTGTGCAGGTGAAACATAGGAAAATGGCAGATGGAATAAAAAAAAAAGCTTATTGCAGGGCACCTTTGTGAAAAATAAGAAAAACAACCTGTCTGAGAACTAATAACCCAGCGTATGTAATCAGTCTCATGTTGCATACACTAACCAGCCCTGGGCATAATGTTACACTGTAGGTTAATGAATAGTAATGGAGGGATTGAATAAGCTGAACACCTTTGTCCTCTGCAACACACACACACACACAAACACACACGCACGCAGACAAACACACACGAACCCCCACCTCCCTACCTCCTCAGTTTCCATCTCTACCCACTAATGTGCTGTCTGCTCCTTTAGCAGCCATAAGGGCCTGGACAAAGTGTTTGCTTGTTTTAGCAGTTCCCTCAGGCGCATGCAACCTAATGAGCTGCCTTTCAAGGACAAGGTGGGTGTTCGCCAGGACGACAAACGCAGAAAAAAATCTGTAAAGCGTAAATGATGTTTTTATTCCGAACTTTGACCGTTTGCGAGTTCGGTGCCGGTTTTTGCAGAGGTTGGCGTGATGGTCAGAGTTTTCAAAGTCAGGCCTGAACACTGTGGTCTGTTTACTTATCACACAGCCGGGAGTTTGTCCAGCTGTTCAGTGGCACTTATAAACAGTGAGTAACCTCCCGTCCTTCTTAAAACAGACAACATCTTCTTGTAAGTTTCATCAAATGCTCCATTGATATATTGCTATAGGCATTGTTCAAGCAAGGTGCATATTGGTTTTGATGCTCTACCTCAGATTTGGTTTTTTTATGTTTATCCAGAGTCTGTAATTCAACCAGTTTATATGATTTATTTTGTTAATATTTATACGTTTTTATCAATATTTTCAACTTTTATACAACAAGACAACTGTTGTGGGTGTTACTTCTCCTTCAGTTCATCCATTCTTTCAGTTTCCATCCACTATTTCATTATTGTTCTCCACTGTTTGTTCTGAATAATCGTTCTACTTTTCTTCCAGCGATTTTTCTTGTCGACTGAGATGATGATGTCTCAATTTTTGATTCAAATATTTTTATCTTGAAAACATTTATTTGCCATATTGCCCTAGTGGCATTCCTTATTTTGGTTTTTATTTCTGTGTCATGTCAAAGGACAAAAGGCCGAATCCACATGAGATTAAAACATATAACATACTGTACATCTCCTATGCATTTAAGAAAAACACAATATTATAATAAGAATTCAAAAAACAGATTTTTGTGGAGAAACCACTAATGCACTCTACATCAGAGTAACTTTAACAGGTTAAAGCTCAAAGTTAAAGTGCTGATAAAGTTGTTTTTTGCTCAACTCCAAGTGAAGCAAATGTTTCATATATTCACAAAATGTGTCCAGAGGTAAATGGGATCGTGTCATTCAGACTTCATGTTGAAAACATCATTTACTTCCAGCATGAAGAACTAACATCAGGCTGCAGATTTCTAAGCAAAACCTTTATTCAAGTTAATTCTGGAGGGAACCGCGCCCCCTGTTGCGCACAGAAGAGATCAGGACAGGAACCACTGAGCATCTCCTCAGTGTGCTTCGATATTTATAATATCTAAAGGCAGAAGAAAGGATTTGGAGCGAACTCTAAAGACTCTCTCTTCTCTTGCAGTTTCATTAAAATGCCTCTTTCCTCTCACCCTCAGCTCCCATGCGCACGGACACTGCTGCGCTTGTCGTCACCTTTACGCAAACTTGAACTTGGGCACCCGGTGGAGTCTCCTCCGTTGTGCACCGCGGCTTTGACTCCCTCCCTCCCCTGCTCCTCCTGCTCCTCCTCCTCCTCCTCCTGCAGCAGCAGCACCACTAACCGAGCTGTAACGGGACACTTTCATCGCACCGAGCCTCCAACCCCGCTGCCATCTCTGGCGTGTCCGGACTCCCCTGCGCGCCTCCCACCGGCTCGGATGATGCGGATCCCGGAGAGGTGTGTGTGGCTGTTATTGTGATTCTTTAACATGTGTCGCTGGGGAATGGTCGCTGACAGCCTGATCCGCTGCTGAGGGATCGGAGGGACCGCGAGGCACCAACGGGGGGGATTTCTCACCGGGCTGGTCTCGGACGTGTGGAGTCAGGATGGTAAGCTGCACTTCATAAGTTGCACTGATGTCTGCGGGGGCTCGATCTGCAGCTGTAGCATGTGTCTGAAGTTAACATGTAAAATAAAACATGCCGGTGTCTTTTCCAACACCGCAACATCCAGTAGAAGAAAGACCCATTGTTGATGTGGACTGTGAGTGTGTGATTGGAAGTGGATGCATCCAGATTTGGAATTAGTCACTGGTTTTAATGGGATGTTACATGTCCTTCAACAACATCTGACTTTGACTTTAGGCATCTAATATATTTTAAACATGTATTTTCATTTTACACACAATTATCTCAGCACATTATCGGTATACAATCTTAATTAAAGGTGTGTAATTAATTGCCTGGTAAAGGTGCAAAAGAGCATGTGCTTGCGCAAGTGTGTGTGTGTGTGTGTGTGTGTTTGATTGTGTGTGTTTGCAAGTTGAAGAGAGAGAGAGAGAGAGAGAGAGAGAGAGACAGAGAGAGAGGGAGAGAGAGTTTTCCTGTGGTGCATTAAAGCAACCCGATCCATACAAGACGTGGGTCTCTCCAATAGCTCCTGGCAAATGCAGTCACTGTTGACATGCCCATGAATATAATATAAGCTCGCTGACTGAGAGCTGAACAGTAGGATGCAACCATTGAATAAAATAAAAAAAGTCATTAAAAAAAAAACCTCCATCTCTCTATAAACAGAAATACATTCAAAATGTGTGATTGGTTTATTGCTTGCGCTCAAATTTGTTATACAACTTAGATATAAGTTTGTTAATTTGTTTAAAATCAACCCTTACAAACTCAAAACTCCAGATTACAGGAGAATGGAATGAGTTTACGTCCCCCCTCTGATATCCGTCCCCAGCTGTCTGTCCAGTGCAGAGCATGGAGAACGCCATGTGTGCTGCTCAGAACACCTCCTCCAATTAACTTTCCACCAGGAGAAAACCAGCCACGTCCTCAGGGAATACAAATCGATTAATAAATAGTTGATCGTACTCGGGCCCCCGCTGCGAGGTGGAAATGAAACACCAGCGAGGTTGACAGAAGTGATATATTGGTTCCTCCAGTACAGGATCCTATCCCTCTGGATCTAAATTAGTGACGCATGTTGGTGCGGTCCAATGCTTCAAACTGTCTGAGCCGTCCGCTCACACACCCAATAAGCCAGTGGTTACTGTAGATAGCAGGAGGATGTGAGGGCTGATATTCTTCTTACAGTGCAAAGTGTTGCTGGGACTGAGTGTGAACAGTTGTGAGTCAGGGCTGGTCTCAGTGACAGATGAGTGTTGTATTAGTGGAGGCAAATGCGTTCTTACATATGTGTTTAGAAATGGGTGGAAAAGTGTGGAATTGCCTTCGGAGCTTCCGGCTTAACCTAAATTACTGGTGCATGTGTCGAAAATCTGTTGTAGCCGTACATTCTCAACACAAGCTGGCAGGGAGGGAAGTGCAGGGCAGCCGGCCAAATGTAAGTCCGCTTTACTGTGAGTAGCTGGACGCAACAGAACAATGGGTCTCGGAGGATAACGCCAGCTGTTTCTACCCAGGGCCGGACTCTTTCATCGTCTGCCACCAAAACATTCAACACACGAAAACACACTGATTTCTCCTTTGTAAAAAATGTGTAGGATCTATACATCAAATACTTGGAATCATCACATGTTCTGAAATTGAATGAAAGATGGGAGGAATAGATGGCTTGTACACCCCCCCAATCACAAAGACACCAGTGGGACCTTAATATGAATACAAAGATATTGGAATTAGTATGTTGTGCAACCATTGTTCTGTAATATTGAAATACAAAAGCAGTAAATCCCCTAACATATATATGAGATCAGTTATATACCATGTTCACATACTGCTTTAAGGAAACACAGGTGTATTATGTGTTCTCTGATATAGTTGAAAGTAATATTTGTTACCGTTGAATAACCTGAAAATGATTGTTTTCATTCAGAAAATCCAGCTCCGCACCAGATTTCAGCTGCTCATAGATATTAGCACTCAACATGTGCCTGGTTGTTTTCATAAAGATCTCCTACTTCTTGACAAATTCACAACAATGGGTAAAAAACTCCCTCTTTTACATTGTTATAGAAAGTAGATAAACGATAAATAGTGGATCTGCCCTTTTAATCGAATCCAATCCAAAAGTTAATGGGTTCTTTCTTGGCCACCACCTGTCCACCAAGACTCAATAAGATCAGTTCAGAGATGTTCACTCCTTCCTGCAAACACAGAAAAAAAGCAATAATACAAATGATAGAAGGTAAATACTGATAGTGTGAATAGACAACACGTCCTCAGGATGCAGATATTTTGCGTAACCATTACAAGAAAGGCACAAGTATAGATTAAACAGCACAGACGATGGTTAAATAGATGTGTTTTCTCAATTGATTCTCCTAATGACACAAATATCAGAAAAGTGCAGAAGGTCTTCTTCGTGTTCTCCTTCACTGTTTGCAAGCAGCTGGTCTTCATGCTGCGTGTGAGCAGAAGTCAAATAGATGAGCTGTGAGTTAGCTGCAGTCAGTGAATGATAAACGACCTGATAATAGGGCCCAGTTTAAAAATTAACCACAACTATTAAGGGCTTCGAAACACAGCAAACCATTCTGGGCAACCGTCACAGCAAGCCAGTGCCGGTGCCAAGAAAATAAACTTTGGTGCGTTTGTTTTTTTTTTTTTATCATCTATCTGTTGCAAGAATCTTTGACAGCCAGTAACTCAGTGTAAGTGTGAACAACCTGAATGTTCTTTTCTGCTGTTATTCCCCCACATTTTCCAACACCTGTGCCAAGGAAAAGCAGCTACCGCCGCCGTTAATGTGATCTGATTTGGCCGTAAATTCCTTTGCCGTCAGTTGAAGTCCTCCGCTAACGACAGCGACTGCCCTTTTATAGCCGCAGAGCTGATCCGTCTTGTTTCCCCGCTGAAAGGAGGTGAAACGCGGAGAGGGTGGAGCGCTGCAGTCTCATCTCCTCCTCAACCTTTGTCTTCTGTCTCATTCTTGCTTTGTCTCGTGACACCTGCCTCCGTCCTCTCTCTATCCTGACATTTCCCTCTCTCTCTCTGTCTATGTCTCTCTCTCTCTGTCTCAGTGGCTGCTTGATGGCACCACGTGTCCAGGCCCTCCCTAATCCTGCCGCGGCGACACAGACAATCCCGCCTCAGTCCCTGGACACATCACATTCGGCTCCTTGACTTATCTTGTGTAGCTATCAGCCAATGATCAATCCTAACGCACTCTCTCTATTCGGGCTTTCCTTCTCCAGACTCTCGCTTCAGCCCAGGATTACCCACTGATGTGATGCTGAATCCTGAGGCACCAGCTGAGTCTACTGCGGACCTCTGACAGCAACTTCAAACCCACTCCCGCTCCGATGTGACAGCGGGTTTCTTGGCTCCCCTTCTTGGGTTTTTTGCTCTGTTGGTTGGAATCTAAAGCCATAGCTCATCTGTCACTGAGGGAAGAAAACTCCTTTGCTATCAGGGAGCGGTGAGACCAAAGACACTGGAGTCAAAACTACAGCTATTTTGTTGTTCAGTCAAACTGAGCTGTGGCAGCAACATTTTTCTCATGGACAAGTTTTAATGTGAGTCGCTGCAGCACAGAAGGGACTGTTGTGTCCTGGGACTAAAAAGTTGTTTGGCCTCCTTCTGCCAGCATCACCTGGTTTAAGCTGCCCAGTCCGGAGCAGCGTGCTTTCCAGATGCCGCCATGCCCATCATCAGCAACGCCAACCATGACTTCAGCAATCTGTCCGTCAGCGATGACAGCAGTCTCGACCGCATCTTCACCGAGATCCCTGAGACCGAGACGATCAAGGTACGAATAATATTCATCACATCATATTAGTGATGAAGTTCTGGAAACAAATTGTGACCACAAATATCTGAGATGCAGCTGCTCATTCATTGAAGCTTTTATTTTTTTAACTCTCCAGGGTGTGTACTACCAGAGGGCTCAGTTCATCAAGCGGCCAGAGGACCTGGTGTCGGTCGACCACGGCCTGTTGGCAGTGATAAACGTTGGGGGGAATCGCTACACCTTCCCTTGGAGTACCCTGGAGCAATTCCCCCTCACCCGACTTGGCCGACTCTCTGGCTGCCGGTCCCCCGAGGACATCGCCAGTGTCTGTGACGACTATGACGAAACTTACAAGGAGTTCTTCTTCGACCGCTCACCGTCCGCCTTCAGGGTCATCCTCAACTTCCTGGCCGCGGGGAAACTGCGCATTCTGCGGGAGATGTGCGTCCTGTCCCTGCACGATGAGCTGACCTACTGGGGTGTGGAGATGACATACATGGAGCGCTGCTGCAAGAGGAAGATGTACACGCGCATCGAGGAGGTGAACGAGCAGGAGCGTCGCGAGGAGGAGTGCAGACAAAGAAATGCCATGCAGCGAGTGCCGGTGGAGGAGACAAACTACCGTAAGGTGATGAACTGGCTGCGAGATACGATGGAGAATCCACAATCTGGTTTACCGGGGAAGATCTTCGCCTGCATGTCGGTGATCATGGTTGTGGTGACTGTTGTCAGCTTGTGCATCAGCACCATGCCCGACCTCAGAGAGGAAGAAGACAGGGTGAGTGAGCCAGAGTGTGCACACGGTCCTTTTTCTGCTCAAAGACAAAGTGATTGTGAAGTTACAGAGATGCTCATAATTTAAACATGACAAACTGGATTATCATCATAATCTCCAACACTTTCTGTTGGAAACTAAGGCCAAATTTGACCACATGTTTTTGTACAGTTTGCCCACAGCACGTATTCTTGTTTTATTCATTTCTGATTTAGGGAGATATTGATATTGTAATCCTGCAAAAATCAGATTTTATTATATCTGTGAGATGTGTGGTGTTGTGTGTTGTGTGTGTGTGTGTGTGTGTGTGTGTGTGTGTGTGTGTGTGAGAGTGATGGCCGTGGACGTCTACCCTGTGTCTACCCATAGCTGTGCGGGATAATGAAGCCCAAGCTGCTCACTGAGGCCTGAACTATCTGTCAGTAAACACTGGGGAATAATGAAATAGTCTCACTGTAGCTTACACAAAAGAGAGATGCACGCTTACAGATTTGCACGGAAGCAGACACACTTACAGTTGCGAAAAGGTCGCGCACGTAGGAACACACACAGAAACGTGCACTGGCAGCCACAAGCCTACACACACACTCACTGTAACAGATGCAGCTCTCTCTGTATTTCATTCTCTCTGTTTTCTATTTAGTCTCCAGTTTTCCGTTGCCCTCTAACAAAATTTTTTACTGCAGCATATCCACTGCTCAGTTATGAACGGTTTCCGCTGATTAAATGAAATTACAAATACAGTTTTCCCTGCAGGCAAAAGAATAAATCACTCTATGTCTTTGCGTCAGAAAAAGGTTGCCCATATTTTCCCCGTCTGGTTACATCGGTCCTATATGTGTGCAGAAAACCCAAGACACAATTTAGGGAGATGGAGGAGAGCAGTAGCTGCAGAATGCTTGATGAGTTGCAAAAGGCTTAAGAGAGGATTTAGAGAGCCCTGCCAGGAGGAGTCCGGTCGTCAGGGACAGTCATCGGAACGCAGATGGAAGAGCTAGAGTGCAGACAGAGTCTCGAGGATGCTTGAAAGCCTGTTGGACTGGGTGGTGCCTTTGATGCGGACCTTTTAGAGTTGATCGGCTGTGGCTCAGGGTAGAGAGGGTCGTCCACTAACATGAAGGTCAGTGGTTCAGCTCCTCTGCTTTCTGAAGAGCACCTGTGCAAGATACTGAACCCCAGATTGCCCCTGACAGCTGTAAAAAGGGTGTGATGGGAAAAAAAGCGCCGTGGATGGAGGCACTTTTTGAAAGTGTGCGCTTACGGGTGAATGGGACTTGTACTGTAAAGGACTTTGAGTGGTGGATAAGACTAGAGAAACGCTGCACGAAACACATTCACCATGATCAAAGCAATCTGTACCTATAAGAAGAGCATAAGGGAATCAGATACCGTTGCACATTTATTTTCTCCGCACTCACTCTCAGCATTTCCAGTGTATTTCCTGTCGTGTAGTTTCATCGTTGCGTCTCTGAATGGAAGTAGGAAATTGAGCTTTCCTGCGTGTGATTCTCGCGAGTAAACACAGCAACAGTGACAAGGAGTGGAAAGTCCCTGCAGGGAAACATCAAGCTGTCCTCAGGGGTGCACCTCAGCTAGCCACACACACACACACACACACACACACACACACACACACACACACACACACACACACACACACACACACACACACACACACATGATTCTTTATTATGAAAAGTACTCTAGATTGTGTGTATTGTTGTGTCTGACATTTTACTGCCTTGTCAGGACAATGGGAATCGCAAGGTTGTCTCAGGTGTGTATAGATATGTCTCCAATGAACGGCCATTGAGGAGAAAATGTGTTACAGTAGAGTCTCATTGCCTTGTGAGGACTTTGTATATTGTGATGACACCTGAAGGTCAATTTAATCTGCATTTATGGAATTAAAGACATACGTCCCTTTCGAACTCCGTGCATCCTTTACGTTAAGCGGTGCATCCACTAGAGGGCGATGCAGAGTGGGAACTTGTGGCAATGTACCTCTGCAGTGGTTTGTGAGCCATTGCATCATATGGATGGTGAATTCTTTGTTGAGATTTTTTCCATCTTTCTTTGCACGTCTCTGCCGGTTTTTGGGAAGGAGGATGGTGGCCCTCTCCAAAAGTAAACAAACCCATCTGCTGCTCCCATGTTTTTTCCAGTGCGAGCTCCTGAGCCTCACCATCCTCCCATGTTTCGGCCACTGAGCTGAATCCTCCGGGTCCCGGCGAGCTCGGTGAGGCAGGAGCATCAGAACTCCTGTCATCTTTAATTTGCATGGCTCTGCTGTTTGTCTCCGGTCCCCCTTTGTGCTGGAGTGGGCCGAAACTCCCTCGTCCACTCATCATTCATCCTGCTTCTCTGCCTGCCTCTGTTTGGGTTCGGAGCGTGAAGGGAGAGATAAAGTTAGTGGGAGACGGAGGCGGAGTATAGGGCAAATAGAGGGTAAGGTCTAAAGATCAACAGACTGAATTAACAAGAGATGAGAGTGACATTCTGATGGAGGTAAACACCATGTGCACATTTCTACAGCGTGATGGGGGTCTACAGGTTTACTAATGCAGCTTCTTATCTGGTGGGAGCGTTGCTGCCAAATCAGCTATAAGTAAATAACTTGACGACAGAGCTAAATTAAACCTGGATGTTTGTGTTCTCCCTGCACAACAGCTGTCAGGGGTAGTGACACACGTTTGCAGTTCCAACAAATTGGGCAGATTGAGACGGCTTAGCTTTTCATTTCATGCAATTAAAAGAGATTGCATCGTTCAAAATCTAAATTTCATTGATGTCCTATCCATAAATGAAGCTTATAGACTTTATATTTTTGTACGGCTAGTATTTAGAACAAGAAGCTAATCGTCTACAGCTGTTCAATGTCAGTGTGTTAGTTACACGAGCTATTTAATCAACATTAAGTGTGAGATCAGACCTGGAATTGGCGGATCACCAATATTTAAGGACTTGGATTAGGTCCAGAGAAACGTGAACAGGACATGACTCGTATTAAATAAGAAAGGAGCATGGCCCACAGAGCCAGGGCACAACAGTCCCCCTTGTGAAACCACATTTAAATTCACCAGACACAGATTTGTGCTTGGATCTGCACCAATTTGCTCGAATAAATATCAGTCCCCCGGCTCTGCCCCGTGATCCGGATCCGCACCAAAATATAACGGGCTCCTCCCTGACTCGTACTGCAACGTTCCAATAAGTTTCATGGAAATCCGTGGAGAAGTTTTTGCATAATGCTGCTAACTAACAGACGCAGATAGTTACAGCAGGGACTGGAATAACAGTGTGTGTGTGTGTGTGTGTGTCTGTGTGTGTGTGTGGTGGGGTTCACCTGCCTGTCAGGTGGTGCAGGTGCGCCGACGCTGCACAACTCTGATAAACACTTCTTTGTTTCTTCCTCTCCTCCTGATTCCCTCCAGTCTATCTCTATGCAATGTGCTTCTGTTCTTTCCTCAGTTTATCCCTTCTATTGTACAGTACATCTGGATGTGCAATATATTAGCTGTGAGCTAAATGCTTCGGGGCTGGCCTTTATCTCACGGCTCGGTTTCAAGCCCTCTGATAACTGCTACATCATTCCTCCGTCTCTTGCTGTGGGCGTGTACCTCTGCTTTGCATGTGTCTTGTGCTCTCTGTGTAAAAACTCTGACTTAAGGGAGTCAAGGCAATGTTTTTTGTTTCTTTTATGCTTAAGATACATAACAGCAGTGTTTGGATTGGAAAGAACGTGACATATGCAGTTTTTGTCTCTGGAAAACACCAGAACACATTGTTAACCTGTCTGAGTTTACGTCTCACTGCTGGTCAGGTTGTTAATATCCCCCCAAGATTCTCACTTTCCAAACCGTGTTTCTGAGTAAAACTTTGCAGAAAAGCTGAATTTTCCTTCTGCTATTGTCATTCATTTGCTGCACATGCATCACAGTTCCAGTTCTTTTAATATTCTCACCGGTTGATGGTGTATTTCCAGACAGCCTCGGCAGATTTGCTCCCTTTTTCCTAATTCAGTCGTATTCTGGCCTGAGGGAGATGGAAGTGACTCTTTTATGTCCCTAATGCCATGAACTGGAGTGGGATCTGCTGTCCAATTATTACGTCCCTGGACATCAATTCCAAGTAGAGAACGAGAGACAGGGGCAGAGAAAGTGACTAAGAGAGAGAGACAGTAGCAGACAGCATGACTTCAGCTTTGGATTGTTAGTTTTAACACGTTTCCTGATTGACTATCCACTTGTTCTCAAGCAGAGACTTGTCAATAATCTTATTGAACCACAGAACCTGTCTGGGTAAGTGATTATTAGGGTGTGTGACTTCTCATTCTATTCAGAGACAAAAGGAGAAGAAAGGAGGGAGAGGGAGACGGTTGGAGATAATGTGTCTTGTGACGTCTGAGGGGACGATAAGGTAATTGTTTACGTATCAGAAGGAGGAAATAAGAGGAGTGTGCGTGGGTTCAGGTGAAGGAGCAGGCGATAACAAGAGGAGGGCGTAAACACTAAACCAGCCATGGATCCTCCTTTCTCTCCTTTCCCTCCCAGTGGAGCTGTTCAAACTTTAAACAGTGTCTGAGACCAAGTCCTTGGCACGTGATCAGCAGAGCACAAGACATGCAAATGTAATGTACAGTACGTAAGAGAGGACTTGCAGTAGCAGAGAACAGGACATGCATGTACTATGTGTCTATGTTTTACAACAGCCAGATTTTTGCATTTTTTTATCAAAGTTTAACAGTTTAATGAAATAATAATAAATAAACGATAGAGATGTTCCGATGATGATGCCAGTAAATGAAATGCCTCAGAAACTGATGATGCTGCCGACTCCGACATCTGCAAGTTCTGCAAATCTATGTTACGCTCCAAAACCACGTCGATACAATTCTCTTCTTCTTCATCGCTCCAAAACCCCAGTTGTGCTGTCACTAAATAATTCATGCCACTGGTATCCATCCATCAAACCATCCTTTCATCCATCCATCCATTCATCCATTCATCCATTCATCCATCCCTCCATTCATCCATTCATCCTTTCATCCATCCATCCACATCCATCCATCCATCCATCCATCCCTCCATTCATCCATTCATCCATCCCTCCATTCATCCTTTCATCCATCCATCCTTTCATCCATCCATCCTTTCATCCATTCATCCATCCATCCATCCCTCCATTCATCCATTCATCCATCTATCCATCTATCCATCCATCCATTCATCCATCCAGCAGGTTTAGAAGGGTTTTCCAGACATCCCGTACTTTCATCTCCTCCTG
The DNA here is from genome assembly GCF_022539355.2 of Hippoglossus stenolepis. Classification (NCBI taxonomy): domain Eukaryota; kingdom Metazoa; phylum Chordata; class Actinopteri; order Pleuronectiformes; family Pleuronectidae; genus Hippoglossus; species Hippoglossus stenolepis. The sequence continues at coordinate 23,526,815 of NC_061487.1, read as the reverse complement.
AGGGATCTGGTGGAGTTTCCAGGCCAGAATGAATATAAAATCTATTGATCACTTCCCAGAGCTCATGACTGTCGGTGCGAGTCGTAGATCGACAAATAAAATCTAAAGCTTTTCCTTCCAGCTCAGCTCTGAGCTACGGTCTGGTATAATGCCTGCATTACTGCTGATGCTGCACCTGTCCATCTCCATCTCCATCCTCCTCTCACTCGTGAACAAGACCCAGAGAAACTCAAACTCAAACTCACTAACCCTCAACTCGGCGAGAGAACCCTGGACTCAGATTTGCGGGTCGCTTCAATTTGCCTGAGCATAATGCAATCGAAGCTCTTCCCAGCATACGATTTTATAATACATAATGTAATTCACTCCCACACCTGAGATGTGATACTGTAACAGGAGACGCAAAGCGCTGTCAGTGACGCTTTAAATGACTCAGTTTGTGTCTCTGTATTCTGCCTCTTTATTCACTGAGTCTGCTCCAAACATCGTCCCAAGCCGTGAAGACAGAGCACCATCATCAATCATAAGCCCTGTGTGTGTGTGTGTGTGTGTGTGTGTGTGTGTGCGACAACAGGGACACAGAATTAAGAACGCATTCTTCACGTGCCTCATTTGATCTCCCCGCACCTTGTTATTTCCAGCCTCTATTAAATGAGCATGAAGGGAACATAAATGTGGTGTTCGCGATGCTTGTTGGCTCAGCAGGGCGACACTGTAGCTGGTAGCCAGTCAGACGGACTATAAGTCAAGGGAAGTAAATAAGAGTGTAGCCAGGCTGGTTGCTGTGGAGAAAGAGAACGAGGGAGAGGATGGAGAGACTGAAACAAAAATAAATTAGATCCACAGAGGGATATGACGTACAGTAGATAACTTCATCAGAACTGAGATACATAGATAACTTTTATCTTCAGTATACATCAAAGTTCTACATTTATAAATTGCAACTCTCAATTTACGTCTGTATTAAAGAGACAAGGCATTTCTCAGTCTTGCACACCCCCAATTATTTATTTTCACGGTTGAACTATATGCTAATTACAGCACACAGAAACCTTTCCTATACTTTCACGTCTGTGGGCTTGCATGCACAGTTTATTTAACCGCAGCAGTGTCGAGCAGATCCTCTGCCTGTTACAGCCTATCTGGTCATGAGCTGTATTCCCTGTGATGTGCTGCATGGCTGCCAAGTGGGATTATGGAGGAGAACAGCGGAGCATGAGATGTTTATCCTGTCCGTGCCGGGGACAGGATTCAACAACACAGTCACACACAGCCCAACGCAGTCGAGTTTGGTTTGTAAGATCTGAATATGTGACACCGGAGAGTGTACTGTACTGTTAGCTGGAGACAGAGTGGAGGACCTGTGTAGTTTTTCACAATATGAAGATGTAGAAATACTCATTTTTATTTCCAACACTCAGGTTACCCTCTCTCAGCTTCTTACTACAATTGTTTAGTCTGCCCTCACCCTATGGGACATGGACCAAACCAAAAACTCAAAGTCAAACGTTAATGAATGTAAATAAAGAGGGTTGAACGTGCGTTTCGGCCTAAATAAGATGTACCAGATCAAAACGTATGGTGTTTGCATCAACAGCCAAACCAGTGGTGAATACTATATATACTATATACTATGTATGAAATGGATTCCTTATTGAAAACTTGACTGGGGACATGTTTGTTGACCAGGTTTGGTTGTACAGTATCTGGTCTTGAAAGACAGACAGTGAAAACAGACAGTGTTCGAGTAGCAGGCACATAACAAGCAATTTAAGTTTAATATACTGTGTCGCTACATCTCGCTTCTCAAGGGCAGATCAGCAAACAATGAAAACTCGCCTGAGGCTGAATTAATTTGTCATTTATTTTTGCCCAAATACAACAACACAGCCGTGGTATTCACGTATTTTAAACTCGATTTGAATGCCCCATTGATCACATTTAATATTCTATAGTGCTGTTAAGTTTCATGGTGACCTCCCCTGACAAAGAGGTATCTCTAATATAAAGAATTTATTTGACTGAGACGGCGAAACGAAAAGAAAGGAAATAATGATTTAACATTTTCCCGCAGACACAAACAAAGATGTGCAGATTGTTGAATTGGAAGCTCACAGTTTGAACAAGAACATTACGGCAGCAGAACACGTCGCTGTATACGTTACTATCAACTTTGTGCTCAGATACTAAAAAACAAAACTTATTACTAAACAGTACATTAGAAACCATCCATCCATGTCTCATAGACTAACATGGAGGAGGCAGATTTTATGATCTGTACTGCAGCCAGAGGTAATAAAGACGCTTTAGCTTCACTTATCAGGAGCTGTGTTATGTTGTCTATCTGTATATACAGTCAGTGTGTGGGAGTGGGACATGAGACCCCACTGTGGACACCAGCTGGACAGGTTGAGGATGACACAGGGAAAAGAAAAAACACACAGCGCACAAAATACACACATGCAAACACAAAACAAACACACCATCAGCTCTTTCCCCTGAGATTATATCCGCCCCAGCAGGTGTCCGCCTCTGCAGGGTCGCCCTCTCTGGTCACTGCAGTACATCAGAATCCAATTCTCCTCAGAGCTATCGAGGAATCAAACACCCGCCCCTCACACTGCTGCTGCACCCTGAAGTCAAACGCACCCCGCACGCCATACCTCTTCATAGCAGCAAAACCTGCACACTCTGCAGCAGATGTGTGTGTGTGTGTGTGTTGTGTGTGTCCATTCTTTCTCTTTCAATCCAATGGGAAACAAAGTCTGTTTATTGCTTGCATAACCTTGTGAGAGTAAAGGTGGATGATGCTCTCTCTCTCTCTCTCTCTCTCTCTCTCTCTCTCTCTCTCTCTCTCTCTCTCTCTCTCTCTCTGTGTGTCTGTGTGTGTGTGTGTCTCTCTCTCTGTGTGTGTGTGTGTGTGTGTGTGTGTGTGTGTGTGTGTGTGTGTGTGTGTGTGTGTGTGCACTACATCACTACAGCAACTTAACATTATTGAATGTGGAACTAAGAAAACGACACTAAGCAGCTTTTGTAGCATTTGTCAGATGAAATTGAAGGCTTCATTGTGAAGTAAGTTTGTGTGTCTCGTGTGTGGGGGTTCCTGCACAAAATCTATTTTGCAAAATGATTTTTGAGGTTGTATAACGATGCACAACAATTTCTAATCCCATGTCCGATTAAATAATCCTGAAACAAAGACCTGAACAAACTGGATAGTGAAGCCCTCAATGTGTGTGTGTGTGTGTGTGTGTGTGTGTGTGTGTGTGTGTGTGTGTGTGTGTGTGTGTGTGTGTGTGTGTGTGTGTGTGTGTGTGCGTGCAGCATCCTGACAGATGGAGAATAGAGACTTATGGGGTGTGAATGGATCCCCATGCCTCATATGTCACCTCATCTTTTCCTCATCAGCCGATCTTGTAATCCCCCCCGCTCCTCTATCCTTCCACACCGCTTACTCACCCACTCTCTTTTCATTTGTCCTCTCCTCTCGTCCATCGGCCCGTTGTGCCGCACCTTCCCTCTTTCATTTTTCTCCATTAGGGTGTTTGTGCGTGAACAAGCTGTTGGTCTTTGTTGGTGATGGGGCCGCTTGGCAGCCTCTCGTATGGAGATGAAACTGGTCGGCTCGGCTTTCCCACTCATGTCTGTGTTACGGTGCTCGGTGAATGGAGTCAGTACAGACAGTAGAGACTGGTTGTCTGTAGCTCTTTTACTATTATAGATTACAGCTCGACCGATGTCTGCGTTTGTTTGCCAATTTGAACATTTTTATTTTACAGAATAAAGAAAAAATGCATAAACAATGCATTCGTCTTTACATTTTAACAAAATATGAGTTTATTTGCTTTATTCAAGTTCTACACACTTGGTTGTATTTGTGTTTTCTTTGGAATCATTTTAACTTTTTGAAATATGTACATATCAGGAGATATATTGTCAGAAATGTTTCACTCTCTAATTTCTGTATCGGCATTGACCCCCAGAAATCTATCGGTCGGTCTCTATATGAATTCTTGAAAATGACTGTGTGGAAACACACGTAACTACACGCTGTACCCTGTGTGTGTTTGTGCGTACATGCAGATATCAGCTTTCAGGAGAACAGCCCGATGACGAATGGTGGTGTCACATTATACAAGCCCTTCAATAACCCATGACTAGTGAACACGGCACTTGATGTGCAGTATTTCAGGTAGTGTCCGGTGGTGTGGCGTTCAACCACATCCTTTCTCCTTGTCTTCCCGTGTCTGTCTCCGTCACGTCAATCCCCTCCGTCCTGAATTCTTCTTGAGAAGCTTTTAAAAGTGAGCGGAAGGTCAGCGCCGCAGACAAACAGCGCTCAGTGGTGCAGTGCATGTTCATGGTCCGCTGCAAGGTGAAGTGGATTGATGGGCTGAATCTTTTCTTTTGTTCCCCTTTTCCAAAACCTCTGGATCCGGAGGGATTGCTGAATCATCATGGGGGGGCTTTTTATTTTTTTTTACCTCTTGCACCCAAGAGAGAGATTAAAAAAGAGAGAGATGAAGAGGCAGCTGAGAAAAGAGGTATAGAATGACATGCAAAGATAAAACCAAACACCCGGGAGCACTCCTAGAAGGACGGTTACCAAACTGCACTGGTTAGAAAACCACCCGACCACGTGTCACTCCTGGAACCGTGTGGCAATGGGAGGAGTCGTTATAACCAGCTGAAGACAGTGAGATATGGAGCTTGATCCGAAACCACAAGTAGAAAAAAAACACATTTATAATTCAGTGCTCTAGAAGCTTTCTCTTGTCCAACAATAAAGAGAAACATTTACACTTCAAACAGAGTGACCCCTCTGTTGAAGCCTCTCGCAGCTGTCTCCCCAGGTCACTGGTGCACGGTAGATGAGAGGCTGTCAACAAGACGGTAAAACTCCACCGGAGCCGGCAACACAGCGAGATGCAGCCGAGCAGCAGTCACGCCTGGATGATGATAATTAAATCAAACCATGTGCTTTGCTTCAATCCAGATTAAGAATGACAATGAGACACATAGCACAGTGTGAGCATGTACGTGTTTTCTGTGTTAGGAAATATGTATATTTAAGTGCCACATAAGTGAAAGACAGATGCATACTATGATTTAATGTACCTAGCCAATAATATTGACATGAATGCTACACACCAGTTTATGCAGAGACTGAAAACCTTGTATCTGTAGGCTACAGCAGAGGCATAGCCAAACATAAGTATGTCAGTATATGTATCATTTAATACACAGTAATGTTAAATCTGCCAAAATACTATTGTCTTCAAACACAAGTTTTGGGCTTTTCTTGTTTCTGACATCGCTCTTATTCTTTCCAGTCTTTTTTCTCCCTCCTGGTATAGAAATGTCACAGGTCACATAATAAATTCCAGTCGTCTGATTTCCAGCTGACTTTGCCCCAGTTCCACTATTTCTCACCGCTTTCATTGAGCTGAAATGTCAAAAGTGTCAAAAAGTTCAGCTCTGCAGTGAAAATGTTATGGACTTTTCGTCCAAGATATAAAAAGATGCTTCCACCTCGGATACACCGTGTGATGAAAATGTTTTCATCACATACGTCACAATGTGTCACAGTTTACGAAATGTAGAAACCAACACAGACACAGTAATGTACTTGGAAAATCATGTAAATGTCCAGTAGGTAAGAGTAGTTTAACAAAGTTCATCCACATGTTCTTATGAAATATGTGTTGCTGGACGACAGGTAACTTCTCTACCTGGTGAGGTGATGGCTAACAAACTGACCTGGAACATGAGCCAGTCACAGTCTATAGAGTCTATACAAACATGGACGTCATGACTGCTCCCCAAGTGTGAAGCCACAGTGAGTCGATCGCCACCTGGTGGCTGGCGGATGTATATACCATAAACCCTCCCTCCTCCATATTAGTGCATGGGATATGGGCCGTAGTAAGTCACATAGAATACATTTTTCTCAAAGATGTTTTTTGTCATTTTAGGTAGTTCTAATCACACTGATCTTTGTCCAAGTGTTAACTTTACCGATAAGTTAGCTTTTTAGTACTTAGCCTTTTTGATGCTATAAAAACAGGATGAAACGTCAGTATTGACAACTGAAAACCAGTGTTGCCAGATTTACGATAATTATCGTATTTTAACGATAATTTTGCCCTCTGTACGATGTATGATGGTCAAGTGACACGACTTTTTTTAACCACATTCCGAGCAATGTTTCAAAACAACTGCACCTGGGAATCTCGACACAACACACTCTCGGTATTGAGCGTCCCATCCCATCTGGTCGTGTTTCAGAATTTTCCTTAAAACATGATCATTTTAAGCTTCTGGTATGATCATCTGTTGTTTAGCTAAAACTGTGTCAGATTTCTTCAGCTTCATAGTAGCTTTAGTTAGTTTAGGGCCTGAGTTATATAGTTATATAGTTATATAGTCAACTTAGCAACGACCTTCTTCATGGGCATTTCAGACAAACAGGCCAGAGATCTTCTGGACTTACTATTTTCAGATTTTGACAACAAATGATTATAATGTCAGATGTACAATTAAAAGGACTTTAGACAGTTGCTGCAGGACCTTTTCTGTATGTGTCCTTTATTGATTCATAATTTAGATTAGTCTGTGTAATCGTCTTGTGGTTTCTTCCTCAGATTGATTTGTGCCTTAGCTTTTGTGAAGAGTGACCGCTTTATCCAACAACGTAATAATGATAGATGTTTCCCATGTGGCGACTTTAAATGTCCCCCCCTGCACCCTTGCTGCAGTCTTTGTCTTAATTTGACATTGAGATGTGTTAATACGGACGATAATGTGAATCCTTGTGTGTGACAGCTGCTGGGGTGAACAGAGTCGCTCTTGAAATGAGCTGTCACTGACAATAGTTCCAGAGAGAGTTGTACAGAGGAGATAAGGTCAGGGATATAGTGGGTATTTATTGTGTGTGTGTGTGTGTCTGTGTGTGTGTGTGTGGGTGTGTGTGAGCCAGAAGTAGAAAGCTTCTAGCTGTAACAAATGGCCTATCGCTCTGAGGTTGAAAACGGTGTTGCAAAGCCCTGATGGACCTAAAGTCAGCACGGCAGAGAGGGAGAGAGAAAGCAGAGGGTGAGGTGGGGAATAAATGAGAGGGGGGTGCACACCAGAGACATAGCATGTGAACTGTGGGGGGAAGGTGTTGGGACAGACGGCCGAAAAAAGTCTCAGCAAGACTGGACATCGGAAAAGAACGAAGGAACGCACGCAAGCTTACGGAGGAGGAGAGGTGTTAGATTTAATATTAGGGTGAAGACTGAAGTGGTGACTCTCAAATAGAGAAGACAGATTAAACTATTGGATGTCGTCTCTTTGTATATAGTGTGTGTGTCCGCAGCTTGAGAGGAAAACATCCCCCAGTCAGTCCTTCAGACCTCTGGAGAAATCATGGATTATTTGGATTAAGCTATTGTGGTTCCACTTTTTACTGTGTGGGCTGCTGCTGCACGGGCAGTTGCTGCACCGCTGCTCTGGACCTACATGCAGTTGTTAAAGTATATGTGCCGTAACAATCGTGATCTATACAATGAAATGAATATTGTATATACTGTATAATACGTGGAATAGAATGTGGCATCTTTAGGTATTGATTTTTACCTTTTTTTAAAGTTTTAAAGCTGCATTGATCAATAATTTTTACAATTATAATATATCAAATGACTATTTTTTTATGTGATATGCATGATCACACAGACTCTGCAGATTCTTTTGACTCTACTGAGCCTTTTAGAGCCTTTTTTAGCTCATTGTTTCGGTTTGTAGTTTACAAACTCCAGTTATCAACCATCAGTCAAAGAACCAGGAGGTGGTGGTGACCAAAAACAACAAGCAACTAAAAACTGAAAGGAGAGCAAACGTTGGACAGACATTTATACGTCATATAGTCAGTAGACCGACTAGAAACATGATTAATAGTATTTGCAAAATTACAGTGTGCAAGAGCCTCATAGCTATTTGCAAGTGTTTGAATTAAAGCTATAATATGCAACAATGCTTCATTAAAAGGTTTATAAACTTTATTTTGTAAGGCTTTAATTTATTCAAATGTTCACAACAATTTGGATAAATTCATGTTCAAACCCAGTGAAATCCACAATTTTATTGAAGGTAATGGGACGTTTCATTTTGGTTCCCTTCTAATTGAGTCATAGCCACTTTACCTGTGGCTTCGTCCGTCTCTGCTCTAACTTGTGAGAGAAAAACGTCTGAGGAACTTGAAGTTGACAGTTTCTTCCTTCAACTGTTTGTGTTGGTCACTCGTAATGGATCGTGATTATTCTTTGCTGTTTGCTGCGTAATGTGAATAAGAATGTGAATGTTTAAGAACTTGATATGAAGCACAGTTAAAGGTGGAAAACACAACACGCATCCCCTTTAATAAATCTTGTATATCACCTGAAAGCTTTTTTACTGCTTAAAGCCATAAAAAGAGCACTCAAAAATATCCTCTGATAAAAATTCAGCCACTGTGGAAAATAACCCACTTTGTATCAAACAAGTACAGAGTGGCTGCCCCAGTGATGTGCCGTTTATTACAATCTATTCCTGCAATTCACAGAACTCCCATAGCTTTCCATTGATACTCAGTAAATCAGACTGAATATTAAGGATTGTTGCATAAAATGATCCAGAACACACAAATCTTTGTTTTATCTACTAATGGGTTTGTTTTCTCTATGAATAACTTCAACATGTTATGGACCCAAATGTTTTATCTGTTTTGGTCAATAAACTAACTAACTAACTAACTAACTAACTAACTAACTAACTAACTAATAACTAATTGTTATTGTTTCAGCCAAAGAAAACATTGGGCCTTGAATTTTCTGTCTAAAAATTATGTAGCTTTAATCACAAGTTACAGAAAGCTGATATAGGAAAACTAATATTCCAAGCAGGACTTTGAATTAAATCTCAATTAAACAACATATTCGTTTTGATATTCCGAATTTGGCCTGATTCAAAAATATTATTCCATTAAGAGATGTGGGATGTGCCGATGCAATTTGGGTTTTATTGGAGCATTCTTTGGACATGTGCACTTAGAATGTGGATCTCCATTTGGGTTTTTATGGTTGTATGCAACACGGCATCTTGCGTAGCGTAGCGGTCGGATAATACATTTAAAATAAATGCTCGCCCCTTTCAGGACAGAAACACTTTTTTATACCATTATAAAAGACTTGGATATAATTCCTTCATAACACAATAAAGCTGGAGTCTGTTTTGTGGACCTGCCTGCAGCATAGTTTGCAAAGTACATCTTTTTGGTCCATGTCAGACTTTTAATATCCAAACCGCGTCCATGAAACAGAAATTGCCTTTTAGGTGCGAGTTCGTCTATTTGTCTTTGCTGGTCGGAGCCCTTCGCCTGTCTGGATTTATCTTGTTCTGAGTCATGTCCGCTCTCCTCCATGTTTGTTTGTGTTGCTGCCATACAAATTCCCTGCCTGCATCCGCGCTGTGTGGACGAACACAAGGCATACTCCGAATAACAAAATATATGGCTGTAAAAAATGGAATCTAAGGGTTGTCAGAGTATGATATGAAATGATGGATGCGTTCCTGTCGTTACATGATGCACGTCGTCTTATTGCTCAGCCCTATGCATCACTGTAGGAATGAAGTGAAAAGGCTAAGAGTCAAAGTGGGCTGAGGGGACAGGACAAGACACAAGTATGAAAGATGCATGATGCATAGAAAAAAACAGTAAAGGTTGTGTTTCTCTTGGAGGAACACTGAATGAATGAGGGATTTAAACAGGAGAACGAGAGCGATGTGAGAATGAAGGATGAGAGGGAGGGAGTCCAGAGAGGGTGATGGAGGAGGAAACAGAATGAGTGATGAGAAGGTGGAGGCAGAGGCAGGAGGAGAAAGGAGAGGCTGGCAGAGAGAGAAAAGAAGGATGAGAGGGAAGGAAAATAGATGAGACGGGGTGTGAAGAGAGGAGATAAATGAGGAGTGTGAACAATGAGGAAAGTGGAGAAAATGCAGAGGAGCTAATGATACAAGAGGCTGAAGGAATACACAAGTATGTCCACCTTAATTTAAATTCACTTGGTGGCATATTCAGCATTATATTGTAATTTTACCTAAAATAAGGAAAGAATTCTGTTGTTTTACTCGTATAAATATGAAAAAAGCACAATAACTTTCTTGATCTGCCCGAGAAACACTCGTCCTGCACAGAGAAACTGATGGATTGTCTTCAGTGTAGCTGAAGGGACATTTTGAGTCCATAAGTTACCAGCCCCGTCTTCCTTGGCTGCAGCCAGACAATCCAAAGATGGACAACGCCGGAGGATGTTTTCCTCCCAAGGAAAAAAACGACAACATCGGCTGTTTCAGCAAACGTCCGATAATGAAAAATGTCCACCTTCAAGTGACAAAGAGTTCTAGTGGCTCTTATGACTCTTTTCCAGCAGGAGCCGAGGAGGAAGTAAAGTGAGGAGGTTGGAGTGGATGTACACGTCAACAAAACACAAAACGATTTTGTTTTGGTAACTTCGGAGGCTTTCACACCTGCCTTGTCTTCAATGGATTTTTCAGTTTAGTCCGACCCTAAATAGCAGGTGTGAAAGGTTCCTCAGACAACGGTTCAGACCAATGGACCAAAATGCAATGTGAATATATATATTTTTGAATAGTTCGGACTTTTCCATTTGCAGGAAGTTGTGGCAGCATTAAAAAATGGAACACCGGATTACTTGTAGTCTTCACCTAACAACAAGGATGTTCATTTTGCTGCTAGTTATACCGTCATTATTTTTACAGGTTTCAAACAAACAGAAAGACTACTTCTCATTTTGCACTTTATTCAAAAATAATTAGCGAACACAATAGACATATTGACAACACGCCAATGTCAGAAGCTCCTCTGTCTACAAACCAATCAGGTAGACGCAGCCCACATAGGTGATGAAACAGGTCGTTAATATGTCATAGAAAAGTGTTTCGGTCCATTATCTAAACCGCAAAGTGAAACCAAAGCTAAGCGGATCAAATAGTAGACCATTAGGTCTCTCCCATGAATATTGAATGATACATTTTCTTTCAATGCAACTATAACTTTCAATATGGCAACAAGACAAATGAACAAAAGTCTAAAATCTAAACTATATTCCAACACAGTTTTCGGAGAGCCCATCTTTCAAAGGAAATGGATTCAGTGCCCTTTGTTCAATAGCGGCTGCTGCTCGATAAACCAGTGAAATCCTAAAGTTTTCTTGTAATGTAGATAAGTGCTTATATGTAAATCTTTTGGAGTTGGGATTTGAAAGTGTGAGGAGGTGGAACAAAAGCCAATTTGTTTTAAAAAACCCGAAAGAAGTGAAAAAGAGAGCGTCGGAGCTTTATGGTGGCGTGGGACCGAGCTTTGAAGAAATGGGTCAGTTAACAGCAGGGTTTTCTGCTCCCGTGTATCATCACATTGGCTTTTTTATTGTTGCATTGCTCTTCCCTGACACTGTAGTTAGAGGGCACGCAAGCCTGATTGCTTCCTGTCACCGCTCCCACTGAGCGTCCTATTAATCTTTGAGACCCGCTCTAATGAAATAATTGATTGATCGTGTCAGTGTATTATCTATCAGTGCTGCTGCAGTAGCTTTAGCATACTGAGCGAGTGCAGCTCATGATTTATTGATGATTATCGAGGGTGATTATCTGACCTCAGGATTTTTGTCTTCTCCCCATCTCCCCGTGCCTTCCTCCCCATCTGTCTTGTATCCTGTCACATTCCTGCCTGTCCTCACTTTCGCTGTCTCTCCACTCTTCCACCTCCCACCCCTCCGTCTTTCCTCTCTTCCTCAGGGCGAGTGTTCCACCAAGTGCTACAACATGTTCATCATAGAGACGGTGTGTGTGGCCTGGTTTTCCCTGGAGTTTGTCCTGCGCTTCATTCAGGCCCCCAGCAAGCTGGACTTCCTCCGCGGGCCACTCAACATCATTGACGCCATGGCCATCCTTCCCTACTACGTCTCCCTGGTGGTGAGTGAGGAGGACCCGGACCTGGAGCATGAGCGGCCAGGAGGAGGTAAGGGCTACTTAGACAAGCTTGGCCTTGTGTTGAGGATCCTGCGGGCGCTGAGGATCCTCTACGTGATGCGCTTGGCCCGCCACTCTCTCGGCCTGCAGACGCTCGGGCTGACGGTCAGGCGCAGCACCCGGGAGTTCGGCCTCCTCCTGCTTTTCCTCTGCGTGGCCGTCACCCTCTTTTCCCCGCTGGTCCACTTGGCCGAGAGCGAGCTCACGGGCACCCATGACTTCAGCAGCATCCCCGCCTCCTACTGGTGGGCTATTATCTCCATGACAACCGTAGGCTACGGCGATATGGTACCAAGGTCCATTCCAGGGCAGGTGGTAGCGCTGAGCAGCATCCTCAGTGGGATCCTCATCATGGCCTTCCCTGCTACCTCCATCTTCCACATGTTCTCTCGCTCCTACCAAGAGCTCAAGATGGAGCATGACCGATTGTTTAAGGAAGAGTGCGCGGCTGCCGCAGCTGCTGCCGCCGCCTCCGGGGAGCTGCCGGAGGCGGCAGGGGAGGGAGGGGTTGGGGTCTCAGCTCCACCTGGTCTGGGATTACATCTAGACAAGCAGACTGTGCACTCACTGGAGTCGCTGGCTCTGCTGGGGAAAGGTGGAGACGCTGCAGGAAATAACAACCACAGCCTTCCACCAGCAGCTTTCTGAGCAGCGCTCGCACTGACTGACTGAATCCAAAGCTTCCAAGAACATGCGCGTCCCTTAATCTCTATCTTATATACTGTAAAACTACTGCAAATGACTACTGCTCCAAATGCCTCACTCCCCGCGTGGCTATGAAGCATCTGTGTTGCATTGGATAAGAGGAGATTACACATACAGCATTTCCTTTGCTCTTCATCTGATGATAGGGAGCACAAGTGCGCACACTGCTGACTGCACAGAAACTGAAAGACATGAAACCCTTTAAATTGGATGGTTCAGTCTGTCTGACCAGAAAGCCTCCGCAGCAATATTATTAACTGGTTGCTTCCATAAACATGCAATAGTCAGTCCAAAGTTGCTTTTCCTTCCACTGTGAAAATACCTAAAAGCCCAACTGCAACGTTCAGTTTTATTCACATTACTTTTTAATATGTTGCCTGCAGTATGACCTGGAAATGTGTCTCTACTGTATATTCTACTTTTCTGCCATGAATTCAAAGAAGTGCTCCTCTTTTAGTTTATTTTTTGAGAAGCTTGAAGCCATGTTCTGAGAAGAAACGTTAACAAACCGATAGTTTTGTCTCTTAAAAGACGTATATCCATCGCTCCTTTATGTATCTCCTGTGTGCGTGGACTCTCTGTTGTGAACTCCAGGTAAACTGAGCGAGGATGCTGCAGATGCCGTGATCCAGACTGTTTTTGTTTTTTAAATCAGTTGATGAGGAAATGAAGGGATGGAGAGAGCGAGAGAGAGAGAGAGATAGAGAGAGCATTTGAGGGTGTGTGAGTGAGAGAGAATGAGCGCTGACAACCATGAAATGTACTTTGCAATGCTTCAAATAAAAGCTCTCCTGGTAATATGAGAGAAATCCATTTTCTTGGCTGTAGTTTTTTCGGATTTAGGTCTAATCTCTTTGGCCAGGATGCTCAATGAGAGTCCTACCGCCAGACACTTCTGAGAGGAGAAGAAACAAAAACAGCCGCCTCAGCCCGACACACGCAGATAAGCATTATGTGAACAACAATTCTGCGACAATCCCCTTCTTACATCACCTCCTTGTTTTCATGTGAACAATTACACCACTGTGGAAAGATGCCACGTCTCTCTGCAAATCTTTTGGGTTTTTTTAGACAGGGATCTCCCTAATGCGGTGCAACGATAATCTCTGTTTAACGTTACATCCTCAGTACGAATCAATCCTCTCATCCGCTGTCAAATCCTGGGGTGGCCTCCAAAACGGCTGGGGTCATGCTCCCTTTTCTGAGAAGAGTGGTCCAAGAAGGATGTGGAGGCATGCAGGGACGTGCCAGATGTGGATGTAATCTAGATTAAAGTTGGAATTAAAAGCCCCACAGGCAAACGGGTTACTGCCTGAAACTCGACGTCATCCAGTCGCTTTAAATTTGCTTTTCCTGTTTTTTCTCTTTCACTTCAGAATCCGCAGTGATTGTAGTGCCGTCGTCGCTTGGGGCATATATCGCTCATATGGAAGCGGCTGTAGCCTCAGTTGGATTCATAGGTACTGTGGAATTTGTACTTGATGTTTATTGTGTTTATTTGAGTGAAGCAAACCAATTTCAGATTGAGAGATATGATGGATTACACAGTCTAACGAAATTATCCATCCGTATACTCATGTGATTTTTAGCTGTTGTATGGTTTCAGGAAAGATAACACTGTCATCTTTTGAAATTGCACAAAGGATAACGTCTAACAAGGGGGTTTTATTACTCTTGTTTTTATTACTAGTTTGGCATTTTGTTAAATGTCTCCTGCAGTGTTACGTGAGAGGACTGACACCTACTCTCAAGCCTGCGCACTACATGTGAAACTAGAGCCAGGAGTGAAATGGACGAGGAACTGAACTGACTGCAAACTGTGTTTTTCAGACATTTGTTCAGTGTCTGATAGCTCTCTCCGAACAAATGAGGCTGACATCACGAGGCTATTAAGACACATAACTTTCATTAACCGGCAATAACTCCAAACCTGTTTCCCGGATTACAAAAACACTTAGACGCCTCCAGGAAGAGTCGGTTATTGTTTTTCCATTTTTATTTTAATGTAAAGCTTTTGCACACACACACACTCAACCTCATACTTCTATGTTAGTGTGGACACTTTTAAACATAATGCATTCCTGAGCCCCTTACCCTAACCTTAACCATCATAACTAAATGCCTGATCCTTATCCTTACTTAATCCTTTATTCTAACCCTAACCCTAAGGAGACGCAGGTCAGAAAGTGAGGACCGGTCCTCACAAAGATATCTGTACAAGACAGGTACACACACGCACACACACACGCACAGACACACAGACACACACACAGTAGTGTCTCCACTAAGACCCTAACCTAAACTTAACTTAACTTATGGGGACCTGCTTTTTGTCCCGATAAGTTAATTATAAACTCCAATGTGACGCCGTAATCAGGCTTAGGTCCCCACAACAAGGCAATACCTATATCTCACACACACACACACACACACACATGCAGGTTGTTTCTTGGATCTCATTGGAGGAATCTAGTTTCTTGCGGCTCTTTTATTCTTCACTTAGGACCTTGTCTGCAGGCACATACAGACGCCTGATGAGCCTGGAGACATCTGCAATCTGCAGAATAACAAAACGCGCAGCTCTCTCATGAGTGTCCCTCCGCGGTCGTGTCAGCACAGCCCGTCTTTCTTTTTGTATTTCACTCTCCGATTTTGACGCCTCGCTGCTTCTATTCATCTTTATCTCTCTGAAAATCAGCCTCTTAACTAGATTTACATGACTGCTCATCTGAAACGGTGTTACTGTCATCCAGAAAGTCAGACACTAACATGCAACAGCGCCACGCATTATGAATTCAGCCAATATCGAATTTGTTGGAAAAGTTCAACCAATCCATCAAAAGTTTGTAAAGCCATCTCTCTCTCTCTCTCTCTCTCTCTCTCTCTCTCTCTCTCTCGCTCTCCTCCAGATGCACACGGACAAACGCTCGCTCGCTCACACATCTACTCACAAAGGAGACCGAGGTTTTTAGTGGGAGTTTTTCTTGCTCATTGAGAGTCTCGAGGTTGGAAGGGGTCACCACATGCATTCATTGTTCCCGCACTGTGGGCGTTGGGAAGCCTTGTGAGACTGTAATTGTGATTAAGAAGGCGGCGCAAAATAAACTTAACTTGCAAATGTGTGTTTTCTTTGCAGCTGGTGAAGTGAGGATGCTGGTTGCTGCGGGGATGGCGTGGTAGAAATGGAATGTGGTGATGATGATGGCGAACCTGGCAGACACAGATGGATCGTCTGTCATGTGTGTCACCTGCCTCCCCCTTATCGCCGTGACATTTATAAAGACAAACCTAGAAATTGCCTTTTTCTGCGATGGGAAAAGGGGGAGAAGGAACAGACGAGGAGAAGTAAGTTGATGTTGTTTTCGAATTCTCGTCGTCTCCTGTGCTCCACGCCTCTCTGGATTCACTCATGGCTGCAGGCTAAAGGATCCAGTTTGGGGTAAAGAGCCTCTCAGAAAGTCAATCCTGAGGTATCACTGTTTAGGAAAGATTTTTATTATTAATGAGCCAACTCTGAGGATTCCTCGGGGGCCACAGAGAGACTGAGGATGATGAGTCAGAGACAAAGTGATGAACATGTACCGATGACAATAAGCAGCAATATTAAAACAAAGTCTGTTTGCTGGTTTGTGTGTTTGTCAGCAGGATTACGCAAAAACTACCAAAGGGATTTCCATGAAACTTGGTGGAAGGATGGGACATTGGACAGAAAAGACCCCATTAAAGTTTGGGGCGGATCCACAGATTTCATAAATTTCATTTACAAGTAAGTTTTACAGATTTCCCGAATAATTCATGGATTTTGATGAAAGTAATCAGACAGATTTATGGGACTGATATCTATGAGTGGGTGCAATTTGATGTGGATCTAAAGAAAAATGGGGATGTAGTTCATTTAAATGTGGTTTCATAAAGCAACTGTCGGTTTGCAAAATCTATTTCTCTTTACGCAAACACTAGCTATATCTGGCAGCCCCTGCTTCCACGCTACGCTGAGTGTGTCTTTTCAGTCACGTCATAGCCTTCGCCCATTCATCAGGCTCCTATCACAACCGTAGAGATGCGTTTCCTATTTTCAAGCTAGCCTACAGGGTGTAGACTGTATATAAAAAGGTGTAGCTGAATATTCACCACAGAGACATGAGAGTGGTTTCAACTGTCTCTCCCCACCCGAGGCAAGAAATGTAAAACAATTCCTTTAAAATTCTCTGTGCATATGGCAGCGCACCGTTTCATCCGGAGAGGATTCAAACTCAGTTAGCGAACCGAGTGATCTCCTGGAGCTACGTCTGATTTTTGTCTGGTTTTTAACACTGCGGAGACCCACCATGTCTCCGACATCCCAAACCCACTGAAAGACATGAGAAGCAGCAGGAGGGGAGGAAGCTTTTTAAAATTCATGGCCAGTTTTACTTTCATCCTATATTTATATACTGATGACGGCTCGGCAGCTACAGTTAAGTGCCGCCGGGTCGTCTGAGCTGAGTGTTTTGGAAGAAACGCTGTGATTTTAATAGTGAAGACAGTGCCTGACTTTCAGGGTTCTTTAACCTTGAAAGGGATTTAATAACGAAAAGTGAAAGCGTGTGTTTGTAGGGACATGAAGTCGACTTGTTCCCGGCCTCTGTTCTGCCCACGTTGCTGAATGTTCTCCTGAATTAAAGAGGAGTTTGAAATATTACATTTTCATTGTGAGAAGTAGGATGGCAATCTTGGTCTTCTGCTTTCAAGATGACCCAGTTGAGGTAGGTCTCCTTTGTCTAGTGTTTTTTAATTAGAAATTCCTCAGATAATGAGGTAATGTCGTTAATGAAAGAGATATGGTTTGTTTTCCAGAAACTGATCTTCTTTCTTTATAGAGTCTTTCAACTTCTTGATGATCATGTTAAGTCACTTGCAGGACACGGTTTAAGATTAATCTTCATCACAACATGTTTGTTTCCTCATCCTCACCCACAGTACTTGTGTTGCCTAATCGTAACCACAGCTTGGTAACGAGCCTTGATCTCTGAACTTCGTACTCCCATCATCCCCCCAATCGACCCACTGGCAACTGTTTTTTGTTCATTAATGTAAACCCTCAATTCCTTTAAAAAACATTATGCGTCTCAACACAATCAATCCAGCGGTTATGAAATAAATAGACAAACTGATTATTTGTATAGATTTTGATCGCACATGTAAGTCCTTCTGTTCTGGTTTGCAGCTAAAAATGTATCATAATCACAGTATTTAAACAATTTTTCACAATTTGAAATTATATTATTGGTGAGAAAATGTAAAGAAAAGATCAAAAATCTAATGAAACCAATGAAAAACTTTGGTTTTCAACTTTGTACTGACGTGCGGAATATTAAGAGGTGAAGAATTAAGTTGCAGTGGCTGTCAATCAAGGTCAAACTGGGAAATGCCACCAGAGGCATTTAGCTCCTCTGTTGTTACAAGAGTCTTTTTAAATTTCTTCTTGGTCATGAGATATGATCAGTCTGCCTTTGCTCCCTGGTGTTTGTGTCAATGTGGATGCACACCACAAGATTTCTGAGAAGAAGTGGATCCAATTAAACCAAACAGACACAGGCTATCAGGAGGGACGCCCCCCATAGAGCCCATATTCCACCATCACTTTAAAGAGAGATCTGTGCCACGATCGTAAATGTAGAGAGTGTCTTCTCCCCCTAATCTAAAGGAATGAAATAGAAAAGTGAAGAAAATCTATGGAGGGGTACCCTGCCAACTCTGCCTCACCGTAGGGACAACAATTCACTGAATTACATAAAATGAGTACGTCAATAAAAGCAACAAAAGTTGTTTAGCTTTCTGCTCCGACACGAGAAAGTTGGGTTATTGTGGTGCAGAGGGGAAATCAGAGGCGGTGCCGAGA
The DNA here is from genome assembly GCF_022539355.2 of Hippoglossus stenolepis. Classification (NCBI taxonomy): domain Eukaryota; kingdom Metazoa; phylum Chordata; class Actinopteri; order Pleuronectiformes; family Pleuronectidae; genus Hippoglossus; species Hippoglossus stenolepis. The sequence continues at coordinate 23,508,163 of NC_061487.1, read as the reverse complement.
CTTGATGTAGATGTAAAACTGCAGGAAGACTCTCCGGGTGACAGGAACGAGGAGAGACGGAGGAGCAGCGAGGGGTGAAGATAAAAGAGGACGAAACGGGGAGGACGGAGAAGAGGAGTCTCTTTTTTCTGCTTATTATGCAGCTTTGTAATGAGCCGGACTATGTGCTTGGACTCTGGATTAGATCTTAGGGTGCTGTCAACTTCACTCTCATGATTCACCTCTCTTGAAAGAAGATGGGACACACACACACACACACAGAGACACACACACACACACACACACACACACAGACACACAAAGAGGGAGAGAAGCTACCAGAAGCAGCTACGAAGGCCATAATGAAAACAAAAAGTCCTCAGAGAAAACTCTTCATACTCCATCACTATTCCAGAGCTGTGCTCCACAAAGTTTGAACTAAAAGTGCATCTCTCTGAGAAAACACAACCCAGCGATGTGGAAATCACAGTTGGAAACAGGGGAGATGCAACTTTTATTGAGTAAATGAAGTTAATGGTATGAAAACTCCTACGAGGCTCATTTATCTGAGATGTTAACATTTTGATCAATGTTTCTCTGCTTGTTTGTCTCAAAGAATCTGTTCTGTCGTAAAATCCATAGTCCTCAGAGTCATTTATAAATGACCACACATCAAGTTGGAGGAATTCAGGTTTCAGTGCAGCCTGGATAAGCTCATGTCGGACACAGACAGCGGTGACACAAGGACACTAGACATTTCTATTAACCCTCCTCCATCTCTCCTCTCTGTTCACGTTTTCCTTTCTTCCACTTCCCATGAGCCTCTTCTTTGTTCAACCTGTCGCTGTGGAGGCTGAGGGGTTGCTACCAACACACCAGGGAGCTATTCCCCTCTGGAATCTTAATTTTACAAAAGAAATCCTCCACCAGCAGCGGATCCTACTCATCAAGTCCCAGACCCAACACAGCTGTATCTCCACACACACATACGTCGATATTAACACTATATATATATTTATACAGATTTTGTGTGATTTTTAAAGGAAAACATAATCTTGAAGAGTTTGCATTTGACCTTCATTTTGGCACAAAACCATGGAAATCTGAGTGAAGATACAATGTGCTGCTTAATGCTGTTCACTGTTGTGCCACTAGTTAATTTTCACCTTAGATGAAGTTAATACGGTTACTAGCTGTTCAGTCTCCTTCTCGACTTGGTGTTGCAGGACACATGAACTTCATAAGCTTCTATTTATTCAGTTTAATGTAGTTTATTGGTTTGAGTTTGGATTAGAAAATGCTAAAAATAGCACATGCACATGCGCACGTCTATAGAGCAGGTGCCCGGGGAGCTTGTGCACGTCTAGGAGCGGTTGTTTAGGTAAACACCTTGTTGCACTCCCTGACTCACCAGCCCTCCCACCTGGAGACCAGAGCGTCACATCCACAGGTGAGATCAGCCACCTGCACATTCATATTCTGTCTGAGCTGTGCATACATTGTGTCTTACACTATTTGTCTCCGCATAAGTCTCCATAATTAGACGTTAAATCCTGTGTTGTTTCAGACGAATGCATTTGGGAGTGGAGAGCCTGGGGGGGGTTTGAGCAGGGCTGCACTTGTTTGCTCTGGTGTGATGGTGACTGGAAACAGGGATGTGTCTCACTTTGGCAGCCATTGATCTGGAAACAAATATTGTGTCTGTCACTGGATAAGAAGGGCGTTAGTCGTCCAGCAATACCAGCAGCCGTCCAGCAGTTTAATCACTGCTGCTGCAGATGATTGAGCAAAGGAAATCTCTTTCACACATGAAACCAAAATCTGTGGTGATTACTCTGCTCCTGATTTATTATGATCTCTTTGAGATTTTTTGATAGCGTTGCTTTTTCATCCTCGCCATCAAATATTTATCTTAGCAGCCCACACGTTCACAGCAACACTTCTGATTAAAGTTTCAGCTGTAGTGTTAGAAAAAGGTTTTGCGTGGCCAGCGGATGACCCGTGTGCAATCGACTTGTCGCCGGCTTCCACTCGGCGCCAACAACACCGCCGCCATCTGGGCAAGCCCACACACACCTGTGCTTTCTGGGAGAGTGCCACAGGGAAAGGCTGAGGCGCCGAGGCAGAGGTGGAGGGCGGTGAGACGGTTCGCAGGGTTGGAAAGGACGAGGTCACGCAAGGGGAGAGAGTGGACTTTATCCTTGCATAATTTAAATCATCACAACAGTGTTTAAAAATATGTAAATCCTACAACTGGCATTTCAGAAACCATTTAGAAGGTGAGTCACATATTTACAAAGAGCAAAAATATGGCTGAAGAAATTTAAATCCATCCATTCATGATCTATTCCGCTTATGCTTTAAGGGTCACGGCAAGTTAGAGCCAATCCCAGCTGACGTTGGGCGAGAGGAAATATAAATAAATGGAGAATTATGGGAAGTATGACTCCGCTCAACCTTCTCCCAACACGACGCCGCTCAACCTGACCCCTGTTATCTCCAAATGGGTCAAATTCCTCCACGCTGAACATTTTGTTCTTGTGGGCAATTAGATATAAGTGGGGAAAAATGTGTTTCGTGATAGGAGGCATTGACGTGTTTTTTTTCTTTCTATCACTTCTACAAAAGTGTGGGGGGGGGTGGACAGGCCGTTAGTAATGCACCCGTTCTCACATCCACAAGGGGCAGAGGATGACCTGATCCCTGGATTAATGGTTGTACACGTCAAGAAGTTCCGATCTATTTCCCCCTGGGTTTGCACCAAGTGTTCGCTGAGTCCGCAGAATTTCTGACAAGGCCGTCAGCCCGCTCCGCTCCTCCCTGCTCTTCCCTCCCCTGTCCATTCACCAGAGTTACTCGCACTCAGCTTAGAAACAAGGCCGACTAGACATTCTTTGGGAGGGCTGAGAAAAGATAATGGATAAAGGTTTATCTGCGAGCTATAGGGGCGTGTGAGGATGTGAAGCGCGTGCTGCAATGTGTGTGGGCTGCTGTGAATGAGTGCGAGTACATGATTTGGTTTTTAAGCAGGCTTGAATCCTTAATGATCATTGACTAAGACATTTTTTTGGGGTGGGGAAATGGGAGTGGGGACGGTGCCGAGGGCCAGTTTAACTGAACCTGACTCGCCTGAGAATGAGCTCAGAACAACATCTACAGTTTAAAGTTTCCTCAGCCCAGGAAGCAGCTGTGCACACTTCACAAACCTCACACTTCTGTTAATTAAATCATCAGAGACCAATCAGGCTGTGTCGGGCTGCAAGTATAAATATGTATTACGGCTCCGGAGCTGCACTTCAGATTGTTTCTGGATCGACTGAGTCAAGTCATTGTTTGTCCCACTGCGACCTGCTGGAGGAGCGAGAGCACAAAACTGACTTAAACCACTGACATTCAGATTCGTTAAGGAGGTGTGTGCGTGTGTGTTTGTGTTTGTGTGTGTGTGTGTCTTCATTAAGTGAATCATTCAATTTCAGGTAGGTCTTTTAGGTAAAGACGTGTTTTAAGGTTAGGTAAGTTTAGGTTTAGCTTAAGTTTAGGTTAGGTTTAGATAATAGGTTTCCAGGAAATCAATGTAATGTCACGGAGACAATACTTTGTATGTGTGTGTGTGTGTGTGTGTGTGTGTGTGTGTGTGTCCGACTATACTCATATTCTGGCGACCTGTATGAAAACTATATTAAGTCACATTATGGGGACTTATCTTTCTAATTGGGACAAAAAGTCCCCATAAAATAAATCCTTAAATTCTAAGGTGAAGACAGATATCAAGATTGGAGTTAGAAAATGTGCCATTAGGTTAGAGTAAGGCTGAAAACACTGTGTATAGGTTTTAATAAACTGTCCTTTGCCAGACTTTCCACCACCACCACTACTCACAGAGCAGGAACGAGCTCCAGTCTGCGAGGCCACAACTCGATGTCTGCAGACTCCCCCCCTGTACTGTTACCACTTAAATGTTCTTCTGCAGTGACCTTGGCTCATCACACACACACACATGCACACAGGCTTGTTGACAATTATAACCACTGTGGTGCATGTGTGGGCTGCTGCTGGACACAGAAGTCTGGTGCAGATTTCTGTCTCGTAACAATAAGTGATGCAGCGCTGGCTCGTGTTCTCACGCCCGGAGGACAGAGTTTCTTTAATTGGGTGATTATTTGTTGTGAATGAAAGTCATTTATTTTAATCTTCTTTCATTGGGCATCCAGGGCTCTACCCCTGTTAACCCAATCAACGCTTAATGACTGCGGAGATACAGCGAAGCTCGCAGCTCTGTGAGGCTCAGTGGTGGTTGGAGCTAGTTTATTATGGCAATGTGCTAATATACCCACAATGAGCCCTATGAGATGTGAGTTGTCAACCACCAGTATGAACCAGTATCTCTGTGGCTGCGTCAAGAGTAAGTCCACAAAAAAACAAGCTGTTTAAAGAGGAGGAATGCAATTTAACCAGTTTCCTTCAAAGAAAAGGAGTTAAGCTGTATTTCACAGTTATTGCATCACTAACTGTTTCAAACTAGAAAATAAAAAAACAAGGTTTAAACAACAACATGTTAAGTCAGCAAATCAGAATTCTAATATTCTCAGAAATTGCTGTTTGAGATTTTTTAATCGTTTAAATCTTTGAAATTTACACAGGGAAGCAAGTATTGCAACATGAGTCTGAATAAAAATCAAATGGTCTTAGTCAGGACCAGCTTTATGATCGTTATTTCTTTATTTTGTTTACATGCAGCAGGGTTATGAACAGCCCTCCCAATCTCAAACTATAACCGAATGTGTAGCTCTGTCTTCAGGACGTCTATTGCAGATTGTTTATGAGCAGCCTGCACAGACAAACAAGTCCCTGCTGCAGCCACGACTCCGACATGGAGCCAGGCAGCGAGAAACAAGAAGCCGAAAAACAAAACAAACAGCAGAGGATTCCGGCTTCCTCTGGAAACACAACTAATAACGCTCCCCTCTGCGCCCACTGTGTCCGACCCCACCAGCTCACATCCATTATTCAGCTGCTCCTCTCCATCCATACCCCTGCCCTGCCCGCACCAGTCATCCCCACCATAGATTTATAATTTATCACCCGTGCCCATGAATCTTTAATTGTTTTGAGAGCAGCCATTGGGGATGTATAATTCAATGTTCAGAGCACGAGAAGCAAGCTTTTCCCGTGAATCCTTTTTTTTTTTTACCGTAGGTCTTTTGAAAATAATTCTCTTCGTGTTGTTATGTAACCAAAGAAAAAAAAACTACCCTGGAGAGGAAGAGCCATCTGAACTATTGTCTGGGTGCCGGGCAGAGGCAGAGAGAGAAGATTTATTCTTTTTATTACGACTCTCTGTCCGTCTGTTTGTCTGTCTGTCTGTCTGTCTGTCCGTCTGTCTGTCTGTCGTCCGTCTGTCCGTCTGTCCGTCTCTCTGTCCGTCTGTCTGTCTGTCTGTCTGTCTGTCTGTCTGTCTGTCTGTCTGTCTGTCTGTCTGTCTGTCTGTCTGACTGTCCATCTGTCCGTCTGTCTGCTGTCTGTCTGTCTGTCTGTCTGTCTGTCTGACTGTCCATCTGTCTGTCGGTCTGTCTGTCGGTCTGTCCGTCTGACTGTCTGTCTGTCTGTCTGTCTGTCTGTCTGTCCGTCTGTCTCGTCTGTCCGTCTGTCTGTCTGTCTGTCCGTCTGTCCGTCTGTCCGTCTGTCCGTCTGTCTGTCTGTCTGTCTGTCTGTCTGTCTGTCTGTCTGTCTGTCTGTCTGTCTGTCTGTCTGTCTGACTGTCCATCTGTCTGACTGTCCATCTGTCTGTCGGTCTGTCTGTATGAACACATAAATTCAGCCCATATTGAATGTATGCAAATTCAGGCTAATGATTCCACTCCTGTGTTAAAGTGGTTTATTGTTGTGCTGACACATCCAGGAAGATCTAACGAAGTCAATATACCATAAATAATGATTTGTTGCCTTATCAATGCAAGACTACTGTCTTTGCTGCTGACTCAGGAGTCAAACCTTCGGCCCAAACCCATTCTCACGATGCTTGTCCCCACGTAGCGACACAGCACTTGACCACAAACCCTCTGGTGCCTCTTTCGTCGACTGTAGAGCTCATAAAACAGGCCGTTCATACGCTGAAAAAAAATAGTTTGCAAAAAGTTCATTGGCAGGCTGTAGCACAGAGAGGCAGTTAAAGGTGGTTTATTTGTCAGGGCTGTAATGAAGTTGTTGGACTCGTTTCAAATATTTTTTTTTTCCTTTCCAGTTTGTTAATGAGGAATTCAAAGTGACACGGTGAAGAACATGAAAACAAGCTAAGTGTCTCCTGTCTTTGTTTCTCACTGATTAACAACTTGTCCTTACTGCATTATTATTGTTTTGAGAGTTGTTTGTAACAGGGAGTTTCTTTGGCCTGTGGTGATGCTGGTTGCAGCTTTTTCTCTGATACTGTGAAAAGTGATGTGCAGTAATTGAGTAACGATCGACTACGGGACTCAGTCTGAAGCTGCTGCACAAGGAGCCGGTCGGTGAAGCTCGGCTCGCTGAACTCAGAATTGGCGAATCAGTTGTCGCTTCCTGTTTATTCAAGGTTTATTAATATTTAACTTATCGTGTGTCCAAATTGCACCTTAGCAATTCACATGTCAAGTGTGAAGCTAATGAGATGAACGGTTGTACAGACACGCGAGCCACATACAGACAGATTCCTGGAATTGGTAGACAGCTGAAGAAGAAAACAAACTGCCTCTTGAGTCTTGAATTTAAGAACTAAACGTAATTATTCATATTTTGTTGACGGATCAAACTGCATCACGGCCACGTTTAACGACCCCGTCCCCAGTGGACGTCCTCTGACCACCTTTGCTGGTTTCACTGTGGTTTGTGACATTAATTCCGACACATTGATCATCGGGGGATTTTGTGTTTTTCCCGTCTGTGAGGCAGCGGGAGAGATGTGAGCATTACAGCTCATCACTTATGAAAGGACTCTCTGAGCTTCTCCCTGTGTCGACCTGCCCCACGCAGACCCACGTCTCGCTTGTCTGACTCTGCAGCTTGATCCTCCCTCATGTGGGTGTTCATCGTGTGAATTTATCAGCTTTTTTTGTCCCTCACAAAAATGGTGGAACGACAGACTGTGTAGAAATGTGTACAGGACAGTTGTAGTTCCCACATGGTCCGAATGCTTCAAGCAGATTAGCTGAGTTTGTGTATTAACCTCTTGAAAAATGATAAGTAAGAATATTTTTTCAGAACTTTAAATACAAATATGATGAATACCTAATGTTGTAGGAGAACAAACTTCATCTGAATACATGCATTCAAGGGTTTTAATTACTTGAAAAAGAAATATTAAATGTCTAACTCGGTCTTAATAGTTATTTATCTTGCATTGATATCTTTCAACATTGATTTACACTTCATCTCTCTCAGTTTCTTGATATACAGAGCCAGGGAACTGAGGGTGTCAGGTTCCAGATAAGATTAATCTGCTCGTCAAATCAACTCTTTACTCTGAATCACATGCACACACGTGCACGCTCATTACAAAACAGCTTCTAGACTTTGCACTGCACGATTCTTCATTTTCACACCGTCCACGCATTTAGGAATCCAGGGAAAAGGGGATTGAAAAGGTTCCATCCAGCTTCTCGTGTGCACGTGTGTTTCACAGAACTTCACAGACTTTGGCCAGGAGGATCATGTGACCTCGACAGGTACGGTTGACATTTGATTTTACATGTTATATAAGGTGTGTTTTATGGTGTTTTGATTTTCATTGTGATTCTTTCCCTGACTTGAACATGATCCAGATTCTGGGTCCAGGCCTCTTTCAGTCCAGGCTCACAGAAGGTGGTTAATCTCCATAATTAAAAAGCTTGAAAATCCCTTCTTTTTTTTTTAAAACAGGTTTTCATGCAGTCTATGAAAAAAATCCATGTGTATTATGTGTATTGTGTATTTTTCATCAGCAGAAAAAGGAATTGAGCTAAATCCTGTCATGCATGGTAAATCTAATCTGCTTGCAGTGACTGCGGTCCAATGAGATGACAAGTACAGTCGCTTACAATGGCAAAATTATGCTTTTTAATTTATTTGACTGGACAAACAGAAGCATTATTCTGTCTGGTAGAGATGTTGTAAGAGTTTTAACAGTTTAATGCCTGAAAATCTCACACCTGACATTAGGATTCGAACATCTGAATGTTCATATACGTTTATAACCCAGATGAGTGCTTGAGGGGGATGCATTTCTTTTGATTAAAGCTACAAATACAATAACACTCAGTCAAAAACATAAACAAGGCGTAGTAGTACTATATGCAGTGCAATAAAAAGTCAGTATAATGTTTTACTTTGGTTGTTAGAGTGTCTGAACTGTGAACATATACAATGACGTAGACTAAAATTAACTTTAATCACAGGAGGAAAGAAAAGAAAGAGGTTGAAACAGAAAATCAGAGACTTACTCACTTACACTAAGTGGATAAAAGTATTTGGACACATGAACTTTACACTAAACTCATAGGTATTAATGTCCCCAAGGGTTTCGAACCAGCACACAGAGATTTGCTCCTGTTCAGATCATCCAGACTGTTGTTGTTGGGGCTGACGTCAGAGCTCTGGGCAGGTCAGTGGAATCCTTAAACACTAACTGGGAAAGTCATGTATTTACTGTATAAACTTGGCTTTGTGCACATGCAGTATCAATACGCTAAAAGAGCAAAGGCCTTCCTCAAAGCAAGGTTTTGTCTAAATTATTTACTTTGTATTAGTTTGATGAACCCGTGGAAAGTACACAAAGATAAGTAGTGTAGATGCATTTCTCCCTTGTGTTAAAAGCCGTGCAGATTAACATGGACTCTCTGAAGAAGGTCCAGAGGGGGAGGACGGCTGTGGCGCCGACAGCCGCCCCTGACGGTGGCTACGCCTGGTTCGTCTTGCTCTCCTGCTTCCTGGTCTTTGGACTGACCTTTGGGGTCATTAAGTCCTTCGGCGTTTTCTATGTCGAGATACAGCAATACTTTGAAACCACGGCAACAGGAACATCATGGATCACCTCTATTGCTGTGGCCACCATTCACGTTGCAGGTAATTATCGACCCTCTTTTTTAATTGTGTAAGTTCATGACTTTAAAATGTAATTTAATAAACACATGTATAGAGAAAGCAAAGTGTATGTCGCATAGCACTCAATTTCAACAATATTCCCTTGTTTAATCATAATCCCACCTGTCTTTATGCCCATGATCCTTCAGATGACTCTGCACGAACACGAAGGCTTATTCAGGGTCTGACCACCAGGTGGCTCTCTCTTACATTCAGATTAATAAAAACGTTAAACCCCAGATCCTCTCCTTTGTTGAATGAATTCCACTAATCACACACAAAACTATTAGATAAATACTCAGGTCGCTTTTTAATCTCCAGTATTTTCATGGTTTCTGGTAAAAGAAATTACTATCTGCGGCAGACGTGGGCCACAAAGACAGTAAGTGACACTCTGATTAATTTCAAAACTGCTAAATCTCTTTAAGTCTTTACGTGGTTTAACGTAAAGTCTTCACAGAGAATATTTAGCAGACAGGATTATATGTGAAGAGGAAATCATTATCTTAAAAATAAATATTGTGTGTGGAGTGCTTAACGTACAGTACACTGCATTGGTTTTACCTTTGTATGTATAAATATACATGTATATATGTGCTGAACAGGGTTATGTCCTGTGTGTCCCTCTGCAGCTCCTGTAGCCTCTGCTCTGAGTGCTCGCTGCAGCCATCGCTCTGTGGTGATAACGGGTGGACTGATTTGCAGCTCAGGAGTCATGATTGGGGCTTATGCTAATAACGTGATTGAACTCTACTTAACAGTGGGGTTCTTGAATGGTGAGTTGTTTGATGCAGATTGATGCAACACAAACGTAACAGTAACCCAAAAAACATGCACACAAGCTGTCATATTTCCTTGGCTGTAGGTCTGGGCTATGCTTTGACCTGGACCCCCACAGTGACCATGCTGGGCTTGTACTTTGAGAGGAGGCGTCCGCTGGCGAACGCCTTGGCCAGCACTGGAGAGTGCATCTTTACCTTCGTCCTCACACCCCTGTTCCAGCTGCTGATCGACACCTACACCTGGAGGGGGGCTCTGCTGATCCTGGGGGCTCTGCAGCTCAACTTGTGCCTGTGTGGGATGCTACTGAGGCCGCTAAAACCCCCCCCAGAGCTGACTCATGTCGATGAGGTCAAAGCAGAAGAGACAGAGGAGCAGAGAATATGTGAGGGGTCTGATCTGGGCACAGTCAAGGTGTGTCTTGAAGACCCCGAGGAGATCACTGATTCAAAAGACTCAAAGACGGCTGAATTAAGGACCAGAATCCTGCGCTACGTAGATTACACCCTCATCTCTAACGCTCAGTTTATGGTCTACTCGATGTTCGGGGTGTTTGCCGCTCTGGGTTTCTTTGCCCCAGCGTTGTTCCTGGTCCCTTATGCTCGCAGTAAAGGAATCGAGGAATACCAGGCGGCTGCGCTCATGTCCATCTCTGCAGCGCTGGACGTGTTTGGAAGGGTGTTCTTTGGCTGGGTGGCAAACCTGAGACTGGTGGAGACGGTATGTTCAGTGAAAAGAGTGGAAAGTGATATAAATCTCCTCTAAGGCCCCAATAGTTCCCTTAAATTCAATCACGCTGCACCAAGGTTCACACACTCGTATATATCAGCCTGATACTTTTCATCAAGGTCCATGAATTACTCCCTGGGCACACGATCTCGTAATGTTGAAGAAAGTGATAAAAAACATTCCTTCCACCACCCCAAGATTCAATGGTTTCTTTCTTAACTCCATCCTTCCACCACCCTAAAAAAACATCCTATCTCACAAGGTTGAAGTAAAGAATCCTTAATTCACCCCCTTAATCGAATCTGCTCCAAAAGTTAATGGGTTCTTTCCTGGCCCCACCATCAAAAAATCGGTTTAGCTGTTTCTATGTAATCCTGTTAAAAGTCCGAAAATCCAACAAACACAAATAAAAACAAAGCACATTTCACAAAATGTCAAACAGCTGTTATTGCAGCATATTGCCTGAACAGTGTGTAGAGGAAGGTGTCGGGGTCACGGCCCTGCAGCCGCTGACGCACGGTCTGTTTGCCGTGTTTTTCTTGCCACCAGGTGCAACAGCTGACGGCTACGGTGATTCTCCTGGGCTCTGTGCTGCTCCTCTGCCCACTGGCCTCCTCCTTCTCCGAGCTGGCCGCCTTCAGCGCGGCTTACGGCCTCGTGTACGGCGCCGCGGTCTCCATCCACATCACCGTGCTGGCCGAGGTGGTGGGTGTTCACAGGCTCGGCAGCGCACTGGGGTTCTTCATGCTCATACGCAGCGGCGGAGGCCTGCTCGGACCGCCCATCGCTGGTGAGTAAGAAAGATGCCTTGCCAAGCACTCGGCGTACCTGCTGTGCCTGTAGGAGATGGATTCCAGCTTCGGCGTTTTGACTTGCAGTTCCCTGTGATTCATGTTAACTGGCTGTGATAGTGAGCAATAGACAGAATATTATCTAATTATGTTAACATTTCTGTCAGCGGAGCTTTAGAAAAAAAAAAAAAAATCATTACCTCAAGGTTACAGTGTCTGTGGTTCCCTCTGTCCCATTCTTCCGCCACATTAAATCACACACAATGGATGTGCTTGTACACCGCTCGTCATTGTAACTCCAGCCCACTGAGCCCATTCATTGGAAATGAGATTTTCATACCTGCCTGACATGCAGCGCCACCCTTCAATTAATCATGGATTTTGTCGATGGTCCATCCCATAGGATACAGTCGTTTCATATTGAAAGAGCAACTAAGCAGAAATGAGAAAATCCCGACGTGTTAATTTCATGGCCGATCGCCGATTCCTTTAAATTAACTTCCCATTCTGCTGCTTGAGACATTTGTCACTAACTCACACACTGTGATGCAACGACTTACACTGTGACAAATGCCAAATTGGATTTTCCTGAGATCTCTTTAAAGCGACAATCACTGCCTTTGTGGCTAATTACTATCACATTATATAAAGCTGATATGGAAACAAATGCTTTCTACACATTTACACGTCCTGCAGATATGGAGTTTGCGTCAGCCTGACGAATGTAAGCCCATTATTCACTCTCCTCTCGGCTCCGTTTTGCTTTTCACCAACTCCTGAGCGCAGCCATCTGACTCTTTAGCTCCTGAATGCTCCTCTATGTTCAACAGACGGTCGCTAAAGTTGCCTGCTGGCTGTACGGTGCCGGGCAAAAAGAGTAGAGTGGGGTTTTTCAATATACTTTTACTGAAAACACCTGCCTGCCGATACTGAAAACAAAGCTCCTGAGGGATTGCAACAAAACACTTAAGTTAAAGGAAACCAAAACAATAAGCTGAAAGACGATAGATTGCTCAGTAGATCTGAAGGGTTAGGGTTAACTAACTGAAATGACAGAAACCATCTTTGACAAAGAAATATTTCAGGAGGAGGCCGGGTTTTTGACCTGTACCGTAATCAGCCACCAGGGGGCAACCAAGATGCTTTGGCTTCACTTTTGCGGAGTCATCATGTTGTGCATCTTTGTACAGAGTCAGTGATAAACACTAAATACAACATGGGCTGATGGGAATGTTGTACGTTTTGCAGGTAATCAGTTATAAAGAAAAAGTTATAACCGAATATCAAATCAATAATTGTTTGTGTACTTTAATAAAATCAACAAAAAGTCAATAATTAATCACGAGAAGCAACATATATATAAATAAATATTGATTATAGCAGCTTTAAGTCTCAGCAAGATACAGAACAAATACAGGAAACATGCAAAAATAATATCAGCCTCTTACTATTACAGGATAAAAATGTCTGTCTGCTTTTTATAATGTACGTAATTTGTCACCTCTGTGGTTCGTTAAGGTGTAAATTAATGATGAGAGTGTAGGTGTAATATTTGTAGGTGCAATATTTTTTACTGCTTCAATAAAACGTTAGAATGGAGACGTTTTGGCAGCAGCTTGGACAGCGTCTCAAATGTGTCATCTACTTAAGCAGCGTGTTGGCAGTTGTCTTCATTTATCCGTCCTCTTGTGAAAAGCAGAAATAGCCACTCAGTAAAAATGACAGTCTGGTGGACACGGAAATCAAGGGAACATCATTTTTCCTGTCTCTCGTGGATGCAAACTGCAGCAGGACCACCGACAGCTCTGCTCCACAAACCATTGAAGTAATGACACACAACACCAGAGGTAAATACAGCCTGAAAAAATATTCAGCTTGACTTTGGCACCGGGACTCGGCCACAGAGCGCCGTGCCTCTGAGCCCCAGCCAGGAGTCAATCAGCTGGGGACGACCTCTCCTGCCGAGTGGGAAATTATGGATTTATAAGAAGCTGTTAGAGAAGCCAGAAACAGGGAATCAGGGCAATTAGAGTTTTTGAAGTGTGACAGGCTGCTTTCCCTTTCCTCTGCAGGACGTTTGTGTCAAAGAGCTTTGACTTTACTTTTAGACTTGTATGTATTTTCATGCTTCTGCGTCGACGACAGCCAGGGACCGGAGGCGCTGTGTTTTTGGGTCGTCCATCAACATTCTGGGAAATTCTTCAAACAAATGTTCACTTGGACTCAAGGGTGACCTGCTTAGGATTTGGAGGTCAAAGGTCAAGGTCACTTTAACCTGACAAAACAATATTTTTTGCTTCGTGATTAAGAATAAAAACGTCTCAGGAGAATCCTTTCAAATGTGGCACAAATGTTCACGTAGACTCGGGGATCAATTGATTGGATTTTGGGGGGTCAAAGGTCAAAAGTAAAAAGTCACGGTGGCCTCACAAAACATGTTTTTTGCCCCTTGAACACGATATCTCAATTCTCTAGGGAATTAAAAAAAAATTCTACCACTTTGCACTTGTACTGAGAGATCAATTGATTTGATTTCCATGGTCAAAGGTCAAAAGTCATGGTGGCCATCTGGAAAAAATATGTGTAGACTGAAACTGCAGTGGTTGGCGGAGGTAAACGACCTCACTGTGGTATTTCTACTTTGTTATGAATAAAGTGAGGTTCGTTGACACCGGCTGTTTATATCAGGAAAAGCTTGGAAAACACAAACAAATACTTTCCATTCCACACTCAGTCCTTCAAACCGTCATTTCTCATTTGCCATTTAACATCTCCATTAGCGTTACAAGTTCTTAAAAACCATCATAAAATTAAAGAAAATGCTGAAGGCTGACGCTGCCCTCAAATCAAGTTAAGCGCTAATTGAGGTAGAGTAGATACAAACGTAGCCTGTGGTGTCCTATTTATAACTTAAGATGGTCCCACTGACACAGAGGCTATTTCTAACTTATTTACTGTACCGTTCAGTCCTTCGAGCGCTTTGAAGAGCGCGGACTTGATGGATGTTGAAGATGCATCAAAGCGTTTTAATTATTCCTCCTTCACGGGAGGAAAGTCGTGGCATTACCGTCTTAGGAGGAAATCAATTTACACACAACCCTCTTCTCCATATCTCTGCCTCGGTCTTTTACCGTGTGTATAACTCTCTGATATTAAATGAAGCTGAAAACATGATTTGTGACATTTCTGTGTTTATGGGTCAGAAACTGTGTCAAAGCTGCAATGTGTACTTTTCATTTCAGGATACTTCATTGATAAGATGGGGAACTACGGGACGGGCTTCATTATGGCCGGAGTGTCTCTCCTCGTCTCTGCCCTGTTCCTGCTCCTCCTCCATCAGATGACCCGCAGGGGTCAGAGGTCGACGAAGAGGAATCACAATATGCAAACGGACAAAATGGGACAAAGCCTCGGAGGCGAAGTCACAGATCTGAGCATGAAATCAAAGATGGAGAAATAGTTTCTGATGCTGATGGAGGTAAATCTCAAGATAGCGGTCAAACATTAAAAAAATTGTAAAGACTGAGGCAGTGTTGTCAGAGGTGTGAAAGTGTCACGTGAAGAATCATCTGCAGGATCGACCAGGTCTTTGGAATCCTCAAGTGTCTGTAGGTGATGACTTGATGGATTGGAGGGAGCATCTCTGTTTATAACACAGACCACAGACAGCGTGTGCATGCAGGAAGTGATGAGACTGATAAAACACTCTGCGGTAGATCTGCCCTGTTTGTTATCAGTGGTTAAACTGTGGTTAGAATAGAGGAGCTCTTTATGTATTGTTTTGAACTTTACTTGAATGATCACTTCAGTGGTTGCATCATACAGTACGTGTCCATGGGCAATTTAAAAACCAGTCTGCAACCGCGATACTTCAAACTTGTGTTTTCATATTTATTATGCTTTGCACAGTTTTACTTAATTTATTTGTAATGTATGGAATTGGTTCATTTGTGAAAATGAATGTTGTTTTTTTAAGAGATTAAATGTTTAAACCAGGACACTTTTCCTGTTTTAATAATATAATATTAACAGAGGTTACCAACTCAGTAATACTGTATAAATTTAAGATATTGATAGGAGGGTTTTGGAGGGTTGTTTTCTATAAGACAAGTGGAAAAACATTAAAAGACAAGATGTTGCTCCTCTCTACCCAAAACCTCTGGACTTAGAAAGAAAACTGCATATACTGTGTTATTGTATCATACATTACAGATGTTTTATGAATGGATCAATGCCGGGGTTACTCAGTGAAAATGGGACTATGGCTCCCCCCAGTGAGAAGACGATGACGTTGCATTCCCAGCACTGCACAGCTGCAGGGCTGAGCTGCAAAATGTAGATAAATACACACACATTACAACACAGGAAAAATCAGAGAGTTCACAGATATAAACAGAATTAAGTTGCATTAGTTGTTTTGGTCCGATTACTCAAAACCTAAGAAAATGTATGAAGTCTGCTCCCTTTAATTTACAGGATAATTTTAATCAGCCTCAGAAGTGAACTGAAGTGTTAAATTAAACAACAAAATAAGTTGTGGTTGAATGAGCTTCTCTCCGACTTGTGTCCCAGTAGTGAAGCCTGAAACCGAGTGGGAATCTGCTGCAGAATGTTTGGTATGTGCAACCGGCGAGCGAACGAGCGCTCAAACCCCCGGACCAGCGAGAGGCCCCAGATACACATCTTAAACCTGCTGCAGTGCAGATATAACAAGAATAAATAAACATGTCATCCTCCATAAATCTGAAATAACAAACTGCAAACCGAGGTTTACAAACAGTGGCCCACACTGAAATCTCCACCGCACAGACAGACACACACACACTCACTCAGACTCACTCAGACTCACACACAGACAGACACACACACACACATATGCCAAAGGAAGGATACTGCAGAATAGAAAACTTACCACAACAAGAGAGCTGGTAAAAAAAAAAACACAATGCTTTTATCTGCCAGAGAAAAACAAAGACATAATCCAAGCATGCAGTGGTCGACTGGAGAGACAAGAGGCCTCCTATTATTTGTGAAACACTGCCAGGCTCAAAATTATCAGAGGATTTCCAATCCAGTGAAAGTAATGTCTCCTGTTATTTGATACGTGAGGAAGTTTGATCTGTTACTTGCACGTCAGTATGTCTGAAAACCCTAAACCCATATTTACCCAGTCTCTGTACATAAGAGGAAAAACAAGTCTGACTGAGCAATACACAAAACAAGCACACGTGGAGATACACACCATTTTATTTACTGGGATTACTGAGAGAATACTGTTTTCTTCTTTACCTTGAAGTACATGTGAAGTTGTTTTAAAGGGAAACTCCACCAAGTTGATGTATTAAGTTCACTAAAGTCATCGTGAGGAGAACTTCCCTGTAACATAATGTGTTCTTAGGCTCTGGAGGGAGATTTGTCAAAGTATGAGAGAATAAATAACCAAGAACATGTCATCAGGGTTCTGTCATCTGTGCTTTTACATTCACAATGTTTCACCTAAGTTAGAAACTGGAGGTATGGAGTGTGCAGGAAATGAGCCTGTATGGGGTTGATGAGAGATGCTAATGCATTATGGGAAATTAAGGATTCATCATTTGGGGGGGGGGGGGGGTAACCTTGCATTATTATGTTCTTTCAGTGTTTCTTTCCTTTATGGTTTTTCCTGGTATGTAAAAGTTCTGCAAAGTTAAAAGGCCCAAAGTCTCCGCCAGAGAAAAAGATCTTGAAATGCACCATCAGATGTCCTGAGAATTCTGAGATGTCATGTGACATTATGTTGCCCCATATGTGCATAATTCACGCCCCCTAACAAAGCCAGGTAAAGCAAGAACGGAGGCTGCCATTTCCTACACATTGTGGAGGACCAATCACCAAAGAGTGAAGCAGCTGGCCAATCAGAGCCTCCTGTCGGGAGGAGGGCCTGAAAGAGACAGGAGCCAAAACCTGGTGTTTCAGACAGAGGCTGAAGAGAGGAGCTGCAGCAATGGACAGCAGAGTTAAAATGCTGCAGCTGAATATTGTCATAATAATACGTAATAATCATAATATAATACGTCTTATTTAACACGGTTCACTTAGTTCTAAATCCCTGGAGCACCATAACAACCGACTCTTATCTCAAAAGTTGATGTGTTGGCCTTTTTTTTTAAAGATGCTGACTGAGGATTACTTTGTCACACTATGTTGTTTGTTCCTGTACAACGAGCTAATGAACAGAGCCCATGTGCTTTGACTTAACTTCAAGCAACGAAGTGGGACGACTTCAGTTTTCACCCCGGCCCCCCCAACCTTTCGCCCTGGTGTGTTTGTGAGCGTGGAGCAGCAGGGATATGGGACCGTCTGCATTTGGCCCCGTCAACATCAATTCCAATAAAGCAGAAAAAGCACAGGAAGAGCTTTGAAGTCAGACGGGACCCAGGCAAACACCCCCCAGTCACTTTGACCCCACGGTGGAACCCGTCGGGCACAGAGTCGCTATAGAAATCGCTGAAATAGTTTTTGCAGTTTTTTCTTTTAAATTTCAACCCTGCTTCGAGAGGTCACGTGGAGGAATGTCGCACAGCTACCTGACTTCAAAGTGCTCTGTGGTAGCTCCTGAAGGAGAAGAGGGGACGTGAGAGGGAGAAATGTGGAGGGTAAGAGACAGGAGAGGGTGAATTATAGCTACATGTGGTGGAGGAAAGTTTGGAGAGGAGAAAAAAACAAAAAGGGGAAACTTAAAACTAAAGAGGAGCACGAGAGGGGAGAGGAACAGCTGGGGAAAGGGGAAAAGATAAGAGCTGAGAAGAGAAGGAAGGAAGATAGGGACATTTACAGAAATGAAGTAATTACTGGATACAGCACAGAGGGTACAGTTACCGTTCAGGTTAGAGCCGATAGAGGAGAGAAGATAATGATACAGGAATGGAGCCTTCATGCAGCAGAGATGGGTCGAGGCTTGAACCACTTCTGCTGAGGAGAAAAACAGAGCGTGAGGAATGATTAGTGTGGCTACAGGGGGTTTGGCTTTAATGAGCATGACTAACGTAAATAACAGACCCACACAGCACCTCCAGGATGAAACAGGTTATTACTTTAAAGTCGGACGGATCTACGTGAGCTGAGCTGATTCTGTAAATGTAGACGGCAGATTCAGCCTCCAAAACACTGACAATGATGAAATCCTCCCTACAACAAATCATTTAATTTCATTATATTCATATAAACACTCAGGGAAAACGGTGAAGAGAGAGCAGGCGGATGTTTAGTCTGCGTACGAAGCTTTCTTTTTGTCATTCAGCCCTTTTATCTGCCCATCTTCCTTTCATCTGTACTGTTCTGTTCTTTTTCGCCCTCACCACCTTCCTCGTCTCCCCCCCCCCTATTTTTCCATCAGCCGGTGCCAGCCCGCATATTTAAACAGCTGTCCCACTTTAACTCATCACGACCATTGTGTTGCCGGCGTCTCACGAACGCTCGGAAAGACGAGAATACTTCGCGTTTCAGACGTAGCTGTAGATTCACAGCATCAGATGGAAACTTTCCATCTTCTGGTTGGTCTGTCTTGTTAATAGTTCAGTAAAGTCAAGCAGATGGTGCCAGTCCTGCTCTTCCTGTCCCTTTACAGTCAAATAAATCCACAAACACAATTTTGTTATACGCGTCAATACTGTGTGTGTCATTCAAACTGTACAAACACGTCAAACGCACATCCTGTCATTGACTAAAACAGACATTAAACCAGAGATTTATTTGCCCTCCTCAGCTGCTCGAGGTTTTTATTCTATCAGACCAACATTAAAACCAAATGCTGGAACGCAGCTGATGCTCGCTGAACTTTTAAAATGTGACAGTGACACAGAACCAAAAACCATTGTTATTGCTGTTGAAATACAAAACATTAAAAACGAGAAAATTCAGTTTGAATTAACTGCGTGAGTCAAAGTGCTTTAAAGACTTTAGGTCAGAGCTATGAAATCACATTAAAATACAGGCAGGATCTAGGATTGTGTGTTTATAAGTGAACATGTTGAGAGTTTTCAACCTCTGAATACAACTTTCACTCTTCTCCAAATCCAGCACCAAGCGCACCTGACCCCTGACCCCCGCATACTGAACTCTGACCCCGGCTGACAGTTCTGATTTGGAATGAATGGCTTTGACAGACTCCTGTTTCAGGAATCAGCACATTGACACAAGAGCGGCCCACCAGAGCGTCGTGCTAATAAACATTAACGTGACAAAGTGATAAAAGCTGTTCACCTGGTTAGCTCGTTTTTAGCCCCACTAGCGCTGTGTTTCTGTCCATTGCTTTGGTCTAGACTGAAATATGTCAACGTTGTCAACAAATTTGGTTCAGATGTTCATGTTCCCCTCAGGGTTTAGCAGCATAATTAGGTAAAAACTTTAATTTGTCCAATAGTTTATGACCAAATTCCTATTAAACTGTTCAGCTGGGTTTAGTGTTGATTAGCAAATGTTTGAATGTCGCCTGTCGGGTTTCACCTAACGAAAGCTTAGAGGAGAGGCTGTTAAAGCATAAAAATCCATTTTTTATCGCTTGTCTATGTTTATTTTTCAAATGAGGCAAAGAATATGGGTTTAAAAACAACCTCCGACAGAAACAAATGTCCTGACAGCTGAGAGTTCACACGTTGTTACGCATGCTGATGTTTTCAGAAACGTTGGAGACCTTGGAGGTTTATTTTTTGGTGGATGGTAAGTTGTAATATTAGCTGTATTTCATTGTAATATATCTCATGAAAATGTTAGTATATAGCAACCTCCTCGAGTGTCGCCATGTTTATTTTTTAAATCATGCAAATTCAGAAGTTCTATAATGTCTGATTTCTCCGATGTGCCCTCCAGTGGTATCCTCCAGTAACACGCGTAGTACATCGGCAAGTATGTGAACAACTACGCAGCCGGTTGTCTATGCGAACGCGTGTTTAAACAGCAAGTATATCTCTGGCCTAAGCATATCACGTTCGTCACTTGTCGAAAACATGAGCTTACGTAGGCTAGTTACTTTACTTGGAGGCTAGCTAGCATGCTAACTTGCTTAACTATGATTAACATGGTGAATAGTATATCTGCTTAATATTGGATCACATGTCAGCATGGGCAGCCATTTGCATTTCTGATACGTAGATGTTCTACTTTCCCATTTCAGACAGAAATAAATTACAGGAGTGACTTTTATCAATCGAAGCTCACATAGATACACACACAGTAAGTTTATATAGTACATACATACACACCGAATACATGTTTTGGATACATTACACAGACAAAACCCACAGACTGTCCACACAAACGAATGTGATTACATTTCTGTTTGTCGTCTAAACTCACATATTCAATCCAGATGCACGGGCTGAACTTCATTATGAACTGTTTGTGAGGGGTTCCCTGTTCGATTTATGAAATCATACTTACTGTGCTCGTGTAATCGTCACATGTGGAAGAGGGGCTGCCGAGAGACCACTCAGCCGCACACGTGTCTGCACAACCACCAAGTATTACACCATGAAGCAGGAATTAATCTTGACCATCAGAGAGTGGAAACGTGTCAGAGCTGCTCCCTGAGACTCGCTGACACTCGAAAGTGCATCGCAGATGAGAGGAATTTTTGTGTATGGAATCTTAAATAGGATTTCTGGATTTCACACTTTCCTCTCATTCATAAGTGCACAAATAGATGCTGTGTCAAGACCGAATGTCACATCCTGTTTCGCTGTTTGTACATCACTTCACGTGCAGGGAGTTACAATACAGTGTGTGTTTTAATGGGCGGGGTGTCTGAACGTTTCAAACCCTATTTTCCTCATAAATGCAGCTGTTTACTTTATTTCATGTACACAGAACATTCCTGATGTTCAGAGGAAGCAGGACACGGTCGATGTGTGGGAATATCAGCACAGTGTCTTCTGTGAGAAACTGTGCAGCTGCATTTTGTTCTGTAAGAAATTAAGACAGTTCGGGGCGTGGCGTAGTTTATGATAAGAGACAGAGCTGAATACCGATTTGATTATTCCATATTCCACAAAACCACGCCTGTTTAAAATTTTTGCAGCTGTACTGGTTCTAATAGATGCGGTAATGGATGTTTCCTCTCTCATGGTGAATGACACCGTGTCTTCAATAAATTCACGTCATTTCTAGATGTCAAACACATTGTTGACTATGCAAGAAGGTCCTAATCAATATGATCACATGGTCTATATGCACATAAGTAGCAGTGTGGATTCTTTACTTGCTGCGGCTCAATTACTGCAGGTCACTTTGACTGTTTCAGAAAGAAAAGCTGCAGCCAGCATCACCACAGGCCAAACAAACAGAGCATTCCAAACAGGCAGGTTTAGAACGGGCACAGACAACAAAGCTATGCAACTGCAAACGATGATCGCTATTGCAAAAGTTGAACAATGCATTTTTCTCTGCTGTAACATGGGATCAAGAACCCCAACAAAACTCATCATCCAGATACATTCGCCATTAAAAAATTAGCTGTTGAGACATTTTAAACACAAAATGCTGCTGTTTGTTTACTGCAGATGATAAAAATCAGCTGACTGCAGTAAAGTCACCAGTTAGAAACATTTGTCACCAGTTAGAAACATTTGTTCCGTCTTTGTCAAACATACAGAGAATTCCAAGTGGGAGATTTCCAACCATTATCAATGTATTATGTGCAGAGGCTTGACAGGCAAATCACCAGTAATGGGAAGTTGCTAAATGGGTCATTTCCAAAGTATTTAACGCACCTCTGCATCTGCTAAACTGCTGAATAACCCCAGTCTTTCTTTTTACCCAATTCCTCTACACCCCCCCACCCCCCCACCCCCCTGTTTCCTCTCTCCCTTTTCTCTCACTCTCTCTTTGCTCTGCCTTTTGTGTAAGTGAAGCCGGGGCCTCCCAGTGACATAAGCCCTGCTCCTGTAAAACTAATAATGACTGAGATTTGTGCGGGCTTGGCATTCTTTCTCCCTCTCAATGCAAGACACCGGGGAATGGAGGGAGGGGAAGCAGAGGAAGGTTTGGTGGTAAGGTGGCAGGGGGTGAGAGGAGGGGGGAGACACACTGAGAGAGAGAGAGAGAGAGAGAGAGAGGGAAACACACCACATGCAAGGGTCAGTGGCACTGAAATCACACTGCATCCTCTGCAAACATACAGACAGAGGAGTTCACACACATGGACACACACATTCAGGTGCGTCCCAGTCTTCCCAGTCACGCCGTGTTGTTTTAAATCCTTCATATTCATCTGGAATGTAAACAGGGACGTCGGACACTGCATGCAGCACAGGGTCGACCTCTGGGCGAGCAGTCAAATATTTTTCAAACCCCCGGTTACTTGTGTTTTTTTTCCCAACACACCAAGAGAACATGTGAAGCGAAGCCATTAGAATATGAAACTTGTGCCAAACACACGATGGCCAAAACTCCTGCAGAGATCCCTGCAGATGTGCCGTGGGATGCAACAAGGGGGGACAAGGGGGGAGGTCTCGCTCACAGTCTGCCCTCTCTAATGCTTCCCCTCCCTCACGCCCCTCTACCCCCTCCGGAGAGACATGTGCGCACGCCATGCCAGCAGACAGCTCCAGCTCTGAGGAACTGATGCACAAACAGCTGCCGTTTCTCCCCTTCCCTCCTTCTTTCGCTCCATTAACTTTTCTCCTCTTCATTTCTTCACCCCCCCACCCCCACCCCCTGCCCTTCACCACACTGCCCTGCATTCGTCCTCTCTGTACTTTCCCTTCCTTCCCTCTAACTCTGTCATTCGGCCCTGCACTTTTCCTCAGGCAGATATAAAGGCAGGTCCTGTTGAAAGTGAGAGAGAGAGAGGGCTTGTGTAATCTCTGGCTGCACATGAGCACCGGGGAGAGTTACTGCCTCAGCTGGAGAAAAAAAGGACCGGGAAAGAAGCGGAGGAGAAACTAACTCGGGATAAGAAGAAGGAATACCTCTGGAAGACAGGAAGGGAGGAGAAGGAAGAGAGTTTGAAGTTGGGGGTGCAGGACAGAGACCATGCTGCTGCTGCTGCTGCTGTCCCTGTTGGTCCTGTCCACAGGAAGTGATGCCAGAAGAATCAGGAAAAGAGGACTCAACCAAAAGGTGGGGCTGCTGTAACCTCACCTTTAAGGACATGTGCACTTTATGATGAGTGTGTGTGTGTGTGTGGCTTTCTCCTGCATCTTTTTCTTGTGGCTGTCACGGCCTCGAAAGTGGATGTGGTTCAGTACAATAGCGGCTCTGTCACAGAGCTGGTTTCACACTGTGGGAGCAGTTTTGTGGCCGAGGTGAGAGTTGGTCGAGTCGAGCTGACGACCGAAGTGTGGAAGTTCCACGATGGAAAGAAAACTGGCGTAAATCACGTAATGCATTCACTCAGGTGCTGTACTTTAGTTGAGAGCATTGACGCTCAATCTTATATTGATCATCGCTAGATAGCTTAGCATAAAGACTGGAAAAAAAGTGGAACCAGGGCTCTGCCTAATAGCAAGAGATTTAACCTACCAACCCATCAAACGCTTATAAAATACAATGTTATCTTTTCTTTAATCTTTAATCTTTATGAAAGTAAAGTGTGTAAATAAAAAGTTGCTGTTTTATGGGAGTTTTGAGCCAAATATTTATTTGTGCTACTCTTTTATACCCCACTTTTTAACCGTAATTAACAAAATCCAAACAGACCATCTGTTTTCCTATCTCCAGCCTTTAAGATAAGTTAGCCAGTAGCTAGCTGTAGCCTCATATCTAGCACAGATATATATGTTTTAGTGCGATTTTGAGGAACTTGTATTTTGCCTGGAGATGTTCCGATAGCAATCAGAAATGCCTCTGATACTGCAGAGAACGCTCGGCCGAGCTTTGGCCGAATACACAAATCTATGCACTGATATCATTTAATAAACAGTGACATGTATCGTATGCAAGACTCTAGTTTCGAGGGGGGGGTGGGACTCGTGTTGCCAAGTATGACAGAACAATCTCAGGAAGAATTTGAAGAACCATCACGAATACGAGATGGTTTAATCATGCAATCATCACAGGGTCAGTAACATACAGCTGTTTAAATATGTTATACAATTTGTCAATATGTTTTTTTGGTATTGCCTCAGTACTCAGTCCAGTTATTGGCATCATATCGGAACATCTGTAATTTTACTTCACTTTACGCAACTTTTTCCTACCTCAGAAATCCAGTTTTTTTTTAATATGCAGACTAAGATTTTACAAGCAAAACTTTAGATCACTTTAAAAGCTTTGTTAAAAAGATACAAGGCCGACATGTAGCCGGGGGATCATTTTGATGCAGTTGTACAGTTTCCTCGTAGCACTTTTAATTGGATGATTATCTTCTGTCTGTCCTTCGATTGCGTGAAGAGGATCGTAACTGTCGATAACAGTTTGGGTGAGAAACAGGAAAAATCCACATGGACAGGAGAAGTTTTTTGTTGTTTTTTTAATTTGACGAGGAGCCAGAGTTGTAGTGTGCAACAGGTCGGATTAAATCAATGATTTTCCAGGTTTCCATATGAGTAACCGAGCAGCACACTGGACGTACGGCCCCGGTCTGTGTTTATTTGCGGTGGATAATTAGGGCAGGAACTGAACTTGCAGACCGGGCCCCTGCTTGTTAACTCGGCTCAATGTGGCTGATTGATCATTTCTAACAAGGGCTCGATGTAGCGTGCTGCCTTCTCCTGCCCGTTTCCCCCCCTCATGCTCTCTCTCATGAGTTCTGCCCTTTTCCACCCTTCTCTCTCGCTCTCAGCCTTTATCTCCGCTCTCTCTCGTATGATGGAGTTACCCTTTCACCCTCTCTCTCCCCCCCTCTCTCTCTCTCAGTATATCACCCCATGTTTTCCCTCTTTCAAATTCCCTCTTCTCCCGTCTCCTCGTGCTCCCAGGATGGGCCAAAAGCACCGTCTCGCTGGACTCTGCTTCAAAGCTGCTGTAATTGGAACATGCTGACACGGCCGTGCGTATGGAGCTTGTCGCTTTCCCTCTGAACCTTTTCATCTCTGCATCTTTCCATCTTTCATTTTTTCTTATCCAGCTCCCACACATGCACACATACACATACACATACACATACACATACACATACACATACACATACACATACACATACACATACACATACACATACACATACACATACACATGCACACACACACACACACACCCTCAGCCTCATTCATATCACCGCAGATGTGCAGAAGGATAAATTACAGTCACTGCATATTCCACGTAGGCAGTTGCACTATGGAGCAAATGTCAACAATTTGCGACCAACCCAGACCACCAGCATGCTCACTACCTGCTTTCATTTGTTCTTTGAATATGGACGATTTCACCAGATTCATGTACATTAACACGCATTGAATTCAAATTAGTAAAAACTTCTCGACGAGGGCTGATGCTCAGGTTTCCTCATCAACATAAAGACAATGTGGAAATACCCCAAATGCTTGATTAGAGACTTTGTGGATCTGTTACCTTAAATAATCTGCAGATGTGGAAACCCCCAAGAGCTCGTAATTCAAAAGAACACATGAAAGAGATCAGTGACCTCTTTCAACCACTTTCATTTGATCTCATTTGATATTTAGCTCTGCTTGTGCTTGATAACATTGTAGAAATGTTAAACATATAAGTCAAAATATAATGTGAAAGCTACAACAGTACAAATGAAGAGAAACAACATCTGCTCTTGACTGTAATTTTGGCCAAAATGTTTGCACGAGTCATGACAATCTGCGTCTGTGTATGTTTCAGAAACGCCCAATCTTACAATGTTAAAGAAAGAGGAAAATATTCAGTTCATCCCTTTACGCTCAATGATTGAATGGGGTCTTTCTCGGGTCATGCCCCACCCCTCCACAAAATTTAATGAAAATCAGAGAAGTCGTTTTTGAGGAATTCTGCTGCCAGATGGACGACAATCATTAATGTTGTATTAACTTTTAGATATTTTAACTGAATACTTCATTTGAGTATCCCCCATTTGCTCCATCCACTCTATAGATAATGGGTGGATGGATTATACTTAATATTCAGTTATTTTGCAGTAATTTGTTTAAACGCAACCATTTTAGGAATATGCATCATATGAGCACAATATAAAATAGGCTACAAATTCCCCCCAAAATCTTAAGTTAACCAAATTGAAAGACATTTTTAACGTAGAGAAATTGGGTCTTTTCAGGAATCTTTGGGTCTGTGGTAATTTCCTGCTTTGTCCACTTGATCATTTATTCTTTACGATCCAAAGAAATCTTGTTTTCTTATCAAATGTTTGCCTCCATTTTTCAGCAGGTTTGCTTTTAACCTCTTTCATCAGATTTTAAAGTCAAGTTCTTTGCAGTGCAGGTTTCTGGTTGGTGGTTTAGGGATCAGAGCCATGTCCACCTTATCCAGACCTCGCCCCGGCCACAAGGGTCAAAGGTCACCAGCAGCACTTTCCTAATTTCCTTTTTTGTGTTTGACAGAGAAAATGTCAAACAACACAAAACATGTAATACGGGGATTTAGTTGTATGAAGTAGGCGTCAGAGGGAAGTTTGCAATCAAAAGAAACATGCCTCAGATGAATGCCCCAAGCTGCTGTGTCCCCCACACACACTGGATGACTTAGTCTCCGGCGGCTGTAACACACTCCAGCTCAGACCTGTCAGGGCGTGTCAGTGTGCACAGAGTGTGTGAGGCGACCATCATGTATCTCTAGAGTTTCATTGATTTGATGTGACGTGGGCTGTTCTCACACCACCTGGTCTGAAGACAGGGGCCCTGCAGATGCTCACACACACACACCTACTTCCTGCTCCGGCTCTGCTCGGCTGCTGCATGAGACAAAAGAGTTTCTTACGCTGCTTTGAGGCTGAGGGGAAATTTGTAGGTTTATAGAAATAATTAGTTTACCAAACGTTATGACCCCCGGTGCTTTTAAATTACAGACAAGGCAACGTTTTGTGTCGTTAATTAAATCGACTGGGATTAGACATGACTATTTGACTGTAGCGGTTAGGAATAAGCACATATTGAATTGAA
This sequence comes from Hippoglossus stenolepis, assembly GCF_022539355.2. NCBI lineage: Eukaryota > Metazoa > Chordata > Actinopteri > Pleuronectiformes > Pleuronectidae > Hippoglossus > Hippoglossus stenolepis. The sequence goes on along the minus strand of NC_061487.1, from coordinate 23,480,760 downwards.
GTGAATTACACAGCCTTCACTACTTAATGTAGGACCTGAGAGTTTGCAGCCTTTAAGACTAAGAGTTGACAAATCCTGGGAATGTGTGACAAATCCAGACTTGGCAGGAGTTGTCTGTGTAAAGACCTCTTCACGCCAGCATTCAAAACCCAGACATTTTCGGGGGGGATTCCGATTAATTCTAAGGGAATCACAGAAAATAGTGAATTCACTCGCGGGGTGACTTTAAAGCAACTTTATGCAACAGTTTTTACCTTTAAGGAAAACAGCCTCAGAAACCATTTTGATGGTACACTGACTTGTAACAGGGGGAATGGCCTCTTTCATTTCCACTCTGTGCCCCAAGCGCCTGTTCTTGCACAATGTAACTGTGGCGTTTCTAATTGAATAATAATCTGCAATTTAAAACTGCCAGAATCAGACCCGACAGATTCAAGAATAATGCAAAACTGTTAAAAAGACTTGTAAACATTGGAAATCAGTGTTTATCTCCGATATTCATAAAGGAAACTTTTAAGAACTCCAAACAGAATTGCAATGATGACGAACATTCGGCCAAGTTTTAGTTCAGTGAGTGGGACGATGCAGTCGAAGCTCCTGACAAGTTTTGTTTACATGGAAAACCACTGGGAGCCCGATGGAATAAGTTTATTCTTGTTGCTGCAGATTGTACAGTTGTTGCCTCATTCATGAATTTATCTCACTGAAGGAAGCTACACTGACAGTGATGACTTTTAAAGATGATGGAAAACTGCAGGAAGCTAAAATCTGAGATAGCAACTGTGTCGGCCGGGAGACATTTGTTTTTTAATCGTTTTTTCATTTAAGAAAATGTTGAGCAACACAATAGAAACCTGCAAGCAATAGGTTTGTGAGCCGGTGCAATCCAGTGGACTAATCCCAGTCAGATGATGTGGTCAGCTGCACATTACTGGACTCACACTGGAGAAGTTTGACCTGCTGGAGACACACACACACACACACACACACACACACACACACACACACACACACACACACACACACACACACACACACACACACACACACACACACACAGACACACACACACAGACACACACACAGGTTTGTGCAGCTGTCCTTATAAGAACTTTGTATTGACTTCTGCTCATTGTGGACAGCCTAAACCAAACCTTATCCCCAACCTTGAACTAATCACTATTCACATGTTACCTCTTCCTCTAACTAGGAATTCAGAAATGATGTTTTACTTCATTAGGATAAAAACAAGTACACACACACTCATAAACCAAGTGAGAGTGTGTTACATCATCTTTAACAACATGAGATTTATTGCAAATCTATCAAACAGAATTTGAGACCACCGTCGTGTTTACATCCATCACTCTGTTATTAAGTAGAGAGACGAATGTTCTTAAATAAAAATCTATTCATAGTTATCGTACAGCTAGAGATTTTGGCCAACCACCAGGGGGCGATCAAGACACTATGGCTTCACCTTTGTGGAGGTGTCATGTCGTCTGTATTCTTACATGCGTTCAATGCTGCATCACTACAAGCAGACAACATATATGTGTGATACAGTAGATGAGATTATCGTGGTCGTCACTGCTACCTGTGGCTATGACGGAGATGTAGCTAAAATTAGCTACGGTCATGTTTCTCAGTTTCTCTCCAGGTGTGTGAACCACACGTCATATGAGCTCCCTCTGTTTGTCAGATTCTCAAGGTGAGACATCACCTCTCTTCCAGCATGTCTTCATTCCAACGATTGCTTTTCCCCGCCGTGCATCTGCCTGTTCGTCTGTCAGCATCTCTCACTGTCAGTCATCGGAAACTTTCATCTCCGGCTGATTTACAGGACGTCTGTTTGCCTCGCAGCCGAGCCCGCTGCATCTCTATGCCTCTACGCGTCTGTCGATCTTTCTGTCAAAACCGAGCGTGGAGACAGGAAATGAGTCCTGACAATTCGAAAGCTAACCAGATGTGTCCTGTGAGCTACTTCATTTAGCGGGAAATCTGTTGCGTTTGAGCTGACACTCGTATGAAAGAACACAGCTCTGCCTTGTCTATGTACGTGTGCACAACCTTGACCTTGCAGTAATGTAAGGGCATATGTCAGAGACTGGGTGTGTTTGTGTCCTTGCACAAAGGAAGCCCCGTATCTTTCTGAGATCACTGCCTGGACTCATGAATGGCCTGATCTCAGAGCAGTTACAGGGTCTCTCCTGTGGCTTCTCCCCACAAACTCCCCGTAAACCAGAGAGCAACAGACAAGGACAGATCGACTGACTGATAAATCATTATGCAGACACTATCATGTCAGACCAAAGAGATCGGAAGAAAGGCACGGGAAAAAAATCAAGGAGAGATTATAAACAAGGCGGGATGGTGACAGCGTTGCAGACAGAGACAGACAGACAGAGAGTGGGGGGGGGAACGTGCCCACAGACAGACATGAACATCACACATGGGCCCGCTGGCAGCGTCTCGACGGGAGAGCAGCATGGCAGACGGGAGTGTAAATAAACAATGTGGAACATCAGAGAGATGTTTGTGTGATAGCGCTGGTGACGCAGCCCTCGGCGGAGCCCAGAGAGCGAAGCAGTTACACTGAGGAGCGGACACACACCTCTGCAAAGTCATGTGTACACATGAGTGAACACATGCACACTCACACTCTCACACTCACATAAACAGGAAGGGCACACTTGACCTTTTTGTCGGAGACATTTGCAGGAGACGTTGGGAACAGATCGGATATGAGACAGCCGTGGTCATTATGTCATTATCCAATCACAGCAGACTTTGTGGGACTCATTCATAGATTTCAGAGGAGCAGGAGACACCGTGAACCACATGAATGAAGGGGAGGAAAGTGTACTATGTGTGGTATTTTGATATAATCTCTAATCTTGTTTATAATTTAAATTTGTGTTATTACTTGAAAATGTTTACTTTCTCTGATTTTAAGAAAACACATCACTTTCCTCAAACTGTCCATTGCTGCAGCGCCTCTTTTCAGCCTCTGTCTGAAACACTTGGTTTTAGCTCCCGTCGCTTTAAGCCCAGTCTCCTCTGATTGGCTAACTGTTGTGATTGGTCAACTGCTTCCAGCACGTGTAGGAAATGTCGGCCATCGCTCTCGCTTCACCTGGCTTTGTTAGGAGCGTCCAGAGTCGTGCATTAAGCTAATCTCAAGTGCTTTTGCAAACTTTTGATTTTTAACTTTTCAAAACTTTCAACATTCACAAATAAAATCTATACAACCCACTAGAGGAAAGTAAAACTGAAAATGTCTCCTTTAGAACTTATGAGCCTTTTGACCTTGAAGTGATATTTTCACACTGGAGTAGATTTCTGCTCAGTTCCCACAGACAAAAACAACAACAACATTTATTTCCGCATTACTTTCCGCATGAACGGCTGCTTCACTTTTTCACTCGGAGCGTCTGATGTTCCAGACATTCCAGCTCTTTGGCATCAGTTCGATCATCCTCCAATAAAAGAGAGGAAATATCCAGTCTGAGTATGTGAGAATATTGGACTTGCGTGCGAAGATTGCATCGAAATATTGTTGTTTCATCAACCAGACACAGAGCGACGTTCCTGTTCATCTGGAGTCATGTTTCTTACCAGCTGGTGATTGTAGGTTCAATATTTATTCTCCTTTTAGCTCCATTTTGGTCTCCATGCCTCCTCCAGTGAGTTGCAGGTTCTTAAACCAAATGAATGAGCCCAGAGGCTCCCTAGAGCAAAAGGGGAATCGTCAATATAAGTGAAACCTTTTTACTTTACTTAATAAATATGGATGCTGCAGTTTTAAATAAAAACAAATCTCTTAAAACAATCTCAGAGTTACAGACATATTTAAGAAATTACCCAAAACATCACTGGTCTGAGCACAAATACTGAGCCTCATCCTCAAATCCTCCATTACTTGCAGTAAAATGCAGAACTCACAGTAACTTTTACAAGCTTTGACTGCCAGAGCCAGACATTGTTCCCTCCACCCTCCCTCCCCCTAAATAACCCTCCACCCACTAAGCTGGCAGCTGCCAGAACAAATTAATGGGTGTTTAAAGTGAACACACATACAGTGTGTGTGATACCACCGTCACCGCCAAACATTTGTTTTCATTTTTCCGGGTGGTTTGTGAGAGCGTTCGGTCGGCCTGCCAAATAAACAGCACAGTTTTAATGATCGTGTGCAAACCACAAGCTGATTATCTAATTACTAATCTAGTGTAGAGAGAAAGGAAGAAACACCCATTTCTCTGTGGAACACCCTGATACAGACGCAGGATGAATCCCTGAAACTGGGGAGTCTGGGAAATTCACATGAAGACATGAAATCAGAAAGAAAAATGAGATTTGTGTTTCCGCCAGAGCTGTTTGTCAAACGGCTGAGAACACATGCTGTGTTACTGACAAACAAGCGTAACCACAAAGTTTCAGTTTAAAGACGGGATAACAAAGGCAGTGTGATCATTAAACCAGGAACGTGACAAACAAACAACAACATTTGTTTTACTGCTGGAAAACAAATGATGTTGAACTTCGACAAAGTAGTTGTTGAGGAATGAACAGGATTTGATGACATCCTGTGCAGCTCAAAGTTAGGAGTTCAAAGTTGATTCTGCGACAGCCTGCGATTGAAATATCCTCATATTGTCCCTCTTGTTATGTCCCTCTGCTGTGGAACTGACAGACCAGCACAGTATCTGCTTGTTTCGCAGCAGTCGGTGGAAAGAAGTGGAATAAATTGGGAACTCGATCGCACAGGAAAGCAAAACACAGCGGAAGAGAAAACATTCGGGCCTAATGTTTAGTGGAGGTCAGATGTGCTTCTCGCTGTAATATCTCCCATGTGTACACAGCCCGGGACAATGAACGGGCCAGGAACTCGTGATATTTGATGCATGGTCGTGTGAAAAATGAATGAACCCACAAATCCGGCTCAAGTGAGCGAGAATCAATAATGAGCTGCAGCTTTGTGTTGAAACTAGATGCCGATGCTGTGATGCGTGCAAGAGCAGAACGTGCCAGCAACAGTGGAGAAGTGTGTGTGTGTGCGTGTGTGTGTGTGCACACTGCTGCTCTAGTGTGTGAAGTGTGTCTTTGCTTAGCTCAGGGTCCCGTGGCCTGTTTTTCCCCCTCACACACTCACGGGGGAAGTGTTCGTTCCCACGGTGAATCACCTTCCCAATCCAGGTCGAGACGTGAGAATGCACAGTAAAGCATAAACTGTTAGTTTCTCTGCTGCTGTGCTGGGATGTAAAGGGATCACCCAGAGTCCGATGCTGCCCTCTGATGGGTGAGAAGTGCAATCTCAAACTCCTGTGTGTTAAATACTGATCAGCCACTACAGACAAGCTGCTTTCAGACAGGCACTGAACCTGGACGTTCTCCGGAAGTGTTCTAGTTTAAAGTCTGCAGAGAGTCTGGGGAGTTGATGATGTTTCTAACACACAACAAGATGCAGAAATTAAATAACAAAAACAATACGAATATCCAAAATATCTCCTAACTTTGCTGTGCCTGTTTTAATGGTGAAGTAGCTTTTTTGTTCAGAATCAAACGAGACGTTTAATTTCTCTTTCACAAATGTTATTTCTCTAAACTCTAATCTCTCAAATCAAAATCAATCCATGAGGCACAGGAGCAAGTCTCAGATTTTGATGGACCCAGAATAATCATTGATATTATTTAGGATCGGAGTAAAACCACCTCACATACTCCTTCATACCACAGACATCTTTCATGGGAGAGCTTCTGTTTGAGTGTATTTCAGTGTTTTTCTTTGTGTACAGGACCCACTTGAAGACCAGATGATGAATCTCAAATATTTTATCCTATTAATAAACTTAATTCACTTCTTTGTCTGTCAGGATTACGAGTACCCCAACCACCCCCAGTCCACACAGCACCAGAAGAACGACCGGTGTCCTCCGCCGCCCCAAATGCTGCCGGAGCGAGCCTGCGAGGTGCCGGGCTGCCGCTCGGACTCAGAGTGCGAGCGCCATAAACGCTGCTGCTACAACGGCTGCATCTACGCCTGCCTGGAGTCTGTTCAGCCTCCACCAGGTCGGCAGAAGCAACAGACAAAAATGGATTTATGTCCGAGCTGAGCAGCTATAGGGGAACCTAACCTTTAACCTTTTGCCAGGCGTCCCCATTTTTGTGCACAGGCCTGAAAATAACCCATAAAGATAAGTCGGTTGTAAACCAGGTCTTTAAAAGATAAATCAAGGACAAGAGAGAAAGATTTATATTCATTGCCTCAACTATTTTCCTGCATAAACAGGGAATCTAAAGACCTATGGTGGTCACAAGTCTGAACCAATTCTGTGTTAAAATTCTTTGCACACACAGAGTTTAGAGACTTTAAAACTTTCAAAGCTGTCAAACTATACAAATTTCAAACAATCTATAATTTGTAGAGGCTGCATGGAAGCTGAGTGAAGTATAGACTGAAAAAAGACCCAGAGTAGTTCAGCCGAGGCCTTTTAACAGGTGAAATTACAATAAGACGTTTTTCGATTCTGCTGCAGAACTCTCAGGAAATACTGTTATTTAATATTTTAATAGCTCAGAAAAGAGATCATCTTTAACGTCTTTACGTGTGTGTGTGTGTGTGTGTGTGTGTGTGTGTGTGTGTGTGTGTGTGTGTGTGTGTGTGTGTGTGTGTGTGTGTGTGTGTTCTGAACAGTGCTGGACTGGCTGGTGCAGCCCAAGCCTCGGTGGTTGGGGGTAACGGCTGGCTGCTAGACGGCCCTGAAGAGGTTCTGCAAGGTGAGAACTCGTCACTGAAGTCGTAGAAAACATTTTATAATGTGCAGGACGTAGAAAAAAACTCAAAACTCCAACAACAACTGCATCTTAGCTTTTAAATGAAATGCTTTCATCAGGTAAATCCAACCCTTTTCTTTAATTACCTCCAAGTAGGTTCTGTTTTCATCAGCGTTGCTTTTTTGTCTGTTGGCTGCATTACACTAAAGCTTCTGGACGGAATAACACAAAACTTAGTAGAGAGATGTGATACGGGTCAGGGAAGAACCCATTCAATTCTTTATTTTTTCTTCAACATGGCGATGGGCCATTAGCCTTGGCGGAGGGATGAGCTCTCAGAGCACCCTTCCAGTGAATATGAGCAAAACCATTTTCTTTCTCTCTAAGCTCCTGTTGTGTGTCTGTTTCCCGGTTCTTTTGGGTGTTTTTAAGTCTCCCAGTATTTATTCCAGTCCAATTAAGCATTCAGAAATGAAAAACATCAGCAACTACATACGAGGATAAAAGCCCATCTCACTATGTTGAAGAAAGAGGAAAGAAAGAATTCCTAATCCTCTCCTAAAGTTTAATGGGTTCCTCCGAGAGTTATGTCCCACCCCTCCACAAACTTTTATGGAAATCTGTTGTGTAGTTGTTGTGTATACCTGTTCACTAATAAGTGCTAGATAATAGAAAACGTGTGTCAAAATGCTTAAACTCAAATCTGCATGATGGCATTCTATTTAAAAGGTAAAAAATCTGCAGGTTTAAAGAAGTTGTAAGTAAACAACAAGCTGTAGTTGACGTCTGTGGTTTCCTCTAATGCCCAGTGTGTATTTAATGTTTCCACCAGCCGAGGCCTGCAGCACCACTGAGGATGGAGACGAGCCCCTTCACTGCCCCACCGGCTACGAGTGCCACATCATCAACCCGGGTAACCCCGCCGCCGGTATCCCCAACCGGGGTCAGTGCATCAAGCAGCGTGGGAACTCCGGTAAGGCCCCGGCACCCCCGGTTACAGCTGAGCGGTTGTGACATCATCTCCTATCCTCAGTCCAGTCCATCTGATTTAATGGAACCACTCTCCAAATAAATAAAAAATAGCACCAAGGGACAGAAATATGAACCTTATGATTTTTTTATTACCAGAATAACAAGCAAGAATTCAAAATACAAAATGTGGAATATACAGATCCGATCTTTTTGTTTTGTCTCCTTTCCTTCACAGACGGTCGGGGCCTGAGGCACAAATACTTCAAGGACTACAAGGACTACTTAGGTAAGTGAGGTAATGAGAACAACTTAAAAAACACTTAAAAAGACACTTAGCTTAAAAACACAATCACCGGGTCGAGCTGCCTGACGTGAGGATGTGTTTCATTGACTGACAGGTACCAGCTCTAACAGTGCAGTAGGCTTCGAAAAACTTCAGCACAAGCACCTGGGATGAAGTACGTTTTTCATGGTGTTGGAAAAAAATAAATCGTTATCTCCCCTGAGACCAAAACCTTATGTTTGTCTTTTTTTTTTATATATCCTCATTCAGATCAACCATGACCTCAGCCTCAGCGACGACCATAACACGACCTCAGACGTCAGCCCAGTCGATCTGCTCTCATCTCACCTGAAGCAGGACCACATCTCACCTTCTCACTTCACCCACAGCGGCTACCTCCTCTTCTGCTTTATTCTGTGGCCTCTCCGGAGACCGATGCACCCACAGTGCAGCGCCAAAGAAATACCTGCATTTATTTTTTCTCTATCCTCTCTCTGTCTAATATATATTCTGAAAAGGAAGGAGCAGAGGGTGTTGGTGGTGACGCAGAAGAAGAGAAAGCAGGCTGTGCACCAAAGTTGTTTTTATCATAAATCTCACAGGATGTTTGGAAACGTTCCAGTTTTGGCGTCGAGCGCTCGTTCTCATTCTCACACTTGGACAAACCCTCTAAACCTGAACGCTGGTCAGCAGAGAAAAACCAAGACCATGTGTTTCTGTTGCTCATTCTGCAAAGCACGCTATTCAAATTTCTGCATAATCTGGAAGGCTTTAGAGACAAATGGGAGACATCCCAGCTGCATCTTTGAATAAAACCCAAATGTGAATTAAAATTTCTGATTATGAGAATAAATGCCATATGAGAGTGTGGGTTGTGTCAGTTGTGAGGGATTTGGAAAAGCTGTGGGTTGTGTCGAGCCAGCGGATCCCGACCGCCACACCACAACGAGTTCAATCGAGTTCAGTCATTTGAGCAAAAATTTTAGTTTTTAACCGATTCTCCACACAACAAGGAAGGAAACCTTGGACAGCTTTTAAACGCCACCTATCAATAAACCAACAGAGAGTGAAATGTGAGGCATGCAACAAATATCTACCACTGTTGTGATTACACAAGCTTTTCATGAATTTCTATGTTTGTTTTTGCATGAATGTGTCATCTGGGGACAAATGTAGCTCATCTGACAAACAAGATGATTCAGTCTGAGTTAAATTATCACAACTCCACGCTGCTCGATACAAGCATTTTAACAGAAAGGGTTTTCACACGGAGCAGATTTAGAAAACTGGTCAGAAAGTCTGTGTCACTCTTGAGCTGAACCTGCTTCAGTCAACTTCAGTTGTCCGTGTTATCGATATATAAATGGTGCTCACGTTCATTTTTTTGCCTCTAATAACAGGAGAATAAGCTGAAGGTGTAAAAAACAAAAGCTGTAACCATGAAATCTCTAAAGTGATGTCTGAATGTTTCTGCCTAACTGGTGCTGCAATGCTGCCTCGTTTATTCTAAATAAACAGAAACAACATTGTCGACACGCCCTTTTTTTTCTGCTGAAAGAAATCTAGGTGGATAGATTGATTGATTGATTGATTGATTGAGAGAGAGAGAGAGAGAGAGAGAGAGAGAGAGAGAGAGAGAGAGAGAGAGAACCATGTAAAGCCTCAATCGTAGAGGTGCAGATTATTTTCCACCACATCTGTGCTTTAAGTATTAGAAATAAACTTCACACTTGACAGATTGAAGCAGTTTAGCTCAGTTCTATGTTCTTTCCTGTTCCACCTGCAGAGACAGGTTGGGCACCACAGCTGGCTCCACATCTGGACTTGATCCTGAAAAGCACAGAGAAGCACGTCCGTGTTGTTATAGTTTGACGAGCTGCTGCTTTCCTGTATTTAAACACGTCTCATGACCTACACATGTTGAACGTGTGTGTTTGTTCAGTGATCCAGTTTGTTCAGGACCCTGTCAACGCTGCCCACTACTGGACAAAGACAGACATCACTGTTGAATGTCATCAGAGAAATATCAATAAAGAACAATAAAACACAAAAATGTACCACAAATGATAAACAGTGTACTACAGTGTAAGTGCTACTTTAACAGCACAATGCTCTTCCCTGAATGATAACACGAGAATACTCTGGTATTACAACAACCTTCAGTATGTTGTTATTTGTAAAGGAATGCAGACTGTGTAGAATAGTATGCACAGACAATACACAATATATCAGCAATAAATAGACGTAAAAGAAAAGTAATTCATATAAGATACAAGTGAAAGTGGTGAAAACGACAATAATGTGCATCACTTACAGGAATGAGTGATGTGTAAGTGTTCCTCGATGTGAAGCAGGTTTTGAACTGAAGAAACAACAGTAGGTACAGGATAGAATGAGATAAGATAATTCTTTATTAGTCCAACTACATTGATCCTGTTCCAACCGCAAAGGGGATAGTAAATAAATGGCATTAATAAATAAGTAAACAAGCAAAATAAATAAACACCAGCAAATACAAAAAACAGCTATAATGTTGTCGCAGTACGGACAAAATTAAATCGACAGAATGGCCCTTTACACCTGAACAGGAAAAGGAGGAGGGGCCTAGGAGGACACACCTGTGAGCCAAAAAGGAGGGAAATCAAACAGAGAAAGGAAGCATGGAAGAGAACTGAGGAGTGAGAGATGAAGGAAGGAGATCATTGTAAAGATAAACCAGTTTCTGGACATATGTGATAAAAGAGGAAGAAAAGTGACCAAAATTAAAGTAGTTCGTGGCAGTTGATACAACAACCGGCTGGTTTTTTCACAATCTTCCTGGACACAGGGAAATGAGCTGATCCCTGGAGCCTGAACAAGTGGATTCTGTTCCAGTTGAATTACAAAAGTTAAGTCTGTTTCTGTTCTGAAACTCCCCTGGCTTCTGCTTTTTGATTATTAATCACACTTCTTTGATTTGATTATTTTGATTTTAATAATTAATCGGGCAAATGATTATTCCAGTTAAATAAATGACATTACTGAGGGTGTTGGAGACTTTTTCCTGCTGCACATAAAGCAGAGTTCAGAGACAAATCTTTGATAAAAGATTCAATGCTTATGTTTAACTGGGAGCTTCCCCATGTAAAATTCATAGATTTATTATCCACAAAGAACAGACTGACTGAAATGATTAATAATTTTAATCAGTCTTTTTCTTTAATATATTAAATTCAACCCCTTCCATCTAATAACCTTTATTATCCAGCTCTTCCCTTTTCTGGTACTAATGAATAGAAATGAATATAAATAATCCTTTGGGCTTTTGTCTGTAATTTAATCTATGTAGTGTTGTATTGTATCTGGACCCTGAGTCTGAATAATAAATGTCATTCATTCATGTTTTTTCCAATGCACATTTTAATACATTATGCATCTTCTCTAATGTCTGTGTTGAAGTTTTCATGCTGTTAACTTTTGCACAGTGGCTGTGTGTGACTGGGACCCACAGAATGGAGGTGGATGTAAATGTATATCCCAGTGGGTGTCTGTGCCTCCCTCTGTCTCCCCCTCCTCCCTCCTCCTCCTCCCTCCTCCCTCTCTGTTGCTCACATGCACGTTGCATATCGAAGCTGCACCAGAGGAAAAACCCAACGGTGAATCAAACAGTCAGTGAGTGCACGGTGTTGTCATCATCGTGTTTGGTGGAAACACTGTCACTTCTCTCGTGTGTTATCACCTGGAACCTAAACACTCACTATGTCACGCGTGGCCGCCTCCTCTGAGCCACCGTGTTGATTCATGTCACCATGAGCGCGCACAACAAGTCTTCAGAGAAAAGGTAAGAGCGATGACCACCTGTTGGTCGGAGAACGTTACAGTACACGTTCTTTCTTTGAGTCGATATGATATCTGACACCTATTGTGGACTATTGGAAAAGTTTGTTGATTCCTGCAGCTGGATCTGTCTATTATATGTGAAAAGAAGGGCTGCGCAACCAGAAAACTAATGATTAACATGTATAATAATGGGAATATGATAATATAATGACATAAAGTACTAATAACCCCAAGTAGATTCAGGAATATGCCTTCAAAAGAAGTACATGTTTAGCTGATGCTCACCATCAATGTAGAAGAGGACATGTTTTTTTCCCGAGGTACCATTTACAAAAAAACCCAACTTGGGCTGATTATCTTAAATATTATATTTTATTATATTTTACCCTTGAGGCAGTTCAATACTAATCGCAATACAAATTTCCTCAATAGCAATTTAACAGAAAATTAGAAATTGATATATTGCTTAGAAATGTATACTATGTTGATCAAGTGTTTATTCTCTGCTCATATAGAAGAGTTTAAAACCTTCAACCTTCACTCATTCAAAACTCAGTTTTCAAATTTACAAGAATTGATAATCTGACATTTAGTGCAATCAGGAAGTGTCCCTCAGACTTGGCACCTTTTTTATAAAACTTGTGATTTTAATACAAGACAAACGTGACCAGGAGGTGTCAGTGTAGTTTATTCTAACGGCTTCCCCAGTGGAGAAGTGGTCTGAGCTGTGTAATTACATTCATGTCGTCTAAACATTGTGTTTTTAACGTCATCTCAGTTCAGGTCAAGGGCAACGAGGACAGTCTGAAACCTCATTGCAGATTAGTTTCCGTGCCTGTGCAATTTATATCGAAGTAACTTTTTTTCTATTGGGCAGGAATGGCTCCAAAAACAAGCTGGATAAGTTTTTAAAGGAGCGAAAAGGCACCTTTCCGCTGCTGATCAAGGTAAGAAGACCTTCCTGTTTGAACAGCCTCTGATGGTCTCCTCTATTCAAGTCAGTCCGACCACACCAGTATATAAGTTATAGTCGAGGCCAGGTTCTTGTGGGGTGGCAGTGGGCCCTTGAGCAACTCTACACCTTGTGTTGATGTGCAGGCCATTAAATACATGTTATTTAGGTGATTGTGCTCAGCAGAAATGATTTATTAGGGAACACGCTCTGCCCTGTGATGTTCTCGGGCTGCACCATCTGAGAGAGCGGTGCCGTGTTCTCATTTGCAAATGCTGGGAGAGCGAAACTGCCCAACCCTGACACCCACCTGGCCTGACCCCCCCCCCGTCATCCCGCCTTCGTGGAAAGTACCACAACCTTCAGCTCGGCCCTACAAGGACACACTCATATAACCACACACACACACACTCATGGAGGGATTATCTCACTTGGTCCTGCCTGAGATCCAACAGGACATTTTTTCTACTTAATGTTGATTAAAGTTTTAATGCAGTTTGAAGCTCTTTGTCATCAGAGCGAACAAAACCGTGTGTGTGTGTGTGTGTGTGTGTGTGTGTGTGTGTGTGTGTGTGTGTGTGTGTGTGTGTGTGTGTGTGTGTGTGTGTGTGTGTGTGTGTGTGTGTGTGTGTGTGTGTGTGTGTGTGTGTGTGTGTGTGTGTGTGAAGATCTGGACTCCTAACCATGTTGTTGTGCTGTGTTACTACATTGCAGTCTGCGTTGGTCGTCCTTTGATTTACTTTGATCTGCGCTCTTTACACGAAGCCCCTCCCTCGGACGTTCTCATTAATTGAACCAGGGCAGTGCCAGCAGGTTTTTAAAGCCAAGAGACTCTCAAGATAAGAGAGATGAAAATGTTTGAACATCAGTGAGAACGTGGACAGAGCGGAGGTCTGAGGCAACATTCGAAGCTATAAATGCTCGTGCTGTGAGCAGACTCCACCCTCACAGAGTCAGTTCAAACGAATTCATCTTTCTCTAAGTCGGGATATCAATACAGGGTATTTGCGTCATTACCAAAATACAGACGCAAGCAGCTGCTCCCAGCAGATGCAGCGCCAGGCTTCAAGATGTGAGTCTGTAGCAGGAGATGGGTTTTTCTTGTTTGTTGCTTTCATGTGATATGACTCACTGCTGAAGTCCACCTTTTGACATTTCAGTCTTTTTTTAAGAAAGTGCTGCGAGCTCCTTCCAGGGAAATGGGTGTGTTGCATGGACGTGACTCATTATTGGGCCCTCGTCCACTTGTTGAAGATTATTTTGAAGTTTGGTGCAACAAAACAGTAAAAGTCAAAGCTGTGGTTGGGCTGTATCGTAGCTTTTATGCAGGTTTGCATTTGGGTTATGATTGTTTTCTTCGATCAAATATTTTCTCATATTCCTGAGTTTTGGTTTGGCCGTTTCACAGAAATATCAGTGAGGCAGATATGAAAACATGTGAAACAGAAAGATGATTTTATTATTTTATTGTCAGCATAGGCCTCTTAATATCCACATTTGTCCGGTGATGTCTTCAACAGCTCAAAACCCAACAATACTCAGTTTACAATGTAAAAATCAATCATGAATTTATCATCAAATCAGTTAGAATATAATTGTCTGTCGATGAGTTTTTCCATTCATGACCTTGATTCTTTCTGTGCACCTACTTCAGAGTATTGGTTATCAGAGCATAGACCCGTTCACCTGGCCCAGGTTTTACCCCCCCCCACGCAGGGAGCCTCCCCATTATTCTGATGAACCTTGTCCCTGATAGAGTTTCTCATCACAGCTTTGTCCCTCGTTGACACCGGACCCTCTGGAGTGAAGCCGGTCATTTAGAGGAGAGCGTGCACCTCTGCTGAATTACAGGCTGATATCAGTGTCACCGGGAACAAGGTGGCCTCACTGTGAAGTACGTTATGGCCAATAGAAGCTCCCTTACAGTCACTTCTGTTACGGCTGTTGTGATATTGTGCTTTCATGTGCGCAGCTTGCATCGAGAGCATTCATGTGCACCGTGAGAGCAGCCTCTGGCTCGTTGTCAGGTCCGTCACATGGCCCACGCTTCTCAACATGTGAATCTCCACATTGTGTAAAGCTCCATAATAAACATCGCAGCGTCCCCGGAGCTGTGGATGACTGTTTATCCTCCCACTGGTCCACGCAGCACCGTGGGAGCCCGGGCAGCGTTTGGCCTCAGGCGCTGCCAAGGCCGAGCCCATTCATGTCCCAGCTGCATTCTCGTGCAGAGCAGGTGCTGCTGCTGCTGCTGCTCCAGAGACGACAGCTGGACGGAGACACTCCCCACGTCCGATAAACATTAATTGGTTCACTCAAAGAATTCTGGGTAAACAGCCACCCAGGGAGTTTTGTTAATGAGTGCCTGGCTCGGTTTGCGTGTCTGTTTTCTTTTAACTGTGAGTCATGCAATGCCGAGCTGTACACGCAGGGTTCGCCAACGTCCTCCCCCTCCCTCACACCCTCTCTCTCCATCGCCATAGGCTCAGGAGCATTGTTGTGTAATGGTGTGTGAGGTCTTATTTAAGATGTTGTTATATAAGAGGAGCGTTGTTGTCGCCTTGTTAGGTTCTCGGGTTCCTTTATGATAACAGAAGCTGTGCGTTACAGCTCCTTGTTATTCATGACGACAATATATAGAATTACCACTGCAATTTATAGAGCATCAAGCATAACCACGGCTTGTATAGGGTTTTATCAAACATCGAAATTAAATTACATAAAAATTGCTTTTACATTTTGTTTACAGCTAAACTAAACCAAACTAAATACTTTTTATAATATATTACAATAATATATATATTATTATCATGGACATTATTAATGTCTCTGTTCCTTGCACTCACAAAGTCTGATATTTATGTTACATAATTGTGATCACAGTAATCCGGATTAACCTGTGTTGGTCTCACTGGCCGGAGTGTGTCAGTATAAACCTGAAGCATCTGCTGAATGAGCTGCAGCAGATTGCACCTGAGCCTCGGCTAATAAAGCAATTAGAGTCCAACACAGGATCTTCTTTGCCGTCTGTCCACTGGTGACACTGTGTGGAACAGTATAGCCCCTTGTATTTGGCACCCAGAGACAACAAGCGTTTCAGTCCCCATTGTCCACATGTGCCACACACGTCATCAGATTCATTCTGCAATTTGTGCTAATTGCTACAATTCGAAAAGCCGTGTATTGTCTGTGTCAGTCGAGCTCGGACGTGGGGTCTTTTGTGTGCGGATCACCTTGCGCAGCTTGTTGTGGAAGGTGACGGGCCAGTTAGTACTTATGGGATCAAAAGAAGGGCCGACAATGCTCGACTTACCGAGGTGACAAAGCTGCGTGCCCGTCACCCCTGAGATAGGAACAAGGTCTGAGAGGGCACTGTGGTGAGATACAGGCACTTGTAGACATCGCCTGTATATAAGAATGGACGTAGACTCCAGGTTTGGAAAGTGAAGCCAGTGCAGAAGAAACCTGTATTCTCTCGAACGACCAGTAGAGGGCGACACCTCTGGTTGCAAAAAGAAGTCTATGAGAAAAATGACCCGACTTCTCACTTGATTTATAATGTTAGTAAACTTCTTCAATACAGCATGATATTCATTTCGGAAATTATTGTCCCATTTAGAGTAAAATAGACGATAAAGCACGGTATGCATTGGGGGGCGTTCATACAATGGGTGCAGGTCACAGGTGTAGGTGGGCGTTGCTCTTATTCAGGCTCCATCAAAAACCAAGATGGCGCTGGACAAAATGCCAAACTGGAGACTTCCAAAAGGCAGTTTCACAAACCAATGTGTTGCAGCTTGGTTATAGATTATGTCGGTAACTGAGCTGGTTTTATATCTTGGTGAGTCTGGCACCGTACGCTGCGGCAGCGTTAGCCAGAGAGCAGAAGGCTAAACAGCCCAGGGGCGGGGTGGGCGGTGTCTCTGACTATCTTGTTGGCTCGGCTAAGGCAGTGAGTCTGGTGCAGATGCTGTAGAGATGGGAGGGAGCTTCAGATGATTTTCTCTGCCGTTCATTGGAGACGTCATCCGAGGGATCTGAGGACAAGTAGTTTGTGTGACCCCAGAGCTACCTCTAATGCATCATCCATCATCGCTCACTCAGGACTGGCTGCCTGAGTGCGTCGCCTCCATCCTCACGTTCTCAGACCTGGCAGGGCAGAGTCTGGGGCATCTGGGTCAACACCCGCATTCACTTGATAGGGGCCGGAGCCCACAGTGTTGTAAGCATAGTTAACATGGAAACCGGCGACACACTCATTTTGATGATGGAGATAAAACTCTCACATACACACACACGTGTACCTGAGCAAATTTTCTATGCCGCACCTGCTTAAGCTTTCTCACAAGTGGGCCAGTTATTTTGGTTAGTCAGTTCATCCTATCAGCTTCATTGAAACAACAACAGCGGCGCTCTGTGGGGAGAGCGGAGCCCGACATCGGGGCCCTGGACTGGGGCTTGTTCCAGAGACGGGAGGCAGCAGATCACAAGTGAAAGAATGATTAATGAGGTAAGACTTTCACCACCTCCAGCAATATGCAGAGAGCGACATCTGGTCTCTATCACGTCTTAACAGACCCGAACATAGAGTTTGTATCTGGAGCAGTTATAGAAGCTTCTTGCCTGTTAACCTGTGAAGTATGTGGAGCATTTTCTGAATATTTTGTCTTGGGCGTCGAGCTGAACAAGAAGACAAAGTTGGCATGGTGACAATGGTAACGTTACTAAACTTGATGAGGACATTAGTGAACTTCTCACGGTGTTACAAGGCTACATGGACTTTGTGTTCTTAATATTCTTGTTTAATATTGTCATTCTTAAAATAAAATTAGATTAAATATATACAATATATCATACGATGCGATAAAAAACAATAATATACGATAAGACAGTTAGGACTTACAAGAACAGTTATTCTACGTGACATCACCATACCTGCATTTTCTAACTTTGCTGTGGGGGTCCCACACACAGGAAACAGTCCCACCCATGTTTAACGAGGATGACTTCACAGTAATCATGACCAGATCTGCAGTGTCATTGTTGGCTCCTGTATCGATCGCTTGTTTTATGGCTGCACCTCCACACCAGGAACAGGAGACGGGTGGAGAGAGGGGGGGGAAGAGAAAACTGAAGGAGTACTGTTTCCCGAGTATTGTCTGATTTCAGCACGGAGCTCTAGCAGATTGTGTGGTGAGGAACTCTCTCTTATCTGACACCAACTTGTTTCTGTACTGGGACACTGGGATTAGATTTTTTTTCAAAGGAGAGCGCCTATTGTCTGTATTTTAGATTAGATCAGAAGTGAGGGATAGAAAAAAGTCTATTGTTTATAAAACCACCCCCACGGTCCAATCATCTGCTTAACAAGGCCAGAGGGGAAATGAGTTGTGGCCCAGTTCTGTTAATTCTTGAGACGGTCTGGGTCTGTGGAACTCAGCTGTGTCTGTTTGGGGTTTATTACAGTACATCAAATGATGAGTAATGTATTATAGAGCACGAGAGGATTATGTGTAGCCTGCTCCGTACAGTATGTACAGTAGGTGCTCGTGACGGGGCCGACACGACCGACACAGATTTGAAAAAGCAGTAGGTCAAACTGCACCTCCATCAACACACACACACACACACACACACACACACACACACACACACACACACACACACACACACACACACACACACACACACACACACACACACACACACACAAATACACACGCAAATACACAGGAGTGGATATAAACTGTGTAGAAAGATATTTATTAACTTTCGGCACAATAATATGATGATGTGATCATTAAGTGCTGTCGTAACATTTATGAATTATTCCTTATTAGTTAGTTATTATGTCCAAATCAGTGATTCCATCAATATCTAATAAATATCATGATTTATTAATCTGTTTAATATTGATATTATTAATACTAAACTGCGAATAAGGCCTATATCCTGTAATGAATTGATTACTCTTTACTGTATGTTTACTTGATGTTCCATCATACAACCTTTTACATTATTTCTACTCTGTTTTCTCTTTTTCTGAGTCTTGTGGTTGTGATGTAATACTGTGGTATATTTGCTTGTAACCCTCAGATATAATGGTGCCAATTTGTATGTGTAAGCATAACAAATACATACAGAAACAGACATATGTGAATCTACGTTTTCATTTCTATCTATATATATATATATATACATACATATATAGCTACTCAGCCAAACATACAGAAAAAGAAGGAGTTGCTGTTAACACACAGTAAAAGACGAATTATGACAGATGCATTCACAAATTTAAACCTTGACCTTTGACGGTGCTGCGCTACAATCAAACACTGGCTTGTGTTACTGACGTTGGACCCGAGATGAATCAAGGTCTGTTTTTTTTTCCGTTCTGCCTCCTTGACCGCCATGGAGACAGAGCGCTCCACATGGCTAATGAGATTTGGCTTGACTTGAGCCCTTCTTAATTTTCAGCTGTGTCCACAAGAAGAGCAGATTTATGTGAACAAACAAATACACAGACACACACAAAAACACACACACAATCAGTCTTTTTTGATTGAGCATGTTGATGATTCATGTTTAGAGATAATCAGGGAAACATTCAGGATTTGGCTTGATCGTAATCACAAAAATACAAATGCAAACATCAGAGTAAATGTCAAACCCTGTCGGATTTGTTTAAAAATCTCTTTATAGCAAATGGTTCAGTTTGGGATTTCTAATGAAATCTTATTTCCACAATTGGTCAAACTGTGGCTCAGTGTCATGTGTGATTAAAGTGAAGTCCTGCTCCTTCCACCAGTAAACAGCTGGATTAAAGACGGAGGCAGCGTCACCACAGACTCTCTGTTGATCCACACGTCCTTGCCCAACAATTTGTGCTGCCAAGCGCCATTAACATGTCATATGTAAGACAAATTTAAGCCTGTAATCGCCCGTGCCTCTGTGAGTTTGTCTAAGTGTGTGCGCTTGTGTCAACTTGTGAACCCGACCCATATCTCACATGGTGACATGCTGTGGGACTAAAACTGCAGATGCGGCAGTGCGCCTGCCAGTCAGGTCAAACTACCCACACTGCTCCGTGCCAGATGCCAGGGGACACTGATACTGTCTGTTTTGGCTGGCGGCTCCTCTCGCTTCAGTTTGCCTCGCCTGGCACCTGAGAGCGATTAGCCAAGGGCCGAGCAGAATGTAAGGCACCAGGTTATGGTCGTCTATGAGGAGGGAATTTGGCCCCCGCTTCAACTGGGTCTCATCTGGCCCGGTGCAGCCTGTCCCAGCCACCTGTTGCTCACTCTATCCCGATGTGGTCGGCTTCTTTCAGAGACGTGGGACAGGGTGTGGCCACCCGCCTGCCAAATGCCGCCCGATATACGCAGTTGTGTCGAGCCATGATTTAATATTGTAAATTAAAAGCCTGAAGGCGAGTGGGACGGGACACAGCAGCTTCCCCTGTGTGTCATGTACGGGTTGAGACTGGCTGACAGGGCAGTAATGAAATACAGTCCCCGCCGCTTCATGCTACAGAAATAGCAACCTTTTTCCTGTCACCAAAACAAGGTGATTTACAGATTTTATTTTTGGTAGCCGGGCAGAACATGTGTGAGCAGACGGATACTTGTACTCGCTGAGAGGAACATGTGCTTTATTATGAAGACAACATTTGAAACGAAATGTCGCACTGTAACCAAACTAATTAATGGAGGTTAAAGCAACACCGTGTAGCTTTTACTGAGCAACAGCGCCCTCTGCAGCCACATGGGGTGATTTAACTCTGTTGGGAGCGATGAAGTGGACTGCGTAGTCCCACTAACTGAACTGAAACACAACTGAACGGTGGATATTACCCAGGATCCTTGGCTGCCGCTGTAACAAATCCACCAAACTCTGTTAGACTTCTTTATATTGTAAAGGTTTCCTGCTGAATATCGGCGATAAACGCTGGTTTTTAACTGTTCTACAGCTCAGCATCACTCTTGACCTTGCTGGACCGGATTCTGACAGTTTGATTTCCGCACCTCTCACAGGAGATATACCCACAAACCAAAGTTACATAGAGTAAGAACAGATGTTCAGGGTGGGAATACAATTTTGAAGAAGCTAATTTAAGGTTAAAGGTTCAGTGTGTAGACTTTAGTGACATCTAGAGGTGAAGTTGCATGTTGCAGCTGAATACCCCTCACCTCAGCCTCCACATCCAAACATGAAGGAGAAAACTCAAAAGGTGTCTAGTTTGCTTCCGTACAGAGGACCTGCTCCAGATGTAAATATAAAGTATTTAAATATAAAGGGCTCATTCTAGGGTAAAGTAAACAACAATTCCGACAATTTCGATGCAACACACTATTGAAAACATCCCTTTCACCTAAATCTTACACACTGGACCTTTTTTAAAATGTTCATAATCATTAAGAACAAGTAGAGACACTGCGACATAATTGTTCCTGCATGACCACCTGCAGTATAAAGCGAACAGCCGGCCTCTGTCTTGTCCTGCTGTGGACGCTGCAGTTCCCTGCTGCCGTGTGCAGTCGGCAGGCAGCCAGATGCGTCCAGGGCGCGGTGGGATAAGCTTTCACCTACGCACTATTTGTCAGCAAGTCTGTAGCATCCCGCAGGGGTTTGTGACAGCAGCAAAGCAGGTGGAGAATGGCAGCGGAGACGGTGGAGGCGATAAGGAGACAGCCCCACCGGCTTTGTCTCCAGGATACAGTGGCAAGTGAGATGGCAGAGGAGGCGTCTGTTTAACCACATGGGAGACCCATTAGAACTGTACCTCCTCCCCGTCTCACTTCCTCAGCCCCATGAAGAGCCCACCTGGGAGGATGATGGGATCTGTATCACGATGGGCTTATGTCTCCCTCGTCCCATAACCCCACCCCAGCCCAACACCACCCCTCTCCCTGGGGCCCCTTTCAGAGGAAGCTAAGTGCCAGGCCCCTGCTGCCCTGTCTCCGGCTCAGGATGGGTCCCTTGTGGAGTCCCATCCATACGTCACTGGCAGCAGCGGAGACAGAGAGCACTCCCTCACCGGCAGCATCCTCCCATTGTCTGCCTGCAGCCTGCCTCTCTTTTCTGTCAGTGTCCCGGAGCAGAGGGGAATAGTTTGGAGGAACCTGACGGGGAAGGAATCGCACGCGCACCGAGGCCTCGCACAAACCGGAATGTAACCTTATATGAATTAACGATGCAAGCCAAGTCCAGAGCACAGTGGAGAGTTGTGAAGAAACACAAGTAGCTCTGCAGTGAGTGAGAAGTGATACAACATATTTCCAGGATTTGCACTGAAGAGGAAGACGGCGGAAAGTCGACGTGAGGACGAGTGAATTTCTGTGAAGTTCAAGGAGATTCTTTTATTCTTTTATTTTGTCAAATGGAGCCAAGGAACGACACCCGCAGTTTCCAGATGTAAAGCAGTGGGACGTGCAGGCCTGGCATCGTTTTCATCCTTTGTTTTGCTTCTGATGGCGTCTGTCTGATCTCTGACCTGCTGAGAAACTACCTCCCCCATCCCCCCGTGGCTGGAAATGGGGTCTGGGGTCTGAGTTGGGCTTCGGGGTCTGGTTGTAGCAGCATGGGTGAGATGTGCTATGTGGGAAGACGGGACCTCACCCGCCTGCTGTGGCATTAGCCTCCTCCTCCATGGCTGCTGCTGGGGCAGGAGCAGGAGGGTCCAGCCTGAGGTATGTGTGGGGGCGGAAATAAAAATGTCCAAATCACATGCCGGGGACTCTCCCTCTGTTTTTAAAACTTTTATTTCCTGTTCCGAGTATTTAAATATCTATTTGGAGAATTGTTTGCACAGTCCTTCTTTTCGTGTTGTCATGCATACACAAACTGGGATGCTTTGTTTCGTTTGGTTGTCATAGCGAGTCAGACTGTACGTGCATTTCTCTGCTCCACCTGCTTCCTCTCACCAACGCTGTGTTACCTGGGCGACAAAATGCACACGGTATAATGACTCTCCCAGGTAAACTGTAATAAACGTTTACAGAGGTTTACAGTGACAGGCCTGGTTGCAGTTCCATTACGTGTAAGAGTTCGGAAATGTAAGAGCCGGAGCATCGCTTCTGTTTTCTCTGCACACTTCATTGTTAAGGGAACAGTTTAATATTTGGTCTTGTCATAACCAAAGACTGTCTTTATATATTGAACAAACTTCAGATAAGAACTGCCTCAAATGACAGAAAGCATCTCTGAGAAGAAATTATTTGTTTTTGTTTGGCTCATGTCCCACTCACTAACACGGAGGAGGCAGGGGTTATGAGCTATACTGCAGCCCGCCACCAGGGGGTGAATGAGCTGATTTGGCTTCACTTTTGGGGAAGTATCTGTAAGGATTAAACAAACGAGATGTATATTTTCACATCTATACTCTGAGGTTTCTGTTGATCGAATTTTGATCGGAAGCAGTCTCCTCCTTTTTCAAGTCTTTACGCTGGAAGCAGCATATTTGAGAGATATCTATCTTTGAAATTTAACCCTCAGCAACAATGCAAATAGATGAATCACTTAAACCAAACATTGCTGTGCTTCTCCGATACTCCACGACATTCACTGTGTGTTTTTCTCCATCGTGCAGCAGTGTGGAGATAAAATTGGATAAAAAAAAATGTGTGATTGTGTCGTGTAAGCGCCGTGCAAACAAATAATGCTGGTCGGTAATCCAGGTTGTATAAGATGAATGTCTGCTGCGGCTCGTTGTTATTAATCAGGCCAGATTTAAAGGAGCCTCCCACTTCTGAGAAGTGTTCCCTGTCTCCCTCTCGGGGGCCACTTGTTCCCTCGTCCTCCTGGAAGCCGGCCTCTCCACCAGCAGGGGCCAAAAACCACTCCTATCCTGAAATCATGCATCACCTCTTGCATGCTCGTTAGCTTCACTCAACACAGGTCGGATCCAGCCCCACTTGTGTTTCCTAGCTTGTTTTTTTTGTTATGGTTGATTTATGAAATATGGGGAAAGATTAGCTGCAGAGTAATAATGAGGGTGTAGGAGCAGCTTCCTGGATAGCTGCTAATCCAGTCCCAGGGCGGAGGCTGATTACTGAAGTGGCCACTGCTGTTGCATAACTGCTGTCATCTAATCATATTCATCTCCTTGCTCCGGGCTCTTCATCACATGGAGCAGCTGAGTTGTTTCCCCTCTGCAGCGGGGATTAGTCAAACTTGAGCTATGAAAACAACACGGTGGTTCGATCCCTGAAGGATAGAATGGGATTTCACATGTTCGTGTGATCAGATGAAAACCTGCTCAAACTGAAGATCTAGGATGTTTATGTCTCTCTTCTCTTTGTATCATGAGGTTCATTAAAATATGTAGGCTGCACAGTGTGGGCTCGAAATCAATCGAACAATAAGATCGATTTCTTCATCGTTTCTGAAAACTTAACGTGTGCTGTATCATCAGCCAGAGATGATATATGTTTAATAATCTTAAATTATCTTAAATTTTATTTTTGTCCATTTTTTTTTTATTCTTCTTCCATTAGTAGTAGTTGATTCTGTAACATAGTTAGAGCTTTTATTATGGTGAGGACTCCCAAAACTGATCTTTATAAAAATCCTTAAGTAAAAACCTTTTGGAGTTTTGGGGGTTGTTGTTTTTTAGAAATTTTGGGGGGTTTATTTGAGAATTTGTTTATGCTTACAACCTGGTTGGACCCTGTAGCCCATTCTTTATACACATATAGAGGAAGCGCCCCTCATTTTTATTCTTTCATTAGAAGTTCTAAATATATCTTTCAAAATGAGGTAATTTAATATGAGACAATTTAATTAGCTAAATGGGTTTAAAAGCATGTTCCCCATCATTTGATGTTGGAAGGTTTAAGATAAGAAGAAACTTTATTGATCCTCTGTGGAGGAAAATTAGGGGAAGGAACTACAGAGGAAATTCACCAGTTACACAGAAGCACAAGGACTTTTCAGTGTAAAATGTAGTGAGAATAAAAATGGATAGATGCTAAAGCTGTTGGACAACGGTTGTGTAGTTTTGTGATAAACAATAAGTAGCCCACTGATATTTATTTCTATTAGAGATAAAAACATTAATCTTTTGACTTATCCGGTTTATATCCTGTGTTTCTTTGATGTTATTGGTGAAACTCTTTGGATAAAGTCCCGCTTGACCCGGATGAAAGCGATAGTGTCCGGTTTGTTCTGCTGCGACGGGGGATCGGTCTGTGGGTGTCACTGATGGAACAGTGTGGCCACGGCGTGCAGCGTGCGTCGGTGTTCAAACCCCCTTCCCGGTTCGTTGGAGCGCGCATCAGTCACCGCGCGGCGCACGGTGTTGGTCGGACGAGGGCGCACGGATAAAAAACAAATCTATATCTGGACGGTGCCAGCTGTCGGCGGCAGGAACCTGAACAGGTGGCTCCTGTGGCGTCTTAAGGCGCAGGGGACCCTCAGCAGCTTGTCTCCCTCGCTAATCTGTCCCCTGACGACAGCGCATGTATTCGCCATGTGTGCGTAAAACCCCCGCAGCGCAGCAGCAGCTTCGTGGATCCGTAGATCTGATCAGTCGTCGGGAGTTTACTCATCACTCGGTGACGCTGGACCGGAGGAGAGAGAGTCCTGGTGGTTTTGAGGCTGGATTCACAGAGTTGGATACAATGAGTCTCCATTGGATTTTATAATAATCTCTCGTCTGGGTTCGGATTCCTTTGATAACAGCATGTTGCCAGAAATAAACAACAAGGTGAGGCACTGTGGTTGGATGTTGGTGGCAGGAATACAATGTGGTTCACTGAGGTGTGACTGTGGTTCTGGTATTTATTTAAAAAGGTAAGTACCACAGTCACATCATGTTATGAATTAGAGTTGTGGTTTCCTGAAAATAAAATTAGTCTGGTTATCTAATCAATTCCAGAGTTTCTATATTGTTCTTACACTTCACCTCCCATTAATGATCCCATATAGCTTTAAAACTTACATACATTCCATATGTATCTACAAACAATGTGCTCGTATAGTGAAAAGGTTTTTAGTAAGTGCATATTCTCTGTATTTTCATATTTGTGCCTCTTTCTATTCTCTCGTCTCCCTCGTTCTGACGATCTACTGCTGTAACAAGGGTATTTCCTCGGCGTGGGAGGTTTCATGGTCTTATCTAGTCTTAGTGTATTTGCCGTATAGGTTTTCCATGCTATAAGGGACACGTTGGACCAGATACATGGCTTCACTCCAGGCTAATTCCATTTCAGGTGGAGACCTTCCACAGGTATCCTTGAAAATCTAATCATTTACTCTAAAGTCTCTCTTCATCTTAACAGATTTACGTCAATAATGTGAAGTCTTTCTCACATTATCCCACTTTAATGCTTATTTTGTAAAGTCCAGCCCCTTTCTCTCGTGACCGCACGCCAAGTTATGATGAAAAATCCGATCCATTTCTATTTCAGTCGATGTTTAGCCTACTTATTTCAGTGTTTGTTGTGCTGACAGTTTCTGTAAGTCTAAATGCGTTCTGGGTGTATTTTTCACACCCTACATGGAAACCGATGTAAATTTAACCCCTTGCTGTTTTTAAATCTTAAAAGAATTTGGTCTCTTTCACTTTTTTTGGTGTCAGAGGTGAGAAGCGCAGGAATGTTTGCTTTGCCACCAGCCTGAACAATGATTGATTAGTGATGCTGGTGACTTCTCATGCATCCATCCCGGCAGTTGAGACCAACAGGAAACAGCTTGTTGTGCAGTGAAAGTGACAGAAAAACCTGGTTATATCTGAAAAATTACTGCACGTGTCTGACGGTGTCTCTGAGCACAGCTTGTTGATGTTTACCCTCAGTTGGTTTTGGTGCTTCGTTGACCCTTTGACCAAATGACCCCTGAGATCCCCAGAGGTGCTGGGATGATCCTCCAGCTACGACCCCCAGCGACCTCACGGATCAAGAGTCAGCTCGGTTCTTGACTTTAGTTTCCTCGTGTTTACTTCCAATGATTAATTCATGGAGCTTTATCAAATTCATCCGACTGTGGACAGACCTGGACAGCTGATTTTAATGAGGGTGGTGCAGTGGTTGGCGCTGTCGCCTCAGTTGCTGGGTTCGAACCTGTCGATCTGCTGGGCCCTATACGTCACTGGAATTTAGCAGGTTCTCCCTGTGTCTGCATGTGAGGGTTTTCTCTGGGTTCCTCCCACAGTCCAAAGACATGCAGTAGGTTAATTTGAGACTCTACATTGCCTGTAGGTGTGAATGTGAGCATGAATGGTTGTTGGCCTGTATATATATATTGTCCCTGTGATGGACTGGGATATCGGTTATAACCTGTTATTATTATTTCTATATATGATTTATCTCATTCATCACAGGGGAATAAAAGGTCACGGTCATTCCTACTGGCACCTGGGCACATGTAATGATGTCACTGGGTTTCCACTGGCTCAGTGCTCATTAGCCAGGCTTACAGCAGACCTCTGCAGGTGAGGCTTTGGACGCCAAGCTGCCACAGTGACCTACATGGCTCCTGAGATTGTAACATGAATACACTGATGTTATTGTGCCCTCGATTGGCTACGTGTGGTTTCGTTATCACAACAACAGAACGTGTTTACCTGCATCAGCTGAGCAGGTGGAGTCTCAGAGGTTTATAAGTCGGAGATAAGAAGTTATCTCTGCAGTAGCTTGGTTCCATTCATTGGATTGACAGGTGCAGGGAGTGGTGGTGTTGGTCAGACTCCACCAAAAGATGCACATTTCTAATTGCCAACTTGCCTTTTGTAGCCTATCTGAACCCAGTGTTTCACTCTGTCTGACGTTCAGTCTCGTTCCCCTGCAGGAAATGTTGCTTTTGCCTGAGATCATGATTGAGGATGTTGTCTCTCATCCACTCAGTTTGTCTTCCTCCCTCCCTCTGTCCCATCCTGCCAGGCTGGCAGGGTTTAGCACACATCCCCATATGGGCCTAAAGCTTTATTTCACCCATCTGGTGTCGCCCAACACCAACACAACCCACTGATTAATAAAGCACGTGTAAGCTGGCTCGGTGGCGAAGCGTGCCTGTGATCAACTATGCCGTCTATGCCATTTTTAACACATTCAGTTCAGTCCTTCAGTTTCTCTCCAGGCACCTGCACTGCGGAACACATGGATGTGCACATGGCTACACACCTGCAGGAGACTGCCGGACAGTGAGAGGGAGGATCGTTGTTGCTGGGTTTTTGCAGGAGTAATCTATTTTAGGATCGCAGTGCATTATTTTTGCTTGTGTGGCTGCAGCCTCGCTCGGCTGCCCACAGGCTGCACGAACCCAAGAGGCACTTTTCATTATTGTTATTTAACGTGACTGTGAGACGAAGAAATATGGTTTCTCATTTCTATTATTACTTCAGCATTTCCTGTTAAATAAGAAGCGTCTCTTTCTCCCCCTCAATCTTGTCACATGTTTCATGTATCGCTCTCATTCCTCCCACAGACGTCACGACCGGAGGCTTTCCCTCACCCCCACAGACTCCCAGCAGAGGGAAACCGGCTCGGAACAAACCGACCCTGCTCACAGGTCAGCGCTCCCCCTCTGCAACACGCTGCAGCATCTGACCCAGAACCCACAGTTTGAATTATGTAATTTGCTGCTTAAATTATTCTCGAGAGCGAATATTTGCATATTTTCTTCTACTGCAAACATCTGCAGTAAACTACACCAGAATGCCATAAATGATTATCCTTGGCAGTAATTGTATTATTTTGGTTATTAACTTTTGAATGAATGATGCATTTCAAGGATAATGAAGCAGCTCATCAGAAAAAAAAGGGCCTTATTATAAAATATCATGGTCTTCAATATTAACAAGAACAAAATGGACATGACTGCACTCATCCGTCTGCACATATGAGGCCATGTGGTGTCACGCATCAAAGATTTCCAGTGATACAAGAGCATCTTATTTAGAGAGCATGCCCCCCCGTTACGTTCAGGCACATAGCTGTGTTTACTTCCTCTGCCTGTTGTGGCAGGTGCTTTGCGACTATATTTAGCCCTATCTCCATGCGTCATAACCAAGTTGGCAGATCCTGCAGCAGCTCTCAACACGTGAGAAATATCAGAACCATCTACTGTATGGATGGGAGAGCTTTTATTTCCTGTTAATAATTAATGTGAGATCATTTAACGGGGGGGCAGATCTGCTTTGAATTTCTCCACTTGAAATTTAAATTTGTTTGATTTTTTTTTTTTTATCAATAAGTGGAAACAGGTTTTAAATATGTTTGACGTCCCCCAGACACAGATAAACGTGTGCAGGATGTCTTATTTTTTCCCCCCGAGCACTTGGCACAGGACAGAGGTCTAATTTTGCCCATCCACTGCCAGGGCTGAGGCTTGCGAGGCGGTGACACATGTAATCGTGCTCCCGGAGCAAGCCGGATGGCAGCCAGAGAAAAGCAGGTTGTAGCTCTTCACCTCCCCTACAGGTCTGCCCCCGCAGACAGGCCCTGTCAGGACCCGGCCCTCACGGAGCTCTGTCCCCATTTCACTCTCACCCCCCCTGATCAGTAATTCCAGCCCGCCTATACCCGCAGCTGGGGGTGGGAGAGGAGGGGGGGAGCTGGGTTGTCCGGGTCACCTGAGCCTCCACCTCCGAGACGCATGTGAAAGGGGATGTAGATCCCAAACCAAAACTGAGGAGGTCGCAGCCCGATGAGAAGAAGTGAAAAGGAGGCTGTGACAAAGCTTGTAGCTACAGCTCAAAAAGGAATAACTGCCCTCGCTCTGCTGCGGCTGCTTTTTGCTGAATGTTTTCAAATGTGCTGATGAGTATTTGTTATTCTGGGAGACTCCCTGCAGAAAAAGATCTTTGAAGCAAGTTCTGGCAATTTCTTTGTTTGATTTTCACTAATATCCTCCCTGGTTTTGTGAATTAAATGCTATCATTACACATTCAGCAGACTGAAATATCTCTTTTTCTCCACAATCCATCCTTGTTGTCACTATTGTGAAGTTCTTCCAAAGTCCTTAAAAACAATCCCTGTGATTTGCAGAAGTTTGGCCCGGGTGTAGCGACGTTGCCCCAGCTCGAGCCACCGGTGGTCCAGGTGGTGGTGAGCAATGCCAAAAACCAGCACCAGCAGTCGGACAACATCCTGCCCCAAATCGCCAACAAGGGGGGTCAGAACAACTTCCAGATGCACACGGTGAGCCTCTCGTGCAGTTACGAGTTTCTTAATGTGTCTGATTTGAAGGAAAATGAACAGAGCCTCAGAATTCTTCCAAAGTAACTCAAGTTACAGAATCTTCTCTTTGCTTGTGATACAAACTGACTCTTCTCACCCTGTGTGTGTTTTCTGGACAGGACGAGAGGCCGAAGCCCGCCCAGCAGTTCAGCATGCGGTTCGGTGGAGGGACGGATAAAGTGTCCGTTGCTCGCAACAGCAAGATGTTCAGCAACAAGCTGGAGAAAGAGAAGGCATTTGAGGGACAGAGATTACCCATGTCACCCATAGGTGTGTTGTTAGAGTCAGAAGAGACGTTATCACACATTTTCAATCAGTTTTCTTTTTTTTTAAACACTTTTTTAAACTGATGCAGTAAAAATAGCATGTTGGCATTCAAGGCGACTCTTCACAATCCTCTTCACTTGGCAGAGGTGTAATCAATATGAAAGTGATTCATGCCGCCCTCCTCCTCCTCCTCCTTCTTATTCCTGCTGCAGAGGCACTGAAGAACTTCCAGGAGCGGCTGACGGGGTTTGAGCAGGAGGAAATCGTAGACTACAGCGAGCTCTGGTTCCTGGGTCTGGGCTCTCAGAAGATCGAGGGTTCCCAAGGAGCGCCGCAAAACTCCGGATATGACGACGAGCACGGAAGCTACATCAGGGTAATGTCTTTATCACAGGTTTAACATTTGCGATGATATCCGGAGTATCTCCAGACATTCTCCATAGGGGCCTGTATGTGCGATCGCAAATGTCAGAGTGAGCCGATGTGAGAACACAGCAGGAGATCCCTTTCCGCAGGATTTACCCCGAGCTAGTGGGCACATTGATGAAGTTTCTTAAACGCGACAGACACAAAAATAATAAAGAAACATAAAGAATATAAAATATCTCTGGATTAAGATGATTCTTTAAGAAGGTAATGTGAAAATATGGAGACGCCATGTTGTGTATCTTTTCAGTCTCTCTCTTTCTCACACACACACACACACACACACACACACACACACACACACACACACACACACACACACACACACACACAAACACACACTCCTTCCAAGCTGCCTGCGCTGCCTCCATTTGACCTTAATCCAGCAGCTGCAGTCATTATTCTTGAACAGTGTTTTACAAGAACCGGCTCTGAGGAGACAGTTAGATCCTCTTTATGCTGAATGAGCTGTTGAAGCCTGAGTGAATAACAACTGTTAGAGGATCTGACAGTTACAGTAAAACCATACTACACTAGTTTACAGTGTAATGCAACGTATAATTATTAACTGTCGGTATTAGAGATAAAATTTGGTTAATCAGATTGTTATGATGCGTTTGTATGAGCTACTTTTACTGTTACGTGATATATCTTAAGTGAATAAATAAATAAAATACCAATAAACAGTATAATAAATATGAATTCTGCTTTAATATTCTCTGTGCTCGTCCTCTTGCTCTTCCAGGTGCTGCACGACCACATCGCCTACAGGTTCGAGGTGCTCGAAGTGATTGGGAAAGGCTCCTTCG
The DNA here is from genome assembly GCF_022539355.2 of Hippoglossus stenolepis. NCBI lineage: Eukaryota > Metazoa > Chordata > Actinopteri > Pleuronectiformes > Pleuronectidae > Hippoglossus > Hippoglossus stenolepis. The sequence continues at coordinate 23,449,281 of NC_061487.1, read as the reverse complement.
GGCAGGTCCTGAAATGTCTGGACCACAAAACCAATGAACTCGTAGCCATCAAGATGATTCGCAATAAGAAAAGGTAACATTTGACTTGTTTTATTTATCCAACTACTATTTAAAAGCCACAAACGTGAACAGTAATAGAGCTAATTCAGTTTCTTTTTATGAAAAATGTTGATTATAAAATCAAAGCAGATAAACCAGGTAGGATGAACGCACAGTTTTCTAACTTCACTCTGACAGTGTATCGTAGAACTATTTGAGGAGGACTCACTAATGATGAGGAGTAATTCTGACACGGCTCAGGAGCATCAACACAGGCCAAGTTAACAGCCCAATATAAAAAAGCAAGTTTAGAACTGGCTCTGCACTACTTCAATTTAATTCTGACCAATTCCTGTCTAATTAAATCTTGTTAAACTGCTAATCCACGTTGTTAAAACCAGACAACCTGCATTTATTACATTCAGTGCTTTGTTGCTATGTTACTGTGCAGATTGAGTAAATCTTCACGTTCAGGGAGTCAACGTGTGGTATTCATGTGAGACATTGATCTGAGGTTTTTTCCCACATGCCTGCGCCGTGATCGTTTTACATCTCAGGACTCTGCCAAAATCGCTGAGATCCTGATTTAGCATGACGCAAGTCGGCACCTCTCGGTGTTATCTTACCTGTCCCTGCTCACTGAGCAGCGCAGGGGCAGCAACAGGCATGAGGGGCCTATAGGTTCGATGCTGCAGGAGCCGTCAGGTCTTACCACCGCTTCAATAATGCAGAAAACAAAATGGGTGCAAACTGCCACAGCACAGACCGAAGGGCAAGTGTTCCCTGTGTCAGATAACTGTCGCAGATCCTCTTTCTCCTGGAGGAGGATTGTGACTGGTGGACATACAGAGGGATTTTAGGGATTTTTGTACTCGGACAAAACATGTTCATGTAGTATATCAAACATTTTGAAAGAATCCAAATGCAAGAGATCTTAGTGTTATTGATTATTTGACATTTGACATTAATTGGTTTATTCTGACTTGGCTGTATCTGGAATGTATCATCTTCAAATCACAGTTTACACTGGTGAATCTAACAACTCTGCACATTTGCCCGTAGGTTTCACCACCAGGCTCTGGTGGAGCTGAAGATCCTGGATGTGATCAAGCGGAAAGACAAGGACAACCTCCACAACGTCATCCACATGAAGGAGTACTTTTACTTCCGAAACCACCTCTGCATCTCCTTTGAGCTCCTCGGGTTTGTCCCTTTTACTCATCCAGCACACAGGCCTGCACGTTCAGAAAAGACGTCACTGAATAATTCATCTCTTAATCGAACGCATTCGAGGTTAGCCAGCTTTCCCCAGGTGCACCAGCAGGGTCTGTGTCCTCAGAGGCCCGTCTCACTTGTCTCTAGCCATTACCTCCACATGGAGTCAGTGAGAAGTCAAGTGTTTACCTGTGCACCCTCAACATCTGCATTGGGACATTGATCTCCTCTGATATCTATATTTGAGGGGAGATAGTTTTGTGTATCACTGTGGATGAATGACCTTTAGAGGACGTCTTGGACTGCCACCTTGTCTAAGGTTACCGTCACCCAATCCTTTAGTTAAGGCCTTGATTAGGTCGCTATCTCTTACCCCTTATTGCTTCATGGTGTGAAGGCTCGTGTTGCACAGGCTAAAGAAGTTTATGCTTATCACAAGTGGCACGAAATAGCACGAGGATACACTGCTTGTCAATCATAGATAATTTCCAAGTGACAAGTCAGTGGAAGGTTTACACGATGTAAAGTGTAGAGTGACATAACTTTGTCTGCCGTCTTTCTTTTCATTTATTTGAGGCGTGTGATGTTTACTTTATTTGCTGCGTCTTTTTTATAAAGGGCGTCATCACTGAATAAAATAGAACGTATCCTTTTTGAGGAACTACAACAAAAGGAATTCAACTTTCTTCGCATTTTTGATTTTTTTCCCACAGGGTGAACTTGTATGAGCTCATCAAAAAAAACAACTTCCAGGGCTTCAGTCTCGCCCTCATCCGCCGCTTTGCCCACGCTCTGCTCAGGTGCCTGCAGATGCTGCACAGGGAGAAGATTATCCACTGTGACCTCAAACCGGTACTGACTTCTAAAGATCAAGTTATCATACAGAGAATATGGAGAATATGGCTGAAGTAAAAAAAACGTAGCTCCACAAAACATACAACATATTATAAACATTACATAAGAAGAGACAACAAAGGAGGGTGTTGACCACTGGTGATAAATTTGCTGTATGCAAACACAGTACAGTTAGAGGATGGAAATCAATATGTAACTTATAGATATAGTGCAAGATTCACTGTAGCTGTAAAAACTAAGTGTGTAAAAGTTATAGTAGAATAGAATATAGTGTACTTCAATATATGATATAATAATAATTTATTATTATTATCATTATTGTATATTCTTATATTATTCACTTTTCTTGTGTTTTCTTGTTAAAAAAGTTACAAATTTCTTCACAAAAGGATAAAACAACAATACAATTTTAATTTAAAGGGATTTAAAATTTAGTGACAGATGTAACATATCATATGTGGGGGTTTTTTTGTATTGTATTTGTAAAACCTGAACCTATGTGAAATACAAATGACTGGACATGACTGAAAGGAGTCAATAGAACCTGGCGTGACTCAGACCTCTGCACCGAACCACTGGACTGCAACTGATACTTGACCTGCAGAGACAATAGTGTGAATGTTGCTCCCTCTTGTGGAGCATTGTAACATCAGCAGTGATCCTGAGAAGCAGCAGTGTCTGAATGTTTTTTTTTTTTTTTACTTCTGCACAGGAGAACATTCTTCTTTCACAGAGAGGACCAGGGAACATCAAGGTCGTGGACTTTGGCTCGAGCTGTTATGAACAACAGAGAGGTGAGAGCATAAGGAATGAAAACACAGTAAAAAAATGTGTTTTAGGAGGTGATTTCAAAGAAGTCATATATGAACCTGCTTTCGTTCTCCTCCGTTAGTCTACACCTACATCCAGAGCCGCTTCTACCGCTCCCCAGAGGTGATCCTGGGTCACCCGTACAGCATGGCCATCGACATGTGGAGCCTGGGCTGCATCCTCGCGGAGCTCTACACAGGCTATCCCCTCTTTCCTGGAGAGAGCGAAGTGGAGCAGATAGCTTGCATAATGGAGGTAGAAGATGAAAATAGAAATGTCTCTCTTTATTTTTATACTCATTTATGAGATGTGTTTGCTGAGTATATGAAGGTAACCAGATATTAATACTCGCAGGTTCTCGGGATGCCTCCAAATGATTTTGTTCAGTCGGCGTCGAGGAGGAGGTTGTTCTTCGGTGAGAAATGTTCTTCACTGACAAAACTTTATATTTGATTTGTTATATTTCATTCTTTTGCAGATTATAGAGCCGAATAAAAAAATGTGGGATTGCAGGATGAAACTGTGAATGAGTTTAAAACCCTCTGCTGTGTTTTGTGTGCAGATTCCAAAGGAAACCCGAGGAACATCACCAACAGCAAGGGGAAGAAGCGGAGGCCGAACTCCAAGGAGCTGTCGGCTGCTTTGAAAACCAATGATGCTCTGTTCCTGGACTTCATCAAACGCTGCCTCACGTATGTCACATTCACACTCCTTTGAAATAATCAGCTCCTCCTTTTATTTCATCCTGAAGTGACTGCATTGAAACTGGATGTGCTGCATTAGATATCCAACAAGCTGCGTTTTCTCGTTTAAATTCTTATGCCTCTTCTTCTCAGTTGGGATCCGACCAAGCGACTGAGTCCTGACGAGGGTTTGCAGCACGAGTGGATCCTGGAGGGGAACTTCAACAGAGTGCGGCCGAGAACCAGGCCGGTGGTGAAGAAGACCTCAGACAGTTCCACCAGCACAGACAGACAGACTAACAGCAGGCCTGGTAAGAGTAGAGTCCGTTTCATCAGCCCTCAGCCATACTATGCATATTATTCATTGTTATCGTCATTGTTATTATGATATTGTAATAGTGCTAGTAATAATAAGGATAATAAGCTAACAAGATAAAAATCTGACACCATGTTCAGACAAACCCACACTACAGTTCTTTGTGTTCACCTCCAGCTGACGTTTAATGTCCTCTGTTTCCATGGCGCAGCGGAGAAGGTCAGCTCTGAGAGCAGCACTAACGACAAGCTGAAGAGAGACAGCTCGGAAACAGGAACAAACACGGCACCTGCCGAGCGGCTGCGGCCCATCGGGGCCTCGGCGGAGGAGGAGGTGTGCGAAGGCGACGGGAAACTCTCCACGGACACCAAACAGCAAGGAGGTGGTGAAAGGCCCGTTCACATCTTCATCAAACCGCAGGAGGAAGTGGGCACGGAGAGAAAAGACAGCCAGGAACCATCTCAGTGTTTGCCACCTATCATGTAACAGTCTGAGGGGAAATGTGCTGCGTTCATGACAAGTGGGAACTGGGGACATTCGCACTCCTCCCACTTCCCACCTGAGTGAGGGCAGTGGCAGTGAACGGACAGCTGAGAGAAAGTTGCATTTGTTTGACCCTGCACACAGAGAATGTTAAAGATCCTCCACGTTGCTGCTGCATCTACATGAAGTCGAAAAGCAACGTGTGAGAGAAGTCAGACTTCCTGAGTTTCAGGTGGAAAAAGCTGCTCGAACCCAAGTTTCCTCCGAGTTCCCACCTGCCATGAACAAAACCCTGATGTGTGGTGGCGACGCGCTCATCGTCAGCACAGATCTTCTTTTTATTGCCGTCTTAGTGGATTATTTCGATCCTGTGAAACTTTGAGTTTGTGTGACTGTGACGTCAATCAACCATTTTTTTATATAAGGGAGTGAAGCTGTTGATGGAATGTGTGACAGTGGAGACGTCCGTGTCCTCGATGAGTTCAGATCGAATGGTTCTATATCTTCATCGTTGTCTCCGCTGTCACTGTCTCCTGTGTTATTTATTGAACCCAATCTTTGCTGTGCATTGACATCTCATTTTTCTAGAGCGCTCGTACCTCCAACAACAGTCAATTCAATCAAGCTGCACCAAACTTCACACACTAATAGATATCAGTCTCTTAATTATGCCGGATTGTAGTCATCCAGAGCCCTGAATTATTCCCTGGGAAATGGGTGAAAATGTCAAAAAAACAACATCAAATGCAATGCAACAGTAATATTCCTGGATCACATCCTTCCACCCAGTGGTTTTAACCCTGCTGACAGACAAACAAAGTGCAAATCTGTTTTTGCTTTTTTTTTCTTTGCATTTAAACATTTTCGCTTCACTTCAAAAACAACACTTTCGTGAGGGTAAAAGATTTGAAGGATTTTGTGCAATAAAGGCTGAGCCAAAAAAAAATCTTAATTTTTTTTAATCATGTTGACAGAGAAGTAATTATCATGTACTTTGTAATTGTAGATTGCAGTTGATTACCTAGTGATTATTGTTTTATTTATTATGAAATATGTTCGATCCTATGTTTAATATTTGTGCAACAATTTAATTGACGGTCATAAAGTATGTATTTGTAATAGAATGTGTTGTACATATTTCTGTTCTTTCTTATGTATGTGTAATACAGGACTTATTTAAGAAAAATATTTAAGATATTTGTGGAGGGTTTAGACAAGGTTTTACTTGTTGTGTTGTTACTGTATGGAAACATTTTGTCCGTGTTATTCAGGATATTTTTTATATTAGAAACAAAAAAGACAATCCTACTATTGATAGTTTGTGCCTTGCAGTATTAGAAATCTTGCACTTAATATCGTGTGTGAGAACACCTGGATAGAAACTGGATTCTCACTGTCAGACATGTAGACAGAGTTGCCAGGATCCCTTTTATTTGACAAAATCATGTCTCTGCTCATGTTACGGGACATTTACCGTCTTTTTATTCATGTCTTTAGTCGCCAACAGAGATCAAAGTTAAATTGAAGATAGACCCCGTGCCCTCATTATCGATTAGCTAAGCAACCAAGAGATCCAGAGAGGAAGGACTGTAGCTGGGGAAAAAAGTCAAGAACAGTAATTTTTATGTCTTTTATGAGTAAATAAAAAACTATTTCAAAGAACTTGTGTTTTCATAGTTACTTTTATATTGTATCATCAAAGTTGAAATGAAATGAAACAGAGGCCTCTTCAGCACAGTGACACAATCTGAATTATACCACAGAGACTATACTGAAGAGCCACTGGTCAGATACAAAATGAAGTAAAAATTACAGGTTAATAAATGACATTAGCATTTACACATAAATTACAAACTCCAAGTGAAGAAAAAAGATCATATTAATCATTAACTGTCTAATAACCGTCATGCTAACTCATATAATATATTAAATGGTAGAATCTGAAAATAAAACAATTAAAAAATAGAAGTATATTTCCCAAATATACAACGATAAAAAATGTCAGACCGTTTCAACAAAACGTGCCACCCATTTACTTCATTCATTCATTCATTCATCCATTTGTTCATTATTTATTTAATTTTTAAATTCAACTATTTATTTATTCATCTATTTATTTACCAAACAGACACTGTGAACATTCATGTGAACAAAACCAAACATTTCAAATCACCACATTATTTCCTGACATTGCAGAACAGTAACTTCACAGACTTCCCATTCAGTGCAAATATAAATAACTCGTGTTGCACATTTTGAAAAGTGTAGAAAACTTTAAAACATTTTAAAAAAAACCACCGCTGCTATTTTTGGCCCCTGGTTTTTTTTTTTTTTGCGTCACTGTTCAGCGCCTCGTAGACGTTTCTTGTGTTTTGACACGCACGGGACGCCGTAGTTGGGGAAGATGGCGGCCATAGCATTGGTTAGCCGTCATGCTAATGTCCTTCCAAAGATTTGCAGTGAGTAACGTCTGATCCGTCGCCAGAGCTCGTGTAGAAGTGTGTGTTAGAGGAAACTAGAGACTGTCTGTTCGTCTGTGTGATCACATCTCTGCCCCCGTGCTCACACCGATCACACGGATCCAGTGACCTTGCTAACCGGCTAAACACCTGCTAGCACCTGAGCTAGCTGCTAGCTGCCAGTTAGACCTGTGCAGCACTTTAAGGGTAATTAACAGTGTAAAGCTGAAGGCTAGCATCGATGTGTGGAACTACTGCTGAAGGATACAGCGTTAAGTTAAGTTCCAGTGTTGGTCAGTGTCCTCTCCGCTTGGCCACCGTGACGTGACGTGTGTTCGAGACACTCACAACACTGTGTGTTAAGACTCAACGTCTCAGTTGTTGGTTCTTAGTTTGAAGATAAGTAACTCTAATGATTGATTGATTAATTGATGAATCAAGCTGGCAGCCTCTTAAGATAAATGATAACTGATGTGTTGTTGATATTCATTTGCCTACGTCCTCTCTTACTGGGTGGTGCCTCTGGATGTGTGATATGGACAAAGATGTTATCAAGATAAAAAAATCTACATTTTCAGTTATTGTCACGATAAATGACGATTTGGGTTGTTTCCTTTTTACTCTGGAAGACAAGAGGTCAAACATTGACAAAACAATTGAAGTGGTAGTTTCACCATCAGCCTCCGATACATGTGTGATTCTGCTTACCTCAGTCAAACAGACTGGTTTCCTCGCTTGCTGTAGTTTGTTCTCTCAGCTTTTGAATCAGTCCGGCTCCTCTCCTGACCTCGCGTCGTCCTTCCTGACCTGCTGACGTGCAACTGTCAGGTTTCTTTTGCACACAAGTGAACTCTAGAGATGGTTGTCCATGCAAATCCCATCTTACTCCAGCATACTTCTTCCCCCATTCTGATCATCAACTCGAGCTCTTGACCAGTATCTGAATGGTTTTATCTACTGCAGTGCTGCCACACGTTTGGGTGATTCATTGGGTTATTGCAGGAGTAAGCAGATAGTAAAGTGCTCATTGAGAATATAATGCATCAAACTGAGGTGTGTTTCTAATATTTGATATTATTCATACCAACAGATGTATAAGAAACACTTCTCAGTTTAAGACCTTACAGTTAAAGGACACCACAAACAGTTTCATCAAAGACTGAACCCAGATCAAAGCAGGATTTATTGCACGGTCATTGTTTTAAACCCCAGTAAGTTTAGTTCCCTGAATGCAATCCTCCCTTTTGATCCTGACCAAACGCTTGCCTGTGTTCCTCTCCTTTCGATAGGTAGCTGCTCCCCTGCTGTGTTGTCAGCTGCCTGCGTCTCCACGGGCCAGCAGAGGAAGCTGCACCATGCAGTCATTCCCAAAGGGAAAGGAGGGCGCTCCTCTTCTAGCGGAATAGCAGCCACGGTGTTCGGTGCCACAGGTTTCCTGGGGCGATATGTGGTCAGCAGGCTGGGTGAGTTTAAAAATACCACATTACACTGATGTTAAACTATGTACACACTTATATTTACTTACTATTCAGAAAACCAGTGATGGTGCTTGTGGATAGAGTTTTGATATTTAATTACTGTCTCAATAGAATTGGTTGATCTGTTTGGGGAAATGTGTTGATCAGTTTTTGTTCTATTATCTTAAACTTTTTTTTATATTAATTTTATTGCTGTGCACGTTGTTTTCCTTGTTGAATCGACGGTGCAAAGAGGTGATTGTATCTGATGATGGTTTGCAGGTCGGATGGGCTCTCAGATTGTCATCCCTCACCGCTGTGATCAGTATGACCTCATGTACTTCAGGCCCATGGGTGACCTTGGACAGATCATTTTCATGGTGAGATTTGCACTTTGCACATTTCTCAGACTTCACAGACAGTTGTTGTAGAAATACTCCTCTACTGGTGAAATCAAGTATTTAAGAGCCGTGAATAAAAATGTAAATGTGGTGTCTGTGTTCTGTCTTGTGGCAGGAGTGGGATGCCAGGAACAAAGACTCCATCAAACATGCTCTGGAGAACTCTAACGTGGTCATCAACCTGGTGGGCAGAGAGTGGGAGACCAGGTATTAAAGCATGTGATTCATGTTCAGTCAATTGATTTCTAATCCTATCCCACCACGGAACAAGGTGTGTCACACGTTGGATGACTTTGACTGTTTCAGCTTGTAAATTATAAGTAAACATTCACAGCCTTTTCCCTCTTTTCGTGTGAAGGAACTATTGCTTTGAGGACGTCTTCGTTTCCATCCCTCAGCAGATTGCCAAGGCAGCCAGAGAGGCCGGCATCACTAAACTTGTCCACATGTCTCACCTCAACGCTGACATACGTAGCCAGTCCAAGTACCTGAGGAACAAGGTGGGCTGTTTCTCTACATAATGCACATCGATCCCACTCCTAACATTAACCCAACCTTGTGTTAGAGCTGGTGTGTTTGTTGTTTGTTTTTTCTGTCTGCTGAGGTACTTTTAGGCTTCATCCACACTAATATGTTTTAGTTTTAAAGTGCATCACTTCTGATATGTTTATGTCTGGCACATACACTACTGTGAAGTTTCAGAGTCCCTTAAAGGGAGAGGTAGCTGAGCCTATAAAACAACTTTGGGTTTGTGTTTGAGTGCAGATATGGGTGCAGAGCCCAAGACAAAATTCATCTTGAATCTTGTGCTGGCTACATTAACATGTGAAGAAGGTTTGTATGTTTTAAATCCAGGTGATCATTGTGCGTCATGTTCCTTTACCACAGGCTGTCGGAGAGAACGCAGTGAGAGACGAGTTCCCCGAGGCGATCATCATGAAGCCCTCTGAGATCTATGGGAGAGAGGACAGATTCTTCAACTACTACGCAAGTAAGAAGTTGTTTGTTTGTGAATGAGACCATTTCAAACTTAGGGATTATTTTACTGTTCTAGAATTTACATAAACTCCCTCCACTTCTCACAGTGAGCCAGTCTCATGTTTGGCTTTAATCCTGTTTCAGACATGCGCTGGTTTGGCAACGCTGTTCCACTTATTGGCATGGGGAGGAAGACGGTGAAGCAGCCCGTTCATGTAAGGGACTTTTCTGATATACAGTAGATTCTAATCAAGCCACATTTGCATGTAGAACAGTAACTGACTCAGTAGCTTCACGTGGCTGATTCAGTTTCCGTTGACATTTGATGACAGGAATGTTTTAAGCTGTAGCAGACACAGTGACGGGACATTATTGGTCACATGTTGATATTCAGAAGGACATGACATTCCTTTTGGACTCTAAACTGAACTGAACTGAACTGAACTCTCCATCTCCTTCCTCAGGTGGTGGATGTTGCCAAGGCCATCATCAACGCTGTCAGAGACCCTGACGCTAATGGAAAGACCTTCGCACTCGTTGGGTAGGTTTGAAAACTTGTCTTCAGGTTCAGCAAACACAAGTGTTTGGGAACCTAATTCAGTGATTGAATGTGATTTTCTTTAATAGATTGTTCTTGTCTTGTGTTGTCGCGCAGGCCGAACCGTTACCTCCTTCATGACCTGGTGGAGTACATCTACGCTGTGGCACACAGACCTTTTGTGCCCTACCCCCTGCCCCGTCCTTTCTATCAGTAAGTTCCCTCAACCTGGTAAATGTACTACATTTATATCGGGCTTCTCCAGTCTAATCGACCACATTCATCCACTCACACACACATTAATGCAGCACGTTTTCTATTACACATCATTCACAACTGTCAGGGGCAATTTGTGGTTAGCACTATACAGCACTACTTTTATACGAGCCAATAGTCCTCTTTACAGCCATAATCCATGCAAAGCCTATGTATATACATTGTGCTGCAGTAGCAGCTCCTCTGCAAAACATATTGTTGAATTGAGAAGCGAAATATTGAGCAGATGCTGTAAATATGAATTGATATTAATGTGAATATTGTACATTGAAAAGATAAAGTTGCATAACGGCTTTTCTTTGTGTATATTTATGCTTCGTACATTCAGCCTTTTACAGAGATTGCAAAAATAATAAAATATTACATTTTAACATTTCATTTAGCTATAAATATGACCCATGTAAGTGGGGTTTTTTGGAAGATATCAGGGTTGTAGATCTCGGCTTACGTTTGGAATTAAAAAGTGATATTATTCTTGGAAAGGTTTGTGAGCACTGCTCTATGTGGTGTCTTTAAGCTCCAGCTGTTGCTGCACACTGACGTCATTGTTACTGTTGTTTCTTTTCAGCCTTGCTGCTAAGTTTTTTGCAATGAATCCTTTTGAGCCTTGGACGACTCCCGACAAAATCGACAGGGTAAGAAAACCACGACTTTGCACTGTCGAGCTTCTACTTACATTATTGATATTTCTGCTTATTCCAGTTAAAAGAAACCTCACGGCCTAATTCTCTGCTGCACTTTTTTTCTTCCAGTTTCACATAACAGACATGAAGTACCCAGGACTTCCTGGTCTGGAGGATCTCGGGATCACACCTTCCACCGTAGAACAAAAGGCGATCGAGATTCTGCGTCGCCATCGCCGATTCCGTTACCTGGAGGCGGACCTGGACGACGCGAAGCCGGCCAAGCCTGTCAACTATTAAACCTGATGAGAAATGTCACTCTCGCTCCGGCAGTCAGAGGATACCTCTGCTATTGTCAGTAACATATATTCTGTACATAAATAAAAAATTATCCTTTAAGGGTTTCCTTGATTTGACTGTTTCTCATGTGTTCATTGTGATTGTTGTCGTTAGACGTGATGTTACAATGACAGAGTCTCTGAAGAGAATTCACCACCATCAATCAATCAAATTTGATTTGTATAGCCCATATTCACAAATCCCAATTTGTCTCATAGGGCTTTAACAAGGTGTGACATCCTCTGTTCTTAACCCTCAACAAGAGTAAGAGTAAAAACTACAAATAAAAACCCTTTTAACAGGGTGAACGTAGAAACCTCAGAGAGCCACATGTGAGGATCCCTCTCCCACACGTGTAACGAGAACATCAGAAAGATAAGGGTATTTGCAGCATAGATTAGAATAAACAGTTTGTAGCATAATGGAAGGTCAATGAATTGATGGATTATTGTCAGTAATGGTTGAGTATCAGAGAAGAAATATTGCATATCAAGCAGTCTTGTTGTGATCCTAGTCCACGATCAGGATCCACCACGATACAGGAGCCACGATGTTTTGATGCCTGACTATGATTTAAATATACAAATTTGCGGTTCATACATGTGACACGATTGAGTTATGTTCCTCCTGTGAACTCTATGAATCCGTCTCGCTCAGAGGCCGAGTTGCATGATGGGAGTTGTAGGATCCAGTGGTTTTTGGAACCAGCACCACAGGTGATTTTCCTCCAGCCCTGATCAGAGTCACCTGCTCCTCATCAGAGACCCGGAGCGTGTCGGTGTCTGTGTCGGTGTGTCTGTGAGCCGCTCGGGCTAAGTGAGGTGCTATCCGGGCGTCGGTGCGTCAGGATGAGGGCAGCGTGGATCAACCGGCCTGCTCTCTTACTGGCGGGGATCGCACTGGTCTTCAACGTGGGCATGTTTCTGAAAGAAGGGACCTACCCCGAGCTGGACGCGACCCGAGGGACCAAGAGCCTGTCTGAGCTGGACACCAGACTCAGCAACATGTGTGAGTGCAAACTACTGCTTCAGATTCATGACACATTAAGTTCTTCACTGAAGCTTACTTATATACAACCTGCCATATGCTTAATAAGTAGAGGAGCAGCCACTTAAAACTTTGTCAATGAAAAAGCAATTAAAATATGTTTAGTTTATGTCACTCAACATAAATTTGAAAAAATTGAAATGTAAAAAATACGTGTGTGTGATATGGTAGAAACCAGAAAATAGCCACACCCATATAACAAAAAGAAATAAAATACCAACACACAAAATCTTCAGTGCAGGTTACACATTAGTTTAAAAGATAAATAAAGAGATCGATGTCGTTATCAAGCATCGCGACAAAAAGTTATCGAGAGTTGACGATTTGTACAGTTGAACCATAAACGTTTGTATAAATAACTCTATAAAAAAGAAAACACAAATATGACCAATTGTATAGAAATATATATTTTATATATACATTAAATAAAGAAACATCAATGCACGTCTTTTCTGCTTTTGTTTATTGGGTAAAATAAAAGTTGTCATACCTGCAAATATACACAGATACTGGGAAAGGCTCATATCAGCTAGAAACTTGTTGGGCTCTGATTTCTATAATTTCTTTATGTATTTTAATCTAAAATGTTCATGCTGTTCGGAGTGCCATTGCTATTTGGTTGTGTTGTCTGCAGCAGTACAATGACAATAAATAAAATGCCATATTAAAATCTAGTGGAAGAATGTGCTGCTGCTAACTTAACCCTGGCAACATATAAAATATTATAATGTGATACAGAATAAATCAAGGGAAGATGCACACGTGAATCTCAATGGAAATACTACATTTGATTTCATAAATTGGCAGATAACGCACCACATGTTGTCTTTTACATGTTAAAATGTCCATGTCTAGTATTATAAAAAAAGATAATGTCTCCGGCTCATTCTGCCTTTTCATCCTCAATCTCTCAAATCTGTCAAGACAAAATGCTGGAAGATTTTGGACTGAAGCAGGACGCCATGCTGAAAATGCTGGAAAACGACAGAAACAGATCCGGAAAAGCTGTGGAGGCCAAACAGCAGCCGCAAGGCCAGAAACAGCCTGAGCAGAAAGAGCAGCCTGAGCAGAAAGAGCAGCCTGAGACAAAGATCCAAAAGGCCCCCGGAGCGGTAAAGTACAAAAAACTGTTTCCTGACTCTGCCCTGTTCAAGCAGTGGGGGGAGAATCTGTCTGAGGACGAGCAGCGAGAGGCAGAGGATCTGTTTCAGAAGTACGGATACAATGCTTTTCTCAGCGATCGCCTTCCTCTGGACCGAGTTCTTCAAGACACCAGGGATCCGAGGTACCACTGTCACCTCCTGCTCTTTCCACACATGCTGCATTTGTTTGAGCACATTATCCAGCGGTGCATCAGTGTTTTCCACATGTGCCTGACCAACCATCCACCGATCACTAACTACTGTTCAGCAACATTTGAAGTCAGTGGTGCGATGCCACGTCCGACTTTCTGCATTTACACAACTTTCTAATGCAAACAGTAGTTGACAGTTGTTTTGAGTTTAAGGTCCCGTCTCTGATCAGGTGTGTGAAGAAGACTTATTCCAAAGACCTGCCGAGTCTGGGAGTGGTGCTGATCTACCTGAACGAAGCTCTGTCTGTGATCAAACGAGCGCTGCGCAGCATCATCGACCGCACCCCCGAGAACATACTGAAGGAGATAATACTGGTGGACGACAGCAGCTCTCATGGTTGGTTGGTTACAAACTAAAACTTCTATTCAGATACAGTCACAACATTGAATTTCACAGAAGTAGTATTTATTGTAGTGAAATGTTTACTATAGCTTGTGAGGGACCGTGTGTGTGATCAGAACTGTGACTCCTCCTCCGTGTATAAAACATCTGTCAAGTCCTGTTCTCCCGTGATCTCAATACATGCCAACATTCTCCTCCTCAATCCAGAGGACCTGAAGGGCGACCTTGACCAGCACGTGAAGTTACTGGAGATGGAGAACCCAACTCTTCTCATCACTCGAGTGAGGCACAGCGCGCAGCGAGGGCTCGCCTACGCCCGAGTGTCTGGGTGGGGAGCTGCCACTGCTGACGTGGTGGCCATCCTGGACGCACACATCGAGGTCCATGAGATGTGGTGAGAAAGGGGCTGAAATGCTGTTGAGCTTTTATTTTTGTTTCAAGCACTGACAATAATACAAAGTATAGTTCGGTATAGATGGATCATCTTCATGATCGCGAGGTACAATTTGGCTTACGACCCCAATGCACACGGTACAGATAATAAAAATGATAAAAATTAAAGGTACAGGACAAGAAAACAAAGACATACAGTGGGAGTCTTCACTTTGAAACTGCGATGAAATATAAAAACACTAAACGTCAGCTGATCCTTGTTAAAATGTGTAAAATATTCAGTCATCACTCTCAATTATTCTTTAAAAGACGAGGACCAACTGATGCGCACCTACTGTGTGGAGCTTTAAATTAAGTGAAGTGTGTCTCTCCTCCACAGGGCCGAACCCCTGCTCACTCAAATCAAAGCCGACCGTACAGTGGTGGTGTCGCCCGTGCTTGACAAAGTCAACTTCCATGACCTCAAGGTCATTCAGTACCATCCATCGGCGCACGCCTTCGACTGGGCTCTGTGGTGCATGTACGAAAGATTTAGGCCCGAGTATTACAAGCTCAATGACAGCTCACTGCCCGGGAAGTAAGTTCAAGTGAAACCAATCAATATTTTTTCAAAATTAATGTTCTTATTATTTGCATCTTGGATAGTCGTGGTGCATTGTGTAAAAGATGTTTTTAAAGGACCCAGTAGTTACCGTTTTCATCTTTCTCTGGAGGAGTCCATCCGTAATGGGAATCGTAGTCGCTGATCGGACGTTTCTTGGGGAGATCGGAGTCCTCGATGACGGAATGAAAGTGTACGGTGGGGAAAATGTTGAGCTGGGAATTCGTGTGAGTAAACTTCACCTATCTCTTATTAAATCCTACATCTGGTGACACATGCCCAGTTGCAGCAAGACAGAACACAATAGTTGCAGGATAAAGTGATTTGAGTTTGTAAAAAAAGCTGTCAACCGTTTCTGATAAACCTTTAAACCGATTGCATGGAGTTTCCTGGATGAAGTTAAGTGCGTTTTTTGTTTGCTCATAAAGGTGTGGACGTGTGGAGGCAGTGTTGAAGTGGTGCCTTGCTCCAAGATCGCCCACATCGAGAGGAACCACAAGCCCTACATGCTCGACCTGAGTCCAGCCATGAAGAGAAACACACTGAGGGTAGCAGAAATCTGGATGGATGAATACAAACACAACGTCAACTTGGCCTGGAACTTGCCATTTAAGGTGCATCAACATACAGTCGAGAAGTGAAGCCCTGTTTGTGGCACTGAAAATATTTGTAGTTATTTGTCCACTGAATGTCTTCAAGTGCTTAAATGACGGGGGAATGATTTTAAATGTCTATAATCACAATATCACAAACGATGCCCAGTTCTTTGCCTCTGCAGAATCACGGATTTGACATCGGGGACGTGTCTGAGAGGAAAAAACTCCGAGAGAGGTTGGACTGCAAACCTTTCAAATGGTACCTGGAGAACGTGTATCCCGAGTTGGATCCCTGGGATAACATACTGGCCTATGGAGGAGTAAGCTTAGTTTCATTCATTGCTCAGTAGGTGGCAGCACAGTATCAGATATCATCCTGTGTGCTTTCATGACTAAACTCACATTTGATAAAGTTGCACAAATTCCTTCGCTGACAGATGAAGAATCTCGACGCCAACATGTGCTTGGACCAAGGCCCAGTGCCGGGTCACAGACCCATCGCCTTCCACTGCCACTACTATGGACCCCAAGTAATCCAACTCTAGTCCTTCTGTCGTCTTTGTCCTATTTAATCGTCCGTCCTGCTTTCTGACCAGTTTTGTCTTTTTAGTTCACGTATTACCGCACGACTGGTGAGCTCTACATCGGTGGCATCAAGTCCCACAAGTACAATGACAACCGGTGTTTAACCGATGTCGGCGAAACAGAAACCGAGCCTGGACTTTACGACTGCAAGGAGGCCATTCAGAAAGGAATGGGGATATACTGGGACTTCAATCAGGTACAACAACATAAACCATCATCAGAACACGTGTATGAACGTCATGGAAGATGTTGCAAAAGGCCCAACAGTCCCCTTAAATCCATTCAAGCTGCAGCACATTGCACAAACTGAAAGATATCAGTCCCCTAAATCTTTTTCTTCAAGATTCATAGATTATTTCCTGGTAAATTAAGGAAAATCTTGCAGTTTTGAAGAAAGTAGAAAAAACACTATCTTGGATCCAGCCCTTTATGTGGATCTGTGTCACAATGTAATGGCTTCTGTCTTGGCCCATGTCTCATCCTCCCACCAAGCTTCATAGATATAAGATTGGTAGGTTTTGTGTAATCCTGCTCACAAACAATCGGATGGGGGTGAAAACACAACACACTGATCACTACATCACTGTTCTGTCTTCTAGGGCAAAGAGCTGAAGAACAGACAGACAAAAAGATGCCTGGAGATTAAAGATGCCAAACTTCTAATACAGGAATGCTCTGGTCAAAGATGGAAAGTCCAAAGCATAATCAAAGCCTTTTAAAGTGTGTGTGTGTGTGTGTGTGTGTGTGTGTGTGCGTGTGCGCGTGCATGCGTGTCCAACAAGAGGTGACGGAAATAATAATGTGTAAAATATAAAAAACAAAGTTTAAGAAATGTGACTGTGATTTAAATTGTGTCTTATCCCCATTTTGTAAATCTTAAGAGTTATGAATTGACTTTACCCTGTAGATTTGTTTTACATCTTGTGTGTCCACAGTACGGCTGCAAATAATTTTCACAATTGACTTACCAAAGGTCAGAATGATGGTATGAATTGAAAAATACTAAAGGATTTCAATTTACAGCAGAAGATAAGTGAGCAAATCCCATATTGTTTAGATCTTCTTCTTTCATGGATCCAAACTTATGACTCATGATTTAATTGTGTCTGTGTGTTCAGCTCTGTTGATCAGGTTATTGTATAAAGACTCAATGTTACATGAATGCTTGATCCCATGGAATAACAACGTCCAGGGGACCATTACATCACTAAATGATTCACCACAGCAAAACCAACCAGTTATCTTATTGATTTTCATCTTTAAAAACTCAGCGGCTCCTGTGTTGAAGCAGCTGAGGCTGTGATGAGCCGTCAAAACTCGCACAGCCTCATCTAAAGGTTTGATGAGAGTTCAGTTTACTGTGTGACAAACAGAACTAATGCAACAAATTCTACTTTTACAAGCACTTTTTTTTTACTGAAATACTTAAAGTGCAGAAGTTGGTCAAATATCAGGGAAGAACCTATAAATGTCATTTTAGAAATGAATTTCGAAAATTACTCTGCTAATTATAAATAAAATTGATGAATAAATCTAGTTTTTGAAATTATTATGAACTATATGAATGTTAATGTTTTGTAAAATCTCGACGTGTATGTCGAATTTATATTGTAATAACCACACCCTCGGTTTAAAATGTCAATGTTTTGCCTGTTGGAGCAACAAGGAGCTTGTTGGGTTTGTTTGTTTACTCGTTTGTTTGCTTGTTTGTTTATTTGTTTCCTTGCTTATTTGTCTACTTGCTTGTTTATTTGTTTACATGTTTGTTTGTCTACTTTGTTTACATGCTTGTTTGTCTACTTGTTTGTTTGCTTGTTCGTTTGTTTGTTTACTTGTTTGTCTGTTTGCTTGTTCTTTGGGTTTATTTGTTTGTTTACTTGTTTACAGTCGGGAGGATTTTTCAAACAAAGACGTGAAACTCTGAAATAGTTCTTACAGCTTCTTTCAGGCGATAGGTGGCGCTCTTGGGCTTCCACACAGCGGGAAACACCGACATCTAACGGAGGCTCTCGAACCTCTGGTTCCTTAGCAACCGGAGTGTTAGAGAGACACACGTTTGTTCTCTTGGAAAAGACCGAGCTCCGTGTTTAACGCAAAGTTGAACTCAATAAACTCGAGCTTGTGCGTCAACATGTTTAACGCAGAATTAGCCTCGGATCGTTCGAAGAGGGCGGAGCTGCAGAGACGTCGCGACAGAGAGACCGAAAGAAGAGAGCGGATCTTTAACGATAAATACCGAACCATGGGAGTAAGTGACTCTTTATGTGAGCTAAGCTAAGTATGCTAACGTGAAAGTGTGTATTTAGACGCACATCTCAGTGTGTGTGTGTGTGTGTGTGTGTGTGTGTGTGTGTGTGTGTGTGTGTGTGTGTGTGTGTGTGTGTGTGTGTGTGTGTGTGTGTGTGTGTGTGTGTGTGTGTGTGTGTGTGTGTGTGTGTGTGTGTGTGTGTGTGTGTGTGTGTGTGTGTGTTACTGTTTGTGTGTCAGGTGGACACAGAAGCTCTGCACGTTCAGGTGGAAGAGAAGAAGAAACGAGAAGAGAAACACGAGGAGAAACAAAAAGCTCATGGTTAGTTCAGTTAGTTCATGGGACCTGGATTCATCAGCATTTTATTAAATATCATTAAAATACATCCTTAAGAGGTGACAAATACTTTTCACTTCACTCTGGTGACCCTCACTAACTGCATGTCCATTTTCAGAAGATTTTACTGCAGGGGAAATTCCTCTACTTCTTCATTATGGCACTCATTGCTTGCTGTAATTAAATATTTATACTGACTAACTAGTAAATATAAATATGTAAATATTTGACAAAGTAAACAATGTTTTTGTAAATTAACTAAAACATATGAATTGACTTAACCTCTAAATCTGACACTATCACTTACTGATAACATCTGTATACCGGATATACTTATAATTATAAATATTTATAAATTCTAATGATGCCATGTCTGTCTGTGTGTTTTTTCAAATCTCGTTCTCTATTGTAGATGCTGAAACGCTCCATAATAGCAAAGCAGTTTGCATTCTCCAACAGAAAGAGGAGAAGAATAAGCGTGCCATGCAAATGGAGCTTGTCAACTACCGGCAGCAGCACCAGCAGCCTCGGAGCCAGCAGGAGTTTGACCTGAACGACACAGACCACAGGAGAAAACCAGGAGTGATGCCTCCTGGTTTTGTGGGTGAAGACCCAGAGATTGAGAACAGATTGCAGAGGCAGAAGGAGCAGTTCAGACAGTGGAGCAACCAGCAGCAGAGCGAGCGGGCGGCAGAGAGGCACCAGCAAACGCTAGAAAGTAAGTTGGTCTGATCCCATAGAGGATACACACCCTTGGTTCATACACAGGAAACATAGCCTCACTTTCACCTTCTCCTCTGGCCTCCAGAGCAGCGAGACGATCAAAAGAGAGTCGAGATGGACAACAGAGCTCTGCAGCTTCAGACCCTGGAGATGGAGAGGAGTAGGGCAGAAGCCGTTGCCACTAAAGAGTTCAATCTGGCCAAGGTAAGTCATTCATGTAGACACATTTTGAAATCTTTAAACCAACAAAGGAGGAATCTTGGAAACACACTGAGATAAACACATTTTAGCTGCATGTACCATTAATGAGACACCATGTAACTTTTTACTGAGCAACAGCGCCCTCTGCAGCCAAACATGATTAATTCTGTTGGGCTATCACTGTGTTGACTGGAGCTCTGACTCTATAGTCACACTGTGTGAAATGAAACTCAACTGAACGGTGGATTATTACCCATGATCCCCGGCTTCCTGAACCTGAAGAGCTGCTACTGTAACAGTTACACCAAACTCTGTCTAGAATTCTTCATTTCTTAAAAGTTTCCCGGCTGAATATTGGAGATAAACGTCTTAAAGTCTCAACTGACCTATAGTTCAGCATTACTCGTGAACTGGCTGCACCTGATTCCGACAGTCGAAGCTATGAGTCAGTAATACGCTTCTCACAGGAGATTGTACCCAATCACAAAAGTTACCTAGAGCATGAACTGTTGTTCAGAGTGAGGAGAAGAAATGGAAAAGGCTCAATTCTCCCTATTCTGATTCAGTGAACCATCAAACTTATGTTGATGCAGCTGTTTTAAGGTAAAAAACTAAGTTTCGTCTCGTTGCTTTAAGAACACTTAACTTTTATGACTAGTGCCAGCTGCTCCTCCAATGCATGTTTTTGAGTTTTATTTTTGTTTAAGCTGAAAATTGAACTTTAACTCAACTGATATTGTCGATCACGCTCTCATTTTCACTTTGTGTGTTTTGTGAAAGATTGAAGAGAAGCGCCGTCAGCAAAGTTATGATGAGGACAACAGAGGTGTGGATATCAATCCCGCCCTGGGCAGGTGGGGAGTACCTGGTCTGTGTCCAGGCGCTGATCTGAGACCCCCTCCTGAGACTCTGGAGCAGGTCCTCCAGTTCCAGAGAAATCAAATAGAGGAGAAAAAGGTCAAACTGCAACAAATGACACTCAAAACACACACACGTGCTCTTTTTGATCATTTATTTAGAAAATCCGTCTGTAAGAACCTGTCTAATGTCTGTTCTCTGTGCGTCTGTAGAGGATCGAATTAGAGAACAAGCGAGAGGAGGAGCTACACGATCGTGTTCGCTTGGCCTCTGCTCGCTCGGCTCTGCTATTAGAGAGGAAGCAGGTGAAACTGGGCAAGCAGATGAGACGACACCAGGAGAGCTCCAACTTCCAACTGGCCGAAATACAGAGACAACAGTCAGTAACACTTAGAAAATACTTCTTCTTTAAACTCCACACAGAGCGTATCGTCTCACTGTGTCTCTAAACTCTCATTCTAAGGAAACCGGACATGGAAAGAGGAAGCGTCCACGAAAGCTTCTTCTCCAATTTCAACACCTGCAGCAGATGATGGACGATGTGGAGAAGTACTGACGACGGTGCTACATGATAAGAACAGAATAAACTGACCCACAGTCAATAAACAGCTGTTTAATTATTTAAAATTGAGTTTACAACCTTTTAATATGTCTGAGTGATGCTGAAAAATTGCTCATAATTCTCTTGGCTTTCCTGCAATCATACTTTTAATGTTTATCAGGCAGTTTAAAAAAATAAAAATACATTTCTTAAACTGTGCGAACAGAGGCCAAAGTCCTTTTTATAAACCCATGAAAGCTAAAGATAAAAAAATAAACACATTCAAGTAAAAAGTTAAAATCAGCTGAATGAGGATATGATAAGATGTCATTAAAATGGAAAACATTATTTTAGTGTAGCGTACTGTTGACAAGATAACAGTGCACCAGTGTACTAGAGGGATATTAAAATCAAAATGCCTGTTATGTTATAATAAATAAAGATTTATGTTGCTGAAGTGTTTTATTTGGTCTCCTCTCTGAAAACGTTACTGTGAATTCTCTGACTGATACAATGTGTAAGAGTTAGTTTGCATGATACTTTGTTTTAGATTTCGATCTATAACAATATCACAATAAAGCAACAAATACATGGACTGCTCTGTTACTGTATCACAATAATTTCCAAGTCAGGTTCAAGCGTTTAATTGATTTAACTCTGGTCATGGTGATTAAAACATTCAAACCCTGACATGGAGCTTGTCCTTCTCTAAGATCTACAGTGGCAAGAAAAAGTAAGTGAACCCTAAGAAATGTCTGCATTTAAATGTGTAAAACGTCTTGAAATGTGCTCATTTTAATCCAAATTACAATGGCAGTTCCTCCCCCCGAAAAAAAAAAGGAGTGCATCATCGCACCTTCTAAGGCTCTTTCTAGGTTTCTCAGACACCATTGGAATGAAGTGTCCTTTTAAGTAGAACCTATAATCTGACCTTTTACCTTTGATAATGGAGGTGCTTCTGGACTTGTGATTTGTTCTTCAGGTTTCTGGTGCATGGTAGTGTTGTGATCAGGGGGTTAAAGTTGAGGAAAATCAAAACTACAGTTTCTGCTTCAAAATGTTTATCGTTGAAACCGTCGAAGAACGCATTGCGAAGGCGAATCTGCAGAGACGTCGCGATGGAGAGGCCGAAAGAAGGGAGCGGATCTTTAATGACAAACTCAGGATCATTGGAGTAAGTGGCTACAACTCCTCAGTGAAGCTAGCTAAGCATGCTAACGTGCAGTGCTAATTATGGAGACGTGTATTTAAATGAACATTTCAGTTGATATTTGTTCTGCTGTTCGATCGTCAGGTTGACAAGGAAGCTCTGGACATGCAGGTGGAAGAGAAGAAGAAACTGAAAGAGGCAGAAGAAGAGAAACAAAAAGCTCACGGTGAGTTAATTAGTTCATGTGACCTGGTTTCATTGGCTCTTATCAGCTGCTGTGATGTGAGGATCTGACACAGAGGAAAAAATCGAGTTGAGGATTAGAACCAAACCGATATGGACATTTTGGGGCCGATACCTAAGACGATGATTGCTAAAATGTGGTTATCAAACCCCAAACATAGAAATGTAATTGAGGCTATATATTTCAACTCTGCTTTTTGTATTCTGTGAAATTTAAATATTTAAAAATATAAATATTTCGATATTGGCGCATACCAATTACCAATTATTGGCCAACTGATATATTGGTTGCGCTCTAAAAAGTTTAAATATAATCCTATTTAAGATTTAGAGGTTGAACTTATTAATATATTATAGTTAATTTACAAAAATAAATGTATGATCTTACATAGTTAATATTCATGTTTAACAGATATTTACATATTTTTATATTTTTATTTTTATATTTAAAATCTTTACATCCTTAAAACAATATAAACTGTTCAATCTAAATCCTTCTAGCCAATTTTATGTGGGTTGGTTTAGTTTGAACTGACCAATCAGTTCTGCTCAAGACAATCACACAGGTTCAACAGATTGTTATTTAACTGTTTGAAGGATGATGTGCAGGAACATGTAAATATTCAACTAGGTCAACACAATTTTGACAAATTGATTCAAATATATCAAATAACTTAACGTCTAAATCTTTCACTATCACTTAGTGAAAACAGAATCCAATAATAACATTAGGAGGTTTGTGTTTTGAACATCTGGGTACCCATATATTACCACTTACATTTATAGACATTCATAATTTCTAATGATGCGACGATGTCTGTGTGTGATTTTTTTCCCATCTCTCTACACTGTAGATGCTGAAACGCTCCATAATAGCAAAGCAGCTTGCATTCTCCAACAGAAAGAGGAGAAGAATAAGCGTGCCATGCAAATGGAGCTCGTCAACTACCGGCAGCAGCACCAGCAGCCTCGGAGCCAGCAGGAGTTTGACCTGAACGACACAGACCACAGGAGAAAACCAGGAGTGATGCCTCCTGTATTTGTGGGTGAAGACCCAGAGATTAAGAACAGATTGCGGAGGCAGAAGGAGCAGTTCAGACAGTGGAGCAACCAGCAGCAGAGCGAGCGGGCGGCAGAGAGGCACCAGCAAACGCTAGAAAGTAAGTTGGTCTGATCCCATAGAGGATACACACCCTCGGTTCATACACAGGAAACATAGCCTCACTTTCACCTTCTCCTCTGGCCTCCAGAGCTGCTTTACGATCAAAAGAGAGTCGAGATGGACAACAGAGCTCTGCAGCTTCAGACCCTGGAGATGGAGAGGAGTAGGGCAGAAGCCGTTGCCACTAAAGAGTTCAATCTGGCCAAGGTAAATCATTAAAGTCACCGCTCACTCACTGTTTGATGAAGTTGGTAAAACTCTTCTTGAAAACATCTTTTAACCAACAAAGGAGGGCTAATGTTTGAAAACACTCTGAGATGCACATATTTTAGCTGCATGTACCATTAATGATTCACTATGATGTGATTAATTCTGTTCCATGTCCGAGCGTTTAAGTGTCCCCGGCTTCCTGAACCAGAAGATGTTTCAATCATAATATTTGAGAAATTAACAAACTCTTAAAAGCTATAAACGCAACTTGGTGTTGTCCTCAAAGCATCGGCCAGTCTTGTCTTTACTATGCAGATAGACTCAACAGAGTTACACAGAGCAAGAACAGATGTTCAGAGTGAGGGGTGGGGATGAAAGTGGCAGGGTTGCTTTTCACACTTCCATTGTATGAGGAGTAAATATAGATGTTTAATGACTAATGACAACTGCCTTTCTGTGGTAATGTTGTGTTAAACTTCATGAAGTTTAAGCTGAGAATTGAAGTTTAACTCAACTGATATTGTCGATCACGCTCTCATTTTCACTTTGTGTGTTTTGTCAAAGATTGAAGAGAAGCGCCGTCAGCAAAGTTATGATGGGGACAACAGAGGTGTGGATATCAATCCCGCCCTGGGCAGGTGGGGAGTACCTGGTCTGTGTCCAGGCTATGATCTGAGACCCCCTCCTGAGACGCTGGAGCAGGTCCTCCAGTTCCAGAGAAATCAAATAGAGGAGAAAAAGGTCAAACTGCAACAAATGACACTCAAAACACACACACGTGCTCTTTTTGATCATTTATTTCAATTCTGTAAGAACCTGTCTAATGTCTGTTCACTGTGCGTCTGTAGAGGATCGAATTAGAGAACAAGCGAGAGGAGGAGCAACACGATCGTGTTCGCTTGGCCTCTGCTCGCTCGGCTCTGCTATTAGAGAGGAAGCAGGTGAAACTGAGCAAGCAGATGAGACGACACGTGGAGAGCTCCAACTTCCAACTGGCCGAAATACAGAGACAACAGTCAGTAACACTTAGAAAACACTTCTTCTTTAAACTCCACACACAGCGTATCGTCTCACTGTGTCTCTAAACTCTCATTCTAAGGAAACCGGACATGGAAAGCGGAAGCGACCTGGAAAGCTTCTTCAAATTCAACACCTGCAGCAGATGACGGACGATGTGGAGAAGTACCCGAGCCGAGAGTATGACCGGGGCTCTTTTCCTCTGACCATGAGTGGAACATGAGAGTCGATCACAGCCGGCAGCTCCAGTTACCAACGAGAACACAACACCACACTCCTCCGCCCTGTACTCCTCATTGAGCTCACCGTACCTTGGGGGGAAGGGACTGAGGCATTTCACATAAGCCAAGACCCTTTCATATTCCCATGACAGCTACAAAATTCACATTCGATAAAATTTGATTGATTGATAAAAACTAGATACTACTCAAGTAAAGAAATACTGTGGGGGCGGTGTATAGCTCACCTGGTAGAGCTGCCGCCTCATGAGGCCACACGCCTCTGCAGCGGCCAGCATCTACCCCCCCATTCTCTCTCTCTTTCACCACTGAACCCTCTGCCTATCAAATAAAGTTGATTAAAAGCCCATAAAAAAAACAACACTGTCTTCACAGAATAATGTTCAGAGCCCCACAGGATTTAACACCCATTTCAACAAACTACCTAGTACACTCTAATTCAAAGTTCACACGACACAACTGCTGATTCAATGGCGATTTAGCTGCGATCGGGGGGGCCTTTGTCGGCGAGTGAGGAACTGGGCTTCTCAGCGTTACAAAGCACAAGCAAACCACAAAGAGAAATCAAACAGTAATTAGCACCTCGACCAGAAACATGAATCTTAAAGTGCAAATACAAAAGCAAAGTCTGAATTAAACCCAAAACATAAACGTGGTACAGGTCACGGGACACAGCTCAAGCCTGTTTCACACTGGCCAAATCATTTACTATCCTATATTATTTGTGCTTTTCCAACTGTAATGTGTCAAATTTGTCATTTTTGTTCCTGACACAAACCAGCTGTGTTCACATTGATCATTTCCATTTGTAATCCACCTGAGGTAAGAGGCATTCCTTTCCCAAAGGATGCATGAAGTAATTTGACTGAATAAAAAAACGCTTAAAAAAACATTAACGTCTTCTTGCTTCAAAGGCAGTTTCTGAGACAAACTTATCCCATTTCCTCTGCCACAGAGCCAAAAGTTTCTCCTGTTGATTTGGAGCCAAAGAACTGTACCTGGACAAATAGACAGGGACACGTCAGAGAGAGGTTTCATTGAATTAACTGTAAATGTGTTCATCCCACTCTGAGCCGATCCTCACCTAATGGAGTTAGTGGCCAGCTGTTTGAGGGAACCCAAGTGGGAGCTCAGCCCACCGAAGCCCACAAAAGCTTCGTAGAAGTCGTACGAGAGGCCGGAGGCGCCGAACATGGCCGGGTCGTCAGAACTGATGACCATCGGGTGGTTCTCCGACATCAGAGCAGCTGCTGGATGGTTTCGCAAATCATTCACCAACATCAACACCTGAATGAGGACATGATGAGATGGCATTAAAATGGAAAACATTATTTTAGAGTAGAGTCCCGTTTACAAGATGACAGGGCACCTGGTTGGAGATGGGGCAAACTTCCAGAGCCACTCCTCTCTTCCTGGATATCTCTTTGGCCACTGGATGGCGTGGCAGAGCAAATCCGTGGCCAATGCGCGACGTGTTGAACAAAAGAGCATCCAACAGGTTCTGGTCGACCTCCGTGCCCTCGAGGTCTGCGTGTAGTCAAGAGAAATCAATATCAAACACGCATTTAATTTGTTTTACTCTTACTGGAGTTCTCGTAATAGTATCTCTTAATCACGCTGATCCAAATACAAAATCCTTGAGTTACACATTTAAACTTCCTTCTCTAAGATCTACAGTGGAAAGAAAAAGTCAGTGACCCCTTCAGAGATGTCTGACGGGTGTGATGTGCTCAGATTTTAAACAAGTATCATATATTTGAACTAATGACACAAATCATTTCTCCAGCAGCACCGACTGAAGTGAAGCATTAAGAGAAGGATCTTAAAACTGAGGATGAAGAACTGTTATTTGCGAAAAAATAGCATGGACCATTTATCAAATCCAAGATTTTACTGACTTTCCTGTGAATCATTAACGGGTATGTTCAATAAAGATAACAGTTAAACCTTCGATGATATTTTTTAAAAGTCACACAGAAATAAACATGAATTATTGTTCCTCTGGCGTCGAGATTCGTTTATGAGCTACACAGTAAAGAATGAAGTTACTTCTCATATCAAACACTGATGAACTCACCCGTCTCTCCAGCGTGGAAAAAGAAAGGGAGCGTGACCCCCCGCTCTGCCGGCAGTGATAAGGCCTCTCTGTAGTACCACAGCGGTCGGCCTGTGTCCTCGCGGCCCACCTGCCCATGCAGGGACAAAGTGAACCCTTTACTCAACAAACAGGAAGTACTGTTTTTGGTGATCTGAAACAGCTCATTCGATTTTTTCACTTTCTTTAACCTCTTTTTTTGGCCTTTTTGGACATTTTTACAATTTTCCCTGGAAACAATTCATGGATCTTGATGAAAAAAACCAGGCACATTTAGGAAGCTGATATCTATGAGTGTTATATGTGGTGCAGCTTTATTTGATTTAAGGGGACTGTTGGGCCTTGGTGTCATTCTGTTTTTTAGATAAAGAAAAAATCAGTACAAACTGTGCCCATGTTCTGCTGCTCAACACTATTCATACTATAGGTTCTGTTGCTACCCACCAGGTCAAAACCAGCCATGATGTCTGGGAAGTCTTTCTGTAGCTTCATGGCCGTCTCCACAGCTCCATTCATCGTGGCTATATTCACCTGCCTGAAGAAAACTCTGTGTCAGTGTGACCATGTCTACATCCTCTGATATCTTCTAGTGAGGGCAACGTGCCGAATGCCATTCAGAGGAATCTGTCAATTTAATTAGATAGGCATTCTGAGCAGTCACCTGCTGATTGTGTTGATGATTCTCGCTCCATAGAAGTCTGGGTGGTCGTCTGTGAACCGTCTGGTGACGTCCTGGTAGGTCTTCAGAGTCCAGGCTGAGTCGTGAGTGCTGCCGTCCAGTTCATATATCTGAGGATCAAGAAAAAGTAACAATTATACTAATTGACAGGAGAATACACGGAATACTCAAAGACATTAGCTCACCTGTGGGAGTAAAGCCCGTAGTTCTAAATACATGACGTTGTCCAGGTAGAACTCAGTCAGGCCTTGGTAGTAGTAGTCTCTGAACACGGGAGCATACGTGACCAGACCCCACAGTGCAAAGAAGCACTGTTCAAACACGTTCCATATCACATCCTGACTGGGGTAAACACTTTCTGGATCCTGATCCGAGAAGAGCGTCAGGTTACGCAGGATGCTGTGGATATGAAGACACAGTTATGGTCAGATTAACGAATAAAAATGTCCACAACGTTTATTTCTTGCCATTTCTGTGTAGATGGCCGTCCACTCCAAGTAAAACTGTCTTGTAAGGTGGTTCATCTGCAGCGGTGACCTCACGCTTCACTAGTGGGTTTAACGAAAATGTATTCTCTTTCCAGATTCATATAAGGTCACTGTGACCTTCGACCTTTGGCCAGTGAAATCCAATCACTTCATCTTTGAGTCCAAGTGACAACTGATCAGAAGTTGAAGACATTTTTGATCAAATCTTTGTTCTATCTGAAGTCTTAGCAGCAGCAAAGTGTGAGTCACCTGTCGTCCAGGTCTGTGGTGTTGCTGGTCTTGGCCCTGAGGTTTTCCAGCAGGTTCCAGGGGGAGCAGCGCGGCAGAGGTTTGGGCCACTGAGACGAGA
Source organism: Hippoglossus stenolepis (assembly GCF_022539355.2). Lineage (NCBI taxonomy): Eukaryota > Metazoa > Chordata > Actinopteri > Pleuronectiformes > Pleuronectidae > Hippoglossus > Hippoglossus stenolepis. Next base: position 23,420,351 of record NC_061487.1, on the reverse strand, counting down.
AGATGAACCTGACGGAGTGGCTGTCGGTGAAGCACATGTAGCAGTGGGGCCGATAGGTCGCGTTCTTCACCAGCCACTCTGGATCAGCCATGGAGAAGTCATGGATGTGTAGAGCGCCCCCTAGAGACAGAAAATTATAGAATTATCTCGACATAAAGAACCGGAATACCTACAACAAACCTGACTCTATCAATTAAGAGGTTTCGTAATTATCCTGAATGGAGGATTCCACATTTTTCACAGCATCTCCAAAGAGTTCTATTAAAATATGTCAGTGGTGCATTAATAAGAGTTTAATTCATCTACTGATAATTGTCTCAATATGTTGACAACCTGGTTCATGCATTAAAATGTCACGTAGCAGTAAAACATGTTGAGCTTAAAGGTGACGTCTTCAAATCTCCAAACTTTAAAGATATTTAGTTACATGACGAGAAAATCTGCCAACTTTCTTTATTGAGACTAAATTTATTGTGTATTAAAATAGTTGCTTTCCTGTGGTAGAGAAACATTTTCTTTACACAAAAACCACGAGTAACAAAAACAAAAAACTCACAATCTCTTGCTATCTGACAGACCAGATGGTTTCCAGTTTAGAAGATGATGCTTAGTGTTTTCTCAGAGATTAATATAATTTACGTATTTGATGTATTTAACATATGTAATAAGCAGCTATGATAAAGACTAGACCCGGACGGATGTGGATTTTGAAAGCCGATGCCGATTTTAGGGAATTAAGAAGTTCCTGCTGCCGATACATTTAAAACAAAAGTTTCCATGTCAGCGCATATCAACAAATATAAATGCTGATACCGATAAATGTGTGAAACGCTCAAATCAGCTGTTTTTTATCGGCTAAATGATCCATTGCTCAGGCTCAAATGATGACTATTACAAAAATGTAATTCAGGAAGGTACTGATCGTAAACTACAGCTCACGAGCAGACAACTCCACTAAGGCGACGGCCAGAGTGCAAGACGTGTACAAACCTTTTATAAACACACTGAACACTGTGACGCTGGACGTACCTTTAGGCATCTTCTGCAGCAGGCTGAAGATGGGACTGGACCTGATGAGGGCTCTGGCCTTGAAGAAGTGCATGGCGGGGGGGAAGTCCGCTCTCAGAACCTCCCTCTGCTTCATCTTAAACAGCAGCGTGTCCAGACGCTGCTCAGCGTTGCTCAGCACCACCTGCCCACCCGTCTGCATGGAGGCCTCCTGCTGGATGAGGGCCTCCCTCTGTCTGGGGTCCGGGATGGAGAGGACCCCGGCCAGGTAGTGCACGACGAGGAGACAGGCCGCCGCCGCCACGTGGGGGCGCTGTAGCTCGACTGCCATGGTCTGGAAGAAGAATACAAGATAAGACACCACAAACAGGACAAATGTGAAAAAGGGAATTGAAAGCAGCTGTGGCTATAAATGAACATTCAGCATTATCTGTGGGGGGAAGGCCATTTTATTTATAAAGCACTTTTCATACACAGAGTTAGATTCAATGAGCCGTACAGGAAAGAATAAACAAATCAAATATTAAAATCTGAAAGCACAGTGAACAACAAAAGAGGTACAAAGAGAAAAAGGATAAATGTGTGTGTGAAAATTTTAAATATATATACGTTGGAAGGGAAAAATAATACAATAAATAAAATATATGATCTATGTTCTGTTTATATGAAGTTTATATATCTTTCTATGGAGAGAAAACACTGGTGTGTGATAAAAACACGATCAAAGGAGGAAAACAACCCGAGTCAACAACAGCTCGATGTTTTATTTTAGTAAAAAGCGTTTAACTCTTTTCTCCATAAACAAAATAAAAAATACTTGAACACGACAAACAGTGAAAATACATGACGTTACCTTTAATTCCAGCTGCAGGTGGATGTTAAACTCTGTATTTTAAAAGCACAATAAGAAGAACCGACACTAACACGACGCGGTCCGCTGGGAAAATACGTGCGTGTTTTGGTCGAATACGTTACTTTCCTACGTAAGTATGACGGAAAACCACGAAGCTCGCAGCGCTAAGAACTACAGTTTACGCACAGCTCGTGTTTACGTGTTTGTGTCTTTACGTCCCAGTGATCTACTTCCGCTGTTTTGCACCTAAGCCCCTCCTTCTCCTCTGTGATTGGCCGAGACAGAGCTCGCTCGGGCGGCTGATTGGTGGATTGTGGACGCATTAACAGTCCGTTATATTTTTTAACTTTTTAACTGCGTTACATTTACGCATTTATCAAATATGATAAATAAATATAAATTTATAAATATGCAGGTTAAGTTCAGCTTTTGTGAAATGTTATACTGCAATAATATATGTATGTAATTATATTATAGATATGTTGCTTACAGTATTTTTCATATATTTGGTTTCCTATTTCTATATTTTCTATATTTATACTTGCACAAATACACCACATCAAATTCCTTATATTTGTAAACCTGCTTGGCAATAAAACCTGATTCTGATTGATCAACAAATTAATTATTATTAAGCTCGTTTTGAGATGTTCAAATATTAAACTAGAAGAATGAGATAAAAGCATCATCCATTAGATGTAGACGAGAACAAGGTGCTGTCATTATTTACTGTTCTGTTTGTTTTATTTGCATTTTATTTTCCTTACTATGTAAAATTGTTATAATTGTTATTGATATTATCATTATCCACTCATGCATCCATCCATCATCTAGATTGATCCTTTCGAGGGTCATGCAGGTTGGAGCCAATCTATCATTATTGCTATATTATCATTGTTATTATTACTGTTAAGTACCTCCCTCACCCGGTCACAGTGACACGAAGACGAGACACAACCTGCTTTTACGAACTTCACAGACACTGTTAAAATGTAGATGAACAAATGAATATCAACAGATATATTAAACATTTTAGAGGTTAATGAAGGAGAAGTGTGTTCACTGTTTATATTCACACGACCACTGTCAAACAAAGTTGCATTGACGACTCCCCACAATGATCCCCTTTACATAGAAACTGAAAAGCGAAGTTAAACCTTAAAGCAACTTAAGTCAAATCATTCTAATACCTCTATTCAATAACAATTTACACATTTCTTATTAAATTCCATACTGATTTTTATCATCTTTTACATAAATGTAAGAATCTTACAGGTAAAGAGTCCAATTTTCTTTTAACATTGAATCTATTCGTTTAGTGTTATATACTGTGCCATTTTCTTCTTTTGCAATTTAGCTCTACAACTCAGCTTAATTAGGCTCAATTAAAGTGCCTTAATTACACGCCTCAACTGCCGATTGGGTCCTCATTAGGCGCGGACAAAAGAATATATTACTTGTTGGCTCACAGGGAGCCCGAAGGAAGGAGGCCTGAGGAGCCGCAGAGCTTCCTCCACCACTGACGTCACATCACATCACTGACTGCTGCAGACGTGAGGGGTCAGCGGAGGCAGCATATGATCGGTGGAGGGTGTTTGTCAGGAGGTCGAGCTCTAATGAGAGGCGATGGTGTGAGCCGCTCTGATAGATTAATGCATTGTCTTGCGTTGGCCCTCTGGTTTGGCTGTTTGCATTTCATTACTTTTGGCCTTTCAGTTTCTCTTAACAAATTACTGATACATGTCCCATTACTATGCGCTGGCACGGCTTCTTTGTATCTCCATTTATTCACAGCAGTTACAATTAAAGGACTGTTGCAAGTTTCAGGTCAAATGAAATTGGAAAAAGAAAAAAAGTAAAACATTGGAAAACAGTTATGATTTCAAGGATAAAACAAACTCTTGTTCAAGAAAAGTTATTTATTTCTAAGAAATGTACAGTATAGAAAATACTCAGTTCCATTTCCAAAATAATCTATGTCAGTCAGATAAGAACTTGTAAACGTCACTTAAAAACGCACAGGTCTTTTTTTTCCAATACCACCATGCTACTGAGGTAAAAGACAACTGCTTAAAAAAAATAACATCAAGAAAAAAAAAAAAGGAACACACAGCACATTTATATTAAAACGAGTCCAAAAATGTACAAAAATTCTTAAAAGAGCAAATAAATATGATTCACATTTAATCACGTCTAAATGGTTTTCACTAGTGCAGAGGGATGACAGCAGGGTAACAGATGAAGAGTTGAACGCACACTTCCAGTCGTCTGGTGTCGATTCTACACACCAGTAACACACACACACACGCACACACACACGCACACACACACACACACACACGCCACATCTGTACACCATAAGACAGTATCACAACCTCACAGATCTTTAAAAACAAACACTGCCCTTCACACGTTAGACAGCACATGAGTGAACACGCTACCTCCACAGTGGCCCCATCAGGCTCACCAAATATTGAGACACTTCCCTATTTCAACAAAATAGCAAGTCTTGTGTGACACGTTTATAAAATTGCCTCACAGCTGCTAGCATTTTCACGTTCCGCCATTTTTCCCCTCAAACAAAGCCTTATTTATATATTTCTAAGGCCATTATACATCTGCCAAACTCTAATAAACTCTATCACAGACCCTAGATTGGAATACAGCCTACTTTGTCTAGTTTCAACAACATGTAGGCAGGGAGGCATGCAATCTGTACAACAAAGTCCCAACGATGACATTGAAACAACTGGGAGGGAAAAGTACCCAGTAGACGGTCTACACTGGCACCTGCACTCTGTGACCAACCGACAGCTGAAAGATCACAACAGCGTCTCGTTGAGGCCAGATTTGTGCACGGCGACCGTAGATGTCCTCTCATGATGGAAGTATTGTAAGGCCGTTTCCTCATCAGTTCTCAGAGTCTAAAAAACTACCAGAGTGAAGCTAAAGCTGGTCAGAAAACATTGACCCACAGGAGGCTGGCAGAGCATGAAAGGAAGTAAAGGGGACCGTAAATGCCACTGACGGGCTGGATGAGGTAGATTCATTTGCTGCCATCACTTGTGGGGGGTCACACAGGTGCAACATTGATATGCTAGGGTGAATGAAAAGAATCCCCAAAACAATACACCAGTTATGAGAAAACGACATAGGTTGACGAGGCCAAAATTAATTGTGACGACAAATCAAATTTACAGGAATGTAGAAAAACAAATTAGATCAATTTCTCTTGCAATAACACAAACACAAACAGACTGGCAGCTTGCTGAGCCAAATATTGTTCAGGACGATGAAGACGGACCCTTTAAAAAAAAAAAAAACAAGTTCATCACGTGAGGTGGTTGTCACGGCCGTAAAGCCCCGATTTCCTTTTGCTGCTCCTCTTACATATAGTAATTCAGAAAAATACCCGTATATAGAAACTGTACACCCTGAGGATATGTTTAGTCGTGAAATGGTGACGAGGGAGGAACCATGCAAAGCGAAGGGCTGTGAACAAACAAAAGGACTAAAGCTACACGTTCGTAGGTGGAATGCAAAAAAAACGTCCCAAAAACACAACAGTAGGATTTGATGGGTCTGTGGTGGTCGTGTGTGTATGTGCCTACACCAGCTAGTGGGAAAGATTGACCTCATCTGTAATAAGAGGTTTGACTCTACAGTAAAAGTGAATTAATATATATATATATTTTCATACATATATATACACATGTTACCAGGCATTGACTAAAAACAAGACTATCCAAGGCCTCTCAGTTCTAGACCAACAGAAACCATGTAGTGCATAACAGAGACAGGTGTGGTCGGATACGAATATCGCCATCTTGGTCGCTTCCCTCTCTGCTAAGTCAAAGACATTCTCATCAGTGAAGGCAGCTCTGAAAGATGCATATTCCTGCGTTTGCTCCGCGAGCAGAGAAACACTGTTGAGGGTGGGGGCGGAGATGGACAGTGACTGACTGGGCCCTTTCGGGACGGTTTTCATGCTTCAGACAGATGATCAGTGTTCGTGCTCTTTCACATGCAGCTACTGTGCCGTAACCTACACATTCACTCATACATTCACAAAAGGGGACCAAGGCAGTTGGCGAGGGGCCTGCGAGTCGACCGGGTCAGGGTGACAGTCTCATAGTACCTCCTTTTTCTACACCTGAGTTTCATGATACAGTCGGAACAGAAAATAGTAGTAAAAAAAAAAAAAGTCCCTTTCCTCAGTATGATGGATTCATTCAGTGAACAGGACGGACAGGCTGAGTTCAGTGGCCTTTAATACATCCGTGTTCCAACTCCTCAAAGAGGAAAGGGCTTCTTGAAGGCAGCGTCCCCTGTGTTTGGCAGGTGGAACTAGTGGTTAAAAAAAGTTGCCCTTCTCCTGGAGGATTCGAGTTCAAAGGCTCACGATGGAAAACAGGAGAGTCCTCGAGTGAATCTTCAACAGTTCCACAGAGCTGTTCAGTTCTTGACCCCTGTGAGAAAGCTCTGTGTGGAGAAGAGCAGGGGAACCGTTCTCCAGGGCTAAATAACATTTCACATTTTTTTTATCATCTTAGTCAAACCAGCTGCTTGGTCAGATACTCAGGTCCAGTGGTGGGCAGAGCCGAGCTCAAAGAAATCTGTTCAGTGTGAGACAATCACTAAAAGATGTGTGTGAAGCGAAGCCTCTCATCTGGGGCCTCGTTCTGCACAGTCAGCATTCATCTTCTTTCTTTTCAGCTCGCCGCTTTGTCCAGATGTTCTTTGATATTGACATGTCTGAAAGAAGAAGAGCGAGTTAAACAAATAGAATTTAGAACAAAATAGACCATATGTGTTAACGATGATCTTAGGAATAGTAACCTAAGGTATGAAATGTATGTGACAGGAGGTAGGAAAGTTGTGTATAATTATGTTAGCTCAACTCACTCTGCTCACACGTCACACTCCCTGTTTATTGTTGGGGCCGCCTGGAGCAGCCATCATTTGTTGCCTGTAAACACAGGAAAAAAAACAAATGTTAACACTCATTTATATGGGACCAATTATATTCATCTCCAGCTCTATATTTTTATAAATGAGCTAACTTTGCATTATTCACAGTTTAAAAGTTGTTGTGTTCTGCAGCTACTGAAATAAGTCATATTAGCTAAGGCCTCAGCCCACTTTCTTCTGATTGGCCAAACATGGGGCAGTGCATCTAGCACCACTTCATCCCCTTATCAGTATATGGGCACTGAAAGTACCAGTAACTATTAGTAAGTATGTAACAGAACATAACTGAATGCAAATTCTAAAATCCATCTCTTCTTGACTGAGACGGAATCAGATTCAGATTTAGAGAGTATGAATATCTGCAGCAACAAAGATTACAACAGGACGTCCATGTTCGGTACTTTTTTTCGGTCCCATTACCTGCTTATTATGGGACATAACTGTGGATTTAGTTTTTCAATCATAGTTACAAATATTATGAATATTATCAAAAGATAAATATACACTTCTAAAAATGGACTAAAGCAGAAAAGTGATATAGAAGCTCAAAGAGATATAAGAACATGGCTATGAGAGCTGCAGGAGAATGATTTTTTTTTTACCCTGGGTGTAGGAAGTGTTCCGGTGACAGGATTCTCTGCTGAATCATCATGCCCTGGAAGTGCCCACCGGGCCGGGGATGTTGGTACATGGCCATGCGTGTCTGACCCGGGGAGTACGGCAGCTGCTGGGGGCGCTGCAGAGCCTCCATCAGGTGTGGGTGAGGTCTTTGGCCAGCATAGCGCCCTAGATCTGGGTATGGCTGGCGAGGGTAAGGGCTTCCATTTCCAACTCCACCATGCTGCATCCCAGGGTGCATGATGCGTGGGTTGTACATGAAGCCAGACGCCATGTGTGCAGCTGGGTGTTGATGTGGTTGGGTGCTACGGTGGCGAGCAGCTGCATTATGGCTGTCAAGATCCAGGATTTCCTTTGGGCTTTCAGGTCGCTCTGAGCTCTCTGTACGAGCTGGACTGCCGCTGGCCTGCGACCTCCTTTCACGCTTCCCCTCCTCCGGGCCTGCTTCAGACACAGAGCCAGGGGAAACTAAACTTGTACCGTTGGAGGCTTCCGAGCCCTGCGGTGATACACTGCTCTCCATCTTTGACTGAGCGTTGCTTCTGGCACTGGCTACAGGTAGGTAGGCGTTAGGAGCCATTGGCTGGTGAGGCTGATAAGGAGACCGATGCCACTCATCTTGAGGATAGCCCCCTCTACTGGTGGCTTGGTTATGAGTCTGAGCTTGCGGATGGTGCTGGGGGTAGAAGTGTTGCTGCTGGTACTGATGAGCTGGGTACATGTTGGGGTGGGCCTGAGGGTGCTGTTGGCCTGGCATGTGGTAGGAGTAGGCAGCTCCTCCCTGCTGGTGGTAGGCGGGGTGTTGAGCAGGATTGTGGAGGGGGTTGATGGTCTGGTTGTGGTACGGGTGGTGAGCGGATGACGGCATGGACCTGGTCATGTTCGTCTGGCTGTAGTGTGGATGTGGAGGGTTGCCCATGCTGTATGGACCCATGGCTCCATTCACTTGGGAGTGAGGAGGCATGGCTGGATTGTGACCAGGTGAGAGCCCTCTCTGAGCCTGCATACCCGTGTTACTACTCAACAGCTGCGCTTGATGGTGACCGGGGCTGAAATCCTGGTGTTTATAAATAACATTCGGAGGCCCGGATTTCATCACGTTGTGCTGCGGAGGAACGGCACTACTTTCTGTGTCTGCTCTACTTGTCGGCTCACTGGGTCTCTGATTACCATGGTCTGCTGGACTTGGCTGGGAGGGCAACAGTGGGCTAGGATGACTGGGGGGTAAAGATGTGAGAGGAGCTGGCTGAGGGGGTCCAGGCTGGGCTCCTTGTGTAGCACTCTGTGGCATCCCATGCATGGGGCTGTTCTGCGTGGGACGTTCGGGAGAGATGTTTTGGTGGACTGGTTGTGGGGGTAGCAGGGAATTGTGCTGCTGTGAATTCTGGGTCATTAGCTGGGGCGAGGTGGAAGGGGGGCATTGAGGGGGGGTACTCTGGGTGGCATGAGGCAGCTGCTGCTGTTGTTTTTGGACATTCTGCTGATGCTCACTTTGCTGATGTGCATTCTGCACGTGTGGGGAATTGTTCTCCGACATCTGCTGAGTGGAATTCTGAGATGCTGGTACTTGCAGTGGTGGTGCATTTTGGGGAAGAAGTGCAGGGCTTGCTTCGTATTGCTGTTGACTATTCTGTGTTTGCTGAGAGGTGTTGAGTGGAGCGGGATCCCTGGAGCTGATGTTACTTGTGTTGAGATGGGGTGAAACAGTTGTGGCATTGGTGGGTTGAGGACAGTTGGTGGTGGACTGACTCTCTGTTGATGGTCCAGAGGGATTCTCTTGTAATCGGACCAATTTAGGGACTGGGGGGCTCTGCATTCCCTCTGCGGCCTCACTGTGGCGTCCTGTAGGACTGGGATTGGACGGGTGCTCTTGATTAATTGAAAAAGTGTTTTTGTGTGAAGAAGATTCTTTAGAAATGTTGCTGACAGCCATTTTGTTCTCCGACGTTGTGCCTGTTCACATACAGAAGGATGAAAGATGAGTTAGCACAAAAGAATAGCAAGGGGAGGTTAGCATTGATGATTGATGAACTATAATTACAAGAAAAATGTAGCCTCAAAGAATACAGATATAAAAACAAGGAAAGAACAGATGTCTGTCATTTAATGCCACCTATAAAATGTGTTGCTGTTCCATTCCTTTACAGACAGGATGCAAACACATCTGTAAGATTGCTGGAGATGCTTAACTGACAACAACCAGCAAGAGGTTTCACTACATCAATGAATATGAATTCTGCCACTTACTGTGAAAAATGATTAAAATCCAATTACAAAAAAACATTTGAGGGGGAGGAAGGGCAAGGATGTTTTCTGTGATGGTTAACAAATTGAGACACTAAGACTAGGAAGAACATTTGTGCAGAAAAAGGTTAGAGTGTACTTGGGTTCCTTCATGCAGAATGTGAAAAGCAAAATAATAAGAGAAGGTCAGGTCTACCTTTGGGCTGTGTGTCTGTCTGTTGAGGGAGCTGGCTGTCTGGCCCATTGTCTTTAGCAGGATGCAGCAGCTGAACCTCAGGGGCAGGGGGAGGCTGCTGTGAGGGGTGAGCTGGGATGCTGCCAATTCCTGATGGGGGCCCAGGCCGCTGAAAGTTGCCCATGTGCTGATGAGGGGCACCAGCAGGGGGTCCAGAGGAGGCTGACAGCTGCTGCAGGGCCAGCATCTCTGGGCTTTCCAGCATGGAAGCCAAGCGTGTCCTGCCAGAGGAGTCTGGGTGGGTAACAGGGGGACGGGGGGACATGGGCCCCTGGGAGCTGACCCCTGCAGACATTTGATACTGGGCATTGGGAGGAGGGTGAGGGTATCCTGCAGCTTCTGGCCATGGTTTATGCCCTACTGGAGGTGGGACTCCACCGTAACCGTAGTTGCGCTGGTTCACCATGTTGGGATCTTGTATGTGCATCCCATTGGGTCTCTCCTGGTGATTCATACCAGGCCACATGTGTGAGAGAGCCATGCCAGGTTGTCTCAAGCCTGGGTAGTTGTGTTGAGTTGGTCCACCTGGTCCTGAGAATCTGTTGCCCATGGGGTGCATGGTGTGGCTCTCTGGATGGTGGTGGGATGGGTACATGCTGGCTTCAGGAGGAGGTCCAGGCTGCAGGGCCACGGGACGTGGGCCCAGAGATGGGCCATGAGCCGGACCCATGTAAGGGTGCTGCTGCTGGTGTGGATGTGGCTGCTGTTTAGGATCCTGGCCCATTGGATACCTCGGACCCATGTGATGTCCTTCTACCATGCGGTGCTGAGAAAAACAAAAGAAGATGTAATAAGGGCGTTTTGATCAGTATATCTATACATCAGTCTGTACACATAATAAGGTTCAGTAACACAAACAATGCTATTAATTCAACATTATTGAGCCTAGTATAAGATATCCACATAAAGAAACTTAGCTACATATATTCACACACGCATTAATTGCATGCAGTGTTACAGTAACTAATACCAGTAACAGTAATCCATACCTGCATGTTGAAGTCACTGGCGAAGCGGTTCAAATTAGGGTCTCCGTGCCTGGAAAGATGAGCTGAGTAAGTGAAGCGGGGGTCCATACCCATCCTCTGGGCATACATAGGTGGACCATGGTGAGCAGGGGGCCCATGTGGATGACGGAGCTGGTAAAATGGAGAGAATTCTTTAGTCTCTCCTTGTAGATTTCATAATAAAAAAAATAGGATTACGGTGCTTTAATTATTGTGAGAATAAGTGAGATATTTATTCAAACTTTAAAAAAGAAAGTTGTGCTGTCAATACCTGTTGCCCTGGGTGGTACAAGCCTCTCATGTCTCCTCCATGGATGCGTTGATGGCTTGGAGGTAGGCTGTGGGGGTGAGGAGGGCCATTGGCCCAGTGAGGAGGAGGTGGTGGTCGTGTCAGCTTGTACTCCTCTTCCTCGGAGGGTGTGGTGCCTTTGCCCCCCTGTGAGTTTCTCTTACGCTGGACTTGCTCAGTGGCCTTGATCAGACTCTCAGGCCCCAAACCTTTACTGCCACGGTTGCGCTTTTTGTCTTTGCGCTCCTTGTCTTCTCGATTGATGTGGAATTCCTCATCCGTGTCGCAGTCCTCTGCTGGGATATGTTTTAAAATGGCCCGACTGAAACACCGGTCAAGGGACTCTGCCATGATGGTGTACTCTGGAAGCAGACAGGGATCAACGTCAGGTAGGCTCATGATAACGCAAACAAAAGTTCTTTCACACAACCACATAAACAAAGTCACACACTCAAAACACCTGTAGCACATCCACTCATGTATCCTCAAACAATAATAGGTTTTCATTCACTTCCTCTTTTCCAAACATACATCACTCCATCTCTTGGCCACTCTTAACCCTTACCCCTCGAGCACTGCAAAATAATTTGCATGTATGTACCCATAGACACACACTTGCTCCTCTGTTCTCAGCTCACACCGGCTGACTGACCAGGTCAGAGGGCGTCGGTTGACCCCTGCTCCCTCCAACCCCTTCCTCCTCCATCCAGGCCCCCCTACACACTCTTCTACCCCCCGTCCCTGGGGAGAGCATTCAGTTGGATGGATGGCTCCAGACAGGGGGCTTAGGGCCTGGAATGTTTCTCTGGCACTGCAAGGCTCAGATCCCCCTGAGCACTGGAGCACAGCTCAATCACTCCCCATTAATCACTGTCAAGGCTGCCCTGGCCCCGGCCCCAAACCACCACTAGGTCCGGCCCCCTTTCTTTTGCTCTTTCTCCCACTCTCACCCCCCGTTTCTCACCCCCATGAACGCATATATGCACTTCTTTCTCACAACATTCATCTACTGGAATTGATTTTGATGCAGTGGTCTCCTGCTGAGACAACCTGTTAATGGGAGGAACTGGATTTGTGTTCATTTACCACTGTCTTCTCCGTTGTACTCGATGCAGTTTTCAAACATGAGCTTCACGTCAGCAACAAACTCCTCCTTAACAATGTAATCGCCATCATTGAGCTTTTTCTCAATGGTTGACAGGTCCATGGGCGTCTGAGGGGATAAGAATAAGAGAATAACAATTAAAACCTCATGCAAATATCCACATACACATTCGGAGATAAACCAAACATGAATTCATTAACTCACAAACACAATTAGTGAAAACAATGACAGTTACTTGTACCTGGATGAGCTCATGGTAATTGGGCGCGTAGGAGTCGTCCACAGGCTCCAAGAAAGGCCAAGCGTCTTTATGGGATTTCAGCACCTCAAGCACTGAAGAAGAGAGATTAGATCAGTTCAGACATGTGGATTGAGACAAAGAAATGGTCTCTAGTAGAGATCCTGTAAGCATACCTTTGTACAGGGCAGTGTAGTCGTCATCCATTTCATAGCTGTAATGTCAAACACAGGACATGTTACAAATAAGAATCAATGAGTAATTCCAGTAGAGAGTGAAATCTCATGTCAGAAATGCACAAAGCCTCTTACAATTCTTTATTCCTGCGTGTTCTGAGGACAGGTGAAGAAGGCTCCAGATTCAGGAGTTCAGGTGGCAGGTCCTTTCCTTCAGACAGCAGCCAGGCCCTTTCCTCTCGCATCTTACGCCTTTTTGCTCTTTCTGAGAGAGAAGGATGAACACGGGGGGGGGGCAATTAGACGCACAAACAATAAAAATCACCAGTCTCTGGAGGCTTCAGGCCAACAATGATTTAATTGCTTTTTCAGGCTTGCGAGTTACAGTTTAAATTGCACTTTGTGCCCATTGACAATGTCAGGGGAGTCAATGAAAACCAGGCGTTCGCCATCAGAGGCGGCAGCAATTCAGATAAGCAGAGGGAGCGATTCATGAGCCATCTTTTCTCGGGCACAGCTGATCAAAAGAGCAGAGGAGAAATGTATCACCGCTTTATCTTTTAACATGAAAGGCAGAGAGGCCCTGCCAGCCCCCCTGCCGTGTGCATTAAAGATGTTTGAGGGTGGATTCCACATATGCAACGCACACAGAGAGTCAGGCCAGGTCCTGCTGTTCATCTATAATACATTAATGAGGCTCCTCCACTGAAGCACAATCAGCAGTTCATTAACCCTTGACAGATGACATCAGAGGGAGGGAGAAAAGGAGAAGTGATCCTGTGATTAAAGGCCCTGAACATTCCCTCTCACAGTCTCTGTGTACTATACATAAATTACAAGGCTTCCAGTGCAGCTATGCTACTGGAGATTTCTCAGCCGTTAAGAGCCAAACCAGCAGCAGTGGAAATGTTAAAGCCTGTGCATGGGGTGTCCTTCACGATCCAGTCTGCCCTTCATCCCGGAGCTGGACGAGGAACATGAAAGACACCTACCTGCTGCTGACGTGTCGCTGATGAAAGAATATGAAATGACTGCTGCTCCTTGATTTTTTGACTTCTGGCAATTAGCTTCATTTTTGTTTAATAACCTTTCTTGCATTTACCACCAGCTTTTTTTTAAAGTATGAAGCTGCTGCAGTATGAAGTATGATGTGGGATGTTTCGCACAACTTTCCATTTGTGACCCATCTATCTGCGTGTCCATCCATCTTACCCTCCACAGCTTTGATCTTCTCCATCTTCTCCATCTGCCGTTCTTCCTGCAGAATCCGCTCCTCTTCTCGTCGCTGCTCAGCCAGCAGGACCTGCCTGTCCAGCTCCTCATCTTTCCTCTTCTCCTCCTCTGAGACAGCCTTCAGACAGTCCTGAATACAAAGACACAAGACAAGCCCATTACTCTACACTGGACTGATCATGGGATACACTTTAACAGTAGGAATGATGGACAGAAGAAACCCAGACCCAAAATACTAATAGGGGCTGAAACACCTAATTACATGGGGAAGCACTGCACTAGTAAAAAAACAATATTTTCCGGAAAAACATATCATTATGTCTGTAAATAGATGTTTTCATTATGCTACTGCAGATGTAGTTTAAAAACATGTACACAGACAAACACACACACACACACACACCTCGTCCTCTGGCTGAATGTGTTTTCCAGAGAAGCGCTGTGATGTGCGAACTGGGGTGGGGTCCAGTAGTTTCTGTTTCTGTTCTCGTTCCTGAAGACAAAGCAAAGAGAAAAGGATTAAGCTCTGTTAATTATACCCGTTCTACATTCTTTCAAAAGGTGAAGATAGCAGCACGAGATTGTTCGGCTCAGACGCAGTCACAGCAACACGAACATTTCCGGAACATTCAGGCGAGGGATAGCATCTGGGCAGAGCTTGCAGGAGGCAGGATGTAAAGTTTAAATTCCATTGCACAGTGTTTTTGTTTACAGCACATTGAAGATGGTAGGAGAAGAAGCTACTGACTCAGATGTTATGTTTACTTTGTCTTGACAATAAACCTACAAGTTGACATCTTCGTCAAGGGCTTGAACCTCTTCTGACATATCTGTATTCTTCCATTTTTTACCACCACTGTAAAACCACCACTTCCTCACTGGGAATTTTCTGGAAATTCCCCTGCTGTTTTGTCACATGGGCTCACTGACATTTTCTTAACATTTTACGGGGGGACTTCAGTGCATGTCTAATAGCAGCTAAAAAGGGCAATGCAAGTTGGAACCTCACTTCTGAATTGATGGAAAGCCAACTAACAGCAGACAAGTACAACTTTTCTTTGAATGTAAAAGGTGATTTTGCTTTACTGAAGTGTGTAAATGTAAATAAATTAGTCTTATATTTTCAACTTCTTTTTATATTACGTAATGCCTGTAACTTATGGTCAACAAATCACTGATTGAGCCTTCAAGACAGATCAGCAGACGAGCATCACACTGAAGTGACAGGCCCTGGGGAGTTGTGGAGAAGCACTCAGTATTGAGAGGTCACTGGCTCTCCCCTCCCCCAGTCACCCTCTCTACTCTGCTGCCTACGTTCCCCCACCTTTCCCTGGGGGGGAAAAGGAGAAATAAAAGCATGTGTGTCTCCTGTGACTCTCCTAATCATTCGTAATGATTTGACGGCACTGTGTAAGGGCATGCTGTCCAGTCTGACAACTGCACTACACACGGCCAATCATGGAGCTGTTGATCACAACATGTTGAATTCCTCAGGATGCATCCTGAAAATAACAAGGCCTATAAATCCTCATTTGAGTCCACATCCACGACATATCAGTAATCCAGATAGAGCAAGCAGTGGAGGAGGGAGACACCAGCCAACAGAGCTATAAGCGAATCCCTTGAAAGCCTGTCTATATCAGGGACTGGCCTCTGCAGCTCATGTCAGAGTTCATCAGGGAAGCAGGACTGTAAATAACCATCAGCCCAGAGCAGCTAACAGCACTGAGAGGTGTCACAGTCGGGCTTCTGGCCATCAATAAAATAACTGTGGGCGGTCTAAAAATACATTAGCAGCTGTATGAAGCGTGGAGATGTGTGCAGGTGAGGCGACGAACAGCGAAGGAAGGATGATGTTGTCGGGGGAGTGAAAGACAGAGGAAAAGAAATTATGTCAGAAGAAGACAGATGTTCAGGATCTGATCTATGCTACTCTCCACAACTCTTCTGCCCCGACGCCATCTCTGCCTGGTCTTCCTCTGAAGCGCGGGCGTATCCCGGGGTTCGACAATTCCTCTCTACATCCCCCACACCATCCAGCACATAAGAGATGGAGTGCCCCTGGTGTCACCACTGAGAGAGGTTGAAGAGCGAATCCTGCGGCACAGCAGAGCTGTCATTCAAGAGGCTCCGCTCTGCCTCAAGGTGAGCTCCCGCCTGCTGTCAGTGCCCCGTGAAATGGCTGGTGACAGCAGCCCGAGATGTGTGGAAGAAAGGATTCAAGACTAAACACACACAGTGTATTGGACACAGTTGTAGGCACACACCCACATAGACGGATATATTTATGTGAAGTATACACACATGCTACACTATTACTACATTTAAAACCATTCAACAGGCATTTCCAGCTTCCTTATAAACAGGTTGAAGACCTTACTAATTTTAAACAGAAATTAGAAGGTATAAACAGGTTATTTAAAACGAGGGTAAACCCCTTTCCCGTTGCCAATAAAGGCAATTGCATCTCTGTCTTTTTTTCCTGGTGCATCACGATCACAGACAAATTAAAACGTTCACCTGGGAGTCCCGTTTCCATCACTGCCGATCGCAGTGAATGCCGATCGTATCCATTCCCATTGCAGACAAAAGGCAGATGTTAGTGTGTGTTTTAGGGGAAAAGGGATTCAAGGACTCAGAGAAATTTGTTCTTCATTCTCTCGAAGCAGGCGAGAGTTAGTAAAGTGCTTTAAACGTCAAAGCATCTGTTGTCTCTAATTAGAGCAAACAGAATGAAAAGACGACTGTCTGCTTGAACAAGATAAATTTAGTCTTAAATAAATAACAGACTCTCTACACAGCTACAGTGAAATGTGTTGGTGTAATGAATATATAATTAATAAAGAGGGTATTTCAGTGTAATCTCCCGCTGTGCGACATCAGGGGAATTTATTTGCATATAAAAGGAACATTAGGGGAATGCTCTTCCCTTTTAATTGAGTCTTTGAGCGAAGTCAGATTAATCAGAGTTCTTTTCCTCCGCCCTGTGATCATGTTTGATAGAGACCATGTAGAGTGGGAAACGCTGCCTGGTTCGGTTTTAAATAAATCTGTCTTTAGTGGAATCACAACAGATCATAAACAAAGAAGTCTGTGATTCTTCTGTGCTGCTTCAATAACATCCAGTACTGAGGGAAGCTACAGACAGAGGGCCTTCTGAATGTCGTATATAATGTTGAGTTGTACAGTCAGTGAAGGACAGGACCACATTCATCCATTTGTGTGAAAAGTGAGTGACCCCTCTGTCGCCGAATACGACCAGCAGGATTCTTTACTTCATTGTTGATGATGATGATGGAGAACGGCTGAGGGGGGTTTCTATAGCAACAGGCACTCCTTGTTATACATCACACAGGAGTGGAGTGAACCCCACACATCTTAATACAAAAGGAGGTATAAAAATCAAGGACCTGCTGGGGGCTTTGAATAATTGCAGCATTCAATCTCTGAAATATATATTGTATTGCAAACCATTGAAATATTCTAAACTGAAAGGAAAACTGAGTAAATTGTGTCGGCTGTGGACTCCTGCTCGTTATGAACAAAACAAACAACAAGTACACCAAACAATCTGCTCCTGAAGAACACACATTCCAGGGAAGATGATGACAAATGAGCGTGACCCCTGGTGTGGCCAAACTTGGACTCTCACTCTACCAAACTAGCGGGAAAGCATAGTTCTTCACTGTCATGTCTTATTTTTAAAGGCCTGAGGCCGACATCATCACTAAGCCTGAGCGCAGAATTAAGGGCAAGCTCAGACCAGCTTTCACTCCACCCGTCCTGCAGCCATCCCAGGTAAGAATCCAGGATCCCCCAAAACAGCGACACGAAGACGGTTGACGGTGATTTGCAGCAGAACATACTAGAAGCAGCTAAACGGAGGTTCAACCTGTCAAGCTCGAATAACGTGGTGAAGCAAAAGGTAGGCTGATAAAAATGATAAAAGTGAAAATGGAAATTAAGGGGCCAGTATGGGCTGCTGTGATTGAGACTAATGGTTATGTCTCCTACGTGTCTGACCTTGTGCTCAATCATGCTGCTGATCTCGGGCAGAAAGTTCTGGCTGATGACACGGTAGAGGTGGCGGTCCTGTGGGGAGGGTTTGTCCTTGATGCTTTCTGCCAGACTGACCCACTGTTCCTCTGTCTCGCACACAAGGGACCAAGTGCCTCGCTTGATGCCTGGTGGGGGGAGACACGTTGGCTTATCGATTAAAATCAAAAATTACATTTCCATGATTCCATGATGTTGTGAACAGAAATATAAAAAGCTTATAATGATGAGATCATCTCACTTTTCCTTATGGGAGGATCCTCCGGTACATCTTCTGTCTTGACTTCCGGCTCTTCTCTTTCTGTGTCACTGAAAAGAAAAACAGGGAGATAAATAAATCAAAAAGATTGCTAGAAAGAACAAAATGACTAAAACAATATTAAAATGCAATAGTCCTGATGCAAGAGCAGCAGTCCTGTACTTTGTGAATGAAATTACAGTACGTGTTCGTGACCTTTACATTACATGTGTGGTCACCGATTGGTTAGAGAAAATGTGCCCAAGAAACAATTAATTATTAATTACATTGCATATCTAGTAGTAGGTTAAAGGTCTTTCTGTACAAAGACCGACCAAGACCAAAGAAAAGGATCACACACAAGCAAAAATCTAATAACCTATTATCTGCTAGAACTTTTCCACTACTGGAACATTTTTTTTGTTTTGTTTTATATGATTGTATAAAGCCACGTTATATCTAATATCACTCAAAGACCACACAACAAAACAACCTGCCATGGCATCTACAGTTCAACGCATGTATTCTTTTGACACGACCCGTACATCTGTGTAACACATGCACAATGACACGTCAGCATTTCTCTGAAATCTGCTGATGGTACTGATGACAGGCAGAAAAGTTTTCTCACCTCAGATTAGAATCGTCAGACTTTCTTTTCTTTGGTGGTCTTCCCCTTTTCTTTTTCTCTGGTAGCGCAAGTTCAGAGGGTTCACTATTGAAAAAGAAAATAAGGCCTTTTAACAGGGGGTAATTAGCAATGACATTTGATATAACATTTATAATTATCCTGTAACAGGCCTGTAAACAAGTGTCAAATGTGCTTGTCAAATGCGGAAAACATGAGCAGTGACATAACTTCTTCATTCTGGTGAACAGGACAGATGAAGGCGATACACAGTACTCAGTGGTATTTACCTGATCCTATCAATTTTCCTCTTGACAGGCTGTTCTTTGTACATACGAGTGCCATAAAAGTACCAGTAGAGGGCTCCATTTTCATCTTGCCCCAGCGGTTCCACCCTGAGGCTGTCTGCATCCAGGCCCTGAGGGACAGTGGGGGTGGGGACTTTACATTTTTTATAAATCATGTGTAGGACTGTGTTTTTAAATCATCAGTGGGTGAGGTAATTTAGTCCTTCTAGCCTACGCGGCTGTGAATCACACGGACATGAAGCGCTTTCATTATCTCACTGAGTGCCTTTATTAATTGAATGTGATAAATTGGCTTTAAAAAAAATCTTATCTCATGACAAAAAGGCAAAATATATGGACAGGAAAACCAAACTGACAGACAACACAGGGATAAAACTGTCATGTTACAATTAATCACAGCTTTGTTTATGCCAGGACACACATACCTTTGTTAAGTCTGCTCGTTTAAATGTACATAAAACTAGAAGGTAACGCAGTAGAACTCATACCCATGATGAGGCTCAATAGTCCCCTTAAATTCAGTGAAGCTACATCAAATTTCACACACTCATAGATAGCAAGGCCCTTAATATGCTTATATTCTGTGTGATCAAGATCCATGAATTATTCCTTGGGAAAACAGTGACATTTAAAACGCTTATCTTGCAATATTACAGAAAGTGGAAAAATAAATTCCTGGATCTGTACCAAAATGTACAGTAAGTGTAATGGAAATCCATTCTGTTGTATTTGCATACAGACTAATGCAACCTCAATAGAGCTGCTGCAACGCTCTAATGCCCAGTATCATTGCCGACAATTAAATGGCTTGGATTTCAATTGACTCGGGTTCGTTTAGCTGCTCCTCGTGAGTGTCGTACCTTCAGCAGGTCAAAGACATCAGCAGCATCCAGGCGGTAATCACAGAGCCGGTGCAGCAGCTCCACCTGAGTGCGAGGAGGCAGATTCTCGAAGGGCCCCTCTCTAAGTGGGTTGGGCTTCCCCTCTTCCAGCTCCCACCGGTAGCTGATGATGTCGTCCAGGTAACCGCTGAACGCCTCAGGGCTGAGGAGCCGAGAAAAACAGCGAGAGAGATTGACAGAGTGAGAAAGGGAAGGTGCAGCTTGGTTCCAGATCACCAAAATGTACAACTTTAAACATGATGAAAAAACATGGCAGCATAGCACATTTATTAAAAACCTTACCCATATGAATAACTGTCAACCTATAAGAAGCAACTGATATTCCTGTGGCTGATCTACCTTCATATTGTCACAATCCTTGTTGTTGTGTTTGAGGTCGTCTCACTGCTATTGTGTGACAGTGTCTATACTCTATGTTTTTGTCTTTGCAGAATCTACAGTAACCCACTGTGGCGTAGAATCTGTCATTTATTGTCTCAACCCAAGGTAAAGCTGTGATCGACGTTCTTTGAGGGTCGCAGGTTTGGGGTGAATGACAACTGATTGACGTATTTTAATGATTGAAGCAAGTCTGAGTTAGATACGTTTCCTTTTTCTTTCTTACACATGAATTGTTTCTTTAAGTTTAATGTGTTTTACAGCATAAGGTTAGTGATTATTTTAAGTCCCTGACATTTTTTGATTCACTTTCATTTGACCCAACCAATGAGGCCGGCACCGACCCAGAGCCCCATTCAGCTCCAGGTTTATTCTTGTCACTGCCACTAAGTTCTAGCTCATAGAGAAATGCGGAGTCTCTGCACTGTCTAGAGCTACTAAGAGCCCTGAGATGACTTATCTTATTATATGGAGCTCTATAAATAATGGCTGTTATCATAAAGTCCTCACTAACATAACAATGTACTAACTACAAATAAGGATGTTTAAAAACTCTGATATAACGTTCATCTTAAACAATAACAAAGAATCCACACAGACAGAGGAGTTGTTTGGTTCATTGGGATCTGTCAGTTCAGATAAATCCAACCAATTCAATTGCAAATGCTGTGTGTGTGCACATTGAAAAGCCAACACTCGGTTTCACTATCAACTCACGCACCATTGTAATAGATAGGTTTAGAAACAAAGTTCAAACGAAGCAAAGTTCAAACAACCGCAGTGGCTATTGAGATGGAGTTTCTTTGAAATGAGCTGGTAAATAAATGCTGGTTCTGGTTCAGGTCTAACAGATTAACCTGTAACGTTCGGTTCAAGCTCTGATTAACGGAACAAGTGCTCGGGGCAGTGCTGAGCATCTACGCAGCAGCAAAGAGAAAATAGGACAGAACATATGGCTTATCTTGAAAGAGCAGTGTGCACTTTTCACAAAGCCTCCCCTTCTCACTTCCCAATTCTCTCTTCCTTTCTATCCCTCATTCTCTCTGCAGCATCCCCCCCTCCCCAACTGCTCCGGCAGAGCGTTTAACATGTGTGGATGAAAAGGGCAGCCCTGTGAAAGGCCAATGCTGAACAGCCACCCCCAGGATGCCAGTGCCTGTCCAGTCCAATAAAGCAGGTTGTCGTCCTGTGAGCGGCTCCCTGGACAAGAAAACTGTATCATTCCAGCCTCTCTGTTTATCACCTAACTAATACCAGTATGCTTTCTAATGTGGGTCTAGAGCAGGAGGTGGATACGCGGGGAAACCCCGTGTGAGATGAAGCACATTTGTAGATTTGAATAACATCCTCTGCTACATACTCACTTTCTCCCATTGTTTGATCTCATAGAAAAATACAGCTTAGGGGGCGGTGCTGTTCTTATATTTCACAGCAGAGGTAATGCATGATTTCACCACAGAGGTTGACTCACATTGTGGTATGAGTTAACTCTGACTCCTCAGCGAGTCATGTTTCCACTAACTCAACCTTTCTTTGAAGGTTCCTCGTGCTATGACTACTTTGAGGTCAAATATTGGTTTTATCTTGACAGCTATAAATCAAATTAGGAAAAAATTGACATTCAGTGTGTTCCACTGTGCATCTAAGTCTATTAAGAAATAATGTTCTCACGCAGTGTACTAGTCCTGACAGGGTTAAGTCTTTGACCCAAGTCTGCCACAAATAATTCAACAATACAAGTCGGAGCAGGTTTAGGACGGTTTTAGGGACATGGGAACAGAGGATCTGAGTCGTCTTGTACCATTTTCCACTCCTTCTACCTCATGATGCATCGGCTGCCAGTAAGCTTCCTCGTTCTATGTTCGGAAAACATGCTTATATTTAAGTAAGTTAATAGTTTAAGTGTTGTTTTTGTATACATACATTTCAAATGTTTATTTCCAAATGATGGAAAGAACACACAAAACCCTTACAGTGAATATATTGACGTTAGTTCTGATACTTACATGATGTCAGTACGCTGGTAGCATCCCTGCAACAGACAGGCAATGAGGTCCCCGAGGAAGTCCAGGTCCTGCTCTGACAGGGCTTTCTCCAACTCCTAGACAAAACAAAGGAAATACAAGGGTCAAAACTAAGGACAACTTAACTTCTATTTAACAGAGCTGAGAATTAGGTACAAAAGGGGCAGATTTATAACATGTTCCCAGATCCACAAGGACCAAGTCTTTTAAAAACGTAAAAGTATTAAGACCATTATGACCACAGGTGATATTTGATGTATTAAACCATTGCTATAATTATCAGGGCTGCCCCCTGAAAGTCAAACAATACAAAACACCAGTTAAAGACCTGTCAATCAACTGAGACTGTCAGGCACAAGGTTTTCTATTATGGTCTCTCAGCGTGCAGTGGACTTCAGGGAACATTTTGGTCCCAAGAAGTAGCAGCAGAGTGAACACTCCTTGCTTTCACACGGCTCTCTGGGGTAAAAATCCTTCAACTATGTCAACTTGTCCCATCTGCCCGGTGAAGATGTCTGGGCTGGGTTCTGGCTGCTGTGGACATGGACCCAGGGTGAGTACGAGTAAGATCCAGGCAGCTGCCGAATATTTGTATTGATTTGACTGGCAAAATCCTGAGAGTCTCAGTAATTATACATCAGCCACAACATTAAAAGAGTTAGCGGTTTTAATGCTGTCAATTCATCCAAAGTAAAACAGTGTTGCTATCAGTGTGAGGTAAACTGGCAGAGGTAGACCGCAGGAGGGATGGTTGGAATTTGCAACTTGACTGACTGGGGTTTTCTTGGTTTGCCAGTGGCTGCTTGGCTGGAGCTGAGGTTCAAGTTCAGCCATGACCCCTCTCCTGCCTGGCTTTGTGTTTCAGCCATTGAGGTTTTATGAAGCGGCAGTAACCAGCCGAGCAAACTCTAAAAGACCTGAAAGCACCAAGGAGAGATGGCAGGCAGCAGGGGCCTGGAGCTGCAACACAGCCGTGCCCCCGCCTCTCCTCTGCTGACCAACCCCACGCAGCTCCCCACACGGCTTTTCCCAGCATGCACTTCTCTCTCCAATGATACCCACCAGAAAGGCTCTGGAGTAGAACGAGAGGGCAAAAAGAAAGGGAACAGGAGCCCGAGAGGGCAGAAATGCTAAGTTCTTCATCAGGCAAGTGTCCATTTTACTTGTAGCTCCATTTTGCATCCTGCTCTCTAGTTAGAGATTAGATTCAAACCTCCTTAGCTGCTTTCAGACATTGACTGAACTCTGCCGTTCCTCCGTATTTTCTCTAAAGGAGGTGCATGTGGGAACGCAAATGGCCGAGTGTGACGCTCCGCAGCCTCTGTGGACTTTCTCCGTCTGGCCTTCTACAATAATGTCCGTAGAAATCCAGGAGAATCCGATATATGAACACAGCAGAGAATCCCCCACTAGATTCACCGTGAGCGAGTGGGAGGGGTGATGACGCTTGTAACGCGCTACAGACGCAAAAATGAAAAAACTAAATAGAAAGAAAACAAATATCTCCCGTTGAAAAGGTGGTGTCATACACGTAGAAGACACCGACGAAGATGTCAAGAGAGTTTGTGTTGATAAGAGCTGACTACGATGTCTGCGTGTTGTTAAGAAAATCATGTGATCTCTGCAGCGGAGTTGACGTGTCACTTCCTGCCTCTGTCTGCTGCACCCGGCTGCTCCACCACTCGCCTGAGTAATGCGGAGGATTTGTTGTTGTTGTGAACGCGTCTGTGCAGAGAACGTCCCGCTGTGTTGTGCATGTGTTAAAGACAAACTCTGGGTAAACTCCGTAGCCAATTCTCCGGATTTTACACGCAGGTCGTGTCTGAAAAGGGCTCTTGTGACTGCTCTCCATCTAGCGACAGATCCAAACTGGCTGTATGGTTTCTATAGTCTATAGTTTCCTCTCCCCTTAGTTTCAACACTGGTCTAAAATTATCTCAAGGACGAGGAGGCACATTTAATTGGTGTCCACACTCTTCTCTCCTCTCAACAGAGGAACCTGGGCGAGCTCAGGGGGTCACTAAAGGTCAGCATACACACCTCCTGGCCATGTAGAGGGGCGGAAGCTACGAGCCAGCAAGTCAGCGCAATGAAAACCAGAAGGGGACGGACAGAAAGGAGGTTGATAAAGAAAACTAGATAAGATCAGAACATTTATGCTTAAGATTGGAAATGAAAAAGAGCATGAAGGAGACACTCAGGACAACTTGCTCCTGCTTCTAAAAAACAAACAAACATAAAAATCAGCAGTCTCATGACTCGAAGGAAGAACTGTTTTCTTAGGTTTTTATGAGCACATTCTAAAAAAACTATTTCAAAGCCCACAGATCAACTAACCCTCATCTCCTGGATTTCTATGGACATCATACTAAGGGGCCAGGCAGAGAAAGTCCACAGAAACCGCGGACCGCTCACTCGGACCTTTGAGTTCACACAGGCACCTCCTGTCTGAAAGCTGCTTCTGTAATTTATGCTGCATTTCTGGATTTGATAAGTGGGTCATGTTTGTTATGAAGTGGAGGAGACTTCTGCAGATAATTCGGCCTCTGGTAAAAAACACTGACAGAATCCTTACCAGGAGAAGTTGACAGTGATGAAGACAACTCTAAGGATCCTATAGAACGTAATGTCACCAAGGTGTCTTTAGTTTTTAAGATCATTTTTGGCCATTTTTCCTTTATTGATAGGACAGATTAAGCAACCGGGGGAAGATACACAGCAAAGGGACCCAAGTCGGAACCTGTGGCTGCTGCAGAGGACTGAAGCCTCAGTATATGGGGTGACCACTCAGCCAGGTGAGTTACCGGGTGCCCCACTTTTGTTACTCTTGCATTTAAACAGTTGCTAAAGTGAAAACATGACTCATGGCTTTTTCACATGTGTACATGTTATCCACCTCTGTCATGGCCAGTGAGCTCTGATTATTAAATAAATATAGAAAGATTGTACGTCTAAATACAAATACATGTGTGCAGGATGCAGAGATATCCTTTGTCACACTCCCTTCAACTTCCTGGTCCCATGTCAGACAGCTACTGGGCCAGAGTGCGCCATCGATCAGAGACAAACTGCACTTTGATCGCACTTTGAAAAAAGCCGGGGGCCACAGCTGGGGGAAGAGTGGAGGGTCGAGTACAGCACAGCCGAGTGGAGAGCTTGCTACAGCCCCTGGATTAACACCACCCCGCTCCACCTTTGATGTGCAACACAGCATCTCAGATGGCGGAGGGAAGGGGAATTAATGTGGTGTCCGTGGCCTTTCTTCAGCCATCCGTCCAGCCGGTCAATTCTTCTGGTGCTAACAAACACTCAGCTTGATGAAGGGCTGCAGGGACAATCCACTGCAGCTGGATATGTCCTGTGGGAAACCTTTCCCCTCAATAACCACGTACACTACAAGGACACAGCTCGCAACCTTTGACTAACAGGCAACAACAGACAAAAACACACACCTATGCCAAAACAAACTCGTGCACGCGTCTCAGCAGAATGAACACAGCTCACTACTTAGGCTGCTTAACATTAATGATCAATGGGACTCAAAGATAAGCGAGCTGAATCAGTGATAAGCCACAAAGAGAAGAAATCGCACATCCAAGCTGTCAGATTTATCACCGAACAAAACAGGCTATTCATATTCACACACACTGAGGCAAAGATTGGTGGGTGAGTAAAGGCTTAGTCAAAAAGGTGTGTCATCACCACAGACCCTCTGTGGGCCTGGCTTGAAATCAGCAGTTCACCCTTAAGGTATTTTCCATTTCTCTCACCCAACTCCCCTGCTGTTCCTCTCTCTGCTTCTCTCACTGGCTTAACCTCTTATTCCTCCCTTCCACACCATTTTCCTCCCCCTGTCTTGCTGCCCAGTGTCTATGAGGGCCTCTGAGGCATTCTATTATTCCCCTGACAACACCCTCACTCCCCTCTCCACCCCATTCTTTTCCTCCCTCCGTCTTCCTTATCTCTCCTCACCCCACACACGGGGCCCTCGCTTCAGCCAGTTGTTGGCTCCACTGTAGCTGGGGACATAACTGAATCCTAAATAATAAAAGGAGAATGGGATTAGCGTTGAATCTTCCAAAAATGATTCAACACCATGGTGGAAAAAGATTTAGCAGCATCTCGCCTGGACTTGTTTGAAATCTCAGCTGAAAACAACACAACACAACAATTCTTTGAGGTATCAATTCAATAAAACGTCACACAGTGTGAGAAGTAACACCTGTGGTGTTAACACAACTGGCCACTTGTCTTTTTCTCTTCCTCTCAAGTCCTTGTCATAAGCTGTTTTCAGACATGCCCTGCGGATAAAGTCCGCAGAACTGGGCCCGGACTTTAGCTGCAGTTCGCTTTTCACACATTCACATCGCAGTGGGAGGTTCTCTGCACAGACACGTTAACAACAGCAACAAATCCTCTGCATTATTCAGGGTGCAGCAGGCAGAGGCAGGAAGTAATGCATTAACTCCGCTGTGGAGTTCACGTGATTTTCTTGACAACACACTGACACCGGCGTCAACTCTCATCGCCTCAAACTCTCTAAATATCTTTGTCTGTGTCTTTTACGTGTATGACACCAGTTTTTCATCCGGAGAAATCTGTTTTGTTTGTTTTTTTCATTTTTGCATATGTCGCTTCTCACATCGAATTCTCCGGACTTTCTGCTGACTGTATACTAGGGAGCCAGGGACAGAAAGTCTGCATATAATCCGGAGGCTCTCACTCGGACATTTGTGTTCACCCACGCTCCTCCTCCGGAGAAAGTGTGGCGCTCAGTGCATGTCTGAAAGCAGCTCCAGTCACACATAGGCCCCAGTCAGACCTGGTATTAACATTTGTCTGGAGTAATCTGATCACAAGTGGACAGCTTTAATTACAGGTGTAGCGCACCCATAACACAATAAAGATGCAGTTGAGATTTGATCCCTCAGATCACTAAGACCTTGTTCAGACCTGGTATTAACTGTTAAGCGCTAAATAAATTCGTCCTGAGATCATCCATATGAAATATGCAATGGGTGAGTTCTGTTATTGGAGTAAAAAAAATCCTGGCCCAAGCTGAAGGAGATGAAAACTTAAGAAGGCATCTCTTTTGTGCCTTTTTTCATTCTCATTATCCCGACCTGGCTTTGCAGAATACATAAAACAGATCTCAAAATGGCAGTCTAGCATTATTACATCCGCCAAGGACGTTAAGTTTTCACTACTGTCCGTTTGTAAGCAAGATTATACAAAAACAACCACTCAGATTTCCACGAAATGGGATTTGACCATTTCCCAGGAAAGAAATAATGTAACTTGATAAAAGATCCAGCAGGGAACTGATATGACGTTTTGTGCAGCTTTATTGAATTTTGGAGGGCTGTTGGACTTTGGTAGAGGTATGCGCGCCACATCGTGCCATTTGAGTAGTTAAGATGTAAAGCCAGCTTTTCAAAAAAGCATAACAGATAAATGCATTCTTGTCACATGACTTTTTTTTAAAAGGGTCTCAAAATCCAGAGGAATCCTTTATTTTTTTACTACGGCTCAGGTTAAACCCATGGTAAATGTTAAAGAAACAAAGAACACACGTGCAGTTTGTCAAAGTGAAAGAGACTGGACGCTTTCAAATGAACGTCATAATGTGAGTGGCAGTCTGCTTCTAATATCCTCTAACCTAATATGAAATCTCATGATACAGAGGCGAGACTTAAGATTTAATTTGATTCAGGGATTTGTCAGAATCAGCACATGAAATCAAAAACAACCAACTGGCAAACAAAGCAGAGGTTGTCTCACCTCGATTAAGTTAGAAGGGTTTCTATAATCTCTCTCTTTATGTTTTCTATCATGCTACGATCCAATTGAAATGTCAAAAAGGACATCTGTACCTCCCACCAGAATACGGCTGTCAAAATACACAGGATGAAAATGCTTCTCTCGGCCATCGCTCGCTCACATTCAATTTTCCGTCTCCTTTTGCAGGTGAGAATTCATTTAGGTTACATCCATACTAGTACATTTTCATTTATGAAACTGTGTTTTTAAAAATTCAATCCACACGAGCATTTAGCTCCATCTCAGAAGTTATCCATGTCTATATACTAACACAACTGAAAATGAATATCACTTAACCATTCATGTACACTGGGCACAATTGGTTACTCAGTTACATAAAATATTATAAACGAGAAACAAAACTGGTGAAAAGTAAGTCGAGGAAATTCTTTTCTTGGAACTGTTAGTAAAGGTTTAAGCAGTAAGGGAACAAATGTGGGTGACTGCGATTGTGACATCGATTAGAATATCTGAGTTTCTAGTTTCTACTTCATCCTACAGTGTAAAAACCGCAGTTTTCAAACTAAAAATAGCCAACAGCATTTCCTATCTTCTCCGTTTTAGGTGCTTAAGAAACAGAGTAGTGTGGAGGCCAGGCCTAAACATAGCGACAGGGATGCATTTTAAAAGCAAAACGTAGTAGAGTGGCTGTAGCCTCAGGTTGACAGTGTGACATGCATTGTATCTGAAAGGGTGAGCTTGTGTCACTCAACCCTAAAATGCAACCCTCCCCACAGCCTTTGTTACCAGATGCTATTAGATCTGGGAATTATTAAATGATATTGACACCTGGACATCATTTACCAGACATGAGGAAAACACAAGGACGAAATAATAATAAATAAGATATATGGCCAAAGATAATCCTCTGACAGCTGATTGATACGAATAGATAAAGTCAAACCACATTCATTATCACCATCTTGCATGCAGGCCTAAGATGAGTCTCACACCGAAGGACTAAACACCAGGTTTCTGTTTGATGTGAGCATGGCTAATGTAAATGAGACAAGAATCCACTGAGTGGAAGGGGGGGGGGACCTCACTGGAGTTTGTAAAAGCAATGAGATATCTAGGTTAAACTGCTTTAAAAGAAAAAAAACACCTCTGTCTTCAAGGCAGAGCAGACCATCTGTAATTGCAGATAAAAGTGAAATGTGCCTTTCTCAGTGGACATTCAAGACCCTCATCGTGTGTCAAATGATATCTGCAGAGAGAAAGAGAGAGAGAAAGGCTTAAGTACATTGCATGTATTTGTGTCTGACCCATGCAAGCTGCATGTGACATGAGAGGGAAGAAAGAAAAGGCTGCGATAAGCAGTGCAGCAGCTCCAAGGTTGTGGCAGATCCACAGAGCCTATAGTATCAGGGGGTTGGCCTCTGGCTACCTTCACAGCAAACACTTTCCACGCCACTGCTGTTAACAGCTCCTCCGGGGTCTATATCACCAACAGTTGGAGGATGTATGCACGGATAGCTGGAGGGGGAAGGGAGGCCTGTTTGTTGTGTAAAGGCTCCTCTCTTCCTCTCCTTTGCTTCTTTCTTTATTTCTTCCTCCCCCACTCCCCTCCCACTTTCAGCTCACACATGGTTCCTCCAGGAGCCATCATCTGACAACACCCTCCACCCCCACACGTAACCACCTCCTGCCACATGACAAACATGCACACA
This sequence comes from Hippoglossus stenolepis, assembly GCF_022539355.2. NCBI lineage: Eukaryota > Metazoa > Chordata > Actinopteri > Pleuronectiformes > Pleuronectidae > Hippoglossus > Hippoglossus stenolepis. The sequence continues at coordinate 23,390,350 of NC_061487.1, read as the reverse complement.
CAGCCATAACACCACAGGAAAACGCCCTCGCATCCTCAGGATGTATTGTTGATCTGATGAGTGGAAAGCATCAGCATCTTTGAGTTACTGCCAGACACTTTTGATTGACTGCATCAAAACAAGAACTTGTTGACTGGTTTGCCTTTGCAACCATTCCTGATCTTCAATATGTTTGAGGTAGAGTGATGAGTCGAGTGCTACAAACCGGCCTTAACTAGTATCTCGATACAGCAGACAAGGACACCATTTGCTTATGAAAACATGCGAAGAAGAGGAGTGACTACAGGTTGTGCTGAATGAGCTGCACTATCATGTGGGAACAGTAAATATAGCTCATACACGACACAGCTGTACGGCCAGTGTCAGCTTTCAGTTGACTTTTATTACAGTGTCAATGTCATGGCCAGGTGGGGAAGGCGGCTGGGCTGTAATGGAAGAGATGGGATGGTGGGCAGATCCTTCCGGAGTCCACACAGACGGAGACCCTTTGCCTTGGCGCGGCTCTCTGGCTGTGCGGGTGAGGATCATTAAGCACAGGAGATGGAGGCCACCCGGTGCAGCAGCAAGCATGTCTCATACTTCCACTGCCGGCTCGGAGGAAGTCACATCATCAACTTCCTCGTATAAAATGAAGCTTCCTACTTCAGCTAACATCTGAGTGGTCCCTTTCTCCAACTACATGAACATTCAGTGCATGTGCACAAACACACACACAGAGTTATTGATGGTAAATAATAACACAAAATTTGTTATCCATGTTGCATTCATCACTGATCATTGACTGATAGGACTGAAACTGGAAGCACATGGGGGTTCAAGGCTGCTGCACACTAGAGGATAACCGGGCCCCTTCGGACAATCACGGTGTGCGTTCCCGAGTGAAGGTCACTCTGCGCCGATTATCTGCCTAAATAATCCTTAAGTGTGGGGGGTTAAACCAAATAATCTTAATGCTACCAATTGAGCCAGAGCCTCCCCAATCTTGAATTGTAAATATGAAACAGAAATCGGCTCAGACAGAAATCTGCAATTGCGAGAGCGAGCTGACCAGGAAGCGCCACCCAGATGTTGCGTACTTGTACAGCTGTGACTCAAAAACAACCTCCAGCTCGTGCTGCAATATGTACAAGCCTTCTCAGCCATGACTACATCCAAAGCTGTTTTTGTTCCACTGCAAAACAGAACAACTTCTACATGTTTGTTTTTCTTCTGAAGTTCCACACTCTAGTTCAGAGGGTGTCAGTAATGCACCTAAAAACCTGTGAGATTTTAAGTCTCTGGAATTGCCACTCTGAAATTGTTTCCTGCAAACGGCAAGTGTGTGGTCTGACGTTCAGACAAAAATCGTCCAGTGTCTGTGTTCTGAAGATTAAAAATCTCTGTTTTACTTCACTTTTTAAAAACCCAGTCAAGAGATGAAAATCCTCTCATGTGCAGCAGCCCTTAGGTGACACAGTTGTGACACAGCAGTTGGCATCATTTCTTTGAAGTCAGTCTAGTGTGTCATGGTCCTTACATTCACAAACAACGGTGCAATAGCTCCCAAGTCGCTTAGGCCACATTCAGACTGACCTCTGTATAAAAACCCAGCTCCCTAATTCTCTATGACGTAACCAGGGTACCAAAGCAGAAGGCTCCAACCGAAAGGCAGGATCCGCCAGTGAAAAAGTTGGGACTAGTCACATCCTTTTCTGGAAAATGAAAAAAAAAAACTAAAAGAAAGCCTATCTCTGGATGAAAAACCAGTGTCATTCACGCAGAAGACACAGACAAAGATCTTTGTGTGTTTGCCGACACTTGTGTCCGTGTGTTGTCATGAAAACCACTTGATCTCTGCAGCGGGGTTATTGCGTCACTTCCTGCTGCACCCGGCTGCTCCACCTCTCGTCGGAATAATGCAGAGGATTTGTTGTTGTTGTGAACGCATCTGTGCAGAGAATCTCATGTCCATGTGCGAAAGGCAGACTGCAGGATTTTACCCGCAGGTCATGTCTGAAAACGCCTCCACTCACATGGCAATCATCCGCATGAGCACTAAATTGATTGTCACCTTGACAGTTTGTTTTCTGACTGATGCTAAGCCTTCAGACTAACAGATCTATTATTTAAACCAGCTTTCCTGGATTTCATTTCATTGTGTCACTGTAAAAGGAACAACATGCCTGTGCCAAGTTTTTTTCACACCTACTACTACAGTTGTAAATGACAGAGTAACAGTGCTGACAGTAACAACATGTGAGGAGCAGCCTACATATTTGTAGCTAATATTACCTTGTTTGAGCTGCTGCCACCATGAGTTGACTCTGGATACGCAGCAGAAAATGTCGTAACCAACAGTATAATGTTGGAGTTGAGAAGACTCAGGAGTAAATCAACCAGAGTTATTTTTATTTCAGCCTTAAAACACATCTCTCTTGCTAGATTGACCTCTCATCCACATGGCTATGGAGTTCTCAGGGGCTGTGTTGTAATATTGATGGGCAGAGATTTTGAAACGATGACTCAAGTCACTAGATTCAGTTCCCGATTGGATCTCATCAGTCAGGACTCATCTACTTGCAGTGAAGGCGAAACATCATAAACACTTAGGTTCAGCCACATTTCAACCCCATATTCTATCAAATAAAAGAAATCCCACGTCTTACTTTTCAAAAGTTGTTGTTCCGATGCAAACAACTTCTGAATTGATGATCTGTTTCCTGTTTACACCGGCACGCACATGTCCAGTGTTCGTGATTGGTCAAGTTATATGCATTTTCAGGTGTTGAAGTATGGATGCAAAGGGATTATTACTAATACTCTTGTGTGAATGGAGATAGTTTCAATTTAAAAACACTGTTTAAACAAGAAAACATTAGTACTTGTACATTAGAGTGTGTTCCAGCTGGAACCTGTCTAAAACCTCCCAGTTTCACATCCCTACTCTGCATCCAGTCACTCTGACTCAGGCCAATCTCTAGTTAGCACAGCTCAAAAATGTTTTATACCACTTTACATCTCAGTGCTCCTTCTGTCTTTGCATTGTTCTGTTTGTGCCTTCTCTGTTTTCTATAAGAACAAACAGCGCCATGTCTTGGAATGAAAATCTTTCTTTATTACCTCTTCTTGCTGTGATGTTGAGTCACACAGACACAAACACACATCAGGGCAACAGAGAACACGGTTTCTCAGCAGGCTAAAAACATGAAGCAACCAGTGAGCTTTACATTGCTCCCACTGGATGAGACCTGGTTTGATGAAGCTCTCATTACTGGAGTTGTCTGACTCCTCTCATCCGTGTTTCGCAACCAGCCACAAACACACAGGGTGAAAAAGCAACAGCGGAGGGATGCCGCCACAGACTGGAGACAGAGAGAGGGAACCATGGGGAGCTGCAACAATGGAACTGGCTGAAACAAACCCCAGTGTATTTGCCCCTCTGCCCCCCCCCTCTGAGCACACACTCCCCATGTGAAACCATCTGATGCATGTACTGCTGCTCTCACTTGTCAATCACAATTGGGGGAGGGGCAGCAGCCTCTTGCCCTCGCAGTGCATGTGAGGAAGGGTATTAAGAGAGACATGCAAAAGGGGTTCTTGATCTTCTTGGGGTATTCACAGAGTGTGAAAAAGTTTTGAGGGCATTATGTGGAGCCTGATCTGGAAAGGAACGTGTCAGAGGTTGGTGTCTGTGAGGCTGTAAGAAGGGCTGAGCTGGGGATGTGTCAGTGGGTGGGACAGGGGGAGAGAAAGGGATGCAAGGGATGAGTGAACACTACAGATCTGTCGAGAGGGGGGCTTCAATCTCTTCACTGGAAATGACAAAGAAGATAAAACAGGCCAAGGTCGAAGGTAAAAACATTTTCAGTGGTTTCAATCACCAGCCAATGATCCATGTTGACGATCATGCAGATGTCACAGAAAAATACAAATGATTTGCTTTTGCGAGTGACGCATCTTTACGACAACCATCTATGGCCCTCGCAGCAAAGCTAACCAATGGAGGCCAGACTGGCAACACATATTAAATGGCTGCTATCTGCACTTATAATGCACAAGAACTGGGAATCAGCGAGTGTGTGTGTGTCTGAAGTTGGGCCATGATGTAGCAACACTAAAGCCTTGATCCTATTCCCCCATTAATCCATCTGCTTTGTAGACAACAGAAACAAGGACTTGCTCACAGGCAGCATGCTCTCACTTATTTACCAGATCTAATAGGACTAAATCTTCTTTTATAATCACACTAGGGGCTTCAACAAAAAAAATAGGAGCCCCCACCCCAGAAGGGCTGCAGCAGCAGCCGCAGCTAGCACCCAGTCAGAGTGAAGAGCCTCCACCCTCCAGGGGGAAGGGAAAGAAAGAACCACCATCTGGGGTTTAGTCATGGTGATGCCAGGGGCTGAGGCTCAGAGACGGGGGGACTGCTGGGGCTCGAGAAGGGATGGGGCAATGGGACTGCAAATGGGTATGGGGTACTGTGCGGACTGGAAAGGAGACGGAAGTAATGTAGATGAAGAGTTTGACAGGTAATAATGAGTGAGAGGATATTTTACAGCAAGAGTAGCAGAAAAACTGAATAAGAGCTTAAGCTGTTGTCAGACATGAACTCCAGAAAACGTGCTGACATTCTCCAATCCCTGTCCGGAGCGTTCAGGTGAGGTATCGCACCTGGGAAGGGCATGCAAGCGGCAGGACATAACATATACAGTATAACGTATTACTGTTGAAATCATGTACTTTTGGATGCAGCACATAGACATTGGCTCATATCACCAAAAGCTGTCGGATCTCATAGTCTTCCTTAATTGACATCTTCATCTGAAGTGTGTATGGCACCTCTTTAACATCTAAATATATTTGTATACTTTTTGTTTAGTTTTCCCCCCCCAGTTTTGCATACATCTATTGTTAGAAATGTCCTCGACATGCCCTTGTTCACTGTGAATTCTTCTGACATTATCCTGCTGTATTCTCACATTGGCTCAAACGTTCTCACATCCAGCCCCTCAGGAGAATTTCAGGAGTCGAGGAGAATGTCGACGTTCTGGTTTGAGTCTGAAAGCAGCAACACTTCACACCCGAACGGTTTATATTTATTCTGTCTATTTATACATCACATCAGGTAATGTTGTGCGTGGCCTTTGTGGGTAATGATGTCATATCACCAACTCTAACCACTTACAACAATGCTGATGATGTAAACTGTCCCACCCTAGCCGGTTCAACAAAACAAACAGGGGAGTGAATCAGCTGCAAATCAGGTACAACCTGAACACACCCATACATGGTCGACTCAGGTAACATGAATGAAAACATTGGTGAGGGTTGATCAACGGTTTGCCGGGAGGGAGGTCGTCAAAAGTTCAGGTGTTACAGAGAAAAAGACATACATAAAAAAGTTGGTACCATAGAGACTATGGTTAGAAAGAAAAATGTATAAATGAAACAGCAGAAGTGGCAACAGAAGCTAGTTTGCACCTTTAAAATTCATCTCTGCACATCCAGTCTTTGTGGTATGTATATAGATCTTCTGTAGTGGATATGATCTATGACTATAAACATCAAGTGTGTTTGATCTGGGTGGAATCAACTCCGGCGCGTGGGAGCAGCAGGTGCCATTCCTCTCACACCAGGGCGGCAATGACCCCCTGCCAAATGTGACAGAGTCTTCTGGGACACGACTTAAACCAGATCTGCAGTAAAAGAACAGCTTCTCTAACCCATATGGGCCACGACTTTCAAAGTATAAATGGATCAATGTGTTACAGCCGGAAGACGGGATCATGGGGCTTTCACACAAACATCTGCACCATGACAAACTCAAAGTGCCGTGTTAATAATCTGCAGAGAAAAACATTAAATATACATGACAGGTCCAGTTTCAACGCTTTGAAATTTGCTGTTTTGATAATGTACATAATCGAGGGGCAAAGTAGACGACGACAAGCCAATGATGAAGATACAAGGAATAAAAGGCATGACAATGTGCCAAGCAGGCTGCCCGCAGAGCACAGAGTGGGAAGATGACAGGGGAAAAGGTCCCTGCCATGAGGAGCCATGTCTGGTGACAGAGGGCACATCATTGAGGATCCAGAATCAGAGGTCTACAGTGTCCGTTAGCTGCGGGATTTCAGGCATCATTTCACAGATACATAGCCAAGAAATCAAGCATACGCCACAGGGACAAAAAGCGAGGCATGGGGGGGAGCGACTATGTCGACCTTGGGCCTTCTTCTTGTAGATCACACTTTGCGCTTTCATACTAATGTCCTCTCACTTCCTCACTCTCCATCTCTAGGACATTTTCTCCACTTCCCCTCTTTCCCCTTCCCTCCCACTCATTCTTTCTTTCTTTCCTCTCCATCTCACCCACACAGCTCCCTGCTTGCAGTGTGAGGAAAGTGGAAACCAGCGACAGTGAAGTGTATCAGCACAGGAACAATGTGCAGGGGGCTGTTTTGTAAGACCAGCCAAGGAGAGTGGGGGGGAGACGCCATTATCACTGACCAGCACCGTAGAAAGAAGAGAGCTGCCCCGAAACAGTACCACAGCAGCCTTGTTGGACTGGATCAGTGAGTTTCAACATCCACCCTGGTTGTGGTTTCATAGGGTGTAAAAAATTTGTGTTCTGAAATGTGACTTTAATTACAAAAGTCTCCATAATGGGGATAAGAAGAAGGCGTTTCAGTGAACCAATTACAGACAGTCAGTCGGGAGCATCAGCCATCCTGAGTTATCTTCCCTGAAATCCCTCTTACCTAACCAACAAGATCTGAGTTCCACAACCAAACTAATGCTGTGCAGGTATGTGTCCCACACCCTTCTTATGAATCTCCCTGACACCAGAGGGAAAAACTAGGCAAGGTAACACACAGAAGTACTGATGTGCAGAGTTGGTTGAGGCCCTCAGAGGCCACAACCGGTATAACATAGGGGCCAGGTTGAAAAGCCTGATACAAGTCAGCAGCAACCAACATAAGACACTGTGTCTACAAGGTAGGACTGATAACATGTCAAAGACTGTTGACACTAAAGCCCAGACCAGAGTGAAATCACTCGACGCCACCCACTCCGTCTTGAGCACTGACGGCCTCTTCCTGCCCCCGTTCCAAACCCCTGATTCTTGAGTAATTTAACCTGAATATCCACAGATACAATATAACTGTAGCCGACCAACACAACCCAAACATTCTCACACCGCTTAAACATCTTGTATGAGGAAGAAAAAATAATTGAATCAAATTTCAATTATTTTCTGATGTCGAAACTATACTGACAAGACTAGAGAAGGCAAGATAAAAAAGGTAGAGAGATATGAGTCAGCCTAAGTGCAACACTTGTGGGAAGTGCCCAGGCCAGCCTGTCCTGTTGCTGGTATGTGGCATTAAGCAAAACAAACATGTCTGCGTATCTATTCCTCTTACTTCTACAACACAAGAGAGTAAAGATCATGGATCCAAATGTTGGGATAAAAACCGTCACCGAGCACTGTTACACATCACTGTGATACCAGAAACAACAGTTTGAAAGAGCACGACAACAACAATGAGACTAATAGGACAGGACAGTGTCAGCTGATTCCTTTTTACATGTTAAGTTAGTGTCTAAGGCAGACAAGAGGGGACTTACTCTTGTCAGGCAGTTGAGTCCAGCTCGAGTCTGGAAGATGAGCCCCGTCCTGGAGGGCCAGTCACCATAAACACACAGGAGACCACTACAAAGCCGACTTCTACAAAGAAAGGACCCACGTGCTCCACAAATGCTGGACTAAGTGTGTAAATGTCGGAGGGGACGATGTTAACAAAAGCTGCACTCGGGTTAAAAATGACTCCTTCTACCGTAGGCCATGAAATGATCCATCAACCTTTGTACATTGTTTTATCCCAAGTGTAGCTAGTAGTGTGAAGAAGCTCTGCGCTTAGTATCTGAAACAACAAAGTCTGATTGACACCTTATTTTTATTCTTCATAACAATGGCATCTGACCAAAAGCCTGCTTCAAACCATAAACTGATAGGTGCACACGGGTGTGAAAGCAGAACTCAAAGCACGGTACATGTGTTTTGATGATAAAAAAAAAGATGGGCTTTTATCATGAAAAGATGGAAGGAGTATAACCAAAACCAGGATTGACTTCTGAACCACAGAGAGGTCAGACATGTCGGACTCCCTCTTTAAATGCGTATGGTTTTTTTCTGAATTACAATCTACCAACTGGTTTAAAGTACTTTCTTGTTTCAAACACTGGAGAGCCACTCATCACGTAGGTCGGACACGTTTTGTAATCCTGACAACATGCGCTTTAGTTTGTGACAATTTGTTAATGGCGTGTATACAAATTCAAACCCATTCGTGAGCGAAAAACACTAGTTTGCTTATTCGTCACATCCTTTGGAAATGATCCATGATAACTTGTGTCTAATATGACGCCAACTCCTGTTTTGAGTTATCAAACACAATGTACAGGCTTAAAATTTGTTGTTTCTTTACATGTGATCAGTTATGATGGATTCTAACATCAACATGGTCCCTTTAAAAGCCCTCGGGAAGTGAGAATCAGACCCTAGAAACACATTTTGAGTCTACTATCACAAAATAGGAAACAGGACTGACATATACAAATTGAATAACAAACCATCAACCATCCCATGTCCCAGCGGGCTTATAAATATAATTCAGTAATTTGAACAGGGTGCTAACACCACAAATATGTGGCGGGACAAGATTAACTCTATATTTAGTTTCACCGTTTCGTATTAAAGTGGATCGACATCAATCAAAGACCTAAAGCCGACGGTTTCTTGTCGTGTTTGCTATCTAACAATTATTATCACTGCAGCTGCAGATAATGACAGAGAACCAGAGGAGTTATGACCTTGAACACTTGTGCGTCTGATTAGGATGTCCAAGCTCAAGATAATAACTATATCAATCTCAATATTTCCTCTAAATCCATTTGAAGGGGTGTATCCACACATGTGATGTGCTTAGTGATGCGGTTAAAGACGAATATATCATCGAACCTCGTATATTAAAAAAAAAGCTAAACGGCTCAAACAACACACGAGAAACGTTTTTTTTTTAAAGTAAAACCAGGCAAAAATACGTGTTTGACGTTAATCCAACCAGGAGAAAAGCAGCAGCTCACAACCCCTCAACTTCCATGTAAACTATAAGCGCAACGCGACCCCCCCCCCCCATCTGCCCTGCACGTCGTTCAATAACAAAGCGATGCCTGAGCGTGTGTTTCTCTCGCTGGAAGGAAGGGGTGGGGATGAGTGATGGAGGCTGTTGATGCGTGGTGTTGACCTTACCAATTTCTTTAAAGTGCAATCATTCTTCGAAGGATTGAACAAATCTCCATTAACGCTGATGTAACACGGGGGGTAGATGTATATGGGAATTAACAGCTCTGTAAACTAAGAATAGATCGAGAAGAGCCAAGAGGAGGAGGGGTGGTGGGGGGTCGAGCGATAAAGTTGAATTGTGAGATCGCGCTGTAGTAATTTGCGTATATTCAGAGGTTAGAATGAGGCGCAGGTGCGTGGTTGTGCATCTTTCACTCCTCGTAGAGAACAGATATGAGAAACTATCGTTTAAAGCATCACTTCGTGCAGGGAAATGGGAGTTGGGCGAGCAAACAATGCCGAACAGCATCTGCGTCCCTATGGCTACCCCCGAGCCAGATGGCTGGCAACTCCAAGACAATAAACTCGAGCCTCACGCCATGAACTTAACTTTATCCGATAGAGGATATATATATATATATTTACAAAACTGCAGTAGTGTAGTGTATTCAGTAGGAGCAGGCAATTCAAGTCAACGTGCGACTTTTGCCGACGCACAAACACATTTGTGCGGTGGCACGATTGTGATCGGTTTAAGATGACGATCAAGTTTCGCTTCTTCACGTCCCTTCCCCTCCTCGAGTCTCACGGTATCTCAATCATGTCTTATTTTTAAAAAGGACCAGAAGTTTGGGGGGTCGCTCCTCGACACAATCATGAGGCTCGAATGAAAACAAACGAAGGGCACATGGTTGTATTGAACGGACAGCTCTATCTAAAAAAAGTTACCCAACACCAGAGCCGCATTACAACACAACACGCAGCGTGAGCACACACTTTGGACCACAACTAGACAACGGAGTTAATGTTTTATTCACCCCCGATGTTGACATTTGCAAACTTCGACGCGCCCGGCAGTTAGCCCCGTGAACGCTAGCTCACCGCGGGGCTAACGAACCCCGCTAGCTCGTTATCTAACAGGATCGCCTTAGGAACGTGAACCGCAGGAGAAGTTCGCGGAACGCCGCTAAGCTGGTTAACCAAACAGGACGTGAGGAAGATAAAAAACCTGACATAAACAACTTCTCATTTCCGCCATTGAACACATTGGCGCGGCTGAAAGTGGCGCACGAGCGCAGTTTACCTCTATTTCGAAGTCGGGCAGGTTGAACGCGGTCCTGAACAGCGAGCAGAAGTGCGCTATGGCGGGGACTTCCCACCAGGACTGGACCTCCTCCACGGACACGGTACATCCCCGGGACATGTTTGGACCGGCGGTTTAGCGGGACGTGTGTTTCTCACATTAGAAAGTAGTTTCCTCGGCGGTTTATGGCGTCTCCGTAACATTACAGACACAACAACACTCGCTGCGGCCGTCGGCGACCATCGCGACCCGGGGAGCGCGTCAATCTGTTTCTATGAGTATCACCGGGGCTGAGCAGATGGGGAGGAGCGTACCACCGCGCGGCGACCGGGGGGACGGGTTACTCAACTATATATATATTCAACTACACACGAGCGTGAATATGTTTACAAATCCCATCTTGTGTATCTATTATGAGAATTAACCTAAATTACTAAACAAATGATACAACTGGACTCGTCTGTTTATTGCAATAACAACAGTCTCTAGTTGGCTGTTCCCCCGCCGGGTTCATAGTGTAGCGGCCGTTTAAAGGGAACAAATGAAAAGGCTGAACCACCACTAACTGTTAAAACAAGTCAGGTAACTTGTTTTTTTCCCAGTTTGATTCATATTAAATTTCATTATTTGGCATGAAATAATAAATAAATAAATAAAATAAATAGTTGTTTTTTCTCCACTTTATAAAAAATAAATGTAATCTTTATTTAATCAGTCACATTTAGAACAAGAGGCCTGGGAACAAGAAACATTCACAATCAGCAACACAGCATTAAACACGAGCAATAACACAACAACACAATAACAGTAAATTAATAAAAACAGTCACAAGATTCATAAAAGTCATCACATCGTCAAGATTAAAAACATTTCCAAGGGGAACACAAGACTGATATATATATATATATAAAGTAGTTACTGGATCTTGTGCTCTATATGTACTGGTTTTAAATGGGAGAAGAGATTGTTGTTTTGAATTGAATTGAATTTTCGAATATGTAGATTGAATCATGGTGTTTGATTATGTTTATTTATTATTGTTTATTTTCTTTCACTTGTTTGTATAAATTCTCTTCTCTTTTAATTGACATGTTCGAAAAAATTAAATAAAGATGAATGAATTAATAACGTGAATGTCTCTTTTCGTTTGTAGTCCATCCAACTGAGTGATACACTTGAACGTCGTTAACCCATTCCCTCCTTTCCATGCATGTGCAACAGCTGTTGTCCACCAATCATAAATGCCCATACAGGCTCACTCAGCTGATCCATGTCGGCTCCAGCAACATGTCAGGAACAGTTTGTATTTTGTAAACATCCCTGGTTGAAAGCTTTGGCCAACACACTACACAGGAGCGCCCCCTATCGCAATATGTGACAAGCGCAAGCTAATCAGACAGCACTGCAGTTCTCTGTGACCAGTGGCCACTTCTCCTCTGAGGTTGTTTTCACAGTTAAATGATCAATGCACGTATGTTCTATTAAATAATTATTGTTCTCTAAGATAATTAAATATCCCACGTGGCACTTTTCTCACTAGCTCATGTATTTGGTGCAGGGACTAAGAAAGGTTATCGCCTGTAACACGAGGCCCCTCATCAGCCTTCAGCAGCAGAACAAGTTTGACTACCTTTCTCTTTATGAAACATTCCTCGTATAGCTTGCGTCAGCGCAGTAACTTGATGTATGCATTTAAATGATCACATTAACTCGAAAAATATCATTTAAAAAATGAAACTGCAACGTTTGCCCTAAAGGTTGGCAATGATCTCATTACAAGTAAAAGCTTTTAATACCCACAAAATTACATTATCAGATTTATAGGACATGAAAGTTGACATTTTGGCCTAAAGGTGGTGCAAGAGGGTAGCTCACGAATTCTCAATTATGGAGAGGGTTCCTTACCGAGGGAGTATATTTGCTGTATTGTAAATAATATATACACATATACATGCGGTATTCTGTGTACTGTTTATAATAGACAGTATCTGCTGAGCGCTAAACTGGCAGCAATTCAATTTTGGACCAAAGCTATTTCTATGGTGAGAGTTCCAATGAGACATCATTGCCTCATGGGTAAAAGTAGATGTGAATTAAAGCCCAGACAAACTGCTTTGTATAGAGTTCAAGACTTTAAAAGGCCAAGGTTAAAAAAAAATATCAGTGAACAGCCACTTTGACTTTTCTTCATAATTAAGATCCCAAGTAAAACTAAAACAGATGGTGAAAACTTAACAGATGTCCTTGTAAATTGTTGACCCTGCAGGATTGAGACATGTGACCTATGACCTTCAGAAGATTTGATAGATTAGACGTGGTGCTGGAGGAAGGGTCATGGGGGTCACGAGAGGTTAAGTGGTTAAGTGAGATATTTTGCTGTAGACCAAACTCTTGAAAAGAGCATCTGATCAGCCACATCAACCTCAGGCACTGGTGCTTGACACCCTTCTTACAACATTAAAACGAGTATATGATAATAAAAAGGAGCAATACAACAATTAAAATGAATAAATGACAATCAAAACAATTATAATAAAATGATAAATGAGATTGTAGCACATATTCAAAATACAACTTAAATGATTAAGTGATTAAATGTAATAAAAATAGATGTTAAACATGTTTAAATGATTGATTAATAAATGAGCTAATACTTCCTCTAGATAAGCAATACAAATATCCTTGTCATCATAACACATGCTTGTTATGGGCTTAATACCACTGGTGTCTTCACTTAAGGATGGAAACCTTCATCAATTCCAGGATTTTTAAACAAAACACATGATTATGCACTCTGATATTATCTTATCACAAGAATACGAATAAATGAAAAAACAATTTCAGTCCTTATCATATTTGGATACTTATATAATGATAAGGACATAAGAAAGCTCAATATAAGAAGTTGCAAATGAATGCATTTCATCCTTATTTGGTTCAAACATTTTCTTGTCGGTGCTGCTTTGGAGATTTTTCTCCTTAAGTTTTTGGTTTTGGTCTTACTAGCTTTGTTTTCTATTGCATATAATCCTATTCTTCCAACAGATTACAGAAATGTCACACATCTTTGTTGACTGACGTTTTCCAGACGTCTCAGATTTCATAGGAAAACTCTCTATCCTTCAAAGGTGTGCAGAGCTTTTCCTTGACAGCCACCTGTCAGTGGGGCTGGGCATCAGTGGACAGCCCTCACGCTGCTGTCAGTGTCGTGACAGCTCCTTCTGTAGGTCATCAGTCCCGGAGTGGGGATGTTGCTAGGTGACAGAGCAATCCAGTATCGCCTCTGAGTGACGACAAGCTTATTGGTCCAATTTAAAACTGAAAGGAAGTAAGTAAGCTGCGAGGGAATTCAGGGATTCGGGGAAGCGGTTAAGAGTGTTCTGCATCTTTAAATCCAAGCTTTTCTAAACCGTGTTTATATGCAACAGGGAGAAGAGTCCACGTTCAAATGTCATCATTGATTTATCAACTGCTAATATCTGTTTATTCTCATTAACCATCAGGGAGTTGATTTTATCACTGGTCACTTAACAAAGGCACCAGTGGTGGCATGTCCTGCACACTGAACTACAAACCCCAGAGACGAGCTTCCCAGTTGGACCATTAGTCTGAACTGTGGTGGTAAAAGGAGCAAAGGTTAACTCTTCCTCTGAGTTTAATTTGTTGTCTATCTTTGTGAAAGTTGCAGAATACACGCAGCCGCCCTGCTCTGATTTCCACTTACACTCATGGCCATTCTTTAGGCTTCAGTACAAACCTGACTTTGGAGATGGGGAAAAACCCAGAAATAAAATGTACTCAAATACTGGTCAAAAGTACACATTTGTATTCACTTATTAATAATAATGAATTATATTCATGTACTTTTACTAAATCAATATTTTCAATGCAGGTCTTTTATTTGCAGCAAATTATATTTCTTTTATTTTTACTTATAGGTAAAGTATCTGAATACTTACTCCTCATCTTCAGGAAACAAAACCAGGTATTAGTTTCCTGTCGACTGTTTTCTCCCAGGAGGTATTTTGACTTGTCATAGTAGGAGAAAGCCCCGGTGTAATGAAAGACAGTAATGGTGGCTGTATTCCACCCAGGAGAGCCAGTTCCAGTTTACTACAATTGAGCCATTGTTAATGTAATTGATTACACCTGCACATTTCCTGCTGTGAAAAGTCGGAACAACTGCTGTGGAAAATGTCTTTTGAGCTACTCATGCCACAAATGTGTCCTTATGGAACTAGTACACATTGGACTCATCATCAACATGTGCACATTTACTGTAAGTGTGTATTTTGGTCTGTCTACCTGTTTTCTTTATCACTTTTTTTCAGGTCTGGAGCCACATTTCACCTGTAACAATTAAACTGAAAATCATCTCCTTACTTGGGAACATTCAGTGTCCGAAGGTACTTAACAAGTATCCATAAACTTCATAATAATGTGTAGAAGATGTGTTAATTTCATTCATTGTGTATTCTTATAGAGCCAAAGTTTCATCCTCTGTATTCTTTCAGTCTTCAGTGACAAACATCTTTTAATTTTATAATCTAAGAAACATTTATTTTTCTTTATTCCTCAGTCCAACTGTTAAAGAGGCCCTGACAGTTCGGTTGTAGCTGCTGCCCGTCTTAAAGAACGTGCACTTCTGCAACCCAAGTGATTGCCACACAGTGTTGCAGCGCGTTTGCAACAAGCAGTTTTATTTTTTCACCTCTTTTCCCAACAGTGAATGACGTGACCTATTAGAAAAACGTCATCTTCAATTAAAGATTTCCACTGCTGATGAGTGACATTATCACCGATCACTCATTTTCCATTAACAGGAATCAATACATCAATCAATGCTCATGAAAACAGGGTTAAGGGGCATTGAGTGGTTGCTGTGGTGGAGATCACATGCTCTTATTGTTGATGTCCTTACATAACTTTCTCATCCTTTTACGCGTCTTCTTTTAAATACTTTATAATTGTAAAAATCTCCCAAACGGCGATGATCACACTGGTTTTATCAGGGTTAACTCAGTAGTAATTGTAAATCTATGAACCCGTGTGGCATTCAGTGCATTCAGAGGTATTATGTAATGTCAGGGCTGTTGAACAGAAAGCTAATTACAGATGGACACCCTCTCTTTTCTTGTTTCTGTTCGTCTCATCTGTATCTTCTCAGAAACAATACACACTGATCCTTTATAAGTGTGTGTTCGCCTCTGCCGTGTTGTTTTCTTGCATGTGTTGTGGCAGCAGCTCCACAGGCATGAGTTTATGTCAAGTTGTGTTAGTGCAGAGCTGTGTAGCTGCGGCTGTGTCACACAGGGGAGTCACCACGAGAGGGAGGGACTTAGGCGGTGGGACAATGCTGGTGTTTGTGCAACGGCCCCTGAGTGGCGGCTGGCTCTCTCATATTGCTCTCGCTTGACTACCACTGCTGCACGCATTGTTGAAGTGAAAGGAAAGTGGACAGCTTGATCCTGCCTGTGGGATGCACCGACAGAGGTAAGACCCCCCGCTCCCCACTGCTATGTCTGTGTGATGGAAGAGAACGAGGGGTTTTGAAAGCTGTCCCTCGTCGGGGCTGTGCTGAGTGAACTGTGTGAGTCGGGCGTACCAGTGCAGTTTGGGGGGAATTAGAGGTCTGGGAGCTGGAGGTTGGCTTGGGCCGAGGCACCCTTGTCTGTGTTTTGGCAGGGTCACCACTGTGCGTGAATGGAGCCGAGCTGAAAGAAAGTTTCACAGAAAGAGGCTCAGTGAAAGGCATGTGTAGAATGTGACGGTGCTCGAGCAGCGAAAAGACGAGAGTTTGAAAGGGGACATGAACAGAAATAATATTTAGAGATGCAAAGTTGGACTGGTGATGGAAACGGACGTCCAGCAGGATGAGCAGAGCCAAAACTGATTGCGTCCGGTACTCTCCCCACCAGAGAAGACAGGTGAGGATAGAGGGAAGATTTACAGTGGTAAAAATAGAGGCGGAATGGAGGTGGAGAGATTAAGAGAGAGATTAATTAGGGAGCTGAGGAAAGGGGGAGAAGTCAGGAAGGGAAAAGGCAGAAAAAGAATGAAAGAAAGGGAGAACTCAGTACAGGAACGCAGACCCTACACAAGGCCTCTTGTATTACCTGTGATGCATGCTTCTCAGGCTGCACAAGCAACTATTGTACTCCCTGAAAGAAAAAAGACAGGAAAAAAAAACTTCTTTTCAGTCCTGGAGTTCAAATGCATTCAAGAGAAACCGAGTAAGCCTCATTTTCAGTGGTGCCCTCCTACCTAGATCAAATCCCTTTTAGCTGGCAGATTAGAGAGACTCAAGATGTTCCGTCTCAGTAGGGTAGTCCTGGGATATGCCTCTATTCATATTTATGAATGACTAAATCTGGGTTTTTAAAGCTCCTGATGGTCAACGTGAGATGAATCATCATTCCCCCATCACAACCATGCTCTGCTACTAAAGCCATCACAAATGTCTACTCAACAGGGCGTTGACAGAGGAAATAGGGTGGTAGTGAACAGGAAAACAGTGGTGTCAGTTCAATAGATAGATAGATAGCTAGACAGACGGATTTTGGCATCCAGTAGCAAACAAAACAGTCAAATATAAGAGCATAATAATAACAATAAATAATAAACTCATTTGAAGTATTTAATCCACTTTAACCTCGGGTGTTTTGTTCTCCCAGGCAGTGGGGGAGAGAGATTGGATGTTGGTGTGAGGTACAACAGAGAAGGAAGGCCGGCCAGAAGACACACATCCAACAGTAGTGGTTTTTGGCCACAACAGGAAAGAGGGCGTCCACCCCTGCCGCACCAGGGAGGAGGAAGGAGAAGGCGGTCCACCACTGTCACATCAAAAGAAGCAGAGAGCTGCATTTGTGGCGCGGGTGGGCAGGTGAGAGAGGTCGAGAGTCTGCGGTGACAACTTTGTGCCGAAGTGCGGGAGGGACAAGGGAAAGTAGGAGGAAGGAGAGGAAGAGGAGGAGGAGGAGAAGTCGCTGCTGGAGGAGGAGTAAGAGGAGGAGAGGAGTAGTGGACCAGGGCCTGGAGCCCAAACACGAGCAGGATGGCGGAGCAGAAAGTTAGGTGAGTAATTTGATCTTGTCTGTTTTACTAAATAAAGATATCTTCATGAAATGGAAGCAGCATCTTGGTTAATGTGTCTGACAGTCATTGCATGTGTGTGTGTGTGTGTGTGTGTGTGTGTGTGTGTGTGTGTGTGTGTGTGTGTGTGTCTGCTCTTTTTGCATGTTTGTCCATGAACGGATGTGTCATTTGCATGGCTTGTGTATCGGTGGCCATACGTGTGAATGGGTTTGTGCATGCGTGTGTCTGTGTTGATCCCCTTGCAGCCTCCCTGCTAAGCTGATTAACGGGGGCGTGGCGGGCCTGGTTGGTGTGACATGCGTGTTTCCTATTGACCTGGCCAAGACCCGCCTCCAGAACCAGCAGGGCGTCCAGGTCTACAAAGGAATGTGAGTAGGGCTCCCCTGGCCCCAGTTAACCCACTATAATGGATGTTGGAGATAAGTGTAAACAAAGATAAGAATTTCACATTGCTGCAATATTTCTGTCTTAGTATCACTGAGTGATACCTTCAAATTAGTTTTTACTTCTCTAAAACGCCTCAAATTATATTTTATATCCTTAAAGTTAGTGCAGGGCTGCTGATGAGTATTCTTTTCTACATCTGAAACTGTAAAACCTTCGATCTTCAAGGTGGTAAATGCTTTCACGTGTGCTCTCTAGTAAACACTGCTCCAGTTTGAGCTTCCCACAACACAATATGGTTTAGATTACCACGTCCCACATACTTTTGCAATGAATCTTATAGGGTGAGGCAGCTCTTTTCCTCTTGGCATCACTGAATTATACATTTGTAAATTGTTGTAGCTGCAAAAAGTCTCAAAAAGGCCTGTAAAATAATAGTTTGAGTCGTTGCAGGGCTACATGCAAATATGTGCAAAAGTAATGTAAAAGTCCAAAACCAGTTCAGAATATCTGCATCTTCCTGCTGGTAAATGGTTTCACATGTGCTCTCTGGTTAACAGCGCTCTAATTTGAGCTCCCCACAACACAAAATTACTCAGATCACCACATCTCACATACTTTTCCAATGAATCCTAGAGGCTGTGGCATGTGAACACTCTTCCCATATTTGGTGCAGAGTTTTGAGGGGATTGTGCTGAACTCCCCCACGGGATCACATCAGGGGAATGAGCTCCGTTTGCTCAGGTCCTGATTTGTTGTACTATAGTACAAACAAGTAAGAGATGGCAGGAAAAAGGCAGATTCTGTGTCCTCAAAAGACCCTGACCCCTGGACAGCATCAATACGACTGGCTGGCTGGGTGTGGCCATCCTGTTGTCAGCAGACTGTGGTTTTCCACTGTGACTCAGACATGGAAAAGAAGGAGGATAAAACATTCTCCTCTAGGCCAGATTATATAAACATGAGGCTTGATTTTCTTTTTTCCCCCTTTGCAAAGAAAAAGAGACTTTACACAGTTCTTTGACAACACTGGTCCACTTTGTAGCTGGGACAGGATACAGGGTCATGGTGTAGTTGTTTAAAGGCCAAGATGAGGGTGATGATGACAAATGATGGATAACATTTCTGATTTGACAGAGGTTTATGTCAGTAGATTAAATGGTGAAAGATCTGATAGCTGTTTTATTTCCCTTTTGTCTCTAAAGGCTGGATTGTCTGGCGAAGACAGTTCGCTCAGAGGGATATTTCGGGTGCTACCGAGGTATTCTTTACGTTTCTAATCCCCGTCACAAACAACACTACGACCGCGCTTTACTATTGAGCTTAATCTGGCCTCCTACGCTGTTGTTTCCCATGTGAGCCCTAAATCTCTCTATCATAATAACCGGTGTGTGCTGCCATTAGCCCACAGCGGCGAGCCATAAGCTGCTGTGTAGGTTTTGTTCTATTTGTGTATCCTGTAGCGGAAACGGATGTGTGTCACCGTCATCAGCCTGTTGTGTCTCTTCCAGGTGCGGCCGTGAACCTCACGCTCGTCACGCCGGAGAAAGCCATCAAGCTGGCTGCCAATGACATCTTCAGGCAGAAGCTCTCGAAGGATGGGTAACATACACTCACCAGTACAACTGATGCATGACGTGATCCATATCCATGAAAATAATCACAAACTACAGAATCAATAGATCTACCTGCTCTGCCAAATTATGCCTATTGTTATAAAAATAATAATGAGATATTAGAAAATTAGATTTGATTTCGTGGAACCCCATCAACATGAGATGTCTCTAAAATGTAATAACTCTAATTATACAGTTTTTCATTTGGGATTATTTTTGAATGTATGTATGAATTATGAATTAATGAATGAATATTGCTGCTGAATCTGAATTTAATTTGTGCCACAATATACCACAAGTGAGCCGATGCCTTGACCTAGTCTTTAATAACTAAAATAACTTATTGTTATATGAAACACTATTACACCTTTACTCTAGTCATATTTCTACAGATAAACTAAGCAAATGTTAAATGACATCAATAAAATAGGAATCAATAAACATAAGTGTTTTTACTGTTGTTGTGTCCTTCCCTTGTTCACACTGTATCTATCACTGACTCTGACTCTGTGTCTCCAGGCACTTGCCCCTGTGGGGGGAGGTGCTGGCCGGGTGTGGGGCTGGGACCTGTCAGGTGGTCGTCACCACCCCGATGGAGATGCTGAAGATCCAGCTGCAGGACGCAGGACGAATCTGTGAGTTGCTCTCTTTGGTTGTTTCGGAACTCAGGATTATGCAAAAGCTACTCATGTGATTTCCATTTTGTAAAGTGGTCGGGTCATGAGTCATGACACAAGGAAGAAGCCATTAAATTAGGAAGCCACAGCTCATGTTTACTTTTGAGTAAAATGCAATATAAATATTTATTACAAAATTTGAATACCAAACGGTTGGCTGGCTCTCCTTTGTTCAATAATATAAAGCGTGCACAGTGATGGCTGCATGTGTTTGCTAACCTGGGACACTGTATTTATTCATCAGCTGCACAAAGGCCTGTGCCAACCGCAGCTCAGGCTGCTGCCCCCGGTCCAGCTCCGTCGTTGGCGGCCCCCCCAACGCAGGCCCGGCCGGCGCCTCCTCACCGCCCCTCGGCCACTGGCCTCACTGTGGAGCTACTGAAGACCCGTGGCCTGCCTGGACTGTACAGAGGAGCAGGGGCCACGTTAATGAGGTCAGACACACGGGACATAAACACACACTCTCCCCCACTTACTCACAATACATTTTATTTATACATGTGCATATCTGACAACTAAAGCAAAGAGCCAGACTGAGAGTTTGTTATTTTCCATAAACAACACATCCAGACATACTGTGTATTGACATATTTTGCAAAAGGCCCAGTGACTGTCTGTTCCTTCATTCAACTGTATCATAGCTGCTTTGATGATCGTTGATTCTAATTGCATATTCTGTGTTGGTTATATTTCCTCTGCCAGTCAACACCGATCAATAGATCCCTGCCGCTATGTCTGGTTACTATGCTGCAGCTGAAGGGAGCTGTGTCTCTCTGTGTCTCTCAGTGTCCCTCAGTGTCTCTGTGTCCCTCAGTGTCCCTCAGTGTCTCTCTACCTCTCTCACACACAATCTTTCCCCCCCACTAATCCTTCCTCATCTCCCCCAACCTGCACTGCAGCAGCTTCTCTCTTTTTCCTTCCCATCCGATCTCAATTAAACTAACCATTGTTTTAAACCGTACTTTTCAGGGATGTCCCCTTCTCAATGATCTACTTCCCTCTATTTGCCAACCTCAACGCGCTGGGCCGGGCTGATCTGCAGGCCAAGGCACCGTTCTGGCAGTCCTTCTTGGCTGGCTGCTCCGCGGGCTCAGTGGCAGCTGTGGCCGTAACGCCACTGGATGGTGAGTGGGGAAAAGGCCTCGAAAGTCCAATGTGTATATAGCATATTCTCCTCTACAATAACAGCCAGCGTGTGCACATGCTCAATGTTGCAATTTCAGTTTGGTGTGCTCCCTCGAATGATTAAATGACACAATCTTCCTCAAATAAAGCTGAATTTACATAATAAAATGCTCTCATGCTCTAAATCAGTTAACTTCACAGCCTCCCTTGGTCTAGTATGACTGGTGTCTTATTGTTACTAATGTTAGTCAACTCAAGAATCTCATTCATATCTCCTTTGTTATAGATAATCAAAAGTTTAGTAAATGGTGAGAAGCAAATTAAGAGTTTGGACATTTACTAATTATCATTATTTCTGCGTCAAATGCTGTGGATAAATTCTGTTACAGAATTTGGACACTCAGGACTCAGTCATTGAATGTATTTACTGTTGTTTTGCCTTTTGATCATTATCCTGTGATTGTTATTTGTGGCCAACTTACATTCATCTTTCATCTTTCATTACCCACACAGTAATAAAGACTCGTCTGCAGACCTTGGAAAAAGGTGCAGGGGAGGACACATACAAAGGAATTGTTGACTGCACAAGGTACGACTATATCCTACAGTTAGAGATTTGTTGCACTAAAATTCTCAAGTTTAAAGGCCCGAGTAACAATAACTCAACGTCTCTGTGCACGTTTGCAGGCGCATCCTGAGACGAGAGGGCCCGGGAGCTTTCCTGAAGGGCGCAGCGTGTCGTGCGCTGGTCATCGCTCCTCTCTTTGGCATTGCACAGGGGGTCTACTTTCTTGGGGTAGGGGAGGCGTTGCTGGGTTTGATGGAATAGCGGTGCTTTGGCATCGGCGGTGGCAATTGTGTCGTCTCGGTTCAACTAATTCGCTGGTTTAATCTGCAGTGAATGCATGATGACACAACCGAGTGACCGGTGTACAAACAGAGAGCCGGAGAGGATCAATCTGCTGGTCTGAGATATGAAGGTGCTCTAATTACTAATATGTGGACCAGCTCGTTCACGCTAATCACGTTTCTCTGGGTTTTTCATGCTGTCAGCAGGGTCCTGTAGGTAACACAGGGTTCTGTGTATGTGTGACTAATCTGAGGATCTGTGTCCCAAGTTGTCCGAGTTATACCAGCGTGCTCGCTGCAATATGTCTGAGGCTCTTCCTTTTACCTGGGAGAGATTATTCTCTAGTTGTGCATCCTTACGGAGGTTTATGTCCTTTTAATTTCTTATTTTTTTATCATGTTGGCTGTGTTAATACATTCAGCAAACATGTTGCCAAGGCTTTTATTTTGGAGGAATTTCAACATACAATAACACATCTATAACACTTTGTGTACACTCAGGATCATAAGGACACAAATGACTCCAGTGAAATCATTAAAACTGATATTAGCTATTGAGCTTTGAAGATGTTTGCATCTTTGTACTTGATGCACTTTGGTGCCTACATGCAAGTTTATGTGATGATATCGTCCATATCAACCAAGGGCAAATGGTTCAGTATATGGAAGATACTAATAAAGTGATGTGTAAACAAATCAAAACATCTTTAACGATTAAAATTAAATTGAAATAATGTTTGGTAGTTATGACAAGCGGAAAATAATATTAATGTATTTTACTGGGAGTTTATTTGACAGATATTTTTGTCCTCTAAGGTCCTGAGTGCAAGTTTTAGATCAAAATAAATGTCTTATATAGACAGTATTAATTTAAAAAGAATAAAAACAACAGTAACATTTACTAAAAAATTATATTAAAAAAGGGGCAAAAAGATCAGGACTGATTAACTCAAAGTGGAAATAATAATATATGTTTTTATTTTTGTTTTTTTAAAGGGATGCACAAAGGTCAAGAAAGAGCTGCTGCATGTTGTTTGATTAAGGCTGCTAAATAAAATGCCTACCAATTTGACCACATGTGGTCGTGAGGACAAAGTGTTCATAGTCCAATGTAAGTGACAAATTCTCCTTTTAATCTTACTACGAATGCCTAAAGTTTGACCTCAGAACTCGAGCCGGATATTTGGCTTCAACCTCAAAACGCCAGTGATGTCGACTTCGATTTCGACTTTGACGCGTTTCTCTGAAAAAAGGAGCTTGATCTCTTTTGGCCAAGCCTGTTATGCATTACTCCCACTCCATCCGTGAGGTCCCAGTTGTAATCTCGGATTCCCTCACTGGATTGGGAGGTGCTGCCTGCCGGGGTCTTTAAGGTCACTTGTTAATCTGACGGTAATGCTTTAATCCCTGTATTAGTGTACAATATACTCTAACACACAGATCACTTCCTGCCTAAAGGCCACAGGTTAGACTGCCGGGCCACTGTCTCGTAGCCTTGACGTGCTCTTCTTCACAGCTTAGAGGGGTTCAAATAAAACCTGTCAGAAGCCTAGGCCTGTATTTACTGCTTAGTTACACGTAAAAACATTTAAGTTGCTTCAAATGATGTGCGCACATTAACTTAACAAAAAAAAATGCAATTAAAGCCTTATCATTCCTGATAGATTTCAAAGCATCAAAACTGTAAGTCTTAAATGATTTCAGTTGGATCGGTGGTGTTGAAATATTGTTTTCATACTTGAGTCCAGTTTAGCGAGGACACCGTACTTGTTAGACCCATGGAGGGAGTATGGCAGCTTGTCTTGCCAACTGTTTGCCATTACTTAAGTCCACTGGGTGGCACTAAAAGCTTTTTTTTACATTTTTAATGAAGGACACATTTCGATGTGGCTAGTGCACCTAGGCTACTACATTTCCCTCATTGTAGAGTGAACATAGCCTGAGTAAACTGTTTGTTTACAAGCTGTAAATAAAAGATCTCATACATGCTGGTTTCTATGTGTCACGTGACTTTATTTCTTTGGTAGTTTTTTTTGTGCTCCACAACACTTGAAAACATCCCGTCTGTGTCCACACGCCACAGATTGTATAAAAAGATGGACGACGTGTGTTCACTCACACAAACATGAAGACAAAATATTCCCCCCTTGCAATGTCCCTGACATAAACTGTATACATGGATGGATGACGAGTCTCCACTTCCTCCAATTGTATAAAAAAAAAAGGTCAAAATATCAAAAATACAGGCGCTGCCATCTTGTGCTTTTGACATCATCTGGAGCCAGAGTCTTTGAAGAAGTGATTGTGATGTGGAGCTGAGATATCGAAGTCCTGCCGATACACGCACTGTCAATCATGTTCCACCCATTTTTATACCATCAAATAACTAATTGATACGAACTTACCACAAAAATGAGCACTTGGACAAACATCAGTGTGAAACTACCTAAAGTGACAGAAACTCTTTGAAAAAAATAGAAAATAATTGAATGTGTGACTTTTCAGTTTATTCCATGTCCCATCCGCTAACATGGAGGAGGTGAAGTTTATGACCTATAGTGTCACCAGCCAACAGGAGGCGATCAAGATGGTTTGGCTTTATATAGCGGCCTATGCTACACACGTACATGCACACACACACACTAAGTCAAACTATTTCAAATACTGTTTGGCGAACATACCAGATATTCAACCTCACTATAGGCTTTGATCTACAGATAATGTAGAGTACGTTTGTGTGAGGAACATGTTTATCTCTTGTGACATAAACATGTAGATTTGATCAATTTAATAACTTAGAAAGAGCAAAAATGTACCCAAAACAACAAGGGGAATATATATATTTTCAAAGCCATTGCAAGCAGTCGGTTAGACGACCCATGAGTAAAATAGAAGCATCCTGTTCAGTAAATCTGGCTTTTCTTTGACCCTGGTGACTGGCAGGTGATTGTGCAAGCTGTTGAAACACTGTGAGGATAGTCTGTGGTCACCTTAAATATTCCACCTGTGTCCGCACTGCTCCCTCTTCAAATCCAACGCTAATCTGTGAACTTGCGGTTGGGGTTGGCGCCAAACAAGTTCATTCTGACTTCAGGCATCATCTGTCAGAGGTGACGTCGGGATACAAGTTAGAATCACTCACACAACAAAGTGAAAGGAAAAAAACCAGAGTAAAGTATTGAAGTGAATTAGTGAATCAACGTCACATATGCTTCAATATTTCTTTCTTATTTATTTTATGGACAGATAAGAAGGTTCACAAATATTAATTTACAAACTGTGGTTGGATATAACAAAGTAAATTTACTTCCACATACATGTATGCATCTGTATTTTACTTTATCTTCAGGTACTTTTCTCTTTTACTCCACTACATATATTAGCAAATATCTGTACTTTACACTCCCAATACATTTTTACAATGCATTAGATTTCTCCTAAATGGATTCAAAAGAGGCCACTGCAGAGACTCAGCCATTTAGTAATTAACATGACAATACAAGTTATTTCGTAATATGACAGTCTCTACTATCCTTGTGCTAATCAAAAACTACAGTCAGCACAGTTAATGATGTAGTAGACAGTTGTAATAGGGAAGAGACTTGGCAATTACTTTTAGTTTTAATACTTAAAGTTTATTAAAAGGCACATGCTTTTACTATATTTTGAGTATTTATTTGTATTTTTACTCAAACAAAAGGTTTCACTACTTCCTCCACCACTGGAAACTTTCAACTCTCCCTCCTTTCCATAATAAATTTCACTGGGAAACCCAGTGGGCTGTGCTGCCCTCTTCAGGCGAGCAGCAGGAACTACTTTTAGTGTGTCATTCAGATCAGAAACAATGATTTGTATTTTTTATATTTTGTAAAAGTTACTCTACCTGATGAGCCATAAGATCTAGCCTGCTCTCCAAAGTGTTGGCAACCTTGATCTTCCCGTTATCATTATAGACTTCTACTCCTCCGCAGCTGAAAAAACAAAGAGCAGGGACTTATTACAAATATGAGAGATGTTTTCTTCACCTATTTCAATCATAGTCACAATAAAAACACAGTTATCTGACAATAAATTGATACAGTAATGGTTGATGTTAAAGAACATTAAATCATCTTACATTCCTGATGAAAGAAAACGCTCCTGGTCGATTCTGACGGCAATGTTTTTCTTCACTGCCTCTTTGTAGATGGGTATGGTCTTCTTCACTGCAGCCTATCATGTAATAAACCAGAAAAAACACAACACTATCAACTGTCATCGGCGAGGCTAAGGTGATGCTCTGTGATCTCCGAAATAACCTGTTTCGCTAATCCCAAAATTACACATCAACCTCACCTGAACTATTTCTACATCCTGCTGTCGACAGCGAATGGTAACCTTTGGCTCCAGCAGCTGATAGAATCCCTGAAAGAGAAAACGCACAAACTGAGGAAAGCAACAACTCGATAGGAGGGGGTGCCACAGCAGATCGGAGAAGTTACCTGAAGTATGAGGCCCTCCAGCAGGGTGCAGTACACCGCAGGGTCCTTGGCGATCTCTGCAAGTCTCTGACGAGCCTCGGTCAGCAAATCCTGAGACAGCAACACAGATAGACGAATATCTGACAAGTGTCTGCAGGTTTATGGATTAATTTGATAACTTTTACAGCACAAAACATGTTGCTCATTGACACTCTTACTCAGATAGAGTGGGATAAGACACATTTATGAAATAAGGTACAAGTGAAAGTAAGTTAAGCTAATAAAAATATAGGCTGTTGTTTAAAAATACTCGTCTGTGTGGAAAGATAAATGTTATGATCTTAGGACCATAAATTAAATTCCATTACTTCCATCATAGCGGGGAAGGAGACCCAACTGAAATGTAGAGATTTAATTCAGGAGTCAATGGGAATTAACATAAGCGCACATACACACTAGTGGCCTGCGGTAATAAACACACAATCCTATGAATGTAAATGTTGTACGACATTAACAGCTGATCTCTAACCCCGATCAAGTCGTCTCGGGCCTTCAGCACCTTCAGCCTCCCCTGGTTCAGCAGGTTGGACATCTGGCTGTGGGAGTGGGAGAATAATAGGCAGTGAGTAAATTGGCTGCACTGTTTCCAGTACATTTTTACACTGAATCTAACTGGAATTTAAAAGACAACCAGGACAGTGGAAAACCTGGTTTGATTCATTTGATTGTTGTTATTTTTTTTCCCATTTTCTTTTACTATGTTTAATGAGAAATAAATCATTCAGGTTATCAGAGCATGTCCTCTTTTCTGTAACATGTCTACTATAAGAACCAGACCATCATGTGTAGGATAGTTTGGTCTTGGTGGAGGTTTGTGCTCTTGTGCCAGTCTAATCACCTCTGCCAAGGAGGTGATGTTTTGCTCAACAGTTGGTTTGCTTTTTAGCAGGATTACGCAAAAACCAACCAGATGGATTCCCACCAAACTTGGTGAAAGGGTGGAACATGGGGCAAGAAGGAAACCATGACATTTTGGCGTGGATCCGGGCAAAGAGGCAGATCCGGGAACTTTTGTCCTCTTTCTTTATCATTGCGAGATAGGACTTCATGGGACGTTCTCAAAAAATCCCAGGGAAAAATTCAGGGATCTTGACAGAAAAACAACCAGTGTGTGCAGCTCGATGCAGCTTGATTGAATTCACAGGGGCCTGTTGGGCCTCGGCGGAGGAATGCGTTTGTCTGTGTCTGTGCTCGTGGAGATCGCTTGACCCCTAAATGACCAGGAACTCACATTTTCTTCTGTTGTTCGATCTGCTTGTCCTTCTTCTCGTAGTGACCCATTATTTTCACCCTCTGAGTCTGAATCAGACGACCTTTCTCGATGTTGAACTCCTCCTCCGCCTGTTAACACATCAGCTGGAGTCACTGCAGTGAATGAAGCCAACAGCACTGTGACAGACACACAGGTAGGCAGGCAGACAGACCGGCAGAGAGACAGACAGAAGGACAGACAGACACACACACATACAGGCAGACAGAAAGACAGAGAGACAGACAAAAACAAAGGTAGACACAAACCGACAGACAGAAACATTGACAGATAGACAGAGACAGAAAGAGAGACACAGACAGACATAAGGACAGAGAGACAGACAGACAGACACATTGACAGACAGAAAGATAGACACAGACAGACAGACAGACTTCTGTTACCTTGTTATGAATGTCCTCAACTTTCTCATTGGCCTCTTGTTCAATAAAGCCCATCATCTGTTTGATCTGCGACAAGAGACACAGGTTCAGTCTTTATCCCGCCAAGTCAGTGTTTTACATACAAGTACAAACTGTTCATAACACATATATATATATACACACACACACACACATATATAATCTTATTTACCTCCTCACGTGGTTTAATTAGCCTGTCAGGACACATTAACTTGTAGCCTCCAGCTGTAACTTAATTTAACTTTAAATGTGAAGTGTAACACAACATTTCAGTTAATAAACTGATTTATAAGATGTAACAGTTGCTTCTTAACAACAATTAAACAGCCTGAAGAAACGGAAGCGGTGGCGGTTCCTGGTTTTTTAGCTTCGTAGCTAACAAGCTGACATGTTTACTGACTTTCACAACCGCTCACTTGGATCCCGGTGGTTTAACGTCTCATTAACGTGTCGCGTGTTTTTCTCCACTTTACCTGTTTCTGGACGCCAGCGTCGGTCAGCGCCATGTCCGCTGTTACAAGGCTGCGTTTGTGTAAAGTTAGTAAAAACAAACAGTGAGAGTTGTCCACCGCACGCGCAGTTCTTCAGAAAACAGCTGGAAGTCACTTCTGCTCCTGGCGGGTTCACGTCGTCACGTATTTCAGAGGAAACGCAACTTCCGGTTGTGGCTTTCAAGATAAGACACGAATTCAACACATCCGGTTCTTTGTTTCTGCGCGAGATGAGGTAAATAAACCAACAAGCAGAATACCAGTGATATTATTATTATTCCATTATTCTAAAATATGGGATAATTAAGAGAAGACTCCTAAGACCTGTACCACAGCCAGCCACTAGGGGGCGATCCAGATGATTTGGCTTCACTTTTTTTGTTGCCGTCCTCCATCTTTATATTCAGTGCATCATTGATTGATTGATTTTTATTTAGGGATTAGCAGACGATAAGACAAATAAATCCATAGGATAACATGTTAAAGTGAAAAAACATAAAAAGACACCAAATCAAAATAATAAAAACAAAATAATAGGTACCATTAAATCCATGGAATGAAGTACCTTTTACTTAGTTGCACGTACAAATGAATTAAAACGCACGTGCACTTTAGTGAAGCATTTGTGCGACTTAGTAGAACATGCACCCGAGCTGGAAATCACTTGCACGCTTTATAGAAGAATTATGTCCACGTCACCTTCCGGGCTCCGTAGCTATCGCTATCTGTGCCAAATTTTACTTCGTGAAATGGCCATTTTTGGGGTTGCAAGTAAAAAGTTTAAGTAACACTTGGGAGGTAACATGGACATATTTAAGCTTGTAAGAGACGGGTTTTACTAAGTCGTAAACACAAATTACTTAAATCACGAGTCATGTAAAAAAATTAAGTCCATGTTGCCTCTGTAGCTCTGACTGTTTGTGGCAAATCTTATTTTGTGGAAAAGCAAGCATTTTTGGGTTGCAAGGACTCTTTTTTTAAAGAGGCGGGTTTTACCAAATAATCAGCATAAATTATTTAAATCATACGTCTGCTGTAGTGAAGCATGTGTGCCACTTAAAGTGCCCATGCAAGTGATATTTTCTGTTTCAAGTTGAAACTTTAACACTTGATACTGACACACTTTCCCTTCAAAGTTACTTTTTACTTTATGCCCTTAAAATAAAAATACCTTATTTTTCTTATAGATCTGTTTCACATTTTTTGCATGGTGTGTATTATTATTTTTGTTGGGTGAGGTCATCAGAACAACTTTCAAACAATGTCGTGGATGTGTCGCCAAAGTAACGACTTTACTTCCGGTCGCGACCTTCCCAGGCTTTTACGTTGAAGCTTCACAGGAAGTGTGTTGTGTTTTCCCCTCGCTGGCTTGTGTAGCATGTAAAGCACACCGTGTCCCGCTGCTGCAGCCTGTCCAGCGGTGTGTGTCTCCCTCTCTCTCTGTGTGTGTGTGTGAGAGTGTATGATTGTGTGTGTGTCCGCCACAGCCACCACCGGTGTTGTACGTTTCCCTTCCAGCGGCCGTGGGTCCACTTCAGACGGGGACGGTGAGTAGAAGCCACCGGGGACGAGCTCCGGTGGGAAGAAAGTAGTTAGAAATGAAACACGCATGTTAAGCTAGCTGTAGCCTGCATGTGAGCTGAGGGGGGGGGGGCGACTCCTCCCTCCGCCACCTGCACGCACCTCTCACTGTAGCACGCGTTTATTTAGTTTTTTATAAAAGATCTTAAAAGTAGTTAACTAACGAGCTATGTGCGTTTTATTGAATTAATCGTATTGTTAAAATTAGCTGCTATACAGTGTGCGAGGTGTGCTGCAACTTCGAAAAGAAACAGTGTGTATTCTCTATATGCTCTTATTCCCTTCGTGATATTCTTTGGATTTTAAAAAATAACTTTGACTTTGGCGAAGAGGTTTTATTTTGATGGTTCAGGCCGGAAGTTTAATTACGTTGGATAAACTTGTCACTACTGTAACTTCAGGTCCTGCCCGCTGACCTCATCTCTCTAGAGGACACCTACGTTAGATAATAAAGTTTTTGTTAAGTTTTACCTCCAGAAAAACCTGCAGGAGAGTCAACAGCAAAGAAGTGTGTCCAAGCATTTGAGATTCTGTTGTATTATCATTTTTTATTTCATTGTATTTATTTTGCTGTTTCTGCTTAGTTTTCAGATTCTAGTTCATTGCTGCTGCGTCATTACTCATCACTAATTCCTCCTCCTTCCATTCTTCCCGTCATTCTCTGCAGGTGACACGTCCGACATCGACCGTGAGAATTCATGTGCCTGAGAGTCTAACACACGCACACCTGTCTGTCCAATGGCTACCTCGGGCTCCACCTTTTCTGCCTCCATCGCCTCCGCTGTGCCTGAGGGTTTCCACTATGAAACCAAGTACATCGTGCTCACCTACCTGGGCATGCTGCCTGTTGGTAGATCACACACACTAACCCCAGCTCCAGGTGAGAGGAGGGACTTTAAATACTTGGTTTATTTTAGTTTGGTTAAATCTGATTTGCCTCAATCTTAAATCGAAGTGAAGAAATTAAATTATATAGACGGGACACTAGTCCTTCCTATCCTCCTCATGTTGTGCAGTTTGACCGATATACTAGAGGAGCACATACCTCCGCCAAGGCCCAACAGTCTCCTTATGAACCCACATTTAGATTCACTAAATCCAGATATTTATTAATACGAACAAAATTAACACACTCATAAATATCAATAATTTTTCTTCAAGATGCCCAAATTATTCTCTGGTAAAACAAGGAAAATGTTGAAAAATGCCCTCGCAATGTTTGTGAAAGTGCAAAAATAATTCCTGGATTCGCCCCCTGATCCAGATCTGCACCTAATGCACCTAGAGTTGTTTTCTGACCCATACTGCATCCTTGTAAATGGTTTCATGATAATCTGTCCAGTAGTTGTTGTGTAATCCTGCTTACTGAGACAAACAAACACAGACAATAGCATTACCTGCTTGACAGAGGTAATAAGGGCAACCATTACTCTTGTGCATTGACACAGCACATAAGAGACACACACATAAATATTCAGGGTGTGTAGTCAGGTTTCCACCCATTACCTTTAACCCTCTCTGACATCGGCTTGGAAACACACCCAGAGACTGAGGTGCCTATTGAAACATGTGCTCATGAACAAATAGTTGTGAGCTTCCCATTGAGCTCGGCTGCAATCGTTCCAATATGGTGTCCAGACTCACGGAGGACTGGCATGTCTTCACAGAGGCTTTCATAGCAACCTTGTGACATGACCTCCGGCTGCAGCACGTCTGGCTTTTCATCTTGTTCCCTATGTGACTGGAATACAAAGAAATCTACACATAGTAAAGTGTCTTTTGAGCAGTTTCTGACCTTTTTTGTCACATAGTTTTGTCACATTTGTAATTCTTTTAAGAGTAAGCGTGTTATGGGCTGTCAGCGAAACAATGTGTGAAACTACATCTCACACTCGCCGCCAGCATGTCATGACTTCTCTGCGCAGTGAAGCCATGCAGAGCAGTAAATCAGATTGAGAACAGGGGGAGAGATGTATCCCAGTCGGGCCATGTCATTCCCTCTGTCACAGGATATGAGCAGATCTCTCTGGAAGAAAAACAGAAGTAGAGATGGTTTTAAAAAAAGAGAGAGGGAAGTTCGTTATATTTCCTGCCTCTTTTTTTCTCGTTGTGTGCCGGTTGTGCTCAGAATGGGCGGAGAAGGGCCGATAAGTGGCTGATCCCCACTTTCCGCTTGACCCGGTCCAATTTCTGACAGCCTGTCATGTGCAATCACCGCAGGATTACTCACGCCAATGGACCAAAGCAAACTATCTGGCCGGGCTTGTTGTCTGGCTGAATGCTGAAACAGCACCAAGCCCAGGAAAAACCAACACTGGTCCTCAGGGTGTTCATGTTGGAGCTGCAGGGATACAGACAGAGAGGGGGAGAGAGAGAGAGTGGGGCAGGGGTCGCTTCCTTCCTGTTTGATTTAACAAGTGGGAAATCAAATAGTGTTATTTTTCAATGGTACTTGTAAGTTTACAAATCCCAAGTCAAGCCAACAGAAACTAGAGTGGCACTCTTATCAAGATTCATGAATTATTCCCTGGGAAGTTGGTGAAAATATCAATATGCAGTGTGTGCATTCCCGTGCAAGGTCCCATTTACTCCGCCGTTGTTTGGTAACACGGTAGATCTTCTGTAATCAATCAAGTCAACAAACAGGGTTGAAAACGTAACCTCCTTGATGGATGTAGTAATATTAATGCAACTCAGTGGAAAGGTCTTCACGTTGATGTGTAGAGGCGTGCGTGTGTGTATCAGACACCTTATCAAATGTCTGCTGCATCTGTCCGTTATGAATGGCATCATTCACAACGTGTTCTGTGTGAATGTGAAAGCTCG
Organism: Hippoglossus stenolepis; assembly: GCF_022539355.2. Taxonomy (NCBI): domain Eukaryota; kingdom Metazoa; phylum Chordata; class Actinopteri; order Pleuronectiformes; family Pleuronectidae; genus Hippoglossus; species Hippoglossus stenolepis. The sequence continues at coordinate 23,357,103 of NC_061487.1, read as the reverse complement.
CGGTCGAACGTCCATGCCGCCCTTCAGCATAAACTGTGCATTGCTGTCTTGTATCCACACGATGACAGAACACCGGGCTCAGCTTTTTCTTATGACTTCAAACACATGGTGAGGAGGAGGAGGTGAACGACATGAGAGTAAAGGGTTTTCGGTGTTAGTTGCATCTAAGCCTGCAAATGACCTCCAGGAAAGTTAGTTATGATGGAGAAACAAATTATATTGTTTTTCTTTAGGGGTTTTGTGTAATATTTTGTAGAGTGCTGTGAAGTATTTGTGAAGAGTCAGCATGTGTGAGTCTGGTGTGTGCGTGTGTGTGCTTGTGTGAGAGAGAGAGAGAGAGAGAGTCAAAGGGTGATTTCATGTGTCACGTGCTTTTCTCTTTTAGAAGACGCCCAGAATGAGAGGGAAAAGACGAGAATGATAAAAGAACGGATAGAGGAAGAGCTGAGGCAACTGGAAGATGAAATGGCTGCCTGTATGTACACACACACACACACACACACACACACACACACACACACACACACACACACTCCACTTCTTGTTCTCAGATAAATGTTTCAAAAGTCCAAAGCTCAACTAATATACTGCTCTCAAGTCTTTTATATAGTTTAGACATTTTATTCATCAAATTTATAAATACAAACAGGTTCACAATACATACAGTTTACAAAATATTTAAATAATAAGAAAATAACTAAGATGATATAATTGTAAAAAGTGTTTTAGAGTTCAAAGAACTCCAGAAGTCAGTGTTTGTCAATGTGTAACATAAAACGTATGTGGAAGAAGAACTTTGGTTTCTTTACATAACCTTGGTTCTATAGCACGAGGGGGTGTTACGTCAGACGACCCTCGTAGCTCATGTGCAGCGAGGAAGAGGCAAAACTTTCTGAATCCCTGATTGCTGCAGCGTAAGCCTTAATTTATAAGTGGAGAACAGGAGGTGTGGCCAGAGCAAGTTTGGAAAAGCCTTAGAGGTTCTTTGAAGCTCTTTGTGTGCTGTCTGAAAAATACATTTGCACTTGCATTAGATTTTATGAATTCACTGATCAGTGTGTAGGATTTAGTGACATCAAGTGGTGATGTTGCAGCTTGTAGCCAATTGAACACCTCTTTCCTCACCCCTCCCTTTCTAAATGTGTAGGAAAACCTTCAGTGGCCTTTAGATAACATAATGAAAACACAACAGTCCTTAGTTTCAGGTGGTTATACACTAATCAAATACAAATTGTTATGAATAAGATGTGATTGTTCTCTGTTTCACTTTTCTGGCAATGCAAATCATTTTTCTCATTAAACTGCACCACCTGTGTGAGATCTCATTCTGCTCTGTGGTCTGCGTGACTGCAGCCTTTTCCACCACAGGCTTCGACCGCCGCTCGTCACCCGTGTTCAGTCCAACCAACCCGGAGAGCTTCATCGAAGACTGCCTCGCTGTGATGGGGAACCGGGTGGTCAGAGAGCTCGGCACATCCCTGGCGGCAGCAGTGCATTCGCTCCTCACAGGGTCAGTTGTGCAGAGCTGTGACCACGTTTGAGAAAAAGATGAATTGAATGGGTTGTAGTTCTCAGGGCAGCGCTGATGAGGCCAGAGCAGCGTCAGTTATCTCTGCTGCTGCGCCTCGGTTCCATTAGCTCTTTATTAATGTAACGTGCATTTTACACAGAAGCATCATTGTGGTTGTTGGTGCAGCCACCACACTATCCTCAAAACGCTGCTCGTACAGTACACAAACAGAATGAGGAAACCGCGTGTGCCACAATCTCAAAGGAATGGACAAAGTCAATGTTGATACACTGCTGCTGAAGTTCATTTTCTCCTCGGTGAACTTTTGAACTTCAGCAGTGATGCAGTCCAGTGAATCTGAAGCAGGAACAAGGTGTAGCGTCAGAAGTCATCACTCTCACACGACAGATAATTGGGGAAACAATTTCATATAGAAGCTCAACTTTCACCTGACTCCATGAAGGCAGAGAATAAGCTCTGGATGACAGCAACACTGTTTCTCTACCTGTAATAATCTGTAGTTTTAACATGTCCTCCTGAACAAACATATGCCAAACTTTTGTTTAATACCAGTGATGCTCCCTGTGTGTGTTTCAGACCTGTGGACTACCAGAGATTCAGAGACGCAGCACTGGACCTTTCAACACACGTACAGGGAGGCTGGAGCAAGGTGAGCCAGAACTTTCCTTCTCTCTATACAAACGTAAAGAATTACTCAAGACATGCGAAGTACAACATTTAATCTGCCCTCTATTGCCTTCTCATATTCTTGTGAATATCTAATGTCTCTTACTTTTAAGTCTCCACTGAAGCCTCTTAACTTTTTTCGCTTCCCACAACACGTACCTCTACTCATCTCTCCGTGTCTGTGTCCCAGGTGTTGGTGCCTCTGGTGCTGCTCCAGGCTTTACAAAGCGAGGGCCAGTCCGTGACAACTCTGCTGCTTCTGGGGATTCGCCTGCTAGAGGAGGATGAATCTGGCTACATCATCCAGCAGGGGGGATGGGTGAGTTAAGGGCACGCACGCAATGGAGGAAACCCATTAATGCACACAAGTACATTTTATTCTCTGTCGCCTGGAAATCAAAATTCACTTCCTACCTTTGTGTGAGGAATAATAACATGAGCAAGAATTTTTATTTTAGCACATGTTCAGAAACGTGTCAATTATTTATGTCCACAATTGCAAAAATAGTGATGTCATTTTAAAGTCTACATTTCAATGAGAAACAACTACTAATGACAAAATATGTTGCAACTTTGTGCTGAGGATGAAACAGGAAGTTGCTGTGTAGTGCAAAGTGAACAGGAATAGTTCTTGTACCGTGCTTAACTTAGATGTGCAGGTCTCTAAGTGGCCATCTGGGGGCGTCGGTGAGCTACCTACGCAGTTTCATACACATTATTTCTTGATCCACATCAACATACACATGAGATTAACATGCACATTAAACTGGAGTAATCCTAAACATAATCCGACCGTATTTCAGTTTTCTTTATTCTTTCACAAAATATACCAGAGACTCCACTGCTGTAACTGTGATGTAATGAACCTTGTGATCAGTTAAAACCTGAACATTTCTAGTGCGGTGTCTGTTCTAAACCTGCCTGTTCGGAATGAGGTGTTTGTTTGGCCTGTGGTGATGCCGGTTCTTTCTGAAACTGTAAACGTGACCTGAGCCACAGCAAGTACAGACCTGTGTAACTGGACTCAGTCCACAGAACCCTGAAGCTGCGTGGTCGCTGCTGCACACAGAGCTGTTCACCTGTTTAACCCCTGAGTCCCGCCGGTCTCGTGTTGATATTGAATGTGTCATGAGTCCAAATCTCACCAAATTCGACACTGCACTTCTTTGGGCTCTTAATAATACACACGCCAAGTATGAAGCCAATAAGATGAACAGTGCTCGAGATATGTGAGCCACATTCAAACAGACAGAGACTTCTTGAATTAGTAGATAGATTAAGCTGTTGTAGTTTCTTCCAAAAATGTACTTCTACTTATTTCTGATGCTTTATTCTTATAAGCCTGCAGTGTGGTGTTTACTCAACCAAATGAAGCAACAGCAGGAATATGTCACCTCACTGTCTGTCCTCACACTTTCCATGTTTCTCTCCTACATACGTGACGATTTGCTGCTACAACCTATCCTGCGGTTTAGATTTGCATTTTCTACCAGTGATGATATTAGTGAGGCTTCAGTTCTCCCATCTTATAACACGTCGAACACTGCGTCACAGATGGCGTCCTATGAACCAGGTCACGCTCATGAACAGTCACGTGACCTCACATGTTCACCGCTGCCCTGGTCGCCATTACGTCGTTGTCATGATGCTCTGGCAGTTTTTTTCGTGCGACGTAACGTGCAAACGAGCCCTGGCTCCAAAACAAAGCCACATTCTTGCTCCGCGTTATGTCACGGGATGAACGAATGATAGGCTGGGACAGGATCAGGAGGGAGAGAGAGAGATAGAGAGGGTGAGTGCATGAAGAGACTGGCCATCGGAAGGGAGGGAACACGGGGGAGGGGGGAGAGATGAGGAAGAAGCGGGGTGGACGCAGCGGGCGAATGAGCGAGCGAGAGAAAAGTGAAATCTCCATTAGTTTGACAGCTGCCTCTGTGCACCTCTCTCTCTCCAACTGGCTTCCTACCTCCTCTCCATCTCTACGACTGTCTTGTCTTTTTGATTCTCTCGAGCTTCGTCTGTTCAACTGTGAACCGGGTCGCTTCAACACTTTGCACTGAGGTAGGATGTTGTATTTGGGATGTAGAAGCAACTGCAGAGTGAGATAATCGATGTTGATGTGTGTTCTCCGGGAAAGAGTGACTGTGCCTCAGTTACAAACTCTCACCAGCTTTTGTCATCGCCTAAGGGTTGCATGTAAATATACAGCACGATTATCTCAAGTCCATAAAACTTGAACTTGATGAGCGAAGAACAGAAAATATAAAGATGCTAATGGACTAAAACACGAGGAACATCAAGTTCCCTAAGATGGAGGCAGGAGACGTGTTTTCTTTATCACATTTATCTTCATTCTTTACTACATTTTGCGATGAAATGTTACAACAAAGATCTGCACAGTTTTCCGTGTTGAATTGTTGAAAAGTGGACATTCTGTTCGTACTGTTCCTCCAGGACACGGTTGTGAGTAACGCACCGTACAAGGTTGGGGCGACCCTCGTCAATTCCTTTTGTTCGTTACACCACAATACAATAACCATTGTTATGACCCTAATATTCTGTACACTTCATTTGGCAGGAACAAAACCAGCAGCCTTCAGATGGGGCACAGCCAGGGGCGGCTGGGGGGGAGGATGTGATTGGGGGAGGGAGGGGCAGAAAAATGGCCTACGTAGTCTTGGTTGTAGTCCGTCTGTCTGACAACAAGAGCCTGACCAACACATCCTTTAGCCGATTTTACGGCATATCACAGATATATCAGTATTTGTGTATATTTTGTCGATATATACAACAACCTACCAGGGAGTTAAGGCTGCGTCTCCGTCCTCCCGAGGGTTCAGACAGCTGTCCTTCCCCCAGGGTAAACTGCTGCGTGTGACCTGAGTCTGCACATCAGCCATTTCATATTACCGTCCTCGTGAGTGTGATGGAATACGACACCAGAGGGTTGACAGTGGCACACTCACCTCTCGACTAACAAAGACAGACATAATTTGACTATCTATTTATTAGGAAACATGATGCTGTAAAAGCATCTTATCTCAAAAGGCAATAAAGTGGTTTATGAAGGCCCTGTAGTTTCACATGTGGCAGTCGCTGCAGCTTAGAGACAGTGATGTTGCAGCTATGATCGTTTAAGGTCAAAGTGCTGTCAGGGTTCCAGCCTGGGCTGAGTCAGGGCACATCACGCAGCACCCGGTGCAGTGTAACCGTGCTCCCCATATTACATAAGCACCCGCTCAGCAGCTCTGGGGTGAAATAATGTGCATCGGTGTGGCACTGCACCAACGTGAGACGGGAGCAGAGTAGAGAAGCGAATTCCCTGCGCAGCCTGAGAAAGCCCCAAAAATAACTCTCAATAATCCTCTAAAATCATCATCACCAGGGGCCTGACTGTCCCACTTGTAGCTCAGTGAAAAACTTATTACAGCAGCAGCAGCAGACTGGCCGACCGCCAGAGGTTAAACAGGGCGTCCATCCATTTCCCTCGGCCTCCATCTCTCAATCAGCCTCACTGCTGCCACAACACTATTAATGGTTCATGACCAAGGACTGTTGAGGGATGTAAACTGCAAATCTGCACACAACCAAAAACTATTGCATCAGTTTTTTAAATGATTTCATGCAAGGATCCAACAGAGCTGTGAGATTTCAAAAACACCTCGAGTTGTTTAAATACCTGTTTCATACTTTAGGTGATTGTATGTTACAATACATAAGAGATTATCACAAAGAATCTCTTCTTTTTCATCATTAATTGAACATTTGTTGTTGGAGTAAAGCATTTTTTGTGTGTTTTGTAGTTTTTGTTTGTTTGTTTCAAGTTTTTTTCCAGTACTGATACCGAAATTAGGACGTATAGAAATTACGATACATGTATATCAGCATATATATATATTTAAATTTGCTGCAGAACCTATTCTGTTTTTTAAAATAAAGGTAGAGTGACGTGCTGATTAGAGTCTAACGTCCCTCCTGCTCCTGCGTTTTACTGAGTCAGCTCCTCTGTGACCTCCTGCTGTGTTTATGTGCTGGTGAGAAACAGTGATGACATAATCCTCATAAATGTCAAGCACAGATATGAGCCAGTGAACAGTGCATTGATCTGACCCCCCCCCAAAAAAAGAGTTTAATGACACTGGTTCAAAACTGGTTTAACTGTAGGTTAGTTTGAAATGTTGCTGATGTGGCAACAAACCCAGATCTGGTGCTTGCATGTTGCCTGTGTGTGGCAGCCATGTGCCAGTGTCACAAGTAGCTGGAACAGTCACAGAACTGTAGCAGCTGTTTTCTGCTTCTTTTTCCCTCTTTGTCGGGGGCTTTGGTGAAGTGGTTGTGTCGCCTGGCTCCTCTCAGCTGCAGTGTTTTTTATATGTGAGCAGCGTAAAGTTGTGTTACAGTGAGATATGTAGATCGCACTCTCTTGGCTCTGCCTCAGGAATCTGTTCTGGTTTGACATAGTTTGTGTTTGTCCCGGGGCGAAGGTGGAGAACTGTGGGCTCGTGCCTGACAGCAGAACAGTACGTTTCCTACATGCAGCAACATGGAATATAAGCAAGAAGAAATTTAGAGCTAATTCAGAGTGGATTGTCTCCTCAGGTCTGTGTCTTTCCTTATGAGTTATTTCTGAAAGTGTTTTTGAAATATCTTTATATTTCATGTGTGATTATTATTAGTCATAGTGCTTTTAACTTTGGACTGTTCCTATTGAGAAAGTCAGATTGTTCCTGTACAACTTTAATCCTCAAAGCTTTGTATGACAGCGACCAACAAAACCGCATAAAAGGTTTTGTAAGAAAGGGTCTATTGTTTGTGTTAATTGGTGTAACTTGTGTACAATTTGGGGAGTGGTGAAGGGCGTGGACAAAAACACAAAGCATGTTCAAAGAAGATTGGAAAGGAAATACAACAAAAATCGGTACGACTGGAAAAACTTCAGTGTTGTTCATTCAACATCATCTCTTTCTGGTATTTTGGGCCACGTGAGTGCGTTTTTACAAGCAGATGTCAAAATACCAGACATATTCCTCAGAACACCTTTCCTGAGGATGAACATTCTGCAGGATTTCTTTTATATTTACAGTTTAGCTCAGCAACCTTTTCTTGAGGATTGTCGAACCCCGCTCCAGCTGATCGGGAGTCTGTGTCCTCCTGAGGGACGAGGTTTCTGTGAAACACTCTTTCACTCTGCGACATGTAAATCAGCTTATGGAGAAACCGAACATTGGATAACGACGGAACGCTGATAGATTAAATCTCTCGCCTCCCAGGATGCAGCTGTTTTGCACATCACTGTGAGCGCCCTTGTAAAGGACAAATAACCTTCCCAGCTTATCTCTGTAATTTAATAAATTGTATTTACATAGGTTTTATTTGTGCTACCTCAGGGTGTAAATCGTGTGTTGATCAGATGCAAATTGCCAGTTATGGACACTGAAGAACATAATGACCTGTTATTAGTATATTTTTCAAATGAGAGTGCGTCGACTCTCAGCTGCTGTTAGTGTGCGACGCTCCCACAGACACACAAACACACCTCTGTACCCAACTGTCAGTTAGAATCTCATCTGTTGGAGTCACACCTACGTAACACGCACAGCAACACAACACAGAAGCCTTGTGACAGACGCACATTTAACTCCACCCTCGTCAACTCAGTATCTTTTAAACATGGATCAATTATTCATCACATGGTCGTTGCTCAGCATCTTTTTTTCGTGTCACCTGCTCAGACAGATGTGACTGTTTATAGCAATGCAGAGGTTCTGTGTATGTCTATGTTTGTTTGTTGGGTTCAGACAGAAATACCTCACTTGTCATTGGCTGAAAAGATAGTCGTGGTTCCTCTCAGTATTCCTAAGTATTCTTAGGATGAACATTTGAGGGCTGCTTAGCAAGTATTAGCATGCTAACTTGGATCAAAAACTGCTGACTCTAACTGCATCTTATTGCAACACATGAAATGGAAAATTCTAAGTTGAAGCCTGTGTAAACCTGCACCCGAAGGCACAACATGTGAGAGGGTTTGACAAAGTGGGAGGATACAATACAATGTCACATAACCTCTGTATTCATCCAGTGGTGCCAAAGATAAGTGAGCTTCTATGCTCGAGATAAGCGAGCATGTCCCTCAAGATAAACGAGCGCGTGTCTCGTGCACATTGTGCAAAGTCATTGACCTATTTTTAAGCCACATATTTCAGAATCTGCATCACAACACTGCACGTTCAGCAAAACTGAGAGATAAGTCCGTTGTGTTATGTCCTGACGACCCAGCTCTGGAAATAAGTTTGACCTTTTTCATACTGTTGAGGTCAAACATGAACTAGGTTCAGCAGCCTCTACTGTTTGATTCATTTGACTTAAGTGTATTTTGCATGAGCAAGCCAACCTCTGTCTGTCACATGATCATATGATATGCATGTTACATAATAGGGCATTAGAGATGCTGGAGCCAATGTTGTGTTGCATCTGAATACCACTAGGTGTCACAAAGGGCCAATTTATGGTATGAAGCAGTGCAGTGAATGCTCAGTACACAGTTGACTCAGTGTTTTTGCAGCATTGTCCTTATCTAAACCCAGAAATACAAATTGTTTTAAAGTAATTCAGAATGTTTTAGGTGATTTTATGATTCTTGTATATAATTTCACCTCTGGGATCAAGGATATTTCTAGAGTCCCTGTGAGGTAATTTGTGGTACAAACAGCATTATCCACACAAGCTGAACTAAAAACATGGACAGTAAATAATATAAATGACATAAAACACAAGAATCTTCAGGGTCTCAACAAATTCAAATCGCAATAAATAGTCACCTCATGAAAACATACAAATTCTCTAGATCCACATTTTTATTTGGATCTGCACCAAATTGCACACACTCATAAATATCAGTCCCTTAGATCCATTAATTCTTCTTTGAGAAATTAGAGGAAAATGTGGAAAAAACACCCTTTTTCACAATGTTAAAGAAAGTTAAAAATAAATCCTGGATCAGCCCCCTGTTCCACATCAAAACCAAAACTGAAAGGGTTCTTCCCTGACCCATACCCCATCCTTCCACCAGGTTTCGTGATAATCTGTCCATTATCAGATACACAGACGAAAACATGACCCTCTTGGAAGAGGTAATGGCAGCTGGGACACATGAGTTCCTGTATCTGTTTCTCCTGCTTGTAGGAAAAGTTACTCAGTATAAACATACAGAAATTAATCTTTTGATTTGATTGACTTGTCTGGTTTACAACATACAGAATACTGATGCCCTCTCTGTTCCCATCTGTCTACCACAGGGTGAAATATTCAGGCTCGGGTCAGAGGAGGAGCGAGGTGTGACCATCGCCGAAGACAACAACGACATCTACATCCTGTCGGGGGACCAGCATCCCGACCAGCTCAGCCCTCCTTCGTCGCTGCTCTGCGCTGGAGACAACAGCAGCGGGCAGAGCTCCTGGCAGACGGAAAGCTTACCTGTGTCTCTCGCCGGCCACGAGTCTTGGGCACAGGTTGCGATGGACCCCGAAGACGTGAAGAGCCTGGACAGCAACGACGGCGTGGCACTGGCCGAGGAGCGCAGCGAAAACAATTCGTCAAACTCTGACATTGTCCACGTGGAGCGCGAGGAGGTGGAGCTGCTGGAGGAAGGCGGTGAAGTCGGAGCAATAGACGAGAGCATGATAAGCGTTATAGGCACCGAAAGTGAGCTGGCCGAGCTCCGGGAGGAATTTAATAACCAAACTCCACCTGTTTCACTTTCCGCAGAGGTGGACTCCTCGGCCCCAGCCTCCTTGATTTCATTAGAGGACCCCGTTGTCATAGAGGCGCCTGCAAGCTTGTCCGCAGAACCTTCCCTCATCTCCTCAGAACCAGAGCTGCCTCCCCCGGTCGTAGAAGCTGCTGCTCCTCCTGCAGAGCCAGAACCTGCAGAACCTTTACCTGTTCCTGCTGCTGAACCAGAGCCTGAGCCAGAACCAGCCGCTGCACCAGTGCCTGCTGAGGTGACGCCCCCACCTGCAGCCAGTGAGACCCCTGAAGTCACATCAGAACCAGCTCCCGAACCAGAACAGGATGCGGAACCAGCTGCAGTGCCTCCCCAGCTAGAGGAGCCAGAGACTGTGGCAGAACCAGCTCTGGTCCCCGTGGCTGCACCTCTGGTCACGGAGGAGGCAGCGGCCCCTGAAGAAGCCCCAGCTGAGGAGCCTCCAGTGCAGCTGGAGCAGCCGTCAGAGCTCTCAGCGCTGCTGTACGGAGGCGCTACGCTGATGGCACTCGCTGCTGTCGTGGCGTACAGCATCATGAGCTACAGGAGGAAGTAGAACGGAGAAGTATCTTTCTCAGGGGAGAGGAATGCACATTATAAGATGTTGAAGTAGTAATTAATGTATTAGTAAACACATGGTGGGACTCTCCTTACAAATTGTGTTGGATCTATCAAATGAGGCCGATTTGTTTTTTTATCTTTGATTTTTGAAGGTTCCACCTCGTCCTCATCATGACAACTCCTCGCTGCTTCACTCCACCAGGCACAAACACAGAAAGGGGAGAAGGATGCACTCCAATTTGTTCCCTAATTTGTTCCTTAGTTTAAATTCGTGAAACTCCAGCGCTTAATCTCCTTGATTGCAAAGTGTGACTTTTATCCCTGTTCTGTTATTTTCAGTTTCTGTTGCGTCTGCAGCTTTTGTTTGTTTTGGGCCATTTGACTCAGTATTGGCTAAATGGAAAATTCCATGACCCTTAGCTAAAGAAAAACTTCACATAAACAAAGAGTTAACATTTATTATTGCTGTGAGTTCAGGTTTTCTATGCGACAAAGCAGCATCGATCTTATAAATGTTCCCTCTAAGTGTGATGAGTAATTCTGATACTTTCTCTGGTAAACAAACCAAATGTATGATTACGGGAATTCAACCCAGCAATGCAGTAAGTCATTGTGAGACATCTGGATTGCACAACAGACATTTTAGTTCTGTTTTGTTCATCCTGCACAAGGGATCTGAATCACTGACGCAGCATGTTTTGGTTTTTTGTGAATTGAAGCATAAAAAGGTTTTGCCCAGGGATGGGTTCAAGTATTTTAATGTCTCCCAAAGTACAGTGCTGCTGCATTAAACACCTCTGGGTCCAGAGTCATGTGAAGTCCCACATAAAACGGTGTACGGTATTAATTATTGTTGCTAAGGGTTTTTCAGATACCGGAGGGATGTTTCAACATTAAAATACTCGACCTGCTCTAAGGGAAAGTGTCAATGTACAGAGCAGGATGGATTCTAAAGACACTTTGTACTCTGACTTTCCTGAAATACACTGTTTGAATTTGAAATGTGAAAATAAAAGTTTGGATGAAAAAGAGCATTCGAGAAGTTTTCTGTAGTGGTTTTATTAAAATGTGTGTAATTTCATTTTAACAAACTTCACATTTATGAAAGGAAAACAGAAAAATCTCAAAACTAGTTATTTTAAGACTGAAAGTAAATTAAATCCCAGAAATACTGTATATTAATTCAAGTTAGAAAAACAAAAGCAGAATGACTATACAAAAAGAGTCACGTATTTCAAGTATAAACAAAAAGTTACACTTTTAAGTAAAGAGTAAACAGAGGCAGAAAGATGCAGAGCAAAGAAAGCAACAAAAAAAAGTTTTACAAACTCATCCTTACACTTCCAGTAAAAATCTATTGATAAGTTTGAAAAGTGTCGACTACACTTCCGATTGCACAGCTCCGTTCTCACTGGACTGGTAATGAGGAGCAGATTTCAGGTCATCGCTCCACCACATGTACGTGTTACTTCCTGTCAGGCGGCAGCTCTGAAGTCACCTGGCCCAGACGGGGCTGATGAACTGCAGTGCCGCGTTGAAGAGGCTCCTCAGAAGCTGTGGGGCCTGTTCACACACTCCTTTAACCAGGGTGAGCGTGAGGGCCATGAAGACCCGCTCCTGAGGTAGATGCTCCAGACCAGTGCCGTCCCTCATTATCCGCTCTACCTCCGAGGTCAGGTGGGTTCTCCACTGCTGGAAATACAAATGATACCACTGTGGCTTTAAATAATTCAAACAAACTATATTGCACTTTCTTAAAGTTACAAAGTGCTTATTTGAAAGATTAGAATGCCGTTCAGTTGAGTGCATAACTCTGCAAAGGGCAAAACTGCACAAACTCATAGATATCAGTCCCCAAAATATGCCAGATTTTTTCAATCTTTTCATTATTTTTTAACAAATTCACAAAAATGTTGACAATATGCCTTTTCTCACAATGTTTTCCTGTATTTTGAAATTGCTCCAAAAGTCCTCAATACATAAACTTACACAGTTTGTAAGCTCTAACAGAAAAGGTCTAAAGTACATCCACTGTTTAAAAATCATTGGCAATCAAATTAATCTAAAAGAGCAAGGACATCATTTAAAACCGCAAATGTCACATTTAAATAAGTTGTTGGTGTTTAGACAATTTGTGTCGCTACCGCCGTGGTTTACCACATCTGCTAAACTGTTTAGCAGAGAAACCTAAGAACAGATTAAAAGTCTTAATTCATTCTGAGAAAAAAGTAGAAGCTCTTTGTGTACTTTGTGACCATTTAAAAACAGGCAACTATTCAGTGTTTGTTTAAAAACAAGTTACAACAGCTAATGACTCGTCTATCATCATCGACAGCTCGTGAATAGAGGCTGAGCGCCGGCTCACCTCAGACTGGGAGTCTGATGTGTTCCTCATCAGGTTCCTGGTGGCCCGGGCCGTGACCCTTGCCTGGAGCTGGTCTGCGATTTCTCTCAGCTCATCCGCCACCTGCTGAATGTCGGCTAGAGCGTCATGGTTCCCTGCAGGGAAACATCAGAACATAATAATAATAAAAGGAATAAAATAACGTTCAGTGAGTCTGGATTCAACGAGGAGGATGTGACTATGTCGCAATCCCTTGGGGTTAAATCTCTTTTGATTCAAGTCTAACAAACAGCTGTCATTTCCTGCTTTCACTTTACACAACAGGTTTTCTCTTACTGTAAATGGAAACAGCTTTTCAGAAAGGAAAGACTCTCTGACGTCCGGACCGAGATGTTAGTGAGATAACAGAGTCAATCTGCAGCTAAACAAGTGGGATAGTGAACAGATTTGATTCTGTGCGTTTACCTCAAATTAAAATGACTCTACTTCTTGATAAATAAACCCACAAAACAGCTGATCTGGAGACAGTTGGAGGTGCATTTAGTTTGAAGACGCTCACATTGCCACTGCGGCCCCACCACAGGCTGGATATCGCGCAGATCCATTCGGACACATTCGGCCAGGTGACCGTCGGTCTCCAGGTCCCCGTCCTCCGCGGGCTCGATCCGGGGGCCGTTGCAGTTGATGTCCCGGGTGAGGTGGAACTCGTTGCCCAGAGAGAGCAGCTCCTTCCGGAACTCTGAGCCGCGACAGTCCGCCTGGAGGAAGGCCAGAATGACCAGGGCGGCGCTCGAACCCCCGGTCACATCCATCCCCAGGTTGTCCATGGAGGAATCAACACCCTCCGCCTGGTGAATCCAGACACACACAGATGGGAGGAGATGAAACTCACTTAAAGTTACGTAAAGAGAGGAAAAGAACGCGTTGAGTTACGCACTAAATTAAACAAATAACACCTGGACCGTCATAGAAGTTGCTATTCACAACCACAACGTAAAGAAAACAACTTTTATTTTAGTTAAGCTAGCTGGGGAGGCTAAGCTAAGGCTAAGTTTAAAGTTTTCTGCACTAGCTAGCCGCGTTAGCATCACCGAGTCAAATTTAACGCAAAAATAGACAAATAGACAAACTACTTTGACTCACATTCGTTTCTCGTGCCCGGAAAAACTCTTCGACTCCTATAAATACCCGGTATCGATCAGCGCTGTTGATCGATCCCAGCGAGACAAACAACTGCAGCTCCCTGACTGATTTACAGTGAGGGGGGCTGGGCTTGTGAACGCACCATGACGCATTCAATAGCCGTCGGGAAATTTGAGATTCAACACTTCTGTGATATTTAAAAGGTCCAGTGTGTAAGATTTATTGTGAAAGGGATCGATTGGCAGAAATTGAATGTCAAATAATCACAGTGATGTTTAATAAATATAAATTGTCCGAGTTATTGTTTCCTTTACCCTGGAGTGGGCCCTTTATATTTAAATACTGTATTTTTCACATCAGGAGCGGGTCCTCTCTACGGAGGCCGCCATGTGTTTTTTTTTACTGTAGCCCGAACAGGACACCTTTGAGTTTTTACGACAACTGAAGGCTACCTAGTCTAAGGAATAATTTATCTTGCTAAAAAAAAATCTGGCATATTTAGGGTCTGATATTTGAGTGTGTGAAACTTGGTGCAGATCCAGATCTTGTGGATTTACACGTGGTTTCATGAGGGGACTGTTGGGCCGTGGTGGTGGTATGAGCTCTACTGAGTACCATTCTAGTTACCGTTGCGTTAGTTGTGGGAGAAATGTACATTTGTGAAAGTTCTGTACATAAGCATAACTTTTTAAAGTGTGAGGAAAATATTGTACTTTCTATTCTTATGAGTGACTTTAAATATTAAGATGTTGAGCACACACAAATGTTTAAATATAAAATATGGTGCATCATTATAGATTAGCCTGTCAAGTGCCTCTTTAAGTCAATGGACGAGGAAGTAGTTATATTACAGAATATTTTAACACTCATAGGATATTTGGTGCAGTTCTATTTGGTGCCATTCTAGTTTACAGTGGAATCCCAAACATTTCCTTTACAGTGATGGCTCAGTGAAGTCTTGTGGTTGCAGCGTCACAGTCACCGTTTACTGCAGCTGGTGATAAGAGCAACTCTCCGCTGGAAAGTCCCTGCTTCAGCTTTGTCTAACTTATTATTTTTTAAAAGTACTTAGACCTCAGAGAAAAGACGAGACTTGTAGAGCTGTTTTAAGTTAGAGGAAAAAAATGGTTTAAATGTTTATTTACAGTTTAAAAAAAATAAAACAAGACCTTGACATTGGTCTTCAGCAGATACATGATGTTGAAATGTATCACTTAACGTTTGAAAGGACTAATCTGTGTCAAACTGATGCTGTCCAACATCCTCCAGACTTTCAGTTACACCAGTCGTCCATCCATGATTGTCCTTTCCAGTGCCCGTCTGGAACAGATAAGCTTGTACGGTCGTCACTTTGACATTCTGCATTTATACCACCATCTTGTTTCAGAAGGAGAGACATGGACTTCACTCCCCCCCTCCCCCATCAGACTCCATATCCAGGGAAATCGTAGCTCATGGATCGAGCTGTGCTCCGACCAACAAGTCTCCTCCCTGATTTGGGTAGAGAGCCCATCTTGGCAGGAGCTTTCAGCCCAGGAGGGAGGCTCTGCTTGGGGGACAGTGCTGCCTGACGAGCCTCCTGGAGCTCTCTGTGGAGAAGGGAATTTAAATACTATGATCAATGTGATAATTTAATAAAACAAAGTGCAAAACAATAATGTGGCAGTTTTCAATAAAATATGAAATTGCGCCACCTACTGGTCATTTTATGTTAATTCAGAGCCTCGAAAAGAGACGTACTTATACTTGCCCCCCTTATTATAAATGAAGTAACCATACACAAGACATCCTGAAAGATTTGTCAGGATGTATTACAGAATTACTGTAATACACCATGTAGGGGTACAGTCTCAGGCAAAACTATTCATATGCAAAATAAAGATTGGTTATGGTTATCACGCTTTATTTTGTGGTATAATCCTCTAAAGCTTGT
Organism: Hippoglossus stenolepis; assembly: GCF_022539355.2. Taxonomy (NCBI): domain Eukaryota; kingdom Metazoa; phylum Chordata; class Actinopteri; order Pleuronectiformes; family Pleuronectidae; genus Hippoglossus; species Hippoglossus stenolepis. The sequence goes on along the minus strand of NC_061487.1, from coordinate 23,341,163 downwards.
TCTGGGAGTCAAACCCTAAAGATTGAAAACTGATGCCTAGGACATTGGGGCCTCATTCACCAATATCATAATGTTTAAGAATTTTCTTAAATTAGAACATTTACACAAACTGCATAATTAAAAGTGAATAACAAATAACTGATTATTTTACACAAGCATTCCAGTAGTCAAGTGTGCGTAAGATGTGCTCTTCAGTGTGCGTAGATTCTGTTCTTACACAAGAACAAATCCCAGATACGAAAACATTTTTGAATGTCAGAGTGAAGACATTTCTTCTTAAGAACAGTTGGTGAATGAGACCCATTACATTTAAGCAGCTGGAGCCCAGAATCAGAGCTGCAGCTTTAATCATCCTTCATTATCCCGTCTTACTTCTCAAGCATGGCCGTCCTGAACTTCTCCACGTTGAGCTCTCTACGCAGCTGAGTGGCCAGCCTCCCAGTCCTCTCATCCCTCAACACTGTGTGCTTGCAAAGCTCCCTGGCAGATGGACGCTTCCTCTGGTCTGGATCCAGTAACAACTGACAAGAGAAAAAATAAAATAAAACGAACCAGAGTTAGGACTGACTCCGACACAGGAAGCAGCTGAAATCCAAGTGTCTTCCATTATGTTGGAGTACCTGTATAAGGCCTCTGAAGGGAGGTGAGAGCTCCTGCGGCAGCTCCGGCAGCTTCCCCTCTCGAAGGCTGTGCCACTCATCTCCGTTTTGAGGCAGAGGAGGAGCCCCAGCTGCGAGCAGCACCGTGAGGCCCAGAGCAAAGATGTCAGCCTTGGGGAGGTGGCTGTAATCCTGGGAGGAAACAGTTTACGTACATGTTAGGAGATAAATACTGGATCTATGATTTTTGATACCAGCTCAGAATCCATAACTACTTTCAGTCAAGGATAAAACAGTTTCACCTCATGCAGGATCTCACTGGCCAGAAAGCGGCTATCCCCTTCCTCAACTTGAGGACTGCTGCTTGATGTCACGTGACCCAGATCCCCTGCAGAAAGCAACAGGAATCACAACTAACAGCAAACACACATTTAAAAAAGAAAAGAAAAAAAAAAAGGTAGAAACATATTTAATATCAAATGGAATACCAATTTTGAAAATGACTCCTGCGGGAGCGCTCCTGTCATCTTCCTCCTCACTCTCCCCCTCGCCTGCCGCCGTTGGGCAGGGACGCTGGCAAATAAATATATTACCTGCAGAGGTGAAACACTGTCAGAAGGTGCAAGGAAACACTAAGTGAGAACCACTGTACAGGACTTACTTGGCTTGATGTCCAAGTGCACCAGGCCTGTGCTGTGGATGTATTTCAGACCCATGGACACTTGTAAGAGCAGATCTTTCAACTCTGCCTCTGAGAACAGCTCACACTGCACCTGCTTCTTCACGATGGCATCACCGAGGCTTCCACCTGGCTCAACACACACACGTCCACATCTTGCCTCAACATATTTACAACTAGCGTGGCACTCACATGAACACAAACCTCTGCCAACAAGCCTACACATGATTGTCTTGTTCTCATAGTAGAAATATAATAGAAACAAGGAATCGGTCTGATAACCTAAATTATTCTTTTGTCATAAAAACATGGTCCAAAACAGTCGACATAAAAACCAATGCAACAAATTTAACTCTCAACTACATGCGAGAGAGATAAACTCGACAGATTATCACATCAACATGAAATATATCACCAGGAAAGGCTACATCTTAACAACAATCCAGTTGTGGAACAAATAATTTTATAATTGTGTAACCCAGCTAATAAATTAACCATTAAACAGACACGGGTGAAACCAGTTAATCATTTAACATGTTTGTTACGTGCTGTGGACGTTAATGTGAAACTTACCATCACAGTATTCATTCTGAATAATCATGTGATCGTCCTCTGCCCATGCTGAGTAATAACGAACCACATGTGGGTGGTGCCCAAGAACAGCATGTGCATATACTTCCTTTAGGGCCAGCTGCCTGGAAGGATGTTCAAAAAAAAGGAGGTCATGAGTTCATTTGATCAAATCAGTAACCAAATAATAAAAAAAAGTCTGTGTGTGAGTGTGACATGGTGCTGACTCACTCATTGGCAGAGCCTGCGAGGGGTCGTCGAGAGCGTTTTATGGCGTACCAGCAACCATCCAGCCTCTTCACACACTTGTACACGGCTCCAAACTCGCCCACGCCGATGCACTCCAGCTCCAGGAACTCGCCCTCATAACGTGACAGCATGAGGGTTTGGATGGCTCGTCTCTGCCAGATAAACAGACGGAGAGGCCTTGTGGTAAAAAAACAAAGATTTCCAAAAAAGGAACACAACACGTCACAGATTCTCCCGTCTCCAGATTGATCACAGCCCGGAGAACCGGGGAGTTTCTTTGTTGTGTCACCAAATAAGGAAACACTTCCACGGTGGAAGTGCTTCGTTGGAGATTCCTCAGAGAAATCCCGGAAACTAGCAGCATGTCAGTTTTTGGACAAAACAGTGAGTGAGGAGGCAGCTGAAGATGACAAAGCCTGCTGATGAAATCGCATCAGAGTCATCAGAGAGGGAGGGTTACGTTCACCAGAAAGCATGGATGAAAATAGCTGTACCTTTCGTGGGAGGAAGGCCTCATCGTCCTCCTCAGATGACGTTAGGCTGTGTTTCATCCTGGAAGATGGAGAAGGGCCTTTAGACCTTTGTACTGTAAAGGTGCATTTGTAAGGGGTTTAACAGTCAGGCCTGCAGTGTCAGGGCACTAAAAACAGGAAAATGGACTCAAAATATTTCTATCTCCCATCACATGTCAAAAACAGTTTCACCCCTGCTGGATTGTGGGAATCTACTGGTCATTTAAGTGTTTGATGTTAAAATTAACTGCTTTTAATGTGACATCCACATTCGAATATAAATGGAGTAATTTCCCTGTAATGTGAGTGTTGACCGATCCACAAGTTAACCTGTGTCCATAGTCGTCATCTTCATCACTCCTGCAGCTGCTCCTCCACTGCTGCTCACTGTTCCTGCGGACAGTGTCGGGGGTGAAGGGATTAACGTTGACAGAAGGCGCCTGGAAGGGGTTTGCAGCAGCCGAGGCGAAATGAAGGCTCCTCTGTTTGCAACTTATCTTAGAGCTGGAGCAAGGCTGGGACGACTTCGAGAGCAGACTCTGGAATAACATAGATCATCGTATTGAACTCAAACTGGTTTGACGAGTGATAAAATCATCCAAGACTACATGAGTGCACTAAGGACAATAAGTATTCCCCCACCTTTGGCGTGCTGGGGGAGTCACAGAGCCTAAGTTTACTCCAGGAGGTGTACGGTATGGGGCTGGTGCACTGGAAAGGGGAAGACAAGGTGTGGCTCCTGCCACGGTGGCGTTGCACCCTGGGTGTCCTGCATGCCGAGCTGGGACTGTGGATCCTGGGACTGTGGTTTCTAGGACTGCGGATGCTGGGACTGTGGATTCTGGGACTGCGGATCCTGGGACTGCGGATGCTGGGACTATGGATCCTGGGACTGCGGATGCTGGGGGCGAAGTCATCAGAGCTGTTGTCGCTGCTGCTGCCCTCCTCTCCACAGCTAGAGAAGTCCAGCTGCTGGCTGATCTCCTCAAACAACATCATCATTCTTGGGGCCTGTAGTTTGGCAAAGACTTCCGTTAAAATGCTTAATCCTGCGTAAGACTGCCCTAAGAGAGCAACAATACTTATTGACATTATTAGTCCTACGTTTATTTCTCTTCAGGAAGATAAGGGAGATAATTAACATGCATGTTGCCAATTAAAGCCTCAACCTCTGAAGCAGGTAGGCCCACATATATCCAGTGTGATTCTCGACCACCATTATTAACTCTTTGTTGACTTTCACTTCTAAAGAACAAGTTCCATCATGTAACCAACAAGTTAAAATAACTTAATGATTTATATTTTTAAGTCAATCAACTAACACTGTGATTTTCAGACTGAAAGTGAAAGATCAACAGATGCTTCCTACACATAAACATTAGCGTGTGTGTGTGTGTGTGTGTGTGTGCGAGTGTGAGTGTGAGAGTGAGTGTTGATATTGAGTAACAAGTTGTGTTCATCCCGTTTACTCACGAACAAGTCGCAAACAGCAGCAGCACAACAACACGCTCGAATTTCGCGCCCTGTATGTAAATTACTTCCTGTTTAAATAAACTACCCCGCCCGGTTTGACCCATCGCGTTTTCTGATTGGCTGAATTTTTACCTGCGCCACACACCTGACTTTAAAGGAGCTGTTAATGACATGCACACATTTCATTCAGTTATATATATAAATAAATATATAACTGAATGAAATGTGTTGTATATACACATTAATATGTACACTACAACTACAAATTATATGAACTCATATCTAACTTTGCATTTACTACCAATGTATATTAAAACAAAACATATTTCAATATAAAAACATGTTAAATAAAGTTGCAATAAAACATTTAATATATTACTAATATATTAATAGCCAGCTGAGCCTCATTATACATGTTGTAATACTATATATGGATAAAATAAATATCCTATAACCCAAATTGGGTCATTGTATTAAATAGTAATACAGACACGTGGGCGGAAGTGACCGACGTCATCACAACAGTGAGACAGGGAGGAAGAGCAGCTCGATCGTGGATGTGACTCAGATCCACAGAAAACACCCGGAGAGCGGCCGCAGAACATGATCCACAGCCGGCAGCAGCGCACCGTGTAACCCGCTCCATCGCACCGGACCTCGGACTCTCTGTGTTATCTCTCCCCGTGTCCGTCCCCCACCCCGAGGCAGCAGCGCCATGGTGAAGCAGTCGGACCGAGCCCCGCTGCTGGACTGGGAGGAGATCCCCCCGCCGCCCGACCCCAGCCAGGCGGGCCCGCTGCAGCCGCCGCCGCTGACAGAGGACGCTCCGGCGGGGAAAAGTTCGAAGGCACCCGGCGGGACCGCGCCTGGTCCTGGGTGGGGCACCGCAACAAAAACCAAGATCTGCAGCCCGTCCAAGGCGGTCACAGCTGTTGTTGCCAGCGGGGACCGGAGCCCGGGCCGCCCGCTGACGGATCCCCGCGGGCCGGGGTGGACTCGTCCGGAGCCTCTGGGAGCGGATCGTCGTGTTCCCTTCCCCGGCCTCTCGGTGAGGGATCAGTGGGAGGAGAAGGACCAGATCGTGGCTGTGTTTGTGGTCACGTTCGATACGAGATCAGGTAAACAAGCAGAGCCTCAGAGGTTTTTATTATTCATATTTGAAACAACCACAAATAATCCCTGACAGAATATTATCCAGAATATGATATGATATATTGTTTATGTTAATTCCCTTCTCCAATATCCAGTTGTCTGTGGTCATCAAAATATTCTAACGTTAAACCCAAGTAAACAATTTTACAGTAGAGGATCAGTTCAATGTGGTGAAATAACCGTTTTAGCTTTTGATGGAGTAAGAAGTGAACTTCCTTTATGAAGATTTCCAGTTTTTGCAATCTGCAGCTCTCATGCAAGAGCAACAATAAATTAAGCTGTAAATCCAGCTCAGTAGATTCAGTTTAGTTTTTTTATATATAATTGTACAGTTTTGCACTATTTAAACTATGGTATCGTTTGAAAACAGAAAACTTCTCATGTCAGCAGTCAGTCACCAGAGGATCAGGATCAGGATGTCAGTGGATTCACATGTGGGAGAGTTCAGTGTTTGGACAGTGACAGTAGCTGAGTCAGTGTTTTCTCACATGACCTCTTGCCACTGTAACACGGAGCGACTTGGAGGAAGTGGTCAGAATGAAAGTTGACAATAAATAACTGTGTCTGTGTGTGTGTGTGTGTGTGTGTGTGTGTGTGTGTGTGTGTGTGTCTGGCAGGGAACATGGTGGAGTGGTGCCTGCCTCATGACATCAACCTTGACGGAGTGGAATTCAAGTCGATGGCCAGTGGCTCTCACCGGATCACCAGTGACTTCATGTACGTGAGAGTGAAATTCAGTTTCTAGAGTCTAGAGTCCGACTGATACAGATTTGTTTTGGGGCCAATGCTGATATTAGGGGGTCAAAGATTTCTGATACCACAATTTGGCAATGTGTCCTAAATCTAAAATGTCAATATCGAACCCTTTTGAAAAAGAAATGTAACTGAGGCTTTAACTTGAACTTTATCATAAACAACTTAAAATAACAGCAAAACAGAAATATGAAGAAATATAAAGAACTTGAATTAAGAAAATAAATGTTTTACATAAAATGTTGGGCGGGGCAATAAAAACAATATCAGTTATTATCCCAACATTATTTTCATCAATTGCAATAGAACAAAAGTCCAATATTTCTATATAATGCTTTTGTATTGTCTGCAGCACAGTGACGAGGTAGAACACATAATTAATCATTTATTCAATAATAATAATGTGACATTTTTTGATAATTATTGATATTGACCAATATGAAAATTGACATAATTATTGACCATATCATCCAGTGCAAATATAATTTTATTATAAATGCATATCTTTTCTGCATCGTTTATCCTAAATAATAAAGTTCTCATATCTGTATACTTAGACCAATCTACCTGTGAAAGGCTGATATCCACCAGCAGATCAATCAGCCGGGCTCTAGTTCAGTCTCTAGTCTCCATAACACCGTGTTTATTCCTGCTCTTGTTTTTAGTTATTTCCGTAAAGGCTGTTACTTCGGCCTGGCCTGTTTCGCCAACATGCCTGTGGACAGTGAGCTGGAGAGGGGGGCGAGGATGAAGTCTGTGGGAATTCTGTCTCCGTCCTACACCCTGCTGTACCGCTACATGCACTTCCTGGAGAACCAAGTCCGGTGAGTTATCTGCATGTGCGAGTTTCTCTTCACGATTAGTTCTTTCCTCACCTTGTTTTTTTCTCCCCTACCCAACTGTGTTTACACGTTCCTCCTTATGTGCCTACCTCCTGTCCGCACTCCTTTGTTTAAATGTTCTCATCTATTATACATGAAGCCAGAGTCCCAGTCACAGCTATCGTCACAGGAGCCCATTTACAGGCAGTTTTTGTATGAAGTCTAAGCACGGAAGTGAAACAAAGCCTGACAGCGTCTCTCTTCTCCTCAGTGACTCTGTGCTGCTGCTGCTTCAATCCTCTCACGAAAGCTCAACTCCACATTGACTGTGAATAAAAATACAGTAAAACACAGCCACCATTTCAGGTTAAATACAAAGAGGACTGATGTTAGTGATGGATACTAACTAAGCACAACCTGTAATCTTGCATCATGGAGGAAATAAATAGCTTTATCTAATATTATATGCACAATTCTTTATATTTACACTGTGCAGCACAGCGACAGATGACAGATCATCAATATACAGAAGTCTCAAAAATGCATGCTCATATTCAGCTTCATGATTTTAATTTGCACTAATGCTCAGAAGTCGTTAATCACTATGGGCGAACTCTTTAAAGTCGTGATTCAAGAGACTACTTACACAAACCTGAAAATGTTATAAACTCTCTTCGTCTTCCTGCTCTTCTTTTCTCGTAGACTCCAGTTGAAGTGTCCAGGCCAGTATTCTCCACTGGAGGCCTTCTACGAGGACAAGAAGGCCGTCCTTCCCCCGACAGGAAATGGCCTGGTCACCGCTTGTCCGACCTGGAGTGTCACCACCATCAACCGCTGCATGCACCCAGAAATGAAGGTGCAGAAATCAACCGAACACACTTGCAGTGTTGCATGTTCTCCTCAGATTTTAGTCCCATAAAACAACAGTATGTGTGACTGTTTGCTCTCCTGCAGATCACCCACCCTGCGGGCTGCATGTCCCAGTTCATCCAGTTCTTCGGGGAGCAGATCATGGTGCTGTGGAAGTTTGCGTTGCTGAGGAAACGTCTCCTCATCTTCTCCCCTCCGCCTGTAGGTGTGGTCTGCTACAGGGGTGAGCAGCTCAGATATAAAGGCTTTTACACACACACACAGCTTTATTGCAGCAGACACAGGAGAGATGTTTAATTCTACATGAACTTGTGCTTCCTCAGTTTACTGCCTTTGCTGCCTGGCCAACGTGTCTCTACCTGGAGTCGGCGTCTCTGTGCCTGAGTTGCGTCCGTACTTCTACATCAACATAGCCGACATCACCACACTGGAAACAGAGATGTCATATGTGGCCTGTGAGTGGAGGTTGACTTTTAAAAGCTCATTTACCACCATTTAAAAATAAAAAATCTATTTAAGTATAAACATACAATCTCTTTTTATGTGTGAAGGTACCACAGAGAAGATCTTTGAGGAGAAGAAGGATCTGTACGACGTCTACATCGATAACCAGAATGTGAAAACACACAGGAGCCATTTGCAGCCGCTGCTCCGGCTGAACGCGGCGGACAAGGAGAAGTACAGGAAACTGAGTGAGCAGAGGTACGCCAACAAGTGGAATTAAATGAACTGCGCTACATTTGAAATCAATATCAATTTGTGAGAACGAGTCCCTCACATCAGCTGTTAATGGTGGTTTGAGGTCAGTGGTTAGTGGTTTGAGGTCGTATCTCTCAGATTTCATATTGATGGATGATTACTTTTTTTCCCCAGACAACTGCTGCTGTACTCGCAGGAGGTGGACGGAGACTGCACGTCTAACGAGGAGGATCTTTTCATTCTGTGAGTCCTCCGCAAGTTTATTCATAGTTATGTAACACAGGATGTATTTATATTTTATCTGTCTATCTGTCTATCCATTTCTTCTTTTCTTCCTTCCTCCTTTCACTTTCCTTCTTTCCCTTCCTTCCCTTCCTTTACTTAAAGTTCCTTTTTTTACTTCCTTCGTTCCTTCTCTTACTCCTCTCCTTCCTTCATTCCTTCTTTTACTTTCTTTCTTTCTTCCTTCCTTTCGTTCCTTCTTTCCATCATTCCTTTCCATCGTTCCTTCGTTCCCTTCCTTCCCCTCCTTTGTTCCTCCTTTCCTTTCCCTTCCGTTCCTTTCCTTCAAACCTTCATTCCTTTCCTTCATTCTTCTTTCATTTGAGAGTTTTAATGTGCTATGGGGGACCACCGCCTGATACCGTTTTCTTCAAACCTCCAATCGTAGATTCTTCATGGAGCTGAACAACCGCATCTTCCAGACCCTGTCCGAGGTGGCAGGGAGCTCTGACCCCACCCTAACCGCTGATCACGTGAGAGCCATGGGGCTGGATCCCCAGTGTGACCGCTCCTTCCTGCTCGACCTGCTGGAGGTGTACGGTATCGACGTCGCCCTGGTCATAGACAACCTCTGTTGCTCCTGAGCCCCCCATCCTCCTCCTCACTCAGCCTGGGAATCTCAGGACGTCACTGGATTATCTGTGCCTTCAAGGCCCACACACACCAAGACACTGAAGACACTGCCTCCACCCTGGGGCTTCATCTGCCGCCTGCTGTACTCTGCTGGGTGTGTGTTCCCCCCCCTCCCCGTGTTTGTGTCTCATCTGACCTGTAGAGACCGTTTCCAGCCAGCGTGGGTAAAAAGGACACCTAGCGTTGGTGCACGCCCCTTAGAGCCTTTCACATCTTCCATCACTTCTGTGACTCCTTGTTTGCTCTTGACTGACTCAGATTCCCAGCTCACGTGGCCAGGCTTTAAGCACTGGAAAACATAAACCTGTCTGGATAAGGCCTGGTCATCGCAGCAGGATGCTCAGTCGCTCTCTGCTCAATTGTGCTTTCTCCGAAGAACACATTCATATGATTTGGACAAGTTTTTAGAGCTAGAGTTTAATTTGTGTGCTTCAAAAACCTTTTGTTTGAAATTCTAGCCTCCGTAACGTGTGACAAATTCAACGACGTCAGATCCTCTGCTGTAATACCATACGTAGGTGTTCGAGATATGTTCCTTGCTCTTGTGAAGCTACTATTTCAAAAAGCTTTGTGACCACTTAATTTGCCTTTTCAAAAGAAGAAAGCAATATGAGTCTGTGGCGGCTGAAGGTATCTGCCTTTTTTCATGTAGATTCAGCCGCACAGTCGTTTGCTGAAAACCTCTTTTTCATTAATTATAATTATCCTGAAGGGAAAAGCTGTTATAAATACTTAGTTCACTTTGATGCACCTTCAACACGAGCGTCTCGGTTCGATCCCAGTTTCAGTGAAAGCGTTGTCGGGGATGTTTTGTCATGTGTTGTGTCTACTTTGTCTTAACTGGAAAAAGGACTGATTAATGAATGTGACTCTATAACTCTTAACTTATCATGAATGCTGCACCATGTTCACCACTGGACTGTTTCCTGCTGCACACAGTGATCATGCTTAACTGTAATGTGTGTGTGTGTGTGTGTGTTTTTTTTAGATGCTATGTTTATGAGCCAGCAAGTGGTTGTGTAGTCGAGGATTTTTTTGTGTATTTTTGTGTGTGTGTTGTTGCAAAACCGTATCCAGGCTTTCACTGTACACAGAGGCTGGTTCGATATCTCTAGTGATCCCACTGAATGAAGAGTCCTCGATGGAGCCGTTTGGAGTTTCCTTGTTTGTCAGCCTCAAACGGCTCCCCCTCTTCTTGTCTGCATTCGTGACAAAGACTCCTTTGTGGGTTTTTTTTTTTTTTAGATCTGCTAATGTCATGTTTAGGGCTGAGCTGGAGCTTTAACTCCTCCTCTACGGGTGCGTTCACAGAAAGGCCCCCGTCTGTTCCCTCTGAGGGCTTCTCTGGCTTCTTTTCATCGCGGCCCCATTCAGAGGATCCAGCTCCAGAGACGGGCCAACTGTGTGTTTTTGAAGGCGGCTGGCAGACCCGGTTGTGTTCATCCATCTCATTGTCAATCAGAGTGATGATCTGTTCCACATTGGAACACATGAGGATGATGTCGATGCCTCGTATATATATTTTCGGTGCAGTGGTTCTCAACCTTGTCGTGGGCCCCCTGATGGACACTGTCATTCCCTCCGCCAAGGTTGCATCTGCGTTTGTCTGTTTGGAAGGAATACATGAAATAGTTTGGTGCGGATCCGGATCAGGGGACGGATCCAGGAGTTTTATTTTTATCGCTTTCTCTAAAATTGAGAGATAGGAGCAGTGTGCAATTGTGTCCAGATCCAATTTTTAAAAAATGTGGATCTAGTGAATTTAAATGTGGTTTTGCAAGGGGACTGTTGGGCCTTGGGAGAGGTAGTGATACTTGGTCATGTGTACTGTGAGGAAGTACACTGGAGAAAAGCCTAATTCTTATTCCGACACAAAAAGAGTCCCAAAGTATTTAGTTTTCAGGGGCCACAGGTTGAGAACCTCAAATTTTATAGTTTGATTTGAAACCCAAGTGAGTCATGGTGTTTTCCGAGTTGGATAAAAACTGAAGAAAGTGTTGTATGTGAAAGAAAAGGACACTTGTGCTTTGTTGTTTAAATGGGGCCTTAAAAGACATGTGACCTTCTCACGTCAAAGCAGCGGGCGACTCACTAACGTGCGTTCCTCGGCGTTATTTGCTGAAAGATTAAGTCCGTTGTTCCGAGCACCTCTGAATGACCTTACTGTCTCCAGTGGAACCTGTCGCCTCTTGTTTGCTCGTCAGGAGACATGTTTTCTTATCTCCGACAGTGTTTGCTTTACAGGTGTACGTTCGATGTAAAAAAAGAAACGTACACACCACATGCCACTGTATAAAATGCCTTCTTTGTGGAGTCGCTCGCAGCCGGGCAGCAGCCGAACGAATCCGTTTGTACAGCGCGTCACTACTGATTGTCAGAGACAGCAGACGTATTGCACACATGCAGCAGCACATCCAAATAGTTGTAACCGTTTATCTTCTCGATTGTAACGTGATTCAAAGTTTATTCAAAGAATAACGAGTAAGTCTTCACCTTTACTAATGTGAAACACTGTCAGTAATAATGTACACGTCAACTCAATAGCATGAGCAACTGTTAATTTCACTGTACTGCCATTGTAAGACAATAAAACACTGATACTGGTTAAGAGCTTTCTAATCCTCTGCTTCTTCAGCCTTCTTTATAATCCTTGTTTGCCTGAACCGTTCTCTGCCCTTTATGAAAAACTTTTTTACCTTTACAATAGCAGCTTCAAAATGTGTTTGATGGTTCGCTGACTTGGAATAGGGAGAATGTTTCCTCTTTCATTCCCCCTCCTCACCCTGAATGTCTGTTCTTGCTCTTTGTAATTTTGACTAACAGCTCTAATTACCAGAACCAGGTCCAGCAAGTAGAAGAGTGATGCTGAGCTGTAGATCAGTTTAAAAGACTAAGCAGTCTTTAGAAACCAGCCTTTATCTCCAATATTCAGCAAAGAAACTTAAAACATGAAGAATTCTGAACAGTTTTGTAGATTTGTTACATCAGCAGATCTTCTAGTCAAGGAAGCCGAGGATCATGGGTAATATCCACCATTAAGTTATGTTTCAGTTCAGTGAGCGGGACGATGCAGTCAGAGATCCACTCAACTTGTTTTTTCTCTACGCCCAACAGACTTAATCTCTACATGTGGCTGCAGAGGGCGCTGTCGCTCAATAAAAGTTATTTAGTGTGGCTTCAAGGGAAAGCAGCAAATAACAAAGAAGTAAAAGCAGCAATAAAAACAAATTGTTCAAGGTAAAAGATGTGCATTTAAAATTGTACTTAAAGTGCAGTACTTAGTAGATCAGTATTTTCAGCAGAGTGTTCTTTAAGTTTCAAAAGTAAAAGTTCTCATGCGCAGATAAATGTCTCATGTGAGTGTTAAACTATAAAGTATTTTATTATTTAAATATTTGCATAAAATTTGACTGTTGTAGTTGATTATTTCTCCTTATATTCCCTTATCTAATCTATAAGAACGCACCATATTTTGTATACAGCAACTTAATATTCAAAGTGACTCATAACTAAAGCTGTAAAATAAAGGTGGTTGAGTAAAAAGTAGTAGTACTACAATATTTAGGAGTAGTACAATATTTAGCTCAAGTAAATTAAAATTGAACTTAGATACAGTAGCCTACTTAAATGTACATTCCACCCAAATGTATCTTTAAAGATGTAAAATAAAAAACAAATGATTGTAATAAGCAAAATAAAACCAAGAACGTCCAATGCAATCCTAAACTAAATATAATAATAGGAGGCCTGTGATGCAGCCGCGCAGCTTAATCCTGCAGATTTGCAGTTTACACCATCTGTCGGATCAGACACAGACTCACCGAGCTCACTGCCAAGCTCCTGATCAGAAGCCTGCAGTATTGTTCTCTTTCATGTTCATCTATGAGCTGCCTTAACGGTCCAGTCTCCTCTACATCCCAGCAGCCGCTCGCATCATGCAACTTGTGTTTGGCCACTTTAATTATCCTTCCTGTCTCTGTGACAACGGCTCCATCACTCTGGTCCTTTGTCCTCTCACCTCAGTGGTGGAACTGCAGCTTCAACTTTTACTTCACACCCTCTCACCTCCAGCCATCCAACAAACGCCTGTGCCTCTTAAACCAGGCGTCTGCTAAATGTTAACCTATGGTCACACTGGTATAAAAACACTTTGCACGGAACTGGACACACATTTTTATTGGCCAAGTTCAGATATGAGGGATATAGTAAATAATCCAGCAAACAAAGTCCTTGTAAGACAAACTATACATGTGTTACTAGTTTAGAGAAACAAAGTCTTGGTCCTTTAACATATAACAATCTGTAAATGAATCCTCTTCATAACAGTTAAAAATAATAACATTTATGTTAATAAGTAGTAAAACAGATTGTACGGACCGTCAGCACTTCCTGATCGATTGACGAACACAAGTTTCATGAATTCTTTTGTGTTTGTTCTGCTTATTCTCGTCCTCCTTGTGATTTTATATTTTCTCACTGCGTCTGTGACATGAGCTGCTCCCTGCGCTCTGCGCTGATGAAGAAGCGCAGTTTCCGTGGCAACAGCCTTATCTCCACAGGCATGGCCTCATACTCCTCGTTGTCGATGTTGTAGAAGCCAGTGGTGCCCTTCGGAGTCAGAATACAAAGTTAAATGCCAACACACTGAGAATTAGAAATTAGGTTGAGCAATAAAATTGTATTAATAAAATCACGTCAGGGATACTGACCTCGGGCAGCTGCAGCTGACAAGCGCTGACTTCCAGTTTTGTGGCGTTTTTAGTGAAAACAGTTGAGTCCTCATCTTTTTTTTTCCTATAGTGAAGAATATTTACTTTCTTTTACTTAGATTTGCATAAACATGAACCTTTAAATAAAGTGTATGGCCTAAATAAGTTTTTGTTTCAAACAAACTTTAAATTGTACTTTAACTACTGACCCAACAGTGATGAACTCGCCCACAGTGAAGTCGTCCGGCTCCGCACAGATCATCAGGGAGTCATTCACACGCTGCAAGTTCAAATAAATAGAAAGAATTATGATTAATGATGGGGTTTAATGGAATCACATCAACATGTTAAGTGCTCTGGTTTTATAACAATTGGAACGAGATGTTATCAGTACAGTTATATTTGGACTCACCGTCTCCACAGGGTTTTTGTTGTGCGTTTGAATGAACAGCTCTAAAGTTGACAGCTGCTTCTCCTCCCACTTCTCCGGCTCTTCCACTTTTGGAGGCTCTGAGCAAACACACACACGTAAACAACACAAAAATATAACTGTAAAATCCACTGTTCTGTTGAGTTGTGGGGATAATTTATAACCAAAGCATCAACACAATCTCACTGACCTTCCACAGGCGGGTTCCAGTAGTTTTTCAGTCTGCGGGCGATGCGGTTGAGCAGATTTGGCCTGGTGGGCTTATATAGGGGCAGGTCAGCGGGCCGGAGGCTGGGGGCCAAGTAGGATATTGACGCTTCCCGGACCAGGGGCCACTCCTGAGGGATGTTTAATGACAATGTGTGATTAAAATACATCACACAGGTATATAACAACTCTTTAAAAGCACCATGAATACATCATAAAAACCTCGACAACAGCATTTTAAAGTAGAATGACTGAATGTGCTGACATGGCTTTCCAGTATCACACAGCTGACATATCACCTCACCTTTAAAGTACTAAACCAATGTGCTGCATTTGACTTCAGTGGCCCGAGGTACCAATACCTGAGGGGAAATATCATAGTTAATTAGTCTTACATTATGTATCGTGGATTATATCATTATCAGTAACCATGGTAACAGTCAGAACAAAGTAATCTTACTTGCTGATTTTTGAAGCCACATCTCTGAAAGCTCCCCAACGCAAACCAGTCAGAGCGAAGACCGGCTGATCCTTCTCCCCCTGAGAACCACACAAGTTTAAATTCCTGTTGATGTGCTAACACTTCATTTAATAACTCAGGGCAAAAACTGTTTATTGTTGTAAGTTGTGACATTATTTTCAAACAAATGTAGGCTCAAGTTTTAAGTTGTATTGTACTAATATCTATGTTAACATAAGGTCAATGGTATATTTATATAGGCCTGGAAGTTATTGCACATTTTCATGAAATGATCTATTGATTTGACATGAAAACAAATATGTACAATATATGTTTGAGGCTTTGCAAAGTAAAACAAATCAGTTCCTTACTTGAATTTGTAAAACATCTAGAGGCACAGTTTCTCCCTTCAGTATCGACAGAGTTGCAGATGTAATGTCTCTGGAAATGTTAAAAAAGGCGTAAAAATTTGTGCAAGTTACTCATGAGGAAATCAATATTGACCCCTCATGGGGTTGTCAGATCTGTGGGGATGGTTCTGATCACATTACTTACTGGACCTTGTTGTTACTGAGGAGGTGAAGACTCGGACTCAGGGTATTGTGAGATCCCAGTGGAATGAATCCGATCGGCATTTTGCTGAATGTGTCCTATAATAAGAAAAATAAGAACAGAAAAAGAAAACAAAAATGTATTCTGGTCTCATTTAGCTGTTAACCACAATAAAATGACAATTACTGTCATTATGCCTACTTGATCTGGCCTTCTCAGTAACCCTGTGATGACTTCCTGTAAGGTGCCATCTCCTCCGGCTACAATCAGCATGTCTGTGTGTTCCATCAGCTCAATCATCTTTTTGGCCTGGCCTTCATAGTCCGTCTGTAGATGAGGAGACAGTATAAAATCATGGAGCCACACAATGAAAACCCATGTAGAGCAACTCAAATCTGAAAACTAAAAAGCAAAGGATACCTTTACGACTGTGACCTCCACACCAGCCAGGTGTAAAATAGGAGCAGCATTCTTTTCAAACAGTTTGCTGGCTTTGCTGAGGGAGATTTTGACACAGAGTTGGAAAACAAAGTAAGAATGGTGTCCCAGCAGAACGGTCAGTGAGATGTTTTGAGATGTGTCTCTTCTCACCCATTACAGGCTGCAGGGTTCATGATGACCATTGCTTTCCTCAGCCGCTCCTGAGGTGCAATCTGCTGACGCCCAAATTCCTGAAAGAGATTTTGATGAGTAGGACTATGGGCACTTGAGGCTTGATTGTATCACTCACAGATTCTGTACTTCGTGGACTACAATCTGCACTTTGTGGACTACAATCTGTACTTCGTGGACTACAATCTGTACTTCGTGGACGACAATCTGCACATCGTGGACTACAACTGTACTTCGTGGACTACAACTGTACTTCGTGGACTGCAACTGTACTTCGTGGACGACAATCTGCACATCGTGGACTACAATCTGCACTTTGTGGACTACAACCTGCACATCGTGGACTACAACTGTACTTTGTGGACTACAATCTGCACATCGTGGACTACAACTGTACTTCGTGGACTACAATCTGTACTTCGTGGACTACAACCTGCACTTCGTGGACTACAATCTGCACTTTGTGGACTACAATCGGTACTTCGTGGACTACAATTGGTACTTCGTGGACTACAACCTGCACTTTGTGGACTACAACCTGCACATTATTACTGACAGATCTCGTGTCTTACCCTGGCCACTAGACACGCCTCCCTCCGCAGAATACTGTCACTAATGGGATTAAAAGACAAGATGTCAGACACGTAAACAGCCTCGATGTTTAAAAAAACGTGTAAACACCATTCACAGAGACACCCACCAGTGTTTCCCATACAGCCAGTAGCTCCCGTATGACAGGACGCACGCAGCGAACGTGGATTTCTTCCAGTGGTTCCTCAGGGTCCGAAACACCTTCACAACCCGAGCCATCTTTGTTCCGATTTAAGTTCCCAGGTGGTTTTTAAACACGCTGCTGCATTTACTCACAGTTCAGCATCGCAGCGGTCACACGACTCACATCTGTCAGGTTAGCGTGGACATGTTGGAGTAACGTCAAAAACAGTTCGGGCCAACGCGAAGCGGAACCAATGTTGCTGCCCTGACGTAATTCAGAGGGAAAGAAAGAGACGTTCTCAATCGAGGCGTCACAGAAAAATCTATTTTAAGGAGAATTGAATTTATATGATATAAAATCTGACACATTTAATAGTTAAACAGTTTAAATGACTTTGATTGAATCTGCATCGGTAAACTTCAATTTCCGTCCGGGCACGGAGCTCTGCCGGGCCGAGGACCCCGCCTAAAGGAAATTACAGAATTGCGGCGAGGTTTAAAAATATCTGACTGGATTAATCATCTAACGCACACATAGAGTTACAATTTTAAATTTTATTCCAAAAAACTTGCACCTGAGTGTTGGTAGAGAATTTATTATTTTTAAATTTGACACTGGCACAGGCCCGGAAGCTTCTCTCCAGTTCTCCGGGTGAATCATGGCGGCGCAGATGGCGGTAAATTCGGGTATGTACAACAATTAATTCATTTATTAACTCCAGTGTGTTGAGTAGCTGCTGTTTCGTGTCGTTTCGTAGATAAACTCGTACACGTTTGTGTGTCTGCGCCATTTGTCGAATGCTTTGACCACATGTTGACGGAACCCTCAAGTTCCGGCTCTCGGGCTGCTAAGCTAACTTAGCCTAGCCTGGAAGTAAACGTTTAGTTAGCTAGCTTTGAATCAATAAGCAGCAGGAAGGAGGACGTGTTTACTCTTCTTCGTTTTCACCGTAGAGCGGAAGTCAAACTAGATGTGACCTCTCTGCCATATTGTCCCCAAACCAGTTCACATGTCAACAAAACTGAAAGCAACTGATGTTTGGCTTCACTTCCTTCACATGTCACTGTGCATGTGGGTTTGTTTTGTTGTGCCACTCCTGTAATAGTACGAGCTTCCTGCTTGTTAACCTGTATTTAAAAGCAACAGTCACTGAGGACAATGGTTCATATGAATGTACCAGAGTTACAGGGAGGGTTTAATTAGTTTGTGCAGGCTAATACAAGCTTCATCACCATGAAGTGCCAGACTTACAATGTCATTTATGCTCATTATTTCCATGCTCAATAAAAATCCAATGAACTGAATGAAACACTTGAATTCGACGATTAAGAGGTGTGTCCCAATACTTTTGTCCATATAGTGTATCTCAGGTTATACAAGATCATAAGTCATGTTATGTATCATGTATACTCAAAATCCTAAAAGCAATGAAAACCAACGTTTGTGAGAGACTAGCACGACAGCACATATATATGTTAGTTCTGTGCAATTGTGATGGGACAACACACCAATGAAGTCACCCTTTATCCCAACCAGGAGCCAGTCTGTGGGGGCCGATGAAGGAGCTTTGGGAGACGGTGGACGGGGCCGTGTTGAGGAGACAGCCAGAGAGTGTCCACATTCTGGACCTGCAGCTGAAGAAACACAAAACGCACTTTCTGTCACTTTTTAAGAATCCGGTGAGATGCTGTGCAAACTTTAAAATTTCACATGTTAATGTTTTTAATAGTTTTTTTTCTTGTGTTACAAACATAGACATTACTTTGGTGCAGACAGGCTGATTTTTAGTATAAAGTGTCTCCTCTGTCACTGTGATATCAATAACCTCTGTCCTCTCTCCATTTATAGCCAAAAAGTGCCGAACAGAGAGAGAAGGTGCGTAAAGCCAGCACAGAGGGCATCGCCATCCAGGGTCAACAGGGGTCTCGACTCCTCCCTGAGCAGCTTCTGACAGAAGCCTTCATCCTCAGTGACTTATTTGATATTGGAGAATTGGCAGCTTTGGAGCTTCTGTTGGCAGGTAAAGTGGACACTTCAAATGAGAACATTTACATACATAAATGTTTTTAAATGAAGTTATGTTGTAAATTTGCTGACTGTATGACATATTAGCATTTCACAAAAGTGATTCAGTGTTTACATTTGTCTTTCTCCAGGTGAGCAGCAACAACCTCATTTTCCAGGTTTGACACGAGGACTTGTAGGTGTGTTGCTCTACTGGGATGGAAAGCTGTGTGTGGCTAACTCTCTGCGGACACTCATCCAGTCACGCCACGGCAAGACCTTCACCCTGGATCTGAGGTAATAATGTTATGGCAGTCTATTCAAGATATGACGGGTGGTTTTAAAGGTCCACAGGATGAGCATACTATAGTTCTGTGGTTGAATGATCTTTTTCTCTGTTACTCATGTTAATTGTTGTTGACCTATATTGTTGTCTGTGTTGTGCCTCAGTGGGGAGCTGGTGGCCTTGACGACACGTTTTACAGATGAACTAATGAGCCAGGGTCTGACCAAACGCATCCTGACCCTGGTTTCTGAGATCAGTGTGACGCGTGAATTTGAACGGCTGCAGAAGGAGCGCGGCCTGGGCAACGAAAAACACAGGAAGGAGGTGGGAGCAAATCTCTTGTGTTAATTTAAAACAAATCTTCTCATTGTATTTACTTTGAACATACTCGGCTGAAAGTAAATATACTAAAGTAATGTACCGAGAGAAATATGGACCTCATTAACTCCCTCTGTTGTTTCTAGGTTTCTGACCTCATTAATGAATGCAGACAGGCACTGGCTGACAGCCTGTTTTCATGGACCTGCCAATCACCCTTGAGTAAAGATGACACTCTGGCTCTCATTGGCCACCTGGAGACAGCGACAGCTCAGGCCGACGGCTCATTGGACCATGACTGAAGATAGAGAAGGTGGGGTCATGTTTAATACATATAGCCTAGAGTTTTTAACTTGGAAGTCACTAGTTATATCCACTAAAATGCATGTACTTGCAGTTGCATAACGTTGCTGTTAGTTTCAGTGTTTTGCTTTTACAGCTATTGAAGGCCCGTCTTTGTGTCTTTCAGATCTGCTCCAGGCTCTGCCACTGCTGACAGAGAGGCAGTATGTAGCTGCAGTGCACAGTCGTCTGATGGATGGCCAGCCGTGGAAGCTTCCAGGCCTGCAGGCTGTGTGTCGTCTGGCCTGGGCTCTGTCCCTGAGGGTCCTCTCCCAGCTACCACAGGGATCTGGTAAGCCCTCTATTTCTGCTTCGCTTGCAGGAATAATAGTTCACAAAGATAACAGCCATTTAAATCTTGTGTGTTTGTGTGTGTTGTGCAGCCCTGGTTGAGTTCACTGAGGCTGATGAGACTCTGACTGACCAGGCTCTACTGGGAGATGTCTTCCTGTTTATGAGGGAGGGCATGCTGGGATGTGAGAGTTTCGCACAGGAAGAGTTTTACATCCGCCGCCTCCATTCACTCATCACAGACTTCCTGGCACTCATGCCCATGAAGGTGAGAGATGCCAAAGATATTTTTGGATATCTTTTTATACTGTCAACTTTTCCAGAATTGGAAATTACACTGATTCATTATTAGTTTATGTGTTATTTTGTATCCTGATTTTATATATATATATATATATATATTTTTTTGTCTTTGCAGGTGAAGCAGCTTCGTAACCGTGCCGATGAGGACGCCCGCCTGGTGCACATGTCGCTACAGATGGACAGCGAGCTTCCGTCGTCGATGCGCAAGGACTTGGACCACCTCATGTTCCTTGTCAGTCTTTTTCTCATACGCATGCATATGTACACTTCAGCTAACCTTTTACATTTCGGTTACATGTAAACAGTAGAAAAAGTGTGTAAGAAAAAATGCTGCAGTGTGTGGCTTTAAGTATGTCTCAGTTTGGTTTCTGTTTCGTCTTTTCAGATCGGGGAGTTTTACAATAAAGACTCCTTTGGGCTGGAGCTGGGTCTGGAGTTCTGGTCTCCCACAGAGTCTCTCCAACACACCTCATTGCAGGGATCTTACCTGGGAATGGCCCTTCAAAGGCCTCCACATAAACAGGTGAGGGCCATATTTTCTGATCCCAGGTTGGATGTAGTGAAAGGTATAGAAAAATGCAATCAGTCAAGTTTCTTTTCTAATTACTCGTGATTTCACACAGGTGGTTCTGTCCAAGTTTGTCCGTCAGATGGGAGACCTTCTGCCCTCCACCCTTTATATCTCCTATCTGCGTATGCTTAAAGGCCTCGCCAATGGTCCTCAGTGTGCACACTACTGCTTCAGCCTACTGAAAACTAACGGAGCCACACACAGTGAGAGCCCATTGTTTCTATAACATGAAAAACATTGTGAATTTATTCTCAGAGATTGAAGAATGTACATATTCTCGTACTATACTGTTTGTCCCTTTGGCAAGCACTAATTAATCTTATGGTTTTATTCAAAGCATATTCAAATGAATGCAAACTAACTTCATGCACACGTTATGCAGGTGACAACATTCAAGGAGTTTCTGGCAGCCCAGTGTCTTGGGAACATTTCTTTCACTCCCTCATGCTCTACCATGAGAACCTGCGGCGAGACCTTCCAAATCCAGATGCTTCACAGTACCGCCACCCGCCACTGAGGGGCATCACCCAACGGGAGCTGGAAGGACTCACTTCATTTTTGGAGTTACTCACCACCATCATTACATGGGTATGTTACAACATTCACCACAAGGATGGGCAGTTTTTGTTTTGTGCTAATATCACATGAATTAGAAAACAACATTAATATCAAGATCAATTTATATGTTCACCTTACGTCTGGGAAAACTGTTTAAATGTTTATCTAACTGTATTGGGGTTGTGTGTGTGTGTTTTTGATTTTCCTAGAGTGAAAATGCCCGCCTGGCGTTGTGTGAACATCCTCAGTGGACTCCAGTTGTGGTGATGCTGGGGTTGCTGCAGTGCAGCGTTCCACCCGTCCTGAAGGCCGAGGTCCTGAACTGCCTCGCCGCCTTCGGGAAGTCACCGGAGATCGCCGCTTCCCTCTGGCAGTCACTGGAGTACACACAGGTCAATGTTTAAAAAACTTCCCTTTTTATATTCTGGTCATTCTTGTACTGTTGTGACCTTGTTTTTTTTAATTTTCCAGCTTGTGTTGTTTCATAAGTTTTGTGTCAGATCTTCTAAAGTGTTGTAACTTGTTTTTCCACCACAGATCCTCCAGACTGTTCGAGCCCCAGGACAGAGGCAGGCGGCTGGCATTGAGGTGAGCTAATGTCAAACTGGATTTGTCCTACTGTAAGAAACTGTCTCATCTTTCCCTGTCAGATTCAAGCAAATGAGAAGATTCATTGGTTGTTTATTAAGAGTCCAATTAATCTAACAAGACAACTCTTAACTAAAGCCCAAATAGAAATGAGTGAAATTAGCACTTTGCAAGATTCTGTTGGCAATCATAGATAAACATTATGAAAGATTTATGTTTTATGTAATGAATAATATAAACTTATCTTTCATCTTGTAAAAAAATTTGGGTTGATTTGTTGTTCTTGTCTCTTAGGTGGAGCTGAATGAGATCGAGTCGAGCTGCGAGGAGTACCCTCTGACACAAGCCTTCTGTCATCTGATCAGCACACTAGTCGAGAGCAGCCTTCCTGTTAATTTGGGCGCCGGGCTACGTGTCCCAGGCTTCCAGCCCTACCTGAACTTTTTGCGAGACTCCGTGTTCCTCCCCTTCCCCACCAGAGCATATCGTCGTGCAGCTGAGAAGGTAGAGTTCTCCTCCTGTGTCTTCACGAGGTTTAGACGTGTAGCTGCAAACATGCATATATTTTCAATTTCCCTACTCTTGCATTTGTTCATTTATCTTGCTTTTTTGCTCTGCCATGTCTCAGTGGGAGGTGGCCGACTCTGTTCTGGAGGTGTTCCATAAGCTGCTGCAGGACTACGAGCCCCAGCCATCAGACTTTGTCCAGGAGATGGTGGAGCTGCAGGGTGAGCAGCTCCCAGCCCACAAGCCCCCCGGCCACAGCATCATGTTCCATCTGCTCAACGACTCACCCACACTGGCACTCTGCCTCAGCCTGCTGGAGGAGGGTGTACGCCAGCTGGACACTTATGCACCTTTCCCTGGTGAGAGAACATATACTGCTGCTGTTGGAGAAAGGGAGAGGTAGTGTGTATGTGTTTGTTCTGAAGTCACGCTCCATTACTGCCCCCCCTACAGGTAAAAAACACCTGGAGTCAGCGGTTCTGCACTGCCTGTGCTTGCTGGACCTGGCTCTGCAGAAGGAGGTGGTGTTTATGGATCTCCTCAGGGAGAGCCAGTCCTCCCTGCTGGTTTCCCCCATGGAGCAGCTCCTCCAGGGTGTCAGTCCTCAAACCCGACGGGCCGATCACATTGTCAGTATTGCCAGGTAAGGTAATCCAGGTCATAGTGCAAACTGGGGCATTGATTTTTGCTGAGCCAGTTCTGTCCTTCCTTTTGAAATCTCAAACCCCACTAGGAGTCATTGTTGGTAATTTTGGAAAGAATATACTTTTGGAAAGTCTGAATGCGTACAACTAAGTGGGGAACGTTGTTTGTCCCCTGCAGGTTCCTGTACCACAGCAGCTCCAACCCAGAGGCTGCGTTCCAAAGTGCCAAGATCCTGCGTCGTATCGCCAGCTACCCCAACATCCAGAATAGGCTGGTGGGAGATTTTACACATGACCAGGTATAAGCAAATCTCAAGGTTAACACTACTTTTCTTACAAAAGAATTGGATATTTCACAAAGTAAGCTTTGGAAAAGGTGATATTTTGGCATCAGTTACCTTCATTATTGTGAAGTTGTTGGAACTTCTGATGTTAACTCCAGAACCCTGTTCTTCTGTCCTTCAGACAGTGAGTGAAAAACTGATGGCAGGTTTTGTGGAGTGTCTGGACAGTGAAGAAGCAGAAGAGGGAACAGAGAATGGAGATGGTGAGAGAGAGAGAGAAGTTTGTTATCTATTCTTTGTTGTCTGTAAAATTCTTCACAAGCTCAAAAAATGCTGTTCACAATGTGAAGTCGAAACCTGTGTTTTAGAAGAATCATGCTCAAACTCAGCTCTGTCTCTAGACTCAGACCAACAAAATAAGATGGCAAGAATCCGACATGAAACCCAGATCCATATTCTGAACCTACTCATCAACTCCTTGGAGCTCAAGACACCCAACCTGGCTCTTTACCTGTTGGGCTACGAAGTCAAGAAGCCTGTGTCCTCCACCAACCTCCAGGACCCAGGTCAGACCTCAATCTCCGCCACTGAAATGTTGATTTTGGTAGCTGTATTTGCAATAGATGTTAACGTCACAATGCTTGCTGTGCTGCAGGTGTGTTGGGATGTCCACGGAGCTGCCTGCACGCCATCCTGAGTCTGCTGCAGAGAGGAACTGAGAAGAGATCAGGACCTGTGATCACATCGCAGGCCCCGCACCTGGCCGAGCTCTGCTACCAGGTACTCTTCAACCATTTTCGTCCAGTAGCTTTGATATATTTATGGGCAGTCAGATTCCTTATTTGTCTTTTTCTGCCATTGTCTTCCTCTCTTAGGTGATCTACCAGCTGTGTGCCTGCCCTGACACATCGGGACCCACCATGCGCTATTTGAGGACCAGCCAGGACTTCCTGTTCTCTCACCTGCAGCACATGCCCTTCATCCTCCCCAGTGAGTACAGGATCCCTGCTGATCTGCCCGGTCCTGAAATATGTAGCAACAAAAACATCATCAAGGATGTGAGAAAGGGATGGCATGAAACACGAGGGGCAGGAAATGGGAAAAAAGGAAATGAGAACAATTAATTGAAATCAGTGATGATGATGAATGTGAGGAAAAATAAAGAAAGCCAGGAAACGGCAGCAACAATGAACTCTTAATATGTCAGAGCTTTTTCTATCACTGATAAAAAGTGTTAAAAATACAGTTACAATAATTGTGCTGTCTTTTTCCCTCTGCTCTCTCCGCTCCTCAGGTAACCAGATCGCTGCCCTTTCCCAGATGTCTTGGCTCATGAAAACAGCTGCGATCGAGCTGAGAGTGACCTCACTGAACCGCCAGCGTTCACACACGCAACGGCTCGTCAGCCTCCTGCTGGACGACCAGCCACACACTCAGCACACAGGTGTGTAGTGTGTTTTCTCAAATGATGCTTGGATTTCAAAAATAATTTAATGGGGGGGGTTAAGGTTCCAAATGTAAACTTACTTTTCTTTTCAGCTGATGGAGAGTTCGGGATGGAGGAAGAGACCAGATCAGTCAGCGGCTTCCTCCATTTTGACACAGTTTCTAAAGGTTTGTGACATTTCAGTGAACAGATAAAATATTTAATAGCTGTAATATATTTAGCATTGACTCCGCTGATGTTTGTCTGGTTTCTCAACTAGATTGTTTTCGACTTTAACTCTCATCTTGTCCTTGTTCGATGTCATCAGTGCGCAGGAAGTTGCTGAGTGTGCTGGACGCCATCGATTTCAGTCAGGACATGCCCGAGCTCCTGCAGCTGGACTTCTTTGAGCGCACTCAGATAGAGCAGGTGATCTCCAACTGTGAGCACGTCAACGAGCAGGGACACACTGTGTGCAACGTTAAGGTGAGTTTCCCATTTTAACGTGATTTTCTCTTTCCCTATTGAGTTGTTTTCAAATATTTTTGTGGATTTTCTTTCTCTGAGTCAGACACATTTATTATATAATGTACTTTTCCTCACAGTTGCTTCACAGAGTTCTGGTTGCTGAGGTGAATGCCCTACAGGGAATGGCAGCCATCGGACAGAGGCCCCTGTTACTGGAGGTGAGTAAAAATGACTTCCATTGTCCAACATAATGTTGTTACAACAACATGTCCAGCCTGTAATGTTCTGTTGGAGTTAAAATGTTTTTCCTATTCTTATTTCTGTCCCCGGTTGTTTGTATCTTCCAGGAGGTGAATTCCATCCTGCAGCAGGTGGTGGAACGTAACCGCGTCCGTCGAAGTCTCAGTGCAAAGCGCCATGCGCTGCGCTCCTGGAGGAGCCTGGTGGAGGTGCTGCTGACCGCCTGCCCTGCTGATCTCATACCTGCTGATGACCGACAGCTCATTATCAGAGACCTGCTGCTGGACCTGCATGATAAGGTCAGTGAGGACATTTGTCACATGGAGGCTGATCATGTCCAGGAGGATGTTTAACTCTTCTCAAATCCAAAGATTGTTATAACTAAATGAAAATGTTGTTTTACGTTGTCCAGGTGTTATCTGAGGACGCAGCAGGAGAACTGATGCCCATTGTTGCCGGGGCAGTCTTCACTCTGACTGCCCACCTCAGCCAATCGGTGCTGTCTGAGCAGCAGCAGGGGGAGGGATTAGAAGCATCCTCAGGCTTCGCCTCCATCGCTAACTCCGCCCTGCATCTGGTCCTCCGCAAGCTGCTGGACTTCATCCTCTGTACTGGTCAGTGATGACCTATGACCTTCTCTCACTCATAAACCCACATTTCTCATATTGAATGTGTTGTGGGGATAATTCTTGGTCAGATGAGACTTAATGATTTTGGTCTTTTACACTTTAAGGAGGTGGATACCAGCGTCTGCGGGCTCACCTGTATGGCTCTCTGTTGTACTACCTGCAAATCGCCCAGAAACCTGAGGAGCCCGACACTCTACAGACAGGTACACTGTGATTTCACATTTGATATGTGCAGTTATTTTCTGTCAGAAAAGGTTTGCATTCAAGTTTCTATCATCAAATCTCTCTCCGTCCCTCCATCAGCTGGGAAGGCGATGTGGGAACGACTCACGGCCCCCGAAGACGGTTTCACCAAACTCCAGAGAGAGAACCTCGCTATCATCGAGAGTTATGGCAAATCCCTCATGGAGGTTGTGTGCAGGGACGCCTGTGACGGCCATGAAATCAGCCGGGTAAGAGCCAAATGTTTTCTTTAACAATATGACTTGTGTGCTCATTTTGCCAGATTCAGCCTGATAGTGACCTGATGTTGTTACATGTGAACGTCTACTGATACTGAATTCTGATTTAAATATGCTTTTGAATCATTAAAGATGCATCAATGCTCTAATACTTAATGTATTTTGTTAATTTTAGGCTATCACTGTGATTCAAAACATCTTTTCTTTGTAAACAACGTGCCTCTTTTGACTTCCTCGTCTCCTCTCCCTGTCCTTCAGATGCTGGCCCTGGCCGTGCTGGACCGGATCCTGTCAATAGATCGACAGAATCAGTGGCTGGTTTACGTCTGCAACAGTGGCTACCTGCGGTCGCTAGTGGAGAGCCTGAGACGAGATGATGCCGCCCTGCAGACCCTGCTCACACCTCAGCCCCCACTCCTCAAACCACTCTACATCTATGAGAGCAAGATGGTGAGGAGACGTTGACAGCTGCAATACTATTAAAGAGACATGCTTTGTTTTGCGCTGGGTGTAATAAAGTCAGACTCAAAAAGCCCCATGTAGACTCTATGTGTAAACACAGGATTATGACGATATCATCTCATTTGTGTGTTTTCAGGCTCTGATGACTCGTGTGGCGAAGACAGGCCAGGGAGCGGTGGAGTTGCTGCGCTGTGGACTAGTGGTGCAGCTGATGGAGTGTCAGGTGTTTGACATGGTACCTGACAGTGATGCACACAGGTACGGGTCTAGAGAGGAAAGAATAAACTGCATTTTTAACGTTGGGAGAAAATATCTGTATTCCTCCTACTTGAATTACCTTAAATAGATTTATGAACTTTGTGCTGTGATGATAACTCCTCACCACAACTAAAAGCTTCTCGGCTGCAGGCAGAAATGTCCGGCAGTGTAGTAATTGTCGTAGTCAGCAACTTGTCCCTACAGAAGGATTTCAAATACCCTTTATCTTTTTTTATTCCATATTGTTTATACATCTGTTCTGAGTATTCCTCATGTTTGCGTATGTTCCCTTGTGGTCTCCAGGGGGATGAGGGACCCGTCAGGCTTCCTCCCCAGTCCTATGGATCGTTACAGGCAGATTCTCTTACCCACCTTGAGACTCTTCCAGGTCATCCTGACCTCTACCACCGTGAATCACCAGCAGGGGGCAGCACAGGTAAGCACAGAAGATTGTTTTATTTCAAAATTGGCAAGCGATAATGATTTAGGTATTTTTCTGTGATCTGCTGGTATCATGTGTATCTTGGACAACAAGAAGTCTCATAAACGTTGCAATCTAACTGTCCAAATACCAAATTTTTTATGTGTGTCTGTTTGTGCAGGTTCTCCAGTGGCTCATAGTCCACGCAGACACCATTCAGTCCTTGTTACGCTGTCATGAGCTCAGCATGGGATCTTTGCAGGAGCTCTCTTTGCTCACGGGCATCATCAGTAAAACAGCTCTGCCAGGTACAAAGAAAACAAAGCACATGAAACTGAAAGTGTTCTTATATTTTCTAATTTCCATTCTGCAAACTACATTTTCACACACATCAGTGATTCAGTGAATGATGATGTTGATCATGAACGGCTTGTTCTCTCAGGTGCCCTGGAGTCGGGTGGGGAGGTCAACAGTGCAGCTCTTATGGAGTTCCAGGGTCACATAAACAGATTCCAGGTGAGGCCCGTTTTTCCCTTTAACTCCATATACTATGTTTTTTGGCAGCTTAGCACAGTTAGTCACATTGTCACACGTTTGATCTTTTCCAGCGTCTGTGTCTGTCTCTGCTCGGCTACCTGGTGGGGAGCGAGCGGGAGAGGTTGCTGAAGCAGGCTGAGATCGCTGTGCCGAGAGAGTCCGCAGAACGACGAGAGGAGATGGAGGTGGCCATGCAACAGGTTTGACAAAAAGTGTTTGATAAATACAGTAAACTACACATATGACACTGATATAATGTGTGTGGAGTCTTCTTCCTCAACTCTGCTGTGTCAGTGACCCTGAGAGGTGGTGTCCTCTGTCCCCAGGTGTGTGCCAACATCATGGAGTACTGCCAGACGCTGCTGCTGCAGAGCTCCACCCAGGCTCAGTTCAGCATCTGCCTGTTCAGCCCGTCGGGCAGCGAGCCAGCTGGCAGGGACGGAGGACGCACAGGTCAGTGATGTTCTGCCCATAGGAAAG
Source organism: Hippoglossus stenolepis (assembly GCF_022539355.2). Lineage (NCBI taxonomy): Eukaryota > Metazoa > Chordata > Actinopteri > Pleuronectiformes > Pleuronectidae > Hippoglossus > Hippoglossus stenolepis. Next base: position 23,312,108 of record NC_061487.1, on the reverse strand, counting down.
CAGAGGAACAGGAAATTAACTCATGACGCTTTACACTGTGTAACCAAGCTACTGTTGTTGATACATTCAGTGTCAGACCTCCTGTTTGTGAAATGTCTAAAAGCTGTTACACCAGTTTAGAAACCTGGAGGTTCACCGAAAAGTTTAGCAAGTATGAGACTCAAATCCTTTATTTATTTTTTTTAGATCTTTCATCCACTCTGCCGTCGATGGCTTACTCCCGAGCTCCCAGTCTGGGTCTGGTCCTTTACCTGCTGAAGAACAGTGCTGCCGATTTCTTCAGGTTCCACCAGAGCCACAGACAGAGCCTGAGCAAACTGCAGAGTCTGGATCAGCTGCCTCCCGAGGAGCTCAAGGAGGTAATGATCCCTCTGTCTCACAGTCACCACACTGGTGCACGCATGAGCAAACTGTTTATGTAAAAGTTCAAGTAAACAAATGAATGAATAAAAACTGAGTTCTAAGCACAGTCCTCTTCTGTAGTTGTGCCAGGGTCTGGTGTCAGGACCCGGAGGTGTGGAGAAAATCTCATCAGTCCAGAGGAGCTTGTTGGCCAAGAGACGACTGGTCCAGCTCGTCAACAACAGAGCCAAGCTGCTGGCCCTGTGCTCCTGTATCCTTTGGCCCCTGGCACAGTAAAGGGGGGGGGGGGTTTCTGACAGTGTCCATCACTGGCGGTTGTATGGTTGTATTTTTTCAGGAAGCTGGAGTAGCACCAAGTAGAAATGTCCCATCACCAGTTGTTTTGCCTTGACCCCTCCCTCTTTCCTCAGACGTTATAGAGACGTGTTTGTTTGTGTTGTGGCGCCACCTGGAGTACTACCTGTTGCACTGTACCCCCACTGACCCCAAGGACTCCCTGATGCCTGGAGCCAGTTTGTACAGATCGCGCCTCACAGATGGTGAGAAGATGTTTTACAGATATATTCACATATGAGCTTAAGACTTCAGAAGCATTTTCGAAACTCTCCTGGCTGTGAAAAATACACAATTGTGCTTGATTGTTTATGTATTTTAATTTTATTTTCTCTAGACTCATTTGGCGGGTTGCAGCCAAGTGGAAGCCGCGCACTCAGTCTGTCCCGAGTCAGCCAGCAAGACCTTGATCTGGTAAGAAATGGATGTGTACATTCTATAGTTGGGATCTAAGCTCGAACAATTGTATCTCTTCACACGTGTTTACTGCATCTCTCAATTCCTGTTTGTCTCCCGCAGCTGAAGAGCGACATGGTTGCAGGTTTCGGAGAAGCTCTGCAGAGGAAGCTGCTGGAGGTGGAGGGCTTGTACAGCCAGGTCCGCTCCCGATATACCTTCATCCAGGCCCTGGTTCGCCGGATCCGGGGTCTGCTCCGACAGCCCAAGAGCTGAGACACACACACAAACACAGAGACTGGCCAAGACTTCAATTTCCCCCTGATTCAATGAAAACCTCTGCCAAGCATAGAAGACGAGCAACTCCAGGAAAAACCCCAAGGACTGAGACTTTTTTCAATCAATACGCTTTTTCTTGCAACATCCTTTTTACCGACCTGTCCCAGCTCCTCTCTGGAGTATTATGGGATGTCACTACCATCACAACACGTGCTACATTCTGTGTGATCAATCTTAAGTATGTTTGACTAACGTTGTGCAAGAGGTGAGAAATCTAACTTGCAGAACAAATTTAATATGGAAGTTTTACTCGTTAAAGGAAGTATTTGATATGGTTTTGTTTGATTTGATCTTTTTTTTCTTTTGTGAAAATAAACATTTTCTATGTCTGTTAAATTCGTGTCTTGTTCACACCAACCAAACAGCAAACCTCCTAAATTAAACCAGTAAACAAGCAGAGGTTTTAGGTTCTAATGTTAAACTGGAGTCAGTGTCTCCTGATGTGTAGTTGTGAGTTTACACGTTTATGAAAAGAAAACTACTTCCTGGTTCAATTCCCTGTTTCACAGCCACATTCTCACTCTGCTGGAACTTCTCAGTTTGTCAGACGAGCTTTAGGTGAATACAAATTTTATTGTATTTGTCACTTACATCTTTTGTACAGGGTTTCTGTGGGGTCCTAAAACTTTAAATAAAAAGATCTGAAATTTAGTTCCTAGGGTCACTACGAGAAAATCTTTTATGTAGCTTTTCGTAGTTGTTTCTTAATGATCCAGATATTAACACGTAATAAAACAAATAAGACCAACGTGACCGTGATAACTGATCATCTACAAGTAAACTGGTCTTGTCAGTGAGAAAGACTTGATTCCTACTGTCTCTAGTTTGAGGGATAAGGTGGCGTTTCAAGTTATTCTCTACTCACCTACTTCACCTTATATTTACTTACGGGGAAGCGTAAGTAAATCTGTGACTCTGATTTTCCTTGAGACTTAAATCTTACTCATCATGATCTCCCAAAGTCTTACATTAAACTGGTTGAAACCTCACCCTGTCATAGTATCGACCATTCCTGACAAACAGCAACTACTACAACGACTTCACCCATTTTTAGAATCATGACTCACTATGAAAATCCTCATCAGGAGAGAAGCAAAATGAGGAAACAAGACAAGATGCTTCTTTGTGAAAGTAGCATCACAAAGTGACTCACACTGAAGTTACTCATAAAGTCAAATCACGTTACAAACGAGCTTGGCGCACATGTTATATTTCATTATGCTGTTTTATTTCTTTGAAGGGACACTTTATAGGACTGTAAAGTGCGTAGATTCTCAATCCTTTGGGGGGGAGGAGAAGAAGGGACATGAAATCAGGATATACATTCAGATCCAACAGATGGGGATGTTTTGTGCTCTTGGTTTTTCCTTTTTTTGAATACTGAGGAGGAGGAGGAGTTCAGGGGGCCGAGCAACAGCATCGAGTACAAGAGGATGTCGTGAATGAAGAGAAGCTCACTGTGGAGAATATAGGCACATTTTCCCCCTTTAGTCCTTCCAGCGCTGCGACTGGTCGTTGTCCCGCTGAAGGACCGAGGTGATGCGTTTGTAGAGTTAGTGGAAATACATCTGCTCATAGAAAAAAACAAAACATCTGCCTACTTCTTCTTCTTCTTCTTCTTCGTGGACAGCGAGGGAACAAATGTTGTGCTACTATCAACAGATCATGCTCGTCATTCTCTATAAATTACTTTTTTAAATAATAATTACAGCATTAAAAGTACATTTACATTTCTCCCGCGACAGCTTGTTCACTGTCTGAGATTGTGCTGCATTCGCATGTGAAGAGAATCTCTCTCCACATGAACTGAGGTCTGCTGCTGTGGAGCTGGACGACGGTTTGAGGTTTATCATCCATCACTTTCTATGATATATTAAAACCACCACTGTGATATTTTAATACAAACTGCACTGTTCAGGCTGTGGGGGGAGCAGCCGATGATGAAACACAATTAATTAATTAAGATTTGTCTATTTACGCCATTGTCTTTAATATTGAAACTATTATTTTAAAGGGACATTCCAGCCCAAGCTGTAAAAACTGTTTTAACATCTAAAACTTTAATGCAGATACAGGAATTTCTTGTCACTTTCTGTAACACAAGATTCTACAATGGACGTTATTTCAGGCACATTAAGACGACTGGTATCTATATTTAGTTTGAGCAATTTAGTGCAGCTTGATTGAACGGCCCAGGCTCAGCCATAAGGATGAAGTAGACCACGCTTCATTAGGGAACAGGATACAGTACTTCTAAGTATATTTAAAAGCAAGCACTTCCTGTCTTTTACTGAAGTAGAAAAGTTGATGTGGTACTTTTGCTTGAGTATATTCAAAAATCTATTTATTCCTATTCTTATCTATCCATCTATATATATTCAAAACTGGGTTAATTTGCAAATTCGTAGAATGGGTGCGTCCAGCTTCAGAGCAGACAGACACATCAGCTCATCCAGAGTTTGATTAGACTGAGTGAAGAGAGAAATTATCTTTTATCTCCAGCACACGGTCATGTTCTCACTTTTTAAACCATCGTCTTTAGCAAAGAAAAAGCGGCAGAATACTGAGAAATGATTAATATCATACTTAGATGGTTTTCTGATTTCTGTACATTAAAAACACACGTGTTCCTTTTCAAAAAACGAAAAAACAAAACATTTATACTATACATGTACACAGCTGAGTCACAGCACCAGCAGACATAGTTTGAACCGTCTTTCAGCTTTGATTCACGTCCTGTCGTCCTCTGGCTCAGGAGGATTTGGCCGAGGTCCCTGAAGACTGTAGAGTTTAAGCTGTTCTTACTTAACAGTGCGAGTCTTAGGGACTTCCAAGAAACTCCGCTGCTCTAGTGTTGATTGTACCAGAGATCCTTTAGTTATCCAGCACAGCTCTGAATCAAAGTTTGGGAGAAAATCCAGGAGGAAACTGGGGAAACAGGAGAGCTACGAGGAAAGGCAGCTTATCCAGCACTGATTTCTTTTTGTCCACTTAATCTTTAGAAGTCAGATTCCAAGACGCCGTGGAGACGCACCCCCGCTCATCCCGTCTTTCTCGAGCAATACAACAGCAGAAGTTCGACAGAGGAAAGGCCTCTATGAGCTGTCGGTCGCCGCCTCCTGGGTGCTGTGGTCCTCAGTCACGTTTGCATTGGTGCCGTTGGTGGGGGGGCACTCTGGCACCTCTCCCGTCACCGCCACCCGGATGACTTTCAGCCAGCGCTGCTTGAGCTCCTCGGTTTCAGCAGAGAAGTTGTGGACGGACTTGGACTGGGAGAGGCGGAAGCTGGCCGGCGTGTCTGTGGGCCGGACGCTGTCGTCCACGGAGTAACCCAGGAGGGGGATTGTGCACTGGGCCTTCACGTCCTGGGGGGGAGAGAAGACCGTTATCCATATGATTGATTTCAAATTAATAATCTTTTTGTGGGGGGGGAACTTTTGATCGTGGTGTTTTACCTGTGGAGCGCCGTAGAGGTAGAGCACCAGACATTCCTTCTCAGGGATCACGCACCAAACCTTCTGCCAGGGTTTGTTCTTCTCGCAGTACTGCAGGAAGCCACACATGATGCTGCTGCCGGAGAACTGAGCTGCCTCGATCTGCACAGGAGGACGACACAACATGAGATTAAACTCGATGATAGATGTATCTGTATCCAAACATGTTTTCACCCCTGTCAGTAGGTTAGTTTGTATGATTGTCGGCAGGATTACACAAAAACTAGTGAATGGATTTGGACAAAACTCAGTGGAAGGATCAGACAAGGGCCAAGAAAGAAAACAATTTAAAGCAGAACACCTTCGTTAACATTCACACAGATTTCCCAGGGAATAATTCATGGGTCTTGATCTAAATTCTAGTTGTCAATGCATCCTCTTTACCTCCAGTATTCCCTTCTTCTTCCCCTCAGCTACTGTCTCTCCTTTCAGGATGGAGAAACAGTCCTTGCAGACTTTGTTCGTCTTGTTGTTGTCGTATTCGAGCTGCACCTTGTTGTCTGAACATTTCCAGCACACCACCTGGAGGAGACGGGAAGACGAGATCGGTCAGTCTCCCAGGTGATGAAGAGACGTCACACTGATCCACATGAGAGCTTCTGGGTTTACAGTTGTACTCGTGAGGTTTTTGCTCCACTGCAGCTCTCTGTTCATGCATTATGCAAAAAATGTTACTTACATATCCGCAGGCTCTGCAGTGGTGTCTCCGCCGCGTCAGAGCGTTGAAAGGCTCTTTACACATCATGCACATCGTCACTTCATTGTCGCGGATCCATCGAGGGGCACGCTTCCCCAGCTCCGCTTTCTGAATTAAAATAAAGACAGAGGTCAATGCGACGGCTCGGAGAAGTTCAACTTTGAGCGAACAGTTCTGTGACGTGACACTGACCGACACGTCCTCCACATCTTTCAATGCGTTCTTGAAGGACTCGTTCTTTTGCTGGAAGATCTCAATGGTCTTCCTGAAAGCCTGGAGGATAAAAAATCAGCATTGAAATCATTCTGAACAACCTTTTGAAGTAAGAAAATCATGTAAAAAACCATCGTGATTGTATCGTATGTACCTTGATCCAGTCGGCCTTGTCTTGTTCGGAGCTGAGAAGGAAAAACAAAAGACAGAATAAGCGACAAAAAACAATAAATTGTTATAATTACACCAACATGGCAATTAGCTGAGGTCAAAGAGCTTATTTAGATTTACAAGATTTAAAAATGAACCCTGGGTTTGGTCATTATACTGTACGAGGTACAAATTACATACAATTACATTCTTCAGTGTGGGGGGGGATGATATGTTTTGCACCTTTTAACGTTGTTTGCATAAAATATTCTACAATTACAAAAAAAGGTTTATTTTTAGTGTCAATCCTCTTTGAGCGTGTTGCTCACCTGGCCTGTAGCTCCAGCAACCTCTCCTTCCCCGACACCTGGAAGGTATGCGGGTAGTCCTCGTTGGTCGTTTCCAGGACCTTCATGCCGTCCACGCCGATTCGCGTCCTCACCGTGTACTTGGGTCCTCCCAGGCTGAACTTGGGCACGCAGTACAACAGCATGTTGTTGAACTGGCAGGAGAGAAGAGGAAGAAACATTAGAGCAGGAGTAAAGATCAGCGTTCTTCTAGTTTGGGTTTCTGGCCCTAAACTCTGCAGGAAAACTGAAACTACACAGGTGGGAGACATTCAGCCTGAAGCTAATAAGAAACAGGGAAAACATAATCATCTTGTAATCGTAGTAATAGAGATTTGCTAATGTGCCCCTGATGTATTCATACACAGACATGTTCCTGGCATGAAATGTTTCAATTGACTCGTGCAGGCGGAGTCTCGTCTCAGCATATTTCCCTGCAGGGCCCTTAATTAGACGTGAGAATGCTCTTGTGCTCGGCTCGTTCTCTCACCAGGTAGAGGTATCTCTCCATGGCGGATGTGTTCCTGGCGGCCAGCTTCAGGATGTGGCCCTCTTTGATGAACTCGTTGGACGGGTGAACGATGTCCTCCTCCTCTCCCAGCAACTCGTAAATCTCCAACAGTTTCTTCAGATTATCCTGAACAACGGATGGGACATTTTTTGTTTGTTTGTTAGTAACAGTCTGTCTTATAACCGTAAGGAAAAAGGTTCCAAACATCTGAACTTACAGATTTCCGTATGGCGCTGTTGGAGTGAGTCGCTGCTGTGGAGATGATTTCTAACGATTCTGAAAAAAGAAAAGGACGCGTTACCTAAATATGGCCTCAGAGAAATAAGAACGTCCCCCTGCAGTGAGATGATGAGACACTTACTTTCTGCATCTCGTCTGTCCGGGTCTTCCTCAGGCAGCTTCTTCAGATAGTCTTTAAGCAGCATCTCATATCGAGGGACTCGCTGCACGGGCTCCAGCATGTGATGCTGCAGCGTCAGGCTGCCACAGGCCTCGTGAGTCTGTCCAAAAATAACCAGTAAAACAAATTTTACTTCACTTAACACATTTGCAGCATGTTTGCATGTATGAAATATGCTTATCAGAAACTTTTCCAGACTGGATCCAGGTCCACGGTACCTGTATCTCCTGGATGGTGGACTTGAACTGAGGAGAGCGGTCGGACCATTGCTTCAGCAGCTCCATGGCCTTCTCGAAATTCTTCACGTACTCGGCGTACATCTTGAGGAAGGGTGTGAGTTTCTGCAGGATGTCCCCGATGCGAGGTTTCGACGCCCTGCAGGGGGAGGGAGGGACAGAGGTAAATCACTTATTGACATTAACAATCTATTGGATTATTAATCTTAAAACTAGTGAGTTATTGGATAAAAAAGTGTTGTGCTTTATACAGAACATTCATCATCATCCGTATCATTTGTCGGACTCTCACCATTCTCCCATGCGTTTCTCCAGGTCTGGGAGCAGAAACTGGCTGTGGAAGGTGTGGATGGAGGAGATGTTGGAGAAGATGTTCTTCACCACGTCCACCGGGAACGTTCCCTTGTTGGCCTCCTCCATTAGCTTAGTACAGAACTGTTGAGGAGTCACACACAACACGGAGCTGATGAGCAACAAGTGGTTGAGAAGATGCATTTTTGCCGTAAAAGGGAAATGAAAACGGGAAAACTTGCTTTGTCGGTTTTTACATCACAGTTTCTCTGATGTGTAAATACGCTTTAGAGAAGTGAGGTGCAGATTTCACTGTGTTACCTGGTCCAGCAGGTTCAGTCTGGCTACATAGGCCTTCTCTGTCTGCAGCAGCTCGCTGGCGATCTTAAACAGCTTCTGTTCGTTCGTCTCCTGAAAATAACAAGAGCGGGTTTAAAATGAGTTTTTGAACAACATTGAATTATTAATGAAGCTGCGAATGAGCTCGTGGACGTGATCTGATTCTGTCAGCGTTCTCAACCTTTTCCGAGGCATGACCGACCAGTACGATCCGACTGGAGCTCACAAAGTTTCTCTGTGACACATGAAGCCAATTTAACAAATGAAAGTCTTTTTTTTTTGTGTAGTTTTGCCCACGCACTAACTCGTGTACACACAACTTTTACTCTCACAAGCATTCGCAATGAAACCCACATTTTGCAGAAGTTTGGGATAAACTGTGTCGAGCTCGTGATTTCACTTCAGCTCAGTTTGGCAAACAACAGCATGTAACGTCTGTGTGTGTGTGTGTGTGTGTGTGTGTGTGTGTGTGTGTGTGTGTGTGTGTGTGTGTGTGTTATTAAAACTGTGGTGTGGCGAGGAGGGCCCTCAGAACAGGAAGTGAAGAGGGGAAATGACACCAAATTTAAATAAAGAAACAATAAAGTCTGAGACAGAGTTTGTGTGAGAGGCCAACCAGTACAGAAGTACTCAAAATAATTCCACCAGCTCGCTGACATGAAGTGTGACGTCTTTCTCGCCCGCCAGGAAAGTTAACACCACGATGTCCATGGAGGAATATTTCACACTATGCAACCCACCAAGGCAGTGGGGTAGAGATGTGAGTGTCCCGAGAGCAATTAGCTTTAGGTTTCTACATAATTCATCTGTCAGTACAGCCACGATTCTCTAATGAGTGTTTGACAGATGAGTTCTTGTTTTGTATTTTCAGGCATATTATATTTCAGGAGAAGAAAAAAGCAAATCATTATGTTTTTAGACAGTTGAACATAGAGTATAGTGGTTTACGTTGTAGTTTTATCTTAAAGGTGCAGCCACACGCTACTTTTCAGATTGATATTTTACATGTTTTTATAAAAAAGGACGAGATAAGCTTTAAAAACACAACACATTGATATTAAAGCTCAAAACCTCTTCGTAGGCTTGAAACCTAGAAACTTACCACTTCCTCAAAAGACACTTTGCATGCTTCATTTTTTTGTCTTTTTTGAATTTGACCAGATTCTAAGTAGCTTTGTCAAATTTATGAGAAAACGGTTTCTTATTGTCACATCTAGCAGATATGAAACTACATTTGCATGCATCTGGAGGCATGATTTTATCTCTGTGTGTTCATCTACTGTCTGCAGTGAGCTGAAACTTATCATAAAGTCATCTAAATCATTTTCATTCATTGCTTGAGGCCAAAAATTAGAATCAGGACGTCCACAGTTGGAGAAAGACTCAGATAAAAACCTCTGATCTGACTGATTGGAAGGGTTAAAGAAGTGTTTTAGAACCAGTCGAGATAAAGAGGAACCAGATCAAGATAAATACAAACTGTACAAATAACTTTGATGGGAAATTCAATCACGGGAACAAAGACACTCAGAAGTAATCCGGACTGGAATCGTCACATGACTCAATTGGCTGCTAGATTAGATTTACTGAGGGAACATGCGACGGCTCCAAAGTAAAACAACACCAGTGAAAACATGACGACGGTTATTCTAGCCGCTGCTCTTCCTCTCTCTCTGGAGACGGTTGTTTCCAGCGCTGAGAAAGACAGATTGATCCCAACCTGAGATATTTATAATCTGCAGATAACAGCAGCCACCACAGGGAGTGGGGGGGGGGGGCAGTGAAACGCAAAGTCAGCTGCTCAAACGTTTGGCATCTGAAAATAACCCCACACACACATACACACACAGCAGTGAGGAATGACCATACACACTTTGTAACTCAATCTTTACAATGTCCGAGTGACCCAGAACTGAAGCAGATCAGAAGACTTTAATTACTCTGAAAGTCCAGAGTATAAATACATGTTTGTTTGTCCGAGGCTGCGCCGTCAGAGCAGCGAGACGGAACGAGGCTCTAAATACTTCACACAAACAAGATAAATCCGCTGATTCATCACTGTACCTTTTGGTCTGTGCTCGCTTCTTCAGTCCTGTGCTCGCTGTCTGTCGCGGCCCCACTGTCCTTCTCCTCCTCAGCTTCTCCATCAGTCCTCCCTGTCTGTGGAGGTGAAGGATCCTCATCCTGCTCTGCTCCCCCGTCCCCCATATCTCCATTGACCAGCCCAGCGGTTTCTATCATCACACTTCCGTTCTCTTGCTCCTTCTTATCCTCCTTCACCGGCTCCATCTGCGCTACCACCCCGTTGGCAGCCGGCTTGTGGTCATCCTTGAGCGCGGGGGTGTGGTTCTCCTGGTTCCTGTCGCTCTCCGTCTGCTTCGGGCTGGGCCGGTGGGCCGGGCTGCCGTTGGTCGACTTGCTGACAGCTTTGAGCGGCGAGGTGTCTCTCTTGTGCTCTGTGTTGCTGCAGGACCGGAGGCAAAAAAGGCAAAAGGGGGAAGTGGGTTAGCACATCAGCAGAAAAGAGAGAGTTTAACTAAAGGCCTGAACCGAAGACAAAAGGAGAGAAACACAAGATTACAGGAGGAGGTTGAGGAGCTGCTCTGCCCGGGCACGTTGATCTGGGAGTGTGGGACACGAGGGCGAGCAGAGAGCTTTTGCATGTGAGTGTGAGGGTTAAAAATAAAATGGTGGAGATGCACAAACTTCCTTCTGTCTTGTGAGGCTGCGGAGAGGCTGCTGTAACGCAAATGAAGTGTGTGTGGTGTGTGTGTGTGTGTGTGTATGTGTGCAGAGGAGGAGGAATGGAGGTACAGTGAGAAGGAGGAGGAGGAGGAGGAGGAGTACGACACAGCTCCCAAGAGTGTGATTGATGCTGTCCTACTTACACACAACCACACGCACACACACACACACACACACACACACACACACACACACACACACACACACACACACACACACACACACACACACACACACACACACACACACACACACACGCACACACACACACACAGACACACACACAGAGAGAACCTGCTTTATACATTTAGCTGTAACATCACTTTCACTCTTTGCTTGAACATGAATGAAACGTTAACAGCAGTCTGCAGGAGACGATTTGAAATATAGCACAGGAATGGAAACCACACACACACACACGTACACACAGACGTACACACACGTACACCATTCAGCTGCTCCTGCTTCCTCTCCCGGCAGTCAGTCCAGCTGTTTCCCCATAAATGACCCTCCAGACTTCCACTGTTACAGCTACTGTAGCTCAGCTCAGTTGTGCTGATCCTCTGAGTTTAAAAAAACGGTGATAAATCATCAGATCTGAGCAGAAACCTCCAGCACTGAGAACATCCCCAGTTTTCGGCAGAAAATTAACAAAAGACGCTGCATCTCTATCCAAAATGCTAAAAATAAATATATATATATATATTCAGGCTTCAGGGGACATTCACTGTTGCGCTGAGTGCGACTGTCTGGTCGAAACAGGAAGTCTGTATAAATAGAGGAACAACAACAGGCTGGTGAAACACTTCTGGGCTGACGGCCACTTGACGTGTTTAAAATGTGAAAAAAAGGATAATCTCCATTTGTCTGAGGTACACTGCATGTACCGTGATTAGCTGGAGGAGGATTGTTAATACAACACACACACACACACATACACACACCACACACACACACACACACACACACACACACACACACACACACACACACACACACACTCTCTCTCTCTACAGTTCCTCTAAAGCCTTCCAGTGCACGTCCAGTGTTTTCTAAACAGGCTGAACGAATCACAAGCTTCAACAACAGCTTCAGTTGCCATGTGGCTGTCGAGGCACCTTCGAGGCAGCCAACTACCATGTGAACCAGATTAGTATATTAGTGGGCTAATTCTGTTCTCGGAAGCTGCGGGTCTTTTCTCACTTTTCTCCCACTAGAGGGCTAATCCCCACAGCCCTGCCGGAGTGTGAACGGGACAGATTCACCACATCGCTCTTATTAACCTTGTTTCACTGTTGAAAATGCGACGACAGGTGCAGAGGACGCCCGGGAATGGGAATTAGATTTTGTAATCCTGCGTTCAGAGCTCAGAGACGGAGGTGAGTGAGTCTACAGAGTGAAGGGAGACTGAGTAGTGGGCTGCTACTGCCGGATATTCCTGGGCTCCACTGTATGAGGGGGACAAGGGCACCATTGTTGTGCCTCTCATCGCCATCAACAGGCCACACTCACGTTTCCTGGGGCTGCAGCTCCAATCCAAACTTAACAGAACAAGACGTAAGACACACCAAAAAAAAGGGGGGAAACCTTGTAGAAAAGTCTATTATCCTGGATCTGGACCTTAAAGGAAAGTTTAAATCTCCCTCTAACTGTAAAGGATCCACATAAAAGCAGAGACCTTTAAGTTTCTCAGAAAGCTCCTACCTCCTCCACCTGGGCTTCATCCCGCGACGCAGAGTCCTGTCCCACCACTGAATGAGGAGCCGCGTTTCCCCTCGTCGGTACAAATCTCCTTTCATCCCCTTGGCTAACGCTTGGCTTGTGAAGGAACAGGCTAATCTCCGCTCGCTCCGTCTGCGGCTCTCGTCTGAGCTACTACCAGTGAGTCAAGACTTTAATAAAAGACACTTCTGCTTTTCTCCCCTCCTTGAAATTAACCACCGAGACGGAAACATGAGGAAAGGGAAAGAGTTTTCCGTCACTGGGATTGCGACAGTTTGAATGGGGTTTTTTTTTTCATTACAAAAGCCATTGAGTGACGTAGATGGAGTTATTCAACCAGAGCTGATGTGTCAAGATAAAAAAAAAAAAATTGCTTTGGTGGTCACACAGAGAGAAGGTTCATATTCTGAGTCGGCAAGATTTCTCAGGCAAAACCACTTTTGCTGATTAATGTTATAGAAAATATTTAAAAAATAATATCGGCACTCAGTGTATATATATAAGTATGAAAACCTTTTTACCTGTTCTCCTCAAAGCGACTGATCAGGTCTGAGACTTTGGAATGTTTCTCCCTGGCCCTCTCCCGGTTCACTGCTGTCTTTCCTCCTCCTCCTCCTCCTCCTCCTCCCTCCTCCTCCTCCTCCTCCTCCTCCTCCTCCTCCCTCCTCCATGCCCCGTCTAAGTGATGGTTTCTTGGTGCGGCCCAGTGGGGATGAGAGGTTTGTCACTGGGCTCTGAAGGTGCAGTGGCTTTGGAGGCACTGGAGAGAGGACAGGAGGAAATATTTAACTGCAATTTCAACTTAGAGCTCAAGGGGGCGGTATAAGACATCCCAACAGATGCCTCCAGACACCTGCTGCAGAACCACAGACTGTTTATAAAAGAACATGGACTTGATCTGAGAGGAGCTGAAAATGTAGATATTTTTAAATGTAAACTTAAAACCCACCTTTTCAGCCTGGCTGTCATAGTTTCCCATACTTTTATAATTTGTATAATTTGTATAATTTATGGCATTTATGCTATATAATTGCTGTTGTTCTTATTATTGTTATTCTCTATTTTATCATCTCTTTCTTCTTCTTTATTTATTTTTGTTTTACTCACATAAAATTGTTTCGTTATCAGATTATTTACACAGCACCTTTTAAACAAATCAATTAGAATATGGAGAGACCAAGGTTTCAAAGTAAAGTTTTGATTTGATTTTGGTTGTGTTTAACATCCTTAACTTGTATTTAGTAAGTCACCTGGCTCAGGAAAGAGAGATACATGTCTTTTCTCTTGTTAGTCAGGAATGAAATATTTCTTGTCTGGTTCACAGCAGCGGTAACAATGGAGCTTGTCTTATCTGTGCACAATGATTTACTGGAACCAAAGAGGAACGAGGCTCAGGGTTCTCTGCTCCCAGGCCTGGACTCACACTATCTATTGATTATATAAACTGTTGGTAGAATTACAGAGTAAATAAACACAGAGGGACAATGTCAGAGCCGCAGAAAGGTCAACATGGGACTGAACGCTAAATCAGTGTGTCACTACTGTCACTGTCACTGCTAAATCAGTGTGTCACTACTTTCACGTATGATTCATCTCTAGACCCTGTCGAACGTGAGTGAAGTAGCCATACTGTAAAGTGCAGATGAATCAAAGACTGAAAACTGTTGTTTTTGTTTTATTTATCAAAGGTTACGTGTGAAGGATTTAGTGACATCTTGTGGTTAAGTTCCAGACTGCAACCAATAATTACCCCCCTGTTTTTTATTTTTTTTGTTGGATTATTAACGATTAACTGTCGTCTGACAGCTCAGAGCGTCTGGTTGTTATGTTACCTTCTGGTTTAGACTGCAGCCGAGGCCTGCCGCCAGGGCCTCTTCCATTGACTCCCCCCCTGCTCTTGTTGTTCGTCCCACCACCGGCCCGACTCAGACACGCCTGCACGCTGGGTGCGCTGCTGCGATCGCGCGCCGGACTACTGCCGAGAGCTGAAGGACACAGAGACGAGAGAGAGAAAGAGAGAGAGAGAGAGAGAGAGAGAGAGAGAGAGAGAGAGAGAGAGAGAGAGAGAGAGAGAGAGAGAGAGAGAGAGAGAGTCCATTACAACAAGCTCAATGAAAAGAGAGTGATGATGGAACTGTAAATGAGGGCAGACTGGTGAGAGAGTGACACGCAACCAAGAACCATGGGTCACAACAAACTCCCCTGCAGATCCACTGGTGCAACCTCATGTCAAATGATGACGATGATGAAGATATTGACATATTCAGATATATTGTCAACGTGTATCCTTTCTTTAAAAATCTGAAATTGTTTGAAAAGGCCAGTGTCTCTGCAACATTTTGAATATCACTGAAAAATCTCATGTGATGCTCAAACAGGTGTAAATGGATGAATCACAGTTATTTAACATTTTTACTTTACCTTTTCACATCTAGATTTAGCTGGAGAATTACTGTGGATTTCAAAAACTCACTCGCTGTCATAAACCATTCAGAGAAACATACTGAACTTCCTTCCATCGACCCCCACCCCCCCCTGACAATCACAGGATATTTAAATAGAACATACTGTAAATATTTATCTCTGTGAACATGCTCATGCTAAACAGCTGCAGACCAAATATCGGAGCGTGTCAGACGATTTCGGTTGATTATCTGGCTAATGATCCAGATCCATGCTTTCAACCAACCAGCTGGACACAGATGGTGCAGCAGCATCGGTGTTTAGAGAGAACGCACAGACTTATTTAAGGCACAGTGTTTACAGGAGCCTAAATCCACCTCTGTCTGACCTCACAGCGCGCGCGCACACACACACACACACACACACACACACACACACACACACACACAGCCTATAGTAAGGCAAATGCCCGTATATGGAACTACATTGTCAGGAGCAACGAGGGCCCTCTCATTGTTCTATAGGCCATTAGTCCATTACTTTCCATTTAGGGCGACCCTTTAAACGAGTGTGTGTGACTTAACGAGAGGCCCTGATAAATAGGTTGCAGCAGAAATCGATGTAGCTTCGCCCTTGACTAACTTGAATGGATAAACAGTGTGTGTAGGGGAAGGAATAACCCTGCATCCGCAAAAACTACAGCTCACGTCTGCTCTGTTTTCTGTAAACTGCGAAAGGAGAAAGTTTCGGTTTTTAACCTTATCAAGTGTTAGCAAACTCAAGACGGAAACATCTGGAGTTAGCGCTCTTGGCATCCAGCGTAAGACCAATTTTCACTACCCGTTCTCTTTTAACTTTAAACAGATTGATCCTTTTTCATTTCTTTTACCTCTTTTAATCTCCTCCCCTATTTTATTCTACTCCCTTAATTTATTTTATTTTTCACTTAGACACTTAAGTACAAACTGAGTGTGAGGTGGTAATTCTCTTTCACATTATAAACTCATTTGATTAATTGTAAACATAATTAATTTGCGATAAATATGTACAACTACTATGAGAGTGAAGAATGTGTATGTGTTGTTTACTGTATTTGTTTGCAAGAATTGTAAAGACAGTGCTCGGGGCCCCATCACATTTCTTTTTCTCGACAGTGATCTTACCGATCCTAAAACAGAAAGAGAAACAAAATCGCCACAGGATCATACAGTGACTCTTTCTATTTTTAACAACATGACCGTAATTAAAGACAACAGCTCGAGAAACCGTCTGACTGGAAACGGTCCCACGCCGAGTTTGGCAGAGCAGACGTTTTAAACACAGCCCCAAAATCACCAATCAATCCCGGAGGCAGCCTCAGGAATTCCTCTTGATTACGTGCTTGGTTTCCCCTCACGGCCACATTAAGAGATCGTAAGAAAACACCCAGGGACAAGTTGTACAGCATATTGTACATATAAGGCCCAACATGAAGTAGTCCATGTATGGCTTGGATGGAGTTATCCTGGGATAATGCAGGGGGTCCACGGTCCACAGCTCGTCTCTGTCTCCTAAGGTTGTTATTAACTGTGTCAAACACCAGTCCCTTGAGCTCTAACTCATCCCAGTGCAACCAGAGCCAGTCGGGCAGGTATTTTAAGTGTGTTTAAATGTTCATAAAATGAGAGATGCAAATAGAGTATATGTGGAAATGCAGAAGTACGGCCTTCGGTTTGTGCCTGCGTATGCCAGCTCTCGTGTACAATTGAGTTAACGCTTTTATCTTAACGATTGGGGCCGTGAAACGCAGATGTGTCTGTTACAGTAAAAAATAACCAGCGTGATCTCCGCTTCCTTTCTGCGCTTGGCAGGAATTACAGCTCCTGGGTAACACGCTCGTTCTGGCATCTTGTCATTAAAGCTGGCTTGGCACAAGTGACAGACCGCCGGCACAGTAAATTAGAAGCAGCCAGCCACCACCCTGCTGGGCCACTTCGACTCGCCTCCTCCATCTGTGTGAACGGGAACGAGGCCTGTCGTCTGGAAACGAGGCTCGTTCATGTAAATAAAACACAAGGTTCTGATGGACAAGGACTTCAAGCATGACCAACGTCTTATATGCTTTCACTTTGGATATGACTGTTACTTTTACATAGGTTGTCTCCTTACGAAAACTGAAACAGTGCTACCAGGAAGTGAGGAGTTGTCCAATCAGACCGAGACCCAGACCTTTTGCCTCTTTCTTAGTTGCAGGACAGTGAGACTTGCTGTCATGGCAACTGCCGTGTTACCGTTTCGAAGATGCTGAATTTATTTCTCTCCTGAGCGGACTGAGCCCCGAAGGCGTCTGCCTCTATCTCAATAAATCCAAAACTGCACAGCGTGTGCGAGAAAATGAGAAATGCTCTCGTAAAGGTCAGGCGTCTTTCACGCTGTAGATAAAAAGGAATTATGCACAGCGCTGGTTTGCAAAACGCCACAGAACAAACTTATCTACAACTACGGAGAGTATTTACCTTCAAGGACCGAGCTATATCAAATCTGTTAAAAAGCGTCCATGGCTCAGCAAGTTCTAGTCATATAAATGTGTGAGGTACCACAGCATTAACGACATCCACATCCCTCCAGCTCTGCTGCTCCACAGCTGTAGAGGGAAGAAGAGTTTACTGCAAATCGACTAAAAGACGCTGAGGGACAAATATCTTTCTCTGCAACAATAAAAAAACAAACAGCTCCTGAAAACAGTGAATCATTCGAGTGAGAGCCTGAAATAGTTCCAGGCTCCAGGCACAGCAAGGTTCTGTCGACGAGACACTTTGGTCCAACGCAAAACAAACTACGAGATGAATGGCTACAATTTTGTAGAATGACAGTTCACAGGAAATGAATCGGAGTCACTTCTGCATCATCTTCCTGGAACATGTGAGCTTCTGCACAAATATTCACGGCGATTTGTTTTGCTTCTTCTAAATCCTACTTAAAGGCACATTTTATAGGAGTGCTTTATCAGGCCTTGGGGGGGGGGGTCACCTTCAACTTTTACTTTTTATCTATTTTCTTTACTTTTAATCTAGCTCTAATCTTACCGACTGTTTTAATCAATGTATAATGTTTCACTTTGTTTTGTTATCACTCTTTTTTCATCTTTATATTTGTGCTCTATTGTTGTCTAACGCTGTAATTGCTTTCACTTGTTTCCCTTAAGTATTCAGTTTTAACACGTGCAGCACCTTGTAACTGTGTTTTGAAAGTTGCTGTATAAACAAAGCTTACTTTTTTGTGGCAGCTGTGGCTCAGGAGGTAGAGCGGGTCGTCCACCAGAGCCACTAATGACCTGGGCAGATGTGCCAGTAATTAACTGACCTCCACTCAGCCTCTCAGACAAACACATGCTCTGAGGCAAAACCCACATCTCAGCAGGGCATTGCCGCCTCACAGGACACCTGCCTTTCCTGTCTTTCACATGAGCATTATCACACTCTCTCTGTGCCTCCTCCTCACCCACATCTGGAAGAATGTGTGTCGATACTTCAGAGTGACACAAAAACAAAAGGCAAACCTGTGTGTGTGTGTGTGTGTCCGCACCCTGCCAGCACTCAGCAGAGGAGTGTCTGACAACGTAAGAGAGAGGCTTTGTCTTCTCGCCGCTGAGACACTCAGACCACAAGGATTGTCTGAAAGAGACTTTTTTTTTTTATTCTGCTTCTGCTTAATAAATGATTTGGCATATTAAAGATGGTCTGCGTGTCTTCTACACAGGAAACAAGAGAAGAGAAGTAGATAGAAGAAGCTGGAACCAACAGGCATACCCAGAGATTTCTTATAAAAAAACACTTTCATGCTTTGCTCTGTAGCCGTAAATCAACCTGCAACTGTTACATCATGGCTGAGGCACAAAAGGGTAGAAAACGAGTGGGTTCACTGATCTGTCAGAGCCTGTTTACACAAGTCAGCAGTTTGTTCTATTAAAGGCTCGGACAGTTTGAGAGTGTAAACACAAATCAACAGATTCACAGACATCAGAGGCTGTTTTAGTTATTACACAGCAGGACCGTATACGCTCTGCTGCAGATGATGAGAAATCTAACACTGCAACAAACATCTCAGGTGAAAACACAGGCAGAAGAAATGAATCATTCTGCAAAGTTGAAAATCTCTGAACTCACCCTGTGTTTGAGACAGTGAGGAGAAGAGCTGTGGAGAGTCTCCTCAGTGAGGGGCCATGCTGTGTGTGTGTGAGAGAGAGAGAGAGAATGTGTGTGTGTGTCCCAGAAGAGCACTGAGTTTAGGTTCCATGCGATCTTCCCAGGCTGCACCGCCACTGATGAGTGACTCAGCTGCAGCGGAGACACTCACCGAGCTGCATCAGAGTTCAGAGCTGCACGAGGCTCCTCCCCCGCTCTCGCTGCCACACACCCATGGTTTATGTGGCTTTAAAAAAACGCACACAAACACACCTCCAGAGGTTCGCACACACACACACACACACGCCTCTGCAGCTCTGAACTCACAGGGTCTGCACATGTAGAATTCACAAACCAATGAGAGTCCGGCTACAGATTCCTGCACAACCAATATTCTTCTCTTCATCGATGACGTGTGGAAATGAACTGCAGTTAATTAATCAGGAGATGTTAAATTTGGATTTGAATTCAACGTGCACAGCCCTTGCAGGTACAATGTGATTAAAGTCCTGCTTCCTCTCGCTTGTTTGTTTCACTTGCTTTAATCAGTTTGTACAATAAGCAAACACATGAAGCAGGGTGTGCAGTTAGTTAGTAATGATTAACAAACTACACAGTGTAGAGGGACACACACACACACACCAGCTCTCTCCTCTGCATGCCCTTGAGCACATAATATAATATTATTAACCACCATCCTATCAACTTCTCTTCTCCTGCACATCACTAGTGCAAATATCTAAAGCCACAAAAACAAGGAACCGAGTAAAACAAAATGAAAAACTAAAGCCCAAGCTTCTCCGTCAAATTTAGGCGTAGACGTGCAAAGAAAAGAGAACATGCAATTGGTAAAATCTGTAGAAATCTGTATTAACACGTATAAAAGTGAAACAATGACCTCATCTTACATGTTATTTATAACCCGAACGAGATGTACCTTTTGCAGAAGTTGGAACAGGGAACTGCGACTCAAGCTTCTCCATGTTCTGTATCAGTCTTGTTCTGCACGTCGAGTTTAGAGCTGCGCACAGTGTTATCAACTCTGAACTATCACATAGTAACAAAGAAAAACTGAACCACCACAGGAAGCCTTTATTTAAGTTACGCCTACAGCTCCGATGTGACTGACCTATCTGTGAATGTGTGAAAGGTGCCTGTGTGCTCGTGTGGCACATACACGTTCGTGCATGTCAAAACACCTGCATGTTTCAGATTCAGCATGAGGAGAAACGACGTGTCATTCATTTGCTATTCCCCTAAACCAGTTGGGGAAGTAGAGATTCCATTCCCTTTAATTCCTTTTTTGCTCACATGACTGCAGTTCATGGAGAGGCAAGTTTCAAATCAGACCCATTCTAGACAAATGAAACAAACATCTATGATTACAGTGCTGAGGATTAATCTTCCCACAGTGAGGGGAAAATAAAAACTGTCCAAAGCTGCACTGTCATGTCCCAGTCGCAGCCATAGTCGCAGTGTTTCCCACAGAGTTAGACTTTACTTGTGGTGGTGCTGACCAGGAGGGTAAGGGTGGGGTGAGTCGGGGCAATTAACCAATTTCTGCAGAATCCTGTTGCACTGTTGTGGGCAAGGTCTCACTGGGATTCAGGAATCCTGCCTGTGGTAGTGTCTCAGTACTTTACTCACTGTCACACAGGAAATCCAGGAAATGGGCTAGAAAGCACCTCGTTGGTATAAAGCCGACATTTACATGCAGCTGAACAGAAATGAGATTAACAGATTACTGCCCTCGACTTCTTCACATGTGTGATATTTGATGCTGAATCCTGAGGTCTTATGGGTAAATTTAACCATTAATCAATTCAGCTGCAGAAATGTTTTATTCAAACTTGTTTTCATCCCTCAGTTGTGCAGGCAAACGATTATTTCCCTGCCGGACATCTTCACCTTGCACATGTGCACATACATGTTATAGAAATCCGGTTATCTCTGCAGAAATCTAACCCTGTTAACATGATTACTACAACCTGAATTTATCTTCCATTGGGTTTAATAGAACTTTTTACTGCAGCACGATGAGACAAACTAGGATATTAAGTGTGTGTTTACATTTGAGAAGTTTTGTTTGAGGCTTCACTGAGGAGAATTTGCCCAAAGATATTTAATATTTCCTAATTAAAAATCAGGTTTTTCTAGGACATTTAAATTTCCTGCTGACACAGTACAAAGTGCTGAGGCAGACGCACAATACTAGGATACTAAGAAAGATGTTTTCAGACATGAACTCCACAGACTGTCCCAGTCAGACACATTCAGACGCAACAACAGGAACATGTACACAACATTTGTGTGTGTGTGTGTGTGTGTGTGTGTGTGTGGTGTGTGTGTGTGTGTGTGTGTGTGTGTGTGTGTGGGTGGCATCTGGGAAGAGCAGAAGAAGTTTTTGCAGCACATCAACATCTGCGTCGGCTCTTATCAGCAAAAGCTCTCGCATCTCGTTTTCTTTCCAAGTGGACATCTTGTGAGAAACATCATCAACACGCCCACTCGCTCACTGTGAATTTCCTGCTGTGTTCTCAGTTGGGCATTTTCTGTATCACTACCTAGGGAGCTGGCAGAATAGGTTCGGAGCAACTGACTCATACATTTGCGTTTTTCACATCCCCCTCTGGATAATTTCAGGAGAGTGTCCATAGATCTCACTTACATATTCACACTTAAGCGGCACATAAACTCCACACAAAACCCACCATCTAAGTGTTTCTGGTGCCCTACATCCCTCGGAGAGATTAGAGCGAGGGCAGATACACTGCATGTCTGGTTTTAACCTAGCACGTGAAGAATTCATTGTGTGTGTGTGTGTGTGTGTGTGTGTGTGTGTGTGTGTGTGTGTGTGTGTGTGTGTGTGTCTGTAACAGGGTGACGGATAACCATTATCACCATGCATGGGGGATTAACCACTTCTGTTCAACGACCCAGACTTTCTTCAGATTAACAATGCCTCATCCCCTAATCCAAGGGCCAGAGTGAGATTAGAACCCCCAGTGTGCACCACACTATAAGGGGTGCAGGGGTGGGGGGGAGCAAGAGGATGGAGTGTATAGGGGGGGCATGGGGGAAGGATGCAAATGATGAGAAAATGCTTCAGGAGCGCTGAGGAAAAACAACGTGATGAAAATAGACGAGGAAAGAAAAGACAGACAGGTGAAAAGAAGAGAGAAACAGAGAGGGGGTGAGACGGGCGAAAGAAAGAGGAGAGAAAATGAGAAAAAGTGAAAAATAGGAAGGCACCAGGGGGCTGGAGGCAAGCAGCCATTCATCAAGATGTCAACTGTGCACCACACACTCACACACACACACACACAGACACACACACGCTTGCAGGTTTGAAGTAAAAATAGAGCAGAGAGCAGCAGCTCCCTTCTCACCCCTGCGTATCTGTGAGCTGCAGCGAGGGGAGTTCATGCTGCCCATTAGAAGTAGACGATTGCATTAGATCTGGTCGAGTTTACCGAGGACTGAAACTCCTGTTGTGATATGAATTTCAAATGCAAAAGTTGCACAGGCCTCCTGCTGTGAATTAAAAGTGCTGACTGACTTGTAACAAAGCTTTGCATCTTAACGATACGACATCCTACACGTTTGCAAGATGAGGACGAACAAAAGTGGATGACATCAGTACCAGCAAAAGGAAACCAAAGTTTATTAACAACCCCACACAACTATGAGATGTGAAATGCTGCAGACTATTTTCAAAGCAGATACACTGAGACCGAATGATAATAAATAGGTGCATGGGGAAAGAGGGGGGGTGGAAAAGGAGGTAGAGGATGATTTTTAAAGTTTCCTACCTCTGGAGTGTTCGATTTTCACGGCCACGCACGCCTCCTCGTCAGCGTTCTTCGACTGGAAACATGCAGCTTTCCCTTTCCTCGCTGCAACAAAAACACAAGGTTCACTGTTATTGTCGTGTGGTGCGAGCACACTGGAGAACAGGAGGCTATTTAAATACTCGACCCGCATCTGGGGCAACTTCAAGCAATTTCAGGCAAGCCCATGTTTTATTTAAGAGGGCCTCCAACTCAGGAGGAGATGAAAATGAAGATTGTGGAGTGAGACGTAGGATGGTTTCCCCAATATGATATGATAGACGTGCACGAAGCCGGAGATCATCAAAGCCACCGGAGCTGTGGATCCAGTAGCTGCATTTATCAAGATCAGGTGTAAACTTGTTGGTTTTGTGTGTTTGAGAATGAAAAGGAAATACATATACGTCCCTCGAGGGAGCGGAACCCTAATTAGTCTGTGATTTGTGGGGCATCGTCTGTGGGGAGAGCGAAGCCTCTTTCAACACAAGCCGTTTCATATGCACATAAAAGATTAAAGAGAAGATAACAGCTATGATGGGCTCACATGAGTATTAGTGAGACACACAAACACACACACACGAGACACAATTAAAAGGCGGGGTGCACACACAGACACCAACCTGTGCTCTCACGGCCTCATCTAATATTGTGCATCAAAGCTGCACAAATTAAAGTTGAGCTAATTAAATTTGAGTTGACTCAATTCAGCTTTATCCCTCTCAAGTAATGTGCCGGTAATGACAATGAAGTGACACAACAACGATCCCACCGGCGAAAGGCTTATTTCATTCTCTTTTATTACATTTTTTTCCTGAAGGGTTTATTTTATTTCAAAAGAAAAAAAAACTACTTTTCAGAACAATCAGCTAACACCGGATTATCACAGCAGCCAAATGCAGGAGTAAATATTAAATTTACAGTATTTTTCCCCTATTTAAGTTTTATAAAGTTCAGTTTTATGCTTTTTCGAGTTGTTATTAACAATATTTTATGTTCACATTAACTGTCAAAATGCACTTATATGTTATATCAGTTAATTAAACACCTAATTATTAGAAGAACTGCCATGAATTTTAGTACAAATGATTTTGAGGATGAATCTTGTGATTTAGATTTTCTTCCCTCGCCTCAGTGAGGTGTGTGTCAGGCCGTTTTCAGACACGGACGTTTCTCGTATGAAGAAGACACCAGGAGAGACGGTCAGAGTCAGACGCACTCACAACAACAGGACAAAGTCAGGAACGATCAGGTGAGGGGGGTCACTGGGTGGAGCAGCAGGAGACATGACGTATAAAGTCAGCTGTGGAAATCACGTGTTTTTGTTCACAGCACATCGACACCGACATCTACTCTTATCACACAAAGCTCTGGAATCTCGTTGTCTGTCTCGTTGACATCTTTGTCGACATCTTCTAAGCGTTTGGTTCCTCTTTTTCATCCTGTTGTATTCTTTTTGTTCTTTTCAGTTTTGCTTCTGTCACGAGTCATAAACGCCAGCAACATGTCCACTCGTTCGTAATAAATAATTAACCATGAGTGTCTCCAGTGGCAGAGCTTGATTTTATGGTTGATTAAACAACAAAAACTATGACAACTGAGTAGTTTATATATCAGGTATTTATTAAAGGTTCAGTGTGTAAGATTTAGTGACATCTAGTGGTGACGTTGCATGTTGC
Organism: Hippoglossus stenolepis; assembly: GCF_022539355.2. Classification (NCBI taxonomy): domain Eukaryota; kingdom Metazoa; phylum Chordata; class Actinopteri; order Pleuronectiformes; family Pleuronectidae; genus Hippoglossus; species Hippoglossus stenolepis. Next base: position 23,287,460 of record NC_061487.1, on the reverse strand, counting down.
AGCTGAACACCCCTCACCTCACCCTCCTCTTCCAAACATGACAGAGAACCTGGGGCAGCCTTCAGTCGTCATAAAAACCCAAAAGGTGTTTAGTTTGTCCAGTTTGGGCTACTGTAAAAAACATGGCTGCCTCCGTAGAGAGGAGCTGCTCCCGCTTTTATGTATCCACGCACCCTGGCATAAATGTGTCTAAGCTTCTTTTAAATTACAGAAACTGTTTGAACAAGGAACAATTTGCAAGAAATATTCAATGATGTGTGTTTTTGCCCAGAGCTATAAAGATGAACAAACAATGAATAACCTAATTGAATATCAGCTGTTTCTACTCTTAAATATATTTACTCTCACAGATCTTTGTCACAAAATGTTTGATAAAATGTCCGTCCACGCGTCTGCAAACTTTCTATCCAAAAAGTATTTATCCACAGTATCTGTGCTGTGATGTGGCAGAACTGAGGCCGACATAATTGAGAGTGGATAATGCCACGTAAAAGAAAAGTGGACTCAGCGTGGGGCCGAGCATGAGGAGGTACCCAGTGTGTGTGTGTGTGTGTGTGTGTGTGTGTGTGTGTGTGTGTGTGTGTGTGTGTGTGTGTGTGTGTGTGTGTGTGTGTGTGTGTGTGTGTGTGTGTGTGTGTGTGTGTCTGTGAGAGTAGAGGGGGGGTTATAATATCCTGGCTCAAGGATTAAAGAAGGGTTTTCTCCACCCACCATCTGGACTCCTCATGACAGGCCTGCCTGCTGTTCAAACACACACACACACACACATAAACACACAGACAGACACACACACACACACACACACACACACACTTACACATAAACTTACTTTACAGTTCATAAATGTTAGCACAATCTGTTATATAAGTTTCTCTATTCAGAGCATGAATGTAAGCAGCTTATCAAAAGCATTACGTACACATCAGACAGTTTTCTATAGAGGAAACTACCACCGGTCACGTGATCACAGCCATCACACACCTATTGTCTCCTGAGGTACGTGTTACCATGTCAGTACTGAAAATACACACACACACACACACACACACACACACACACACACACACACACACACACACACACACACACACACACACACACACACACCGCTCTGTCAGAACATTCGTGACAACATCCATAATGTAAAGGTGGAGTGAATGGGTTTGTGAGATTCGGGTATTGGGGGGGGGGGAGTATGAAGGAGAGGGGAGAGTCGACTGACCTGACCCCAAACTTCCTCTTCCTGTCTGTCAACTTCCTGTTTTTCATATTCTCAAGTTTTTAATCTGGTAGTCTTAGACTCTTATGAGAAGAGTCTTAACTACGGCCGAAGGAGAAACTGCGAGAAATCACATGCACGTGTGTCCACATGCAAAATAATGGACGCTGGTTATAGGTCGGGTCTTTGGGGGAAGTGAAGTGAGACGCAGGCCACAACAACATCTGAATAATGAGAAGGAAACTGAAAGGGTCATATCTGCCAGTTAAACTCAAATCTGTCTGGAAGCAAAGATAATGACAAGATACTGTGGTGCTCCCCCATTCCACAACAACAGGGGGAAAAAGAAAGCATGTGAGAGAAATTGATGTCTGTGTCTCTTGCCAGTTTGCTGTCAGTTACAGTAAACACACACCGCACACACAGTATAAAGCTGAGGGTATTAGAGGATGGTTATGTCAGTTCATATTTATATTCAACACAACCTGCTAACTCGGGAGCGTACGTCTTTGGGCTTCAGTTTATCGTAGACACGCCTCAACGCAGGTTGCAAATTCTCCAATGATCACAATCAAGGTAAAAACAATGATCAAATATTGCAGTTATATTGGAATCAGTCACCAAATATATGCTTTTGCTTCCCACATGATATTTCCACAGTGTCACCATCATAAACTGGTGTTTTCTGTTTTATTTATACAGAGCTGTATTGACAGGGGCTGATAAAACCACAGTGGTGGAGTTTCCTCGTGTTATCTGCCAACGTCACACAGTTAATGATCTGTGACGGTTATCAAATCTTCAGAACTCTATATGTAGTAAGAGATGCAAACTTGAGTCCGATTGCTGATTTATACGTATCATAATTTTTGTATTCCCATAAATCCAGTATCAGTCGAGGAGTGTGAGCAAACTTTTTATCCCATAATTCAATCTACCAGCTGCTGCTTTTCACTTTTATCTGCTCGACAGCAACAGGAAGCCTCTGAGAGACAGAGAGTCCAACGCCTAATGAGTTATGATCTTCAGTCTCTGTCTCCACTTTGATTTTTCACATTATAAAACATGGGATGGAAATATTAGAATATGACACCAGTCAGATCAGATATAAAAGCTTCCTCCCCAGCACAAAGGGCATAGAGCTGTACGTCATGAAACTATTTGACCTTTACAAACAAAACAAAAAAAGGTGATGTTTAGATATGTTAGAAATGTTGAAGATTGACATTCTTCAGCAGGAACCAATAAAAGACAAGTAATCAAAACTAAAAACTCAATCAATTGAGTTAAATTAAACATGAAATCACCCAAATCTGGAATATCTCTCCAGCCTGTGCAGATAAGAACTTTTGTTCTTATCACATATTTGAAGTTTCTAAACAGATTGAACAAACCCTTGTCTATTCCGACCAAAAGCTAATTTCCCGTCAAATACAAGGCAGTAGAGTACAGATACGATTTTCAGCCTAAATCACATACATTTTTTAAAATATAATTTCATAAACAGTACTTTAACGTGTCACTGACGTATAAAAATAACATTTTCACCGGACGAGTCAGAAGCAACGATGTGTTCACGTTTGGGCTCAGACAGACGAGCTGCATGTTTAAGATGTTTTTAAGGTGACTGCTCCTTCACTGATGGATACACTTGTCTAGCAGCAAGTGTGAGTGTGTTTGTGGGAGTGGGAGTGTGTGTGTGTGTGGGTGTGTGGTTTCCTGAGATAAAACCAGGGCCACCTCCAGCGTTTCTTTTTTCTCAGCGGTTCACCAACTCACCTCTGAATTCTGCACTGAAACCAAAACAAGCAGCGCTGCCGGAGCAGCTTTAAACAAAAGACAACAGTACCTGTGAGCACTCCTCTCCAGTACAGGCCCGTCCTGTCACACACACGATACTTATCCATCCCACAACCTCCTTCAACTCAGTTGTATCCGCAGGCATACAGGGAAATTAAACTCCTCTCTTCAAGCGTCCCTGTCGTCTGGTTGCTTCATGTCTGTATTTACTCATAGAACCCTCTAAACTATGTGTCGGTGTACAAACCGGTTCCCTGGAAACCAGAGCCAACAGGTGAGGGAGGGAGGAGCGAAGGAGGGAGGAGCTGGGAGGGAGGAGGGAAGAGGGAAGAGGGAGGAGGGGGGAGGGAGAAGTCGCCTTTCGCTTTTTACCATTTCCATAATAATGCCAGTGCTCAAGGACAAAGTCACCCTGAGGTGGGGGAAGAGGAGAGGGACTAAAGGAGGGGGTGGAAACAATGTAAATCGATGCCGAGTAAAGGTGAAGAAAGGAGCGTTGTGTTGTGAGGAAGGGGGAAGAGAGAAATATACAAATCAACCAGCTGCACAGTTAACATTTGACTATCTGCACTACTGATAAAACTAAATAATCTACCAACCCCCTTATGAAACACATTGTTTAATACAATGAACCAAATCATGTTTTATTCTGGTGCATCCAAACTCTATTTCCGACACAAATCTGCCTGCGTAAAAACCCCCAAACCCCCAATTTTAACCTCATCTGAACCCTGATGCTCCACAACAGAGAATCTGACATTAGAAATGCCAGAATCACAGAGGGGGGTCGACACTTATCGTCCTATAATGATGTGAAATAGATACGATTGAACATATGAAAAAGGGCCCGTTTCTGCCCGTAAGGACACAAGAATGCAAAGTAACCTCATTTGCATGTCTGCCCCAGATTGAGATAACCACCATTCAAATGTAACTCATAAATAATGGAAATGGCAGAATGCATTAATATGCCGAGTCACACCCCTTTAATCACAGTGAGGTTCATGCCGGTGATAATGTGTGTGTGTGTCCGTCTGAAGGTTTTCATGCCTGACACAGGAGATTGGCTGCTGAATGAGACCAGATGCGTCCGTCTCCTTTCTCCCTCTCCTGTCCGTCCTTAATGGACAATCACCAAAGAGTTATGGTTTACTGCCACAAACATAATAGAGTGGAAATTAAAAGGCCTTGTGAAGCCTTTATGTGACCAGACGAGACCCCGCGTCTCCAAACACGGACATGAGTAGAGTTCAGCGTAACAATTCAATCCTGTGATGAATTCTTTTACGGCTAATGAGCCAATCAGCAAAGTATTTACAGCATATTTGTGGTGACCCCCTGTGGAGCCTCTCGTCCGTCCACCTATCACTCTCCTTTTATTGGAGCCAAAACGATACGAATTCTAAGCCTGAAGCCAAAATAATGTTATGGAGTAAAAGATTTCCAATACTAGATATATGAGTTGATATGTATTTAAAAAATTGTCAATGAATGGTAAGATGTTGTTGTTAATAACCAAGAAATGTAATTGAGGCTTGATATTTTACAATCTAACCATTAACTATTAGAATTAACTTTATTTTGGTCTCCACCACGTTCTCCAGCTCAAGTTTAGGCTTCAAAAACTAAAACAAATAGCTGAAGACGCTCTTAGAGTTTAAAGGAAGAGTAGAATGATTCACAGTGATAAGTAACTTCAGATTTTTCTTGGATACTTCCTCTGGATACTTTTACTTTTTCAGGCCACGAAAAAACACTGAGAAAACCAATTTATGTTCAAACTGCCAGGCTGCACTTTTCTCCTCCTTCTTTTTGCTCACCTAGCACTAACTCACGTTCCAACAACTTAAACATGGTCCTCACATCTTGTGCGGACGCTGTCAGTCGCCTCACCGTTTCCCAGCATCCTCCCTGCAGAGCCCCAGCATGTGAAGATAAGCTTTTAGCATGATCTGAACACTGGCTCCCTGGCCCATGTCTAATGAGGGCAGGCCGAGTGGGCGACTGGGTACGCAGCGATCCTGAACCTAAAAGGCAAGCCGCCCCCGCCGTTAAACACTTCCTGTCTGTACTTCAAAGAGGACACGGAGAAAAAAGGAAGAGGACGCAAGACAGATTGCCGTTTCTTGGTTGTCACTGCGAGAGATAACAATCCTCCAGACAACAACAGCATCAGTGGTTCACGTGCTGTGGACCCTGTAGTTCCACAAGTGACCTAAGCAGGAAACCGTGAGTTGATAAAAGCAGAGGTTATAGGAAGTGATAAGCGTAGAGATAGTGGACGCTTCGATCGCTGGTCACTGAGAGAGAGATCGATTGTTGGAGTGAGAGTTTGTGATAACATCAACGGGCAACAGTCATTTTCTCTCTCTCTCTCTCTCTCTATCTCTCACACTTCCCCCCCGTCACTATGACCCTTTTCATTCCTCTAGTCTTTTCTTTATCGCCTTCTTTCTCCTCCACCTCCCCCCATCTCCTCCCCCCCTGTGGCCTGCCCCGGCTACACCTTGGAAAACAGATCACAGCTGCTGGGCAGGCGATCCCAAATGTGTCAATCAATATCCCGTCCGCTCAATCACCACGTGTGACCGGGCCCCAGCAGACCCGTCTGTCCACCAGTGAACAGCAGCGTGCTTACTCATTGCTCTTTAATGATAAGACTGAGTCAAACGGATTTGAAATGTCTCATAAATAAGATGCAGATGCGTGAAAGTGACCGATATCCAGTATGAAAGACTGTTTTTTTCTCTGTGTGCACAAAGCAATCAGAATAAGTCTATGAAAAGCAATAATCTACAGTCGCAAACCAGCTGCACTCACATATTAGTGTTAGATCTGTGAAGTCGAACCAGCGAGCCGCTTTCCCCCCCGAGGGTATTTCTTCCCACAATGAAGCCATGTTTCCGTTCGATGTCTGTGGCGAGCAAATATTTACAAAAATAACCATTAAAGTTTCCATCAGTTCGGCAAATGTAAATGACTTCCTGAAGTGAAAATATAGCTCCAGCTCCAAGAATAACTCCCCCATGAGAAGTTCTCACAAACTGATGCCTAAGTTGTTATCCAGTCGCTGGCTACAAGTCACAGCGCTGGCTGACAAAATATTCTGAGGCACTGAGTTAGAAGCACAGAGCCACAACAGATGCCTTGTGCACAGGAGGACAGCGCATGACATTTGTGAAAGGACATGGTGGACGGATGTGTTGCCGAGGCTGTTAGATTTGGAGAAGTTCATACTGTTGCATTTACCAAAAACGTTGGTAACACCCTAAAACCCTTGTGTAACATTAAAAATCTATACTGTTTGAAAATACAACAGAGACTACATCAAAGATGGTTGTTGCTTGTTATGTTAGAAATAAGATTTTCCTTGTAATACCTGTATTCCTCATCATGTTAAGGTTTACATCTCAAAACTAGGACACTATCACATCTAAAGCGTCATGTACTTTATAGAATTCTCACATGAATGTGACAAAACGTCATAATGTGCGTTTAAAGCAAGTCATGTTAGCTTGGTTAGCCACAGCTACAGGGGGCTAGTGACTGTGAGAGAAGCTGCTTGTTCCTGCCTCTGTCTCAGTGACCCTTTCTGTTCAAAAACAATATCTCAAGTGATAAGTAGTTGATGTGATAGTTTGAATTGACGAATTAATCAATTCTTCATTCTGATCTGTCCTCAATGTCTCTTTGTTTATCTCCGATTGATCCCTGCGCATTTAAAACAGCAGAGATGCATCAATACTAAAGAGATTTGACTCGATGCATTATGAATGAAGTAAACATCAAACAGCGTGGGTGAAGACTTGTGTTTCATTGTGCTCAGTATGAATGAGCTCCTCTGACTGGAGCCCGTATCCTCGGCACAGAGCTGGAATGCACAGTAAAAACCCTGCGATCCTGAAAGCAACCCTGCAGGCCGAGCCCACAGCCGAGGCCGGGGCACTAATGAGGCAGAAAGAGAAAAGGGCCTGATCTAAACTTCCTGTTTCGCTCATAACGCTTCGGCTAAAATCACTTCCTCTCTTACTCAATATTCATGTGAACCTGCTCTGCACACTTCACAGTGCACATAACCTCAGTTAGCTGCTTTTCTGTTCATCTGCACGTGCACACACACACACACACACACACACACACACACACACCCTGCACACAGCACTTAATCTCACACCGCCTGGCGGAATAAAGTGTCAAACTGCATCAGCATTTCTGGTCTGTTTCATGCGGAGGCTCAGCAGAAAGATAAACCACCGTACACTGAGAGGACAAGAGGACAAGACGATCGGCCGCCACAGCCGCTGCCGGTGAGACCACAGCAGGACCATGACACAGCATTTTTTACTTTAAGCAACACGAACGAGAGGAGGAAGCAAAATACCCATGAGAATAACCGAGGCTACATAAGTATTGGTTGTGAAAAGGCTGTTAACTCTCCTTCCTCCTTTCAGCTTCTCTTTAGTAAAAGCCCCATGACAGGCTCCCTTCCCTCTGTTTTTTAGTTATTTCTCAAATTTGCACTTAATTAGGCAGCACAAGCTGAAAGCAGAGACGAGAGGAACGTGAAAGCAGATGAAGAGGAAGCATCAAACCTACGAATCTACATAGGCCTTTGCACGCTGATCCATCCGAACCTGATCCGAACATCCACCAGACTCTGGTTACAAAGTATAGAAGAGGGTCTAGGGTCAGATCCTTCAATCTCAACGCCACACTGAAACCCAGCTCTCCATGACAATTTGGACACGTCTCATTTTAAACCCCCCCCTTACTGATTTATATTTGAGCCGCAGGAGCATCTCAGATATGAATGAAGCTCATAACCTCTATTTGTTTTCATCTGAGCTGTTGGATTTGCAGGGACTTCCTCGAGTCTGGAGGAATCTCTCCCTCTCTCTCACACACACACACACACACACACACACACACACACACACACACACACACACACACACACACACACACACACACACACACACACACACACACACACACACACACACTGCCTCCAAATGCAACACAAGCATCGAGATCTGATAACACCTCAGCCGATGCCTTTAAGAGCAGAGGATAGAAAATATACTGCTGCAGATAAAGGTAATGGTTTCAGCTGCAGAGATTGTTATAGCCCAATGAGTTACAGTGAGTGCACCCAGCAGGGAGATGTGGTGCAGAGATTGTGCACGAAGAGAAAAAAAAAAGCACGAGGAATTTATTGTCTTTTATGTGCCTGGTAACGAAAAGATTATAACTGCAACACTTCTGAATAAGATTGACTTTTCCTTTGTGGACATTAGGAATCAGCAGCGACTACCAGCAGTTGGGATTATGTACCATCAGGGGATCGGTGATGACAAGGTGACTTAAAATCTGTTTTGTTTGCACAAGGTTCAGCAGCAGCCACAGAACATGACACAGATATACACACACAAACACACACACACACACACACACAATTTTCCCATAGCGCACTGTGGACAGCTGAGGCACATTACTCCAAATCACTGCAAATAGAGTTAACTGAGATCCACAGCAGTAGCCTCCACATGCATGTGTGTGAGTGTGTGTGTGTGTGTGTGTGTGTGTGTGTGTGTGTGTGTTTGTGTGTGGATATCTTGAGACAGCCTGCAGCTGAGAGGCTCAGCCAACAACGCCTTAAAGGAAATTAATAGACCCCAGCAGCCAATACAGCTCCCACTGGTTACACACAAACACACACACACCCACAACACCCACAAGCACACACAACCACTGCTACTTAACTACAGTACCTGCCAGACGAAAACATTCAGTGATGTGATCTAGGGTTTGGCGTCTCTGATCTACTCCTCCCTTTGTTAAGCATCACTCTGAACAGACGACGAGCCTCTGTCTGTGCATGTGTGTGTCTGTGCATGTGTGTGTCTGTGTGTGTGTGTGTGTGTGTGTGTGTGTGTGTGTGTGTGTGTGTGTGTGTGTGTGTGTGCAGAAAAGCAGAACAGTATTTCAGTCTCTCTGTGGTCATGAACCACCAACATCTTGTTCGGACAGATCTGTGAGCCCAACGCCACACCACTGCGTCCGTGCACTTGGTGCAGGTTTGTAAGAAGAGAGAGAGAGAGAAGCACTAACCTGAGTGGAGGCTGTGTCCGGTACAGGAGAATAAATTCCACGCTGCTAGACTGAAGCAAAAGGACCTCTCCCTCCTCTCTCTCTCTGTCGCTCTGTCGCTCTGCTGCTAACACCGGCAGGTTCAGGCTTGTGTTGAACTGCTGCCTCGCTGCATTGGTTGCATCCTCCCTTCCTTCCCTCTCTCTCTCTCTCTCTCTCTCTCTCTCTCTCTCTCTCTCTCTCTCTCTCTCTCTCTCTCTCTCTCTCTCTCTCTCTCTCTCTCTCTCTCGCTCTCTCTCACTCACACACACACACACTCACACACACACTTGGACGCCCAGTGACAGCCAGACTCGCCCTTTCACTCAATCTCCCCTTATTTTGTGATGCTCCTCTCCTCTTTCACCCTCTCCTCACTGCTTTCTCTCTATACGGCGAGGGAAGATAACCACATTCCAGCGGAGATTGGGGCATACGGCGGGGGAGCGACACTCGGCCACAGAGTAAAGCCCCCTCTGTGTGTGTGTTTGTGTGTGTGTGTGTGCGTATATGTATGCATGTGTGTGTGTGTGTGTGTCGCAAGGACAATCACTCCCATTGTGTCGGATGAGGGGAGGGCCAGCGAGAGGGGATGAAGCCAATGGCCGCACTCATCTGCTGTCCCTGCTGCTGCTGCTGGTGGCTATAGCATATATAGGTGCAGAGCGTGACACAAAACAACCCCCTCCTCTAGAAAGAGCAGGGTGGAGCAGGGTGGAGGGGTGGAGGGGTGGCACGTAGAGAAAGAGAGAGATGATGAAGAACTGATCTGTCCGTTAAGAGAGGAGAGGTCTGAAGTGGAGGCACCATGTACACTGGGGGAAGTGGAAGTAAGGAGGCCACCCACTCTTTTCCCATGACAACCAGATCAGTCGCTACAACCCCCCCCGAGATCTCTGAGGAATATTTACAGAGAATACAAATTAGATCTTCTTGAAACGATGCAGACAGTAGAGATGTACGTTGAGTCCAAATGTCAACAAAGACAAAGTCCGAGTCAATTATGTCTCAAGCCCAAATACACAAACAAGTCTTATAGGTCAGTTGCAGTTACAAAGCTCAAATCACTTCCAAGTACTAAGAGCTGCAGCCACTAAAGGATGTTTTTTATATTTAATAGTTTTAACTCTTTTTCTATTTCAGTCTTTTTTTCCCCTGGAATTAAAACATGTTGCAGATGTAATGATTCCAGATCCGGCCTCACATTGCCTGCGTGCTGATGTACATGTTGGAGCAGCCGGTTGGATAATCATCTCTGCTTTGTTGATGGAAACCCGACCAGTGTGAGCATGTTGTCATGCTTTAGCTTAAAGCTCTG